>NC_138502.1:34430674-35030674 GCF_964252035.2 Podarcis erhardii | reverse complement strand
CACCATTCCTTCTCAGTCTCGTACCCCTCAGTCCAGTCCCTGGCATCATCTCAAGTAAGAAACAACAACGCACAGTTAGGTATTGACCACATTTCAGTTTCACATGTTTATGCAAATTGCTATGCAGCTTATGCAAAATAGAGCAAATAATAATTCGATACATATAAAAACATTCTACATACATATAAAGCAAAATACATACGTCCAATTATATGCCAAATGTCTGGTGAAATAAAAACAAGGTTTTCACTTGTCTCAAGATCCAAACCAAGAACAGAGATGCACCCCTCAGGAGAGTGTATTTCTGCAGCTGTGGAGCCACAACCAAGAAGCCCCTACTGTAGATCGGAGATCATTGCAGCAGTTCCCAGAACAACGGGGCCTGGAGCAGAGCATTGTTAGTCAATACAAGAGGGCTTATCTAGCAGAAGGCATTTCCTGAGTTAGGCAGGGCCCAGGACACGTTGGGGCCTTATACTCCCAAACCAGCACTTTGGAATCCAACTGGTAACCGACACAGACATTTCAGCACTGGCGCAATACATCCTTGCCAGCTTAGCCCTGTTCAGAAGGAGGCAATGGCATGCTGTGCCTATTTGAAGTTTCTGGATGGTTTCCAAGGGCAGCCCTATGGAAGGCACTACAGTGGTACCTCGAGTTACAAACGCCTCAGGTTACAAACACTTCACGTTACAAACTCTGCTAACCTGGAAGAGTTACCTTGAGTTGAGAACTTTGCCCCAGGATGAGAACGAAAATCGTGTGTCGATGGCACAGCGGCAGCAAGAGGCCCCATTAGCGAAAGCACGCCTCAGGTTAAGAACCGTTTCAGGTTAAGAATGGACTTCTGGAACGAATTAAGTTTGTAACTAGAGGTACCACTGTATTACCATACGTGAGAATAGCCAGGGCAGTTGTTCAGTGGTACCTTGGGTTAAGAACTTAATTCATTCTGGAGGTCCGTTCTTAACCTGAAACTGTTCTTAACCTGAGATACCACTTTAGCTAATGAGGCCTCCTGTTGCGCCGCAGCTACGCGATTTCTGTTCTCATCCTGAAGCAAAGTTCTTAACCCGAGGTACCACTGTATTTATGAATGGGGCCTACAAAGACACCTGTGTCTGGGTGGAATGTTCCTGCGTGGAATGTTCCTGCGTGGAATGTTCTGGCGAATCACTCCTTTCAGGCTGCTCTGTTCTCTTCCCACTCTGGGTGTTGCAGCACCACGGACAGCTCCTTACAGGATCACCAGTAACACTAATCAGACTTTTGCTTCCACAAGTTTGGTGCTTTTTTGTTTTCCTTTTTAAAAGCTGCTCAAGAGCCAGGAGACCCCTTCCCAGGGTTCTCTCCCTTTCTGAAAAGTGGGAAGTCTTAAAGGGGCCAGCGTCTCCTATGAAGCCTAGAACTGCACCTTCTCTCAGTCATCTCCTGCCTGGTACAATTAATTGCCTGTTCTGGTCAGCAGGTACCAGGAAATGTGAAACATAGTAAGCAGCCTTATACAAAGTCAGCGCATTGATCCACTTAGCTCAGTATTGTCTACACTGGCTGGAGGGGGCTTCCCAGGATTTTAGGCAGGGTTCTCTGCTAGCCTGCTGGAGATTGAATCTGGAAACTTCTGGATGCAAAGCAGGTGCTCCATTGCTGAACTATGGGTCTTCCGAAATGTCCTTGGCCAGATGTCATGCACTTGGTGCAAAGGGAACCAATTTCTCTGCAGAATCTGGCTTCAATGGGACCTGCCTCCAGGGATCCCAGTTTGAAGGTCTCAGGGAGTTGAGTGGCTCCAACTCTATGTCAGCCTTGTGTCTGGGCTCAGCACCTCTGCGGCTTACGCCGCTGGTCTTCCTGATCCAGCTGGCTCCTCTGCCACTGCTCAGAGGGGGCGTCATTCCTGGCAGGTATCACCATTAATGCTCGCAGTTAAATCACACTGTGAAGAGCAGTGGTTCTCAAGGCACAGCGGCACCATACATTTAAAGCAACATTCATTTAATGTGGCTTCCCCCAGTGAATCCTGGGTACTGTAGTTTGTACGGGGTGTTGGGAATTGTAGTTCTGTGAGGAGGAAAACTATAGTTCCCATGATTCTTGAGTGGCCTTCAAATATGATTTAAATGCATATGCCCATGGTTGCAATGAACTTATAGGTTTGTGTAATGGCGGTATGGAACTTAATGGCACATCACAAGTGTGGGTCTAGGACACTGGCTGGGTGGGGATGGGACACTGCAGGAAGAAAGTGACAAGCAAGGGAAGGGTTGAAGACCCCTCTTCCCATTCTCCTCTGCAAACTGCCCCCTCCCAGTACTCCTCTGCAGTGGAGGCGCTAAGCTCAGGCTTTTGGAAGTGGCCGTAGAACAGTGCTACATTGGTTGCCCTGTGGTCTAAACTACTGAGCCTCTTGGGCTTGCCAATCAGAAGGTCGCCGGTTTGAATCCCCACAATGGGGTGAGCTCCTGTTGCTCTGTCTCAGCTCCTGCCAACCTAGCAGTTTGAAAGCATGCTAGTGCAAGTAGATAAATAGGTACCGCTGCGGTGGGAAGGTAAATGGCATTTCCATGCACTCTGGTTTACGTCATGGTGTTCCGTTGTACCAGAAGCAGCTTCGTCATGCTGGCCACATGGCCCGGAAAGCTGTCTGTAGACAAATGCTGACTCATCTCGGCCCGAAAGCGAGATGAGTGCCACAACCCCATAGTCGCCCTTGACTGGACTTTACCATCCTTTACCTTTTACCTTAATCAAACTGGTGGCCTGTGGAGCAGTGCTAGACCGTGAGCCATCAGTTGCCACTACTGGCTGACTCCACCATAGCCCAGGTTGTGTGGGATGCTTCAGGGACCAAGTATGATAGTGATTCCTGGCACACTGGAAGGGGTGGGAATCATCGGCCCACCGTATCAGACAGCTTGAGAAGCACTATTGTAAACGATGTGAAATTTAATCAAAAAGGCAACAGGGGCATTTGCTTAAAAAAAAGTCTTTCCAAATGGAAAGAGATGCAAAAAGTATGCGTGCCGAGGGCAAGGGTAAAGAGATTTCTGAGCTATGGACTCAGCGAGAGCCAGGAAATTCATCTGAGTTTGCTCCTGTGCCTGAATAATAAGCCAGATTTTATTACCTGGTAGAGAGAGCTAAAAGCTCAGGCTGCATGTTTGTTCTCGAGAGAGCCGCTTACCTGTCGTTTACATGAATAGGGTACTTTGGCATTAACAACTGCAGCAGTTAGAGCAACCTGGCACAGGGTAGGAAGCTGTTGACTGATGAAAGCACAAGGCTATTATTTTCCCTTTCTAGAAATAGGGGGCAGGTAAGTGGCTGAATCCTGCTAGCTTTTGCGGAGAGGGCTTTGATTTGATCCTTGCTAGCCAAAACCGTTAGCTGCAGCTCCCTAGAACTGTAAATTAGAGCCTGTATAATGCATAGAAAGGAGGCAGGGAGTCTCACCCCCGTCCTGCAACAGCACGGGATCTCCCACATGGAAAGCATCCCTGAATCACAGGCATGATGCATTCTCTGGGGGGGGGGGGAATGAGAGCAAATATTGTAATTTAATGTCTCCATTTCTTCATGGGTGCTCTGCGATCTCTGAGAAATTAACCATGCAGCCACAAATCAAGATTCTCCTAAGGCAGCTAAACCACACTAAGATGTTATTCACTCATGCAATGTACACTGTCCAGTGTACCAGCAAGATGCTCTGGCTAAATTCCACATTTTTAAAATAATATTAAAAGCAACGGCAACACAAAAAGCTGCCAACTTGGAAGCAGAATGAAGTTGCACGTTATAGACAATGCACATTATAATTTGGATTGGTGTGTACCCTGTCGATCTACCCCCTTTTCAAAGAATAAACATAGTTATGGCAAAAAAAGAGAGAAAGAAACCTTTGTTCTCCCATCTAATCTGAAGGAGGAAGATCACATTGAAAACCCCACTTTCCTTAATGTGACTTCATTAGCATTGAAAGGGAGTTGGGGGTGGGGAGAGATGCAAGCACTGGTTATGTAACCAGCAGGGAAAGTTTTATGCATGGAAGCAGCAGCATTGCACAAAGTATACAGGGCATTTGCTGCTGGGCAGGCTCAAGACTATGGCCATTTTTAGCGCATTGGCCAGCTGATGAAGAGCTGCACAGAGGGAGCAGGAGGACAGTGGTAATATACGTAAAGCATTCTTTATCCTGAAAACGCAGTCAGAAATTCAAAAATTATTAACAGCTATTATGGTTTAGTCGTTTAGTCGTGTCCGACTCTTCGTGACCCCATGGACCAGAGTACGCCAGGCACTCCTGTCTTCCACTGCCTCCCGCAGTTCGGTCAAACTCATGCTGGTAGCTTTGAGAACACTATCCAACCATCTCGTCCTCTGTCGTCCCCTTCTCCTTGTGCCCTCCATCTTTCCCAACATCAGGGTCTTTTCCAGGGAGTCTTCTCTTCTCATGAGGTGGCCAAAGTATTGGAGCCTCAGCTTCAGGATCTGTCCTTCCAGTGAGCACTCAGGGCTGATTTCCTTCAGAATGGATAGGTTTGATCTTCTTGCAGTCCATGGGACTCTCAAGAGTCTCCTCCAGCACCATAATTCAAAAGCATCAATTCTTCGGCGATCAGCCTTCTTTATGGTCCAGCTCTCACTTCCATACATCACTACTGGGAAAACCATAGCTTTAACTATACGGACCTTAGATTACATTAAAAAACAAACAAACTGACCTTTCTCATGAGGGCTCCAATCCGTTTACCCTTTTACCATCACAACAACCCAGTGAGGTAGGATGGGCAGCAATGAGTCAGAGTCCTCATAGTTGGCTTGAATGTACCACCTGGTAGAAGCTGACATTTCCAGGAATTTTGGTGCATCGGGGAATTTTGGGAATGTCAAAATGCGGCTTTTAGGGCCTATTTCATACACCTGCCAGGAGTCCTTGTGGGCCGAAAGGCAAGATTAAAAACAACAAGTAGAATTCCGCATTCGAAGAACTAACGTACATCGCCAGTGTGCAAAATTTATTGCATGCCTCCCTGCTTCTTCACCGACATTGCCTTCCTTAGACTTTTCCAAGTGACAATGCTGCAGCAAGAACAGAAACTGCACCCGGCAGGACTCCCTCTTTGTGCAACTTTCATTAGGCTTCTACCCGAGTCAAGCTGACGTGCTTCCCTTTCCTCAAAGAATTTGGATTGCAAACATTCTGACAGCTTGGTTGGGAGCATTCTGTGGAATCGCAACAGCCGATTGGTGCCAGAGGCTTCACTGCCACAGGTGCAATACAATACAGACAGAACAGAATGCAGAGGGGATGTAGCAATGATCCTGCTTCGACTGCATTCAGGTGCTGGTTGGTGTCTGCTTGGGAATTCTGAGAGCAGCCCCTCTCGCAGCAGCTACTCAGAGTGGCGCTTGATGCTGCTTTTTCTGATGTGGTTACCAACGCAGCTTTTGAGAGCCTGCAGGCTCTCTGTGGAGCTCGACTACTAATATTTGTGGAATAAAGAAGGAAAAAAAGGGGGGAAGGGTCATTCCACAGTAAACAGCGGAAGAGAAAAGTGCCCAAGGGCAAAACAAACGAAGCAACAGAGACAAAAGGCTGTAGGGAAGCACAGCTCCAACCAAACATCGAAATTAAAAGCAACATAATAAAAACACAGAAACGGTAAAAAAAGAAACTCGGCAATTTAGGAATGTTGGAGGCTGCTGGGTAGCATATCTAGTTCTTGGTTCATTTAGGTCAGTATTGGTTTCCTTCAGGAGCGGGGAATGCTTTTCAGTCTGAGGGCCGCATTCTCTTGTGGGTAACCACCCGAGGGCCAAAGCGGAAGGCGGGGCCAGAAGCAAAAGTGGGCGGAGCACAATGTAAATATTACAGTCTGGCTAGTTTTGCACACACACTTCTCTAGCCTCCATTCAGAAAAACAAGAGGGATTATTAGATCTCAAGCACATACAGTGGTACCTCAGGTTAAGTACTTAATTTGTTCTGGAGGTCCGTTCTTAACCTGAAACTATTCTTAACCTGAAGCACCACTTTAGCTAATGGAGTCTCCTGCTGCTGCCGCGCCACTGAAGCACGATTTCTGTTCTCATCCTGAAGCAAAGTTCTTAACCTGAGGTAATATTTCTGGGTTAGCGGAGTCTGTAACCTGAAACGTATGTAACAGAGGTACCACTGTATTCCAGCCGGGCAAAAACACCCAGGGTGTGAAGGAAGGCCTGGGATGAGTCTCAGGGAACACGTGGAAAGGGCTACATTTGATGCACAAAAACCCCAGTCAACACTGCCAGCACCTTTTTAGGGTTTCACAGAAGGGACATTTTCAGCCCTACTTAGAGACGGCTGGACCTTGAACCTAAGACTTTCTGTATGCAAAGCCACTGAGCCACCTCCCTAGTATTTCCCTGGGCTTCCAGCCAAGGAGGGTGGAGCGATGGGTGGAACCGACCCCCCTCCCTGTTCCATCTCCGGCGCTCCAGGAACGGCGGCGAGGGAATCCCCCAACTGAGCAGAGGATTCCTCCCGGCCTTGACGGTAGTGAGAGGGCCTCTTCTTCTCGGGCGCACCAGGCACCCCCGATACGCCACCCCACCCCGATTGCCTGTCCCGGGCGAGACAGTGCACGGAGCCAGACGAAAGGCGCCGCAGTGCAAAAGTTATTAACCCGTCACCAAACCGCGACGAGGCCACGTTTGCTCGGGAGCAAATCCCGCCGTGTCCAGGGAGGCTGACTCGCGAGTAAGCGTGCTCAGGAGAAAGCAGAGCAGTCCCCCTTTCCCCCTCCCCACGGCGGAATCAGGACCCTGGGCCGGCGAGGAGGAGGCGCGCCTGCGTCTGGGGAGGGGGTCTCCCTCTCTCCGCCGCTCGGAGGCGCAACTCCCGGGGCGCAGGAGAGAGGAAGGAGGCCGGAGGAGAGCAGCGCCTGGCGGGCTTTCTGTTCCCGGCGCCGAACAAAAGGGGGAGGAGGGCATGTGCAAAGGCGAGGGGGGTGTGTGTGTTGTTGTCTCTCCTCCCCTCCCTCCCTCCCTCCCTCCCTCCTTCCTTCCCAACGGGTCCCATTCTCGCCGCGAAGCGCATGAGCGAGGCGCGCCCTGCCGGGGAGCAGAGCAGAGCAGAGCAGAGCGCAGCGCGCGCGCGCAGCCGGTGGACGCCGCCGAAGGAAGGGACCAGCCAGGGCGGCCGGCGAAGCGCGGATCGCCGCTCCTCCTGCGGGTAACGTTGCAGCGGGGATCGGGGCGGGCAGGTAGGTAGGCAGGCGGGCGAGCCAGGCGGCAGCGGCGTTGGGAGGAGCGGGGGAGAAAAGGCCGGGCTGGGCCGAGCCGAGCGAAGCCTGGAGAGCTGCGCGCGCGCACACCTGGCCCTCCCTCTGGACTCTCCTCCGCTCTCTCTTTCCCCCTCTCTCCCCCTACCCCCCCATGGGTTCTTGCACCTATCCGGCCTCCTCCCCGTCCCTCCAAAGGATAGTCTGTTTCTGTCTCTTTCCCGCCCCCAGGCAACGTTTAATTTGGAAAGGTGGTTGGTTACCTGGGTGTCCCCCATAGCATCTCTGCAGTTGGAAATCATTCGCTGTTGACCAGGGGAAATCCCTTCCCCTGCCTCCTGATTTGGGGGGGGGTCCCTTGTGGCGGGAGAGCCGTGACGCCCTGCTCAGAGATGCTTTCTCATGATGCCCTGGCATGACGCGGTAGTGCCGAGGGTAAGCCTCGCTACCACTTGGACCGCACGTCCGAGGGGCTGGACGTTGGCCAGCCTTCGTTCAGGGGAACGTCTCGTCTGGGAGGCCTCACTCCCGGAGTTACTCTGGCAAGCAGAGGACAATGATTTCCCAGAAGCATCGAATTGTAGAGGGTCATCTAGTCGCACCTATTTCAATGCAATAATCTTTTGCCCATTGTGGGGCTCGAACCCCCAACCTTGAGATTAAGAGGTTCATGCTGTACCACCTGAGCAGGCAGGCAGCTTGCAGGCCTGCCTGTGGGATGTGTTCTCTCTGTGTGGGGGATTGGTTGCGCTTACTCACCCATGAGGCCCTCTGCATGTGCTCAGGTGTTCTTGTGATTTCTCACAACCTAGTTGGTGAGTCAGAGAGCAAAATGAGATGCAGTGTTCCTTGCTATTCGCTGTCTCTGTGCTCGTTTCACACACATATGTGCTGATGGGCTGGTGCAGGTTTTGGGGACCTGTGGCCCTCCAGATGTCGCTGAACTATAACTCCCGTCTTCCCTGGCTTGCTTGCTGGGACTGTTGGAAGTTGTAGTTCAGCAACATTGGAGGTGGGCAGAGATTCCCCATACCATTTAATACAGTGGTACCTTGGATTACAGACACTTCAGGTTACAGACGCTTCAGGTTACAGACTCCGCTAACTCAGAAATAGTACCTCAGGTTAAGAACTTTGCTTCAGGATGAGAACAGAAATTGCATGGCGGTGGCACAAGACCCCATTAGCTAAAGTGGTACCTCAGGTTAAGAACAGTTTCAGGTTAAGAACGGACCTCCAGAACGAATTAAGTTCTTAATCCGAGGTACCACTGTATACCGCTTCAAACTGATGCACCCAAAGTGGTTTAACAATCAATGCCTCTTTCCAGGGAACTCTGGAAACTGTAGCTCTGTGAGGGTAATAGGAGTCTCCTAAGAACTCTCAGCACCTTCAACAAACTACAGCTCCCAGAATTCTTTGTGGGGAGCCATGGCTGTTTAAAGCGGTATCAAAATGCCTTAAATCTATGGTGTAAATGCAGTCCTAGACTAATATCCTGTTCCTCACTGTGGCCAACCAGTTGCCTCTGGGATGCTGACAAGTGGGACCTGAGCACCACCACAGCCCTCTTGCCAAGAGAGTGGCTACTGCTTTGGATTGGCCGGGTGACCTGCCATTCTGATGGCCTGACCTATGAGATTCACCCAGGAGGCAGGAGAGGCTTTTAGAATCTGCTGAGGGGCAGAGACTGGCCCAAAGCAAAACCCACGATTCTGAGTCCATCAAAGAGAAGCTGCCTGTGGAAAGCAACAGTGTGGGCTGAGGGCCAAGCCTTAAGCCATAGGACAAACGCTTAAGGCCAGCCAAATGCTTGTGATGGCAGAAGCTGGCTGTGCAGACTTCTAAGTAAACTTGGGAGCTGATGATGTTTGTTCAGTTTGATGGCATATTACCCCCGCAAATGGATTTCTGGCTACATGCAGGGACTCTGGGTTGTCAGCATTGAGGCCTGAAAACGGTGGTATATGTTTTGCTTGTAATTGGATCTTTTTTAAAAATAAAAAAGACAGTTTTTTAAATACGGTAGGTTCCATAATACTATGTGTGTTTAGCTGGCCTGTTTTAAATGTTTCAGAACTGCCCTGGGATATCTGTTGATGAAGGGCAATTTTCAAAGTGCAATACAATAAAATAACTGCATTAGAAACCACTTCTTGCTAGACTGTAACTAAGGCTGCATAAACACTATAAAGTGGTACCTTGGTTCTCGAACTTAATCCGTTCCGGAAGTCCGTTCGTTTGACAACCAAGGTGCAGCTTCCAATTGGCTGCAGGAGCTTCCTACACTACCAAAAAACATTTGAAAACCGGAACACTTACTTCCAGGTTTTCAGTGTTCGGGAGCTGATTTGTTCATCAACTAAGCTGTTCGAGAACCAAGGTACCACTGTACCTTCAAAGTGTTGGTTCAAGGATGTGTGTGTGTGTGTGTATGCGTGCAGTGCTTTTTTCCCTAAAAAATGTTTAGGCGTACTCTCATTTTGACTGAAGAAAATCACCATTTTATAGTTCAAATTGGGAAAAATAAATACAGTCAACGGACAAAAGTACAAAGATTCACAGAATGTTTAGGGGTATGCGTACCTCTGTGCACCCCCAGAAGAAAACGCACTGTATATATGAATGAAAGGAGAATTCCTGGGTGCCAAGATCCAGGTTTGGGACAAGTACTCTTGGGTGAGAGAACCTCAGTAGAGATTTAAAATCACAGAATATGCAGCAACATTTGGAAATATAGGCTGTTAGATTACTAATGTATGTCCTTGTGAGTTCCACAATTTCCCTCTTCCCCCAGCATAGGAAAAGACCACACGTTTGGTAGGCTAAAAAAATAATAATACTTACAACCTCTTCAAAGGTCAGGTTCATGTGCTTTTCCATACATCAGTCAGAAAAGTTGCATAGGCAGTAAAACTTGGCTTAGTTGCAAAGTGGTGAAGTTCCTAAACTGTTGGTAAAGAATCTCAAGAATGGCTTGTGAGAACCATGTGGTCTGAGCTTGGAGCAACCAACTTAGACCTCTTCACACATTGAATTTGATTACCTAGTCCCTGCTTAGGTGAGCTAAGCCTGGCAGGACAACTTACTGCATGGTCTTAACCCTTTCATGCCTAGAATCATAGACTGCAATGCAGTCCCTCATCCAATTTGAAACCATACCACTCCCCCCCCCAAAGAATTCTGGGTGTTGCAGTTTGCTACAAGTTGTTGGGAATTGTGATTGTGAGGGGAAAACTACAGTGCCCAGAATTCATTGAGGGAAAGAGAGGTTGCAATGTGTACCCAGCCTGTGTGCCAGTGAAGGTCCAAGGTGGGGAAGTGTCTGTGTCTTTTGCACCTTTTCAGAAAAGAAAAGGTGCTGGCTTTTGATTGTGTCGAGCCTGGAAGCAAAGGAAGGTCCCCTAGGGTAGAAGGTGCCTGATGCAAGGATGGTCCCACAGTGGAGAATCCAAGCCCCAAATCTCAAAGGGCTGCCCTGTGCATTGTGCTTTGCTTGTCAACAGCTTTGCAAAGTTCAGCTAGAGATGTCTTGCACAGAGTGCCTGTAAGCTTCTGCAGTGTGGATGGCAGAACATTTCGTACTGGTGTGTGGGAAGATATTAGGACCAGAGCAGATGGGCAAAAGGTCTAGGCAGTCTTTCCCAACTTGGTCCTGGAATCATAGAATTGTGGAGTTGGAAGGGAACCCAAGGGGTATCTAGTCCAGCCCCAGTGCAATGCAGAAATCTCAGCTAAAGCATCCAGCATTTTTGGATTCCAACTCCCATCAGCCCTAGTCACCATGGCCAATGACAGGGGATTGTGAGGTTTGCCGTCCAAAACACTTAGAGGGTACCGGGTTAGGGAAGTCTGGGCTAGTGGTTAGTGGGCTTGGCGTATAGCCGTACAGTGGTACCTCGCAAGACGAAATTAATTCGTTCTGCGAGTTTTTTCGTCTTGCGAATTTTTCGTCTTGCGAAGCTCGAATTTTGGAAAAGCTTCAAAAATCACCAAAGTCTTCAAAAACCTCAAAAAAAGGCTACCACACCGCGTGCTATGAGTTGCTCCTCGAAGTCAAGTTGCAACTGCACCCCCTGAATGCACCCTGGGTATTAACGGTTTTAAGAAAAAGGAAACAAACTTGCAAGATGTTTTCGTCTTGCGAAGCAAGCCCATAGGGAAATTCGTCTTGCGAAGCAACTCAAAAAACGAAAAACTCTTTCGTCTTGCGAGTTTTTCGTCTTACAAGGCATTCGTCTTGCGAGGTACCACTGTACTGGCCTTAATGCGATGGATCACAACATACCTCCTGCTGCCTGAAGGTAGGAAGACAAAAAAGTGCTGAGTTGCCTGAAAGGTGCGGCTCCATATACAGTGGTACCTCGGGTTAAGTACTTAATTCATTCCAGAGGTCCGTTCTTAACCTGAAACTGTTCTTAACCTGAAGCACCACTTTAGCTAATGGGGCCTCCTGCTGCTGCTGCGCTGCCAGAGCACGATTTCTGTTCTCATCCTGAAGCAAAGTTCTTAACCTGAAGCACTATTTTTGGGTTAGCGGAGTGTGTAACCTGAAGCGTATGTCACCTGAAGCGCATGTAACCTGAGGTACCACTGTACAATGTCTACTCAGAAGAAAGTCCCACTGAGTTGAATGGAGCTTCCTCTCAGGCAAGCAGGTTTAAGACTGAATGTGAAAACTCCAATTGAAAGATCATCTGCTGGATAATAAGCCCCGCTGAATCCAGCTGGACTTGGGTAAACACTATTTAGGATAGTGGGGACCTGTTTCTGAGCAAAGGTGCGTAGTACAGCTGTACCTTGGAAGCCAAACGCCTTGGCTCCCGAATTAATCGGCTCCTGAATGATCAAAACCTGGGTGTGTGTTTTCTGTTTTTCAAACGATTTTTGGGAGCTGAATGTCCGGCACGGCTTTCACGGCTTCCGATTGGCTGCAGGATGCTGCACTTTGGTTATGGAACGGTTCCGGGAGTCGGATGAACTCCTGGAATGCACTCTGTTCAAAAACCAAGTTACCACTGTAGTAGTAGTAGTAGTAGTAATAATAATAATAATAATAATAATAATAATAATAATAATAATTTATTTATACCCCACCCAGCCACTCTTGGTGGCTCCCAACTGAATATTAAAAACACAATACAGCACCAAACATTAAAATAATAATAATAATAATAATAATAATAATAATAATAATAATAATTTAATACCCTGCCCATCTGGCTGGGTTTCCCTGGCCACTCTGGGTGGCTTCCTAGAGAATATTAAAAATACGATAAAACATCAAACATTAAAATCTTCCCTAAACAGGGCTGCCTTCCGATGTTTTCTAAAAGTCAGATAGTTGGATAGTCAGAGCGTAGAATTACTCTGATTAGGGTTGATCTGCTAAACAGGTCAGAAGAGGCCGATAGATATGTGGACTGTCTCTGGATCAAGTGTCTTTTTGTTTTTTAAGTTCTCAAAGCTCTTAACCTAGCTCAAGGCTGTCACCGGATGTTCAACTGAGAATCAGCCAGCCAGCCCATCATTTGAAAAATAAGAAAAAAATAAGGGGCTGTCTTGCCCCCCAATGGCACCTAGACCTTCTGTTTTCACAACTGCAGCCTTGGTTTAGGGAACCATTTGGCGCCTAGCTTATATACTGTACCTGAGTTTCTAACCCTGCAGTCCCCTTCTGTGGTTTCCAGCAACTGGTAGTCAGAGACATACTGTCTAGTATCCATTGCCTATTTATCAATCTGTCCGAGTACAGTCGTACCTTGGAAGTCAAACAGCTTAGTTCCCAAATGTTTTGGCTCCCGAACGCCGCAAACTTGGAAGTGACTGTTCCGGTTTGCAAACTATTTTTGGAAGCCGAACGTCCGACGGGGCTTCCGTGGCTTCTGATTGGCTTCCTGCAGCCAATCAGAAGCCGCGCTTTGGTTTCCGAATGTTTTGGAAGTCGAACGGATGTACGGAACGGATTCCGTTCGACCACCAAGTTTACAGCCGTATTGTCTGCTTTGACCAGCTGTGGCTCTCAGAGGCTTCAGGAAGAGAAGCCTCTTTGGCTGTCACCCTGCTATCTGTTCTCTTAAGAGGCAAGGCGCCCGCGCTGGAAGTGGCGATGCTCTGCATGCGCATCACGTGCGCAGCCGTTGAGCCGAGGTCTCTCCCCGGCAGTCCTTGCTGCTTGTGAACATATGTAAGCGTCATCTAACATGGGCCTGATGCCGCAGGCCTGCCTGACATCCGTAACAAAGCGAGGAAATGGAAGCGGACAGGATTATGTAACAGCGGCAGGCTCAAGGCCTTTTAAAATTAGGACTTTCCATCATGGCATGGGAGGATGCGGCCAGGAAATTCTTGGGTGACTGGCTACGTTTGCCACAAGATTCAGAGCTTAGGGAGCTGGCTTAGGCTAGCAGCTCCCACCACTCAGGTAAATGGTAGCAGTTCTCCCACGGTTTCAGGTAGGGGAGTTTTGTGGTCTTATCTGGAGAATGAACCTGGGAGCTTCAGTTTGCTAAGCAGGTAAAGGTAAAGGGACTCCTGACCATTAGGTCCAGTCGCAGATGACTCTGGGGTTGCGGCGCTCATCTCGCTTTATTGGCTGAGGGAGCCAGCGTACAGCTTCCGGGTCATGTGGCCAGCATGACTAAGCCGCCTCTGGCGAACCAGAGCAGCGCACGGAAACGCCATTTACCTTCCCGCCGGAGTGGTACCTATTTATCTACTTGCACTTTGTGCTTTCAAACTGCTAGGTGGTCAGGAGAAGGGACTGAGCAACGGGAGCTCACCCCGTGGCAGGGATTCGAACCGCCGACTTTCTGATCGGCAAGTCCTAAGCTCTATGGTTTAACCCACAGCGCCACCTGCGTCCCTTGCTAAGCAGGTGCTCTCTCTCAAAGCCGTGGTCTGTCATTACCTTGGTGCTCTTCCTGAGCACAGTGTGTTAGAAATCTTACATATTACGGCAGGCTTTGTTGATCTGTCATCTCTTGAGTTTTCCTTAGCAGTTGGTGAAGCTGCTCATGAGAACTCAGGCGCTTCTGATGTGGGGTGGTGATGCTGTTAGGAAGACATTCTCAGGTGACGAACCATCTCCAGGTTTGGTCAAAACGAAGTTTGGGCTGGTAGTGGGGGTGAGGACAGCTGGAAATAATGTCAATCGAGTGGTACCTTGGTTTACAACCATAATCTGTTCTGGAGGTCCGTTTGTAAACCAAAACAGGTTGTAACCCAAGGTGTGCTTTTGCCAATGGGGCCGCCAAAAAAAGTCTGCTCGTAATCCAAAAAAATGGGTTGTAATCCAAAAAAAGGTTTGCAAACCGGGACACGCACTTCCGGGTTTGACCTGTTTGTAATCCAAAACGTATGTAAACCAAGACGTATGCAAACCAAGGTACCACTGTATATTCATTTCTGTGTATGCTCTGACCAAACTAACCCTCCTAGAGCAAAATATACACCAGGAGACTTAATTTGGTCAGAATGGAGCATACACTTCCAGAGTTGATGCTAAATATGTTACTTCTGGTAAATGAGCCACCGTTGCTGTGAAAATTTCTGTCCTGGGCCTCTTAGTCTTGTTTATCCATGTACTATCTGAAACCAGAGGGGCACATTGGTTGTCAGATGTGAATCCCCCCCCCGGCTCTCCTACTCATCTCGAGAGACAATGAAAGAGTGTGCCTTTGGGGGTGAAGTCAAATTGCTGGAGAGTTACAGCGCCTGCTGTGTACAGGAGAGACATGTTTTGTTGCAGCTGGGGCAGACGAAGGCGTCCAGTTGTGCTGCTGCAGATGAACCCTGGCGTTTCTTCTCTCTGCGATCCTCCCAGTGGTCATTCCTCCTCTGGTCACTGCTGTGGATATGTGACCTGACTGTCTGTCTACAAGAGCAAGGGATTCCCACAATAATGTTCTCAGCCTTCATATGATGAGTGTAGACATCTTTGTAGCACAGAATGGGTCTGCCAGTGGGCCTGGTGCCAGCTCCCCATAGAGCTCCAGCTCCCCATCCTTGGGAATCCTGCCTTCTTCCATTCTGTGAACATGACCAAGCCAGCGTAGACGTCGCTGAGGCAGGAGTGCAAACATTGCCCACGACTCATTTCCGCAAAGCGGTGTGCTCAACACGCAAGTCTGGTAGACCTAGTACAAAGTTTTACAGTGGTACCTCGGGTTAAGAACTTAATTCATTCTGGAGGTCCGTTCTTAACCTGAAACTGTTCTTAACCTGAGGTACCACTTTATGGGGCCTCGCGCCGCCGCCACACAATTTCTGTTCTTATCCTGAAGCAAAGTTCTTAACCCGAGGTGCTGTTTCTGGGTTAGCGGAGTCTGTAACCTGAAGCGTCTGTAATCTGAAGCATCTGTAACCTGAAGCGTCTGTAACCTGAGGTACAGAAGAAAAAGAGACGCGGGTGGCGCTGTGGTCTAAACCACTGAGCCTCTTGGGCTTGCCAATTGGAAGGTCGGGGGTTCAAATCCCTGTGGCGGACTGAGCTCCCGTTGCTCTGTCCCTGCTCCTGCTAACCTAGCAGTTTGAAAGCACGCCAGTACAAGTAGATAAATAGGTACCGCTGTGGTGGGAAGGTAAACAGCGTTTCCATGAGCTCTGGCTTCCATCACAGTGTCCCATTGCACCAGAAGTGGGTTTAGTCCTGCTGGCCACATGACCCGGAAAGCTGTCTGTGGACAAACGCCGGCTCCCTCGGCCTGAAAGCAAGATGAGCACCTCAACCCCATTGTTGCCTTTGACTGGACTTAACCGTCCAGGGGTCCTTTACCTTTTTTTACCTTTTACTGAAGCTTTTTTTTTTTTTTGCTGAAAGCTACTGCTCTAGAAAATGGTTCCTGAATGAACCTTGCTGCAGGATGAATTTTTGGGCTATAAGTGTGATTTCCTGTCTGCCGCTATTTTACCTTTTTTTAAAAAAAAAGAAGAGGAAGAAGAAGAGAAGAATTGTGTAACCCAATGCCAGAGAAAGGGAGTGCACGGCCTAGAATTTATTAATATTTTTTAAATGAGAGAGAAAGGCTCAGTAAGGAGGAAGGTGGGGGGTTGAGCTTTGCTGGGCTTTATTAGGTTTTCCCTCCAGTAAAAATGAAAAGACTGCAGAAAAGTTTTTGCTGGTGTGCTGCAGACTAGAGAGCTAAGGCACAAAGTCGAGTGGGAAATGCCGTTAAGGATGCAGTCCCGTGCATATTTACTTGGCACGCAGTAGGCACCCACAGGCTTGCGTTATAAGGCTGCAGTCCCAAGCATCAGTTCCTTCTGCTTTGTGGCTGTACCCTCCTGGAGTCCACGTCTTTAGGTTTCTGGTCTCTCAGAATGTGTTGGTTGGGCTGTGAGGCCAGCCTGACTGACTGCTCCCCAAGCAATTGTCTCTTTCCAAATACAGTCAGACCTCGGCTCCAGAACGCCTCCGTTACTCAACGTTTTGGTTACCGAAAATCCAGAAGTTAGTGTTCTGGTTTTCAAACGTTTTTCGGAAGCCGAACGTCTGACGCAGCTTCCACTTGAGTGCAGGAAGCTCCTTCAGCCAATCGGAAGCTGTGCCTTGGTTGTCAAACATTTCAGAAGCCGAGCAGGCTTCTGGAACGGATTAAGTTTGACAACTGAAGCATAGTAGGAATTCTGAGGAAACAAAGATGGCTAGCAATATCTGAATAAGGCAGGGGTGGGGGAAACCTGTGACCCTCTAGAGCAGCGGTTCTCAACCTGTGGGTCCCCAGATGTTGTTGGACTACAGCTCCCATCACCTCTAGCTAGCAAGGCCAGAGCTCAGGGATGATGGGAGTTGTAGTCCAACAACATCTGGGGACCCACAGGTTGAGAAACACTGGTCTAGAGGTTGATGAACTACAACTCCCATGGGCCATGCTGGCTGGTGCTGACTGGAGTCTAGCAACACTGGGAGGGTCAAAGTCTCCCCAGCCCAGGAACAAGGCACAACTCCACCTCTTGTTGAATAATAATACTAATAATAATAATAACTACCTTTCCAGCCTTTCCTGGTCAAATATGCAAAAGCAATTCATATCTGTCTGTTTCTGTGACTCTAGACATTCTGGGCCCATAACCCCTGAGGGTGAGTCCATCATTCGGGCTGATAATTCATCATCCACTCTAGGTAGCTGAGTGAGGAATAAGCCATGCCTGTCCTGTCAGAAGATTCAGGTAAGGAACCTTCTGCTGATTTAGTACATTCTCAAACTGTTTTAATAGGGTGCTGTATTAGAGCCATGTTTGTTTGAAAACCTGGCTCAGAGCACCGTAAAGGCTTAACAGATAAACAGTAACATACCATTAATATATTTGTAATATTTTTATTTATTTATTGCATTTGTGCCTCTCCATTCCTCAAGGAGCTCAAGGTGGCGTACATAGTTCTTCCCCTGCATTTTATCCTCACAACAACTCTGAGGAAGTTAGGCTGAGAGGCAAGGACTGGCCCAAGTTCACCCAGCTAGCTTAATGGTTGAGTGGGGATTTGAACCCTTAACCTCCCAGGTCCTAACCATCACACAACACTGGTTCTCTTTTGTTGTGCTCCAGTAGAAATCCCTAGGGTGGTTTACAGGTAGTTATGGCTGAATCTGTCAATTTCTTTTATTTTCTATTTTTTTATCATACAATACAATCTCTACAGAGAAAAGAACATAGCATTGAGTTTATGGCGTCATTTTACATGGTCTTAAAACATTGTTTTAACATATAGTTTCTCCACAGACAGGTTTGTGAGGCTGGTGGAAGAGCTGTCCATTTCAATTTCAGTCTGTCAATTTCAGTTTTTCACAGTTTCTCATTTTTTCTCATCGGTTTCCCACATTTTTACCTCAGGTTTTATATCAGGAGGGAGGTTCAGGTATTGCCATTATTGTTGTTATTATGATTATTATTTTGACAATTCATATGCTGCTTAATTGAAGTCTTCTCAGAAACACAATAACGATGAAAATAAGACTGAGCTAAAACTATAAAACCAGGATTCAGTGGCTGGTAGACTAGAAAACAACAACCAAAGGAGTTCTGTAAGGGCAATACTGAGATTCGCATCATAAATTTCTACCACATCCAGTGCACATTTAAAGCATATGCCTTTCCCCAAAGAATCCTGGGAACTGTAGTAAGATAAGGGTGCTAGCAGTTGTAGCTCTATGAGGAGGGAATTACGGTTCCCAGGATTCTTTGGGAGTCTTGTGCTTTAGGTGTATGGTATCGATCTGCCCTTAGGAGTGCAGAGTGACTGGGGAAACCCAGCGAAATGGGTTGGGTATAAATGAACAAATTATTATTATTATTATTATTATTATTATTGACAGATCCATCCTCTGGACCCATTGGTAAGTAAGGGCTGGCTGTGTTTGGTGGGGCAGAGCCCCATTTACCCTAATAGACCAGGGTCCCCTGCTCATAGCTGTCAACTTACAGATTTGAAAATAAGGGACCAGCAGCCTTGAAAATAAGGGACCAGCAGCCAAAATAAGGGATTTTAGTCAACCAGTTAAAAGGGACCAGATAATTTTGGAGAGCAGCGCCGGTTTTTAGCCCTTCATTTCCAGAGGTTGCTGCTCAAGATACCAGCTGATGAAACACTGCAATTAAATAACTACAAGCAGCAACCACTTTTCGTGCAAAACGAAGTCCAAGCTACAAAGATGCTGCTGCAGTTCTGTATCTTTTCTCTCGTGCTCCATCTGCAGCTCTCAATTCCATCAGGTGGGGTGGGAGGAAGGGGGGGGGAATAGAGCCCCAAATAAACCCGCAGATCAGTCCATCTATGCTAGTCTACCATTACAAATCTATGGGAGAAGCGCTTGTGGTCCTTCCCTTGTAGCCCTTGGAACACCTGCCCGCGCCTCCTCCTCCTCCTCCTCCTCTTTCTCCTCTCTCTGAACTGCTTTCTCTATGGTTGCCCTTGCTCTCCTCTCAAGGTTCCTTATCAATTCATAGACCATGCCAGGCTGCCCATCTCATTCAGGTCCTTTGGCGGCACAGCCGCAGTACAGCCTAGTGGGAGTGGTGGCGTAGGGCAGAGGGGAGGCCCCAGGCAGAGACGCTCAGTTCGGCGGCTGCGAGGAGGATGGCGGTGGAAGGGCCCGAGGCTCCCATCAATCCGGGTGGGGAGGGGGCCGAGGCTGGTGAGAGCAGGCCGGAGGGGGGCGGGCCGGGCAGCCAAGCAACACAGTTGGAGCCTCCCTCCTCCCTGGCCGGCAGGGAGGGAGGGAGAGGAGCTGCTTCCTTTGAAACCCGGGAAATTTAAGGGACATCCATCAATAAGTCACAGCAGCAGGACATGGTGCTGGGATAAGGGACTGTCCCTCCAAATAAGGGAGACTTGACAGCTATGCCCCTGCTCCCCACCCCAACCCTGGTTTCTGCTTTACCTGTGGCAGAAGCTGCCATGAGGACTTGGCCTACAGCTCTGGCTGTGCTTTTCAAAAGCACTGGATAACCGGTACCCCCAGTGATTTCCTTCTGCGTTTCTCTGACAGGTTTGCACGAGACCCTCGCCCTCCTGACGTCCCAGCTGAGACCGGACTCCAACCACAAGGAGGAAATGGTGTTCCTCAGAGACATCTTCAGCGAGAGGAGTCTCAGCTATTTAATGAAGGTAAATACTCTGAGCTGCCTGGTTCCCAATTGGCCTTTCATTCAGCCAAGGGAGCTGTTTTTCGAACCCCTGAACTAAAAAAGTTGGACATTGCGATGTAACCAAGAGAGTGTTTATTGGGTGCCCTCCCAGCAGTGCCAAGGAAATAAATAACTATCTGACTTTTAGAAGACATCTGAAGGCAGCCCTGTATAGAGAAGTTTTTTTTATGTTTGATACTGTGTTGTGTTCTCATTTGTTGGATGCCGTCCATTCTGATGCACAGATTATTATTATTATTATTTTCTGAGCATTTGCAAGAGCTTTCCATGCTCAGTCCCAGGCATTAGTGGACTTCCCAGCCTGGCCAGGCCTGCTTAGCTGCCGAGGCGAGACTACATCAGCCGCTACCCGGCCATTCTTGTGGCTCCTCTGCCCTGACACAGCTCTGGCTTATACCTTCTCCACATATATGTCCCCACATAGGCCTGCCCTACATAGCAGGGAGACATTCCACTAAACATTCAGAGGAAAACTTCCTCAGAACTTCACAGCCAAACAGAGCACATGCTGCCTCACTAGAGATCATGCTGCTCTGCCTGGTAGCTAAGCAACCCCGCCTGCTGTCCCCACCCCCTTTGCCGGAAACTACAACTAATCCAGAATGTGGCAGCTAGACTGGTGACTGGGAGCGGCTGCTGAGACCATATAACACCGGTTTTGAAAGACCTACATTGGCTCCCAGTATGTTTCTGAGCACAATTCAAAGTGCTGGTGCTGACCTTTAAAGCCCTAAATGGTCTCGGTCCCGTATATTTGAAGGAGCGTCTCCACCCCAACCGTTCTACCCAGACACTGAGGTCCAGTGCCGAGGGCCTTCTGGCGGTTCTTTCACTGTGAGAAGCCAAGTTACAGGGAACCAGGCAGAGGGCCTTCTCGATAGTGGCACCCGCCCTGTGGAACGCCCTCCCACCAGATGTCAAAGAGAACAACAACGACCAGGCTTTTAGAAGACATCTGAAGCCAGCCCTGTTTAGGGAAGCTTTTAATGTTTGATGGACTACTGTATTTTAATATTTTGTTGGAAGCAGCCCAGAGTGGCTGGGGAAACCCAGCCAGATGGGCGGGGTATAAATTATAAATTATCATCATCATCATCATCAGCCAGCCTACTTTAATGCTAACAGAATTAACCCTTAAGTAACATACCGAATCATCCCTGCTATTGCTCTTCCAACACTCCTCCATGTTTTTCCGCCATCTGAGATGTGACAGGTGGCTACAGGGAAGAAGGCCTTTTTTCTTTGGATCTCCCAGTTCTCCCAGTTCCACCATGTTTCTTCTAAGTCCACTATATCTATGTTTTCTCTAAGACCAAGTGCTTCCGCTTGCCTGTTTTGGCTCAGAGGCTTGTGGCTTTAGCATATCAACAGGTATCAATATGGTATCTCAGTCAGTAGAGCACGAGAATCAGGGTTGTGGGTTTGAGCCCCACATTGGGCAAAAGATTCCTGTGTTCCAGGGGGTCAGACTAGATGACCCTTATGGTCCCTTCCACCTCTACGATTCTGTGACAAAAGTGCCTGTCTCCAAATGTCTTTGGCGCTTGTGTTTTGGCCTATAGTGCTTTGTACATCTCAGTGCCTGGTTCTGACCCTGCCCCATTTAAATGACCGCCACTTGAACATTATATTTTGTATGTGTTTGTGTCTGCCTTCTGTTTCAGATTCATGAAAAGTTGTGCCATTATGAAAGGCAGAGCCCGGTCCCAGTTCTGCACAGCGCCTCGGCTCTAGCTGAAGATGTAAGTGTCTAGCTGAAAATGCAAGCGTTGCCTCCTTCTGAGCATGTGTGTTCAGGGCTGGCGTTGGGGTTTGGCGCCACTGCGCACCTGCCAAGGCCCCCACCCCACTTACCGAACCCTCAAGACTTTTGTGGTAGCCAGAAACTCTGTCAGGGCAGAGGAGCCACAAGAATGGCTGGGTAGTGGCTGATAAAGTCTCGCTTCAAACCCAGATGGCATAAGTTCTCCCCCCACCCCACATGAAAAGTCTATAAGGGGTTTGCGAGGCCTTGCCGTTGTTTGCAAGAAGTGGCAGCGGCCTGCAAGTCCTCTTGGCGGTAGTGGGAGGTAGTGGCAGAAGCTGTGGCAACCTGCCTCAGTGAGGCCTTGCAGGCCACCTCTGCTTCTGCCACCGTCTCTTGCTGCCACCACAAGGCCTCACAGGCCGCTGCTACTGCCACTGCCTCTGACTGCTGTGGTGAGGCTTCACAGGCTGCTGCTGCTTCTAATACCACCCCCCCCCGCCACTGTTGATACTGCCTCTGCAGATTGTCCTGAATACCACCATTTGGTAGCCAAGCCCCAAACCCAAAGTCCTGCTGGGATGCATTTTGACTTGCCTGCTGCTGAAAGTAACCATGAGGTGATTGATAGTATCATTTATCCATTTTAGACAAGTAGCAGCAGTTGCCAGGACATTGTCCTGTTCGCCTCTGCGTAGTTCTTTCCTTATTTCAATTTTTTTGACATATCAATATGTCGTGATATTTAGCTGGTGATATATCACAATACAGTGGTACCTTGAGTTAAATACTTAATTTGTTCAGGAGGTCCGTTCTTAACCTGAAATTGTTCTTAACCTGAAGCACCACTTTAGGTAATGGGGCCTCCTGCTGCTGCCGCGCCGCCGGAGCAGGATTTCTGTTCTCATCCTGAAGCAAAGTTCTTAACCCAAGGTACTATTTCTGGGTTAGTGGAGTCTGTAACCTGAAGCGTATGTTACCTGAGGTACCACTGTATTGAAAACCAGTTATCGCCCAGCCCTACTTGTGATGATAAAACACACCCACCTCCCTCCTGACTTGACTGGAATCTGTTGCTATGCACAAGCTGCAACTTTTATTTGGCATTGTGGTGTTAACTCAGCGGTAGGCAAACTATGGTCCGTGGGCCAGATACAGCCCAAGGGGGTCGTTATACCGGCCCCTGGCCCTTGCCACCCGCTGGGTCAGTCCCTGCACGGAGCTAAACTGGCGTGGTACGCCAAATTAGCTCTGCGCGGGGACTGACTTCCTAATGGCTGCAAGAAGCTCCTGCAGCCAATAGGAAATAGCAGACGCCGCCTGCTCTGCTGCAATGGCTCCAAAAGTCAGTGGGGAAAGAGTGGTGGTCGTGTGTGCATGCACACAGGTGCATGCGCTCCTGTGAACGGGCGATGCAGCCCACCGGCAGAAAAGCTTGCCGACCCCTGTGTTAACTGATCCCTGCCACCTTTTTTTCCTAGTGATTTGATGGTGCTGCAGAGAGTAACTTGGCAATGTTTTCATCTGAGATCTCTCTCTCTGCAGAATGTTGCACAATTTATAATTTATTAGACTCTCTGGTGCCTTTGCCATAACCGAGCAACACCGCCTCCAGACAGGCCTACGCTTTTTTCTTTCTATAGTCTTATATCCAGGAGTAAGTGAATCTCATGTATTATAGTTGTTCTACCCAGCTTCTAATATGCCCTCTTATGCTGCATATGTTGGGATGGATTTGGAAGGTAGGATAGGATATATTACTTATTTGTTATCTTTCCGCTTAGCATCTAGTTTAGCAGAGTCAAAAATATACAGTCGTACCTTGGTTGATGAATGCCTTGCGACTTGAACGTTTTGGCTCCTGAATGCCACATTTTGGATTAAAAAATAATTGGTTTAGGCCACAGTTTTCCCAAGCGTGGGTCTTCAACTGTTTTTGGATTACAATTCCCATCACCCCTGACCCATGGTCCTCCTAGCTATGGATGGTGGGAATTGTAGTCCAAAAACACCTGGAGACCCAAGTTTAGGAAACCCTGGTTTAGACCAAAGATGGAGCCTATACATCTGCATGGTGAGAAAGGAAGTGTTCCTCAGGTGGGAGGAAGTGATAAGGATTAGCTTCCTATTGTTACCCTTCCCACCTGGGCAAGCAGAGGATATAACCTCACAGAGTGCCTAACCCTTTGCTCACCTAGCAAAGATGGGATTTTATATTTTGACTGGAGCATCATTTCCCCAAAGCACACACACAGTCTCCACCCCCATCATTCAGCCCAGACACTTGAGGTCCAGCTCCAAGGGCCTTCTGGCGGTTCCCTCACTGCAAGAAGTGTGGTTACAGGGAACCAGGCAGTGGCGCCCACCCTGTGGAACGCCCTCCCACCAGATGTCAAGGAAATAAACAACCACTTGACTTTTAGAGGGTATCTGAAGGCAGCCCTGTTTAGGGAAGTTTTTAATGTCTGATGTTTTATCACTTTTTTTGATTATTGTCATTAATTCTGTTGGGAGCTGCCCAGAGTGGCTGGGGAAACCCAGCCAGATGGGCGGGGTATAAATAATAAATTATTGTTATTGTTGTTGTTGTTGTACCCAGCCAGATGGGCGGGGTATAAATAATAAATTATTGTTATTGTTGTTGTTGTTGTTGTTGTTGTTGTTGTTGTTGTTATTACAGACCGTACATTTCCTTCTTCCCCCATGTAATCCTGGGAACAAACTACAGCTCCTAGTATTATTTGGTGTGTGTGTGGGTGTGTATGTTTTGAATATATGGTGTGTACACAACCTTAGTCTCTGTTCTCATTTAGTAGCACCCATGGGCCAGGTAGACACATCACGCTAAACCAAACAATTGCTTAGTGGGACTATGCAAGCGTGTAAATTCCCAGAGGGGCCTTTGCAGCCACTTTGCTCCTCTTGGTCTGATTCGGCAGGCTGCATATGTTGTTATCTCCAGGCAGGGCTAAAAAAAAAAATACAGTGGTGCCTTGCAAGACGAAATTAATTCGTTCTGCGAGTTTTTTCGTCTTGCGATTTTTTCATCTTGTGAAGCACGGACTTTGGAAAAGCTTCAAAAATCACCAAAGTCTTCAAAAACCTCAAAAAAGGCTACCACACCGCGTGCTATGAGTTGCTCCTCGAAGTGAATGCACGGTTTTAAGAAAAAGGAAACAAACTTGCAAGACAAAGGAAACAAACTTGCAAGACGTTTCCGTCTTGCGTAGCAAGCCCATAGGGAAATCCGTCTTGCGAAGCAACTCAAAAAACGAAAAACTCTTTCGTTTTGCGAGTTTTTCGTCTTGCGAGGTACCACTGTACTCAGGCCGTGGACAGTCAGGGGAGATGAGGGTTGGCTAATCCTTTGCCCTCCAGAGGTTCCTGAACTATACCTCCCATAACCCCGACCATTGGCTGTGCTGGGTAGGTGTGATGGGAGTTGGAGTCCCACAAAATCTGGAGAACCGCAGGTTCCCCATCCCTAGTGTATATGAGTTGTTGAGGTCGATGGAACATCGGAGCTTTCTGTGCTCCTGGATTACTTCCCAGCCTTGTGTACCTTTGCAGGGAGTTTTATATATGCCGCAGAGGTGGACGTCGACATGTGCTTGCACTGAGATTAGCAAAACATTGATCTGAAAATGCAAGAGAAAAAGAAGACGCTGCCTTGTGCATGGATGATCTCTCTTTCTCTCTCTTTCTCTTTAAGGTTATAGAGGAATTGCAGACTACGCCAATGAATAATGACGAAAAAGAGCTGCTGCAGTTGCTTTCCACTCCTCATCTCAGGGTAAAAAACGGTTCTGTAGCTTGAGAAAAGGGGTGGTGTTGCAGGGGGAGCAACCGTGCTTTTGGCCATTTCCTTGTCAATTCTAGTCATTTGCCGCTGCTTAATTTACGTGCAATAGGCTGACATTATAAGAATATCATTTCCTGTTGGTGTTTGCTGAGATATTGCTGTGGGCGGCTGCTCAGAGTGAATGTGTAAGGTCACATCCGTACCCTACATTGAAAGCATCCTTGTGCCCCCCCCCAATATTGGGAACTGTAGTCTGTTAAGGCTGCTGAGAGTCATTGGGACACAAAGCTACAGTGCACAGGACTTGTAACTCGACGGGAAGCCACAATTGTCAAAGAGAGTGTTTTGAACGTAGGGTGTGAACTCAGCAGTAGAAAGATGACCAAAGAGAGCCTCTCTGAGATCATTTTCATACCATCCATTTGCAGCATTATGATACCACTTCAGACAGTCACAGCTTCCCTCAAAGGATTCTGGGAACTGTAGTTCGTTAAGGGTACTGAGAGTTGTTAGGTGACTCCTTTTCCCCTCTCAGCCCTGTTTAGGGAAGTTTTTAATGTTTGATATTTTACCGTGTTTTTAAAATTCTGCCCAGAGTGACTGGGCAGTAATAATAATAATAATAATAATAATAATAATAATAATAATAATAATAATACTTTATATAAAGTATCATCATCATCATCATCATCATCATCATCACCACCACCTCAGAACCACACTTCCCAGAGCTCCCTGTGAAGGACAATTGTCAAACCATTTTTGAGAATTGTAGCTCTGTGAGACTAGTGGTTTGTTTGTTTTTTTGCAACATGTCACGGTGCGTGAGTTCGCACATCATTCTGATTTATCAGTTGTTCTGCAGTGTTTCCCCTATTTTACCACATGGTTATTCAGAGGAGCGATCTCGTGCTATAGCACAACACAAGTTGTGAACTCTCTCACACCCTGACAGTTTTGCTATGAAATGTTGCAGGATTTTAGCAGCGAAGCTGCAGGACAGATTGGAAAGAAAGCCATCTCCCTTGCTCAGAGGCTGTTGCAGGTGCAAACAATATGGACCCGCACATAACCTCCCCATACCATCATGAGCACAAATCATCACGAATGCACGACCAAAAGGATATTGGGAGGGAGCCCTCAGGCTAGTCCCCAAAAGCATTTAGGAAGATGGTCGTTTTGCTGCCTGCTTCTCGCTTCCGCTACTGCATATACAGTCGATTTACTCATAGTTTTAATACCATTTTGCTTGTTCCTGATTGTTTCTGCTTTCGGTTTGCTTTTAATCCTTGATTGTTTGTTGCCAGTGCTACAATGTATGCAATGACATGTTTTACTGTTTGTTTGGTCTGTTACCTACCCTGGGTGTTTTCTGTGATAGAAACGCGTTGAAAAATTTACCATATTTTTCGCCCTATAGGACGCACTTTCCCCCCCTCCAAAAATGAAGGGGAAATATGTGTGCGTCCTATGGGGCGAATGCAGGCTTTCGCTGAAGCCTGGAGAGCGAGAGGGGTCAGTGTGCAGCGACCCCTCTCGCTCTCCAGGCTTCAGGAAGCTATCCGCAAGCCTTGCAAGCCTGGCGGGAGTTCCCGCGGGCTCGCAAGGCTTGCGGGCAGCAGCCTGCAGCCCGAAGCACGGGGTGCCCTCCGGAGATCGCCCCGTGCTTCGCGCAGGTGTCCGCAAGCCTAGCGAGCCCGGCTGGAGTTGCCGCTGGGCTCGCAAGGCTTGCAGATAGCAGCCTGTTCTGCGGGCTGGGGGGGAAAATATTTTTTTTTTATTCATTTCCCCCCCCAAAAAAAACGAGGTGCACCCTATGGGCCAGTGCGCCCTATTGGGCGAAAAATACGCTATCCTTAATTCTGGATGTGCCTGTGTGCGGTGGAGAGAGTGGCTGCAGCTGCTCAGAGAACATGGAAGGGTGCTCTGCACATGTTCAGAGGATGTGTCCTGTGCATAATTACCACATGGCGTTTGTGGCACCGAGAAACTGCCAGGCCTCGGTTTAGTCCCGTGCCGCTGAGCTGCACTTTCTCATCCCACCCCGATGTTTAACCAAACCTGCCCACCCACTGCAACCTGCTCCTCCTTGCCCCACAGCACTGAATGCATAATATCAATGGCCACTTCCTGCTTGTCGGCACGAGATTTTTATTCTCCCACTGCAGGAGGAAGGTCTTTTGCTCTTCTTGCCCTTTAGGTATTAAAAACAGCTCTATAACGAGCAGGGTTTTAATCACGTTTGCCGGGGTGCCATAAGGTATGAAGAAAAATCGTTTTCAAATGATTTCCAGTTGCAGCAGTCTGTAATGGATTTAGCAATGAGAGAGGCAGTGCAGAGAAATAAGATTGTTTTATGCACTGGTTTCCCCCTCCACATCACCCCCTCCCCCCATAAAATCACCTGTAAAAGAAATAGAAATCTGGATAGATTATACCCAGTAAAATCAACAAGGGCTTCCCCAGTTGGTGAGGAGTGGGAGGGATGGTGTGTGGGTGTGTGTAAAGTGTGGGCATCCTTTGGGCCTTCTGATGATGTTGGACTACAACTCCCATCAGCCCTAGCACACAGGCCAGTGGTCAAGGATGGTGGGAGTTGTAGCTCTGCCATATCCAGAGGGCCAAAGGATCTCTGCATCTGCAATATTCTACTGCATCAATTCTCCTTGTATCTTGCATTTGGATAGTGAGTGCTGGGGCTTATGTTGCTAAGATGGCACCAACGCCATACAAGAGGGTGGTCATGTAGCAGGCTTGGGGGGAATCTTGACTTCTGGGAAATACAGTGGTACCTCAGGTTACATACGCTTCAGGTTACAGACTCCGCTAACCCAGAAATAGTATCTCGGGTTAAGAACTTTGCTTCAGGATGAGAACAGAAATTGCGCAGCGGTAGCGTGGCGGCAGTGGGAGGCCCCATTAGCTAAAGTGGAGCTTCAAGTTAAGAACAGTTTCAGGTTAAGAACGGACCTCCAGAACGAATTAAGTTCTTAACCCGAGGTACCACTGTACAGGTTGCTATGGCTGCTAGGATTTATGAGGAGCTGGTGGCGGTTTGAATCCCTATGACGGGGTGAGCTCCTGTTGCTCTGTCCCAGCTCCTGCCAACCTAACAGTTTGAAAGCATGCCAGTGCAAGTAGATAAATAGGTACTGCTATGACAGGAAGGAAAACAGCGTTAGGTAAATGGCATTTCCATGCGCTCTGGTTTCCGTCACGGTGTCCCGTTGCGCCAGAAGCGGTTTAGTCCTGCTGGCCACATGACCCAGAAAGCTGTCTGTGGACAAACAGCAGTTCCCTCAGCCTGAAAGCAAGATGAGTGACACAACTCCATAGTCACCTTTAACTGGACTTAACTATCCAGGGGTCCTTTACCTTTACCTTTTACCTTTATTAGGACACCTCTGTTCCCCTCACAGAGCTACAATTCCAAGAGTTCCCTCAGAAGGGCTGCTGGTTAAATTACCTTGAAAAACGGTAGCTCTGGGAGAGGAATAGGGGTCTCCTAACAAACCCTCATCACCCGTGACAAGCTATACTTCCCAGAATTCTTTGGGGGGGGAAGCTATGACTGCTTTAAAGCTGTGAGAGACTACTTGAAATTTATAGTGCAGATGGGGTTTCAGTTTTCAGATTCAGTTTCTTAGGCCATGTACGCACTATATATTTAATGAATATTTCTTGCCCTTGCAAAGAAACCTGGGAACTGTAGTTTAAGGGTGCTCTATGAGGGGTAAACTCCAGTTCTTTGGGGATGTGTGCTTTACGTGTACTTTAAATGTATGGTGTGTAAGCAGCCTTATTGCCTTCTAACACCACCATTCAGGGTTCCTAATAACTCTGTGTATTGCTGCCGCCTAGTTGGTTGTTCCCTCCTTTCCCATCATCGGTATGCATTTAGTTGTTCGGAAGCCAACTTATCCCTTGAAGTGTGGAAAAATACTTCTTCCATAAGTCTCTGCTGCAGCTTTATGGCTGGCTGCCAGTTCAGATCCATTGTATGAAATATTTAATGATACCAGGCAAGCGCAGAAATTATGTTCTCTTTAGATTTATCGCCGATCTAATAAAACATGCGGGAAAAGCTGGGGGAAGATAATTTAAAGGGGAAATGAAGAGAGAAAGCCAAGGATGCAGGGTGTTCTTTTTCACACTCGCTCGCACGCATGGATCTTATGCGCCAGGAAGATTATCTCTCCAAGGGTGCTGTGCAAAAGCAATTGCTCATATACCACCAACAGTATACTGTTGCGGATGCTTACAGGGGTGGGGGCGTGGTAGTGAGACTGAACTAAAAATGACCTGGGGTTCAGCAATCCCAATTTGGAAACAGGTGTCCTTGTGTGGGTGTGCTGCACTAACAGACCCTCCAAGTGTCCCTATTTTCAAGGGACGGTCCCAGATTTACAGAAGCCATCCCGGTTTCTGGGTTGATCCCAGAACGTCCCACTTTTCCTTAAAGGTAAAGGGAACCCTGACCATTAGGTCCAGTCGTGGCTGACTCTGGGGTTGCGGCGCTCATCTCGCTTTATTGGCCGAGGGAGCCGGCGTACAGCTTCCGGGTCATGTGGCCAGCAGGACTAAGCTGCTTCTGGTGAACCAGAGCAGTGCACGAAAACGCCGTTTACCTTCCCGCTGGAGCGGTACCTATTTATCTACTTGCACTTTGACATGCTTTCGAACTGCTAGGTTGGCAGGAGCAGGGACCGAGCAATGGGAGCTCACCCCGTTGCGGGGATTCGAACCGCCGACCTTCTGATCAGCAAGTCCTAGGCTCTGTGGTTTAACCCACAGTGCCACCCGCGTCCCTTCTCTATTTTCATTGGAGAAATGTTGGAAGGTATGGAGTTGTGCGACCCCCTGAGCCAAGGAGATAAAATAACAATACAGTGGTACCATGGAAGCCAAATGGAATCCGTTCTGGAAGTCCGTTCGACTTCCAAAATGTTCGACTTCCAAGGCACGGCTTCCAATTGGCTGCTGGAGCTTCCTGCAGCTAGTCGGAAGCCGCGGATGCCACGCCGGATGTTCAGCTTCCAAAAGAACATTCGCAAACTGGAACACTCACTTGCAGGTTTGTGGCGTTCAGGAACCAAAACGTTCAACTGCTAAGGCATTCGTCAACCAAGGTACGACTGAACAGCCTTTAGAAGACATCTGAAGGCAGCCCTGTATAGGGAAGTTTTAAATGTTTCGAGTTTTAATTATATTTTTATATATGTTGGCAGCCACCCAGAGTGGCTGGGGCAACCGAGTCTGATGGACAGGGTACACATAATAAAATTACACTGGTACCTCAGGTTACAGACACTTCAGGTTACAGAAGTTCCCATCATCCCTGACTACTGGTCCTCTTAGCTAGGGATGATGGGAGTTGTAGTCCCAAAACATCTGGAGGGCTGAGTTTGCCTATGCCTGATTTACTGTATTTAGTTCCTCCGATTCGAACTATTAAATGGTGGTTTTCTTGAGTAGAAGAAGAAGAGTTTGGATTTGATATCCCGCTTTATCACTACCCTAAGGAGTCTCAAAGCGGCTCACATTCTCCTTCCCCTTCCTCCCCCACAACAAACACTCTGTGAGGTGAGTGGGGCTGAGAGACTTCAGAGAAGTGTGACTGGCCCAAGGTCACCCAGCAGCTGCATGTGGAGGAGCGGGGAATCAAACCCGGTTCACCAGGTTATGAGTCCACCGCTCTTAACCACTACACCACACTGGCTCTGGAGTAAAAATGAGAGTAACCCTAAACATTTTTTTTAAGGAAAAAAAGCACTGAGGACAGGCATGAACTGATGAACTTGCAAAGCTGAATGCTGAGTAGATGGGGAGGGGAGGAAAGCAGACTCCTATCTCTGAACTATGGCTTGGTGTGGATTCTTAGCTCTTTTTTTAGCACAATCTATGGTTTTGCATTATGTCTGAACTGGGTCTGTGGGTAGCTTTCTGCTACTCCTGTTGTTGATAAGGGCTCAGGATTGCGAGTGGCTTGCGCTTCAAACGTTACATTTCTTAGGTGTGTATACCCAACAATACAAGCTGTGGATGTCTTGCAGGTTTCCTCATTGGGAAGCTGATACTGGCTGCATTTGATTTCTGGGCCCAGTTCAAAGTGCTAATATTAAACTTCAAAGCCCCAGCAGTGTATAGCAGGATACCCCAGGGTGCAGATTCTCCTTATTAGCTCAGGTACCCCAGACTTCAAAGGCTGGGGAGAACAAGGAACAGGGACTTTCCAGTTGTGGTTCCCCATCTATGACTTACACTACTGAGGATGGCCCACTAGGGCGGCGCTCTTGCTCATAGTTATTAGAAAGCTGGCAACAATATTTGTTTCCTTTTGATTATATCTGACCTGCGAGGGAGCTTTTTCAAAGTCATGTACTAATGGTATCGAATTCCACATAGGTATTTTTGTATCTGTTACAAAAAGATACGCACATTGATATTTGCAGAAGATGTTCTGCTGTAAAAGCTGTTTGTTGGCATGTGTTCTGAACGTGAACAGGAAAGCAAAGCTATTAGACTAGCATCTCGAACTTAAATGTGTGAAAACGGAATCGTAAAAGGTACCGGGTGATCAACAGTGTTAGTCATACTCCATAGTAGATCCATTAAAATCAATGGACTTAAGTAACTTGCCTATTGATTTCAGTGGGTCTACTCTGAGTAGGTCTTCATTTGCTGTCACTGTTACGCTCCTTGAATGAATGTATTGAAACAGTTTGCTTAGAACTAATTGTTAATATCCTTACAGCAGAAAAAAATGTTCTGCAGCTGCATTTTGGAGGTTATCTTCTGTAGCTCCAATTTCCAATTAGTTTTAAACTTCTGAAGATTTTTAAACAACAGTTTGTCAAAAATTGGACTCCCTTTCTGGAATGATAAGTGACACAATAAGGCCCGACCTCATGTATTCTCTCCCCCCACAAATGTCTTTTAAAGATTGCTCTCTTTTTTTCCTTTCTTGCATAGAAACAATTTATCTTTTAGGCTTTGCAAATAAAGAAGATTAAAAAGGAATCCAGGCTGGGATGATTGGCTGACAAACTCGTTTGAATTGTTTTAACTTTGGTGTTGCTGCTTGGGTGCTTGAGATAGTTTGGGAATGTGCTGCTGGTATTTTTGTGGCTGAGTGCTGTGGCTGACCTGTTCTAAATTGTGTCACTGGTCCTGTTAGCTAGGGATGATGGGAGTTGTAGTCCCAAAACATCTGGAGGGCCGAGTTTGCCTATGCCTGCCTTAGTTGATTGACATGTTCTGCTTGGAAATCTGCAAGAATCCGTTCCTGTCTCCTTACGCCCTGCTGCCTCTTTCTTCTCTCTTCCCATTCCCTTGCAACCCCAAGGCCATGCTTGCTGTCCATGACACGGTTGCCCAGAAGAATTTTGACCCTGTCCTCCCTCCTTTGCCGGACAACATGGATGAAGATTTCGACGAGGAATCTGTGAAAATAGTTCGCCTGGTGAAGAATAAAGAGCCTTTGGTGCGTATGTATTATCACGGCCTATGCTCCAGGCAGCGAAAGGGCTTGCAGGAGAAAAAGCTTGCTGAATTGAACAGGCCAGCATCTAGCTTCCCACATTGGCCAATTAGATGTTTCCAGGAAGCCCCACTAGCAGGGCATGGGGGCATGGATAATGCTTAAAGGGAAGTTCCATTTCACTCTCATGGCTAAGATATGAGTTGAGCTTCTGCACAATCTCATTTTAAAGCCTTTGCCATTGCCTGGCTTTGCCACATTGAGCGCATTTAGCTAGGACAGGAAAATCCTTATAATTCTCTTGGGAATTATAGGGACAAGGTAAAGGTAAAAGGACCCTTGACCATTAGGTCCAGTCGTGACTGACTCTGGGGTTGCTGCGCTCATCTCACTTTATTGGCCACGGGAGCCGGCGTACAGCTTCCGGTTCATGTGGCCAGCATAACTAAGCCTCTTCTGGTGAACCAGAGCAGCGCATGGAAACACCGTTTACCTTCCCGCTGGAGTGGTACCTATTTATCTACTTGCACTTTGACATGCTTTCGAACTGCTAGGTTGGCAGGAGCAGGGACCGAGCAACGGGAGCTCACCCCGCCGTGGGGATTCGAACCCCCAGCCTTCTGATCAGCAAGTCCTAGGCTCAAGTTTTAACATGTCAAAATGATTGTAAAATCAGTGAAATGTATATATTTGAAAAGTATAATTTTTTTTAAAAGGACAGGTAGATAGAAATTTCAGAGGCCAGTAGTGTAGTGGTCCGGAGTCAAAGGCCCATTCTGATTTTTTGCAGCGGGGTCTCTGCAGGGCTGCCTGCATCCAGCATCCTAGAACCATCTAACCAGCATAAAATGGGGAGCTTTTTTTGCCTCTATATGTTCCAAAGCCAAGCATTAAGGAACACAGAGTATCCAGCAGTGCTGCTGTCGTGGGCCAGCCAAGAGCTGTGCGTCAACGGTTGACAGCTGGGATAGCTCAGTTGGTCGAGCATGAGACTCTGAATCTCAAGGTTGTGGGTTCGAGTCCCACATCGGGCAAAACATTCCTGCATTGCGGGGGTTGGGCTAGATGACCCCGTGGTCCCTTCCAGTTCTGTTAATTCTGATTTTATTAGTCTGTCTCTTTGCATTCTAGGGTGCGACGATCAGGCGGGATGAGCACACTGGAGCTGTGATCGTGGCGCGGATCATGAGGGGAGGAGCCGCTGACCGTAGCGGTAGGTCTCTTCAGCAGCTAGATTTCCATTTCCCTGTGTTGAAGGTAGAGAGTGCAAGCTGTGCTCTGATTGGCTCAGGGTTCCACCCCACCCACAGCCATTCAGCCAATTTGGAAGCTTCAAACAGCCTTTCTCAACCTTGGGGCACCAGATGTTCTTGAACTACAACTTCCATCATCCCTCACCACTGGCCATGCTGGCTAGGAATGATGAGAGTTGTAGTCCAACAGTATCTAGAGACCCAAGGTTAAGAATAAGCAAGCTTGGAAAGTTACCCTCTCCCCCCACAGCCCCCAAATATGCTCTTCACTGGAGCTTGCTAACGGTGTGAATTGAATTTGAATGAAACTTTATTTGCGTCTGCCATTGGCCATAGCAACAAAAGAACATTGTGATATACACAGAACAAAATAAAAAGTCAATTGTATAAAACACAGTTTAGGGTCCTGAATCAGCAGTCAAAGAGTGGACCTTATTCTGATTGCCCCAGCTAAAAACCTTGCAACTTTTGCTGTCATCTGCACCGTTGGCTAACGGTGTGATGGGTTGCAGTGGATTATGGGAGATGTTATTCTCCCATACTTTGCACAGTCTTCTCCTTGCCTGGTGGAAATTGTTGGGCTTGCATATTTGTTCTGAAAGGTCACGATACGATGCCCTAATGCTAACATCTGCATTTGAGGAGGCTTTTTTGCTTCCTCTCATTGGGACAGTGGTTTATTTACATTTCCCTCCCTGCAATCATCTGGGCTGGAAGACTATCAACCCTATACAAAAAGCCCTCCAGATCTGTAGCACCTTTGAAAGCTTGTTGGACTCCATCTCCCATCAGCCCCAGCCAGCGTGGCCAATGGGAGCGATGGAGGCTGAAGCCCAACATCACGTCACAACCTGAAGGGCCTGGCAGGTATTAAGTCAGAGGTTCTCCATTACGTCTGAGCTGGGGAAGGTTAACAAAGCAGAAAAAGAAGCCAGGAGATGGGGAGTTCTCTGCCCCACTGCTCATTCCTGGCTTCATAAACCATGGTTTATTGTCCAATCCTGTCTAGAGTTTGGCCTGAAGTCACCGATTGAGTTTCATAGCTGAGCAGAAAACACATAAAGTGGTGCATTTAATGGAATTTAATGGAACATGAAGGTTTTGTTTTGTTTTTCTATTCTGCTCATTCTGCGCACAGGCTGTTGGATATTTTTGCAAGGAATGAATGGGATTTTTTCTATCCTGGAAAGGAACCTCTTTTTAATATTTCTCCTCCTCTGCCTTTTAGGTCTTGTTCACGTCGGAGATGAGCTGCGGGAAGTCAATGGGGTTGCTGTGCTTCACAAACGACCGGAAGAAATTAGTCAGATTTTGGTTTGTTTTCCATGCTTAATTTTCTATTTTATCAGGGTTCCAGTGTTTACAGCTCAATCTTATGCATACAAGTCCCACATAGCTCAATGCAACTTACTCCTGGGTAAGTGTGTGCGTACATATACTGGATAGCAGCCCAAGGGAGGAAGGCTGCAATCCTCACCCCACATTTACCTGGGAGTAAGCCCTGTTCAATTCAGTAGGGTGCTCTTCTGTGTAGATACGGTTTGGCCTGTACTGTAGGTCCTCAGTGGGACATGATTCTGAATAGACACAAATTGGACTGTGCAATTAATCACTGAATTGGTTTAACTGACTATGAAAGGTAGTCCTACATTGCGTTACAGACACTTTGGGTTGCGCGTTTTTGGGTTGCACACCGCACCGAACCTGGAAGTACTGGAACAGGTTACTTCTGGGTTTCAGTGCTCACGCATGCGCAGAAGCACTAAATCACGCTTTGCGCATGCGCAGAAGCACCACATCACAACCCGCGCGTGTGCAGACGCAACTGTACTGGTATTTGGGGCTGTGGAATTTTTACAAAGATAACAATAGTTGCTAATCAAACAGAATGATTTAATTTTAGGGCTATACACACACAACGTATGTATGTATGTATGTATGTATATATATATATATATATATATATACAGTGGTACCTCGGGTTATAGACACTTCAGGTTACAGACTCCGCTAACCCAGAAATAGTACCTTGGGTTAAGAACTTTGCTTCAGAATGAGAACAGAAATTGTGCGGTGGCATTGGGAGGTCCCACTAGCTAAAGTGGTGCTTCAGGTTAAGAACAGTTTCATGTTAAGAACGGACCTCCAGAACGAATTAAGTTCTTAACCCGAGGTACCGCGCTCTCTCTCTCTCTGTGTATATGTATATGTGTGTGTATATATGTATATATAGATGATATAGATATATAGATATAGATATAGATATAGATACAGTGGTGCCCCGCAAGACGATTGCCTCACAAGACGAAAAACGCGCTAGACGAAAGAGTTTTCCGTCTTTTGAGGTGCTTCGCAAGACGAATTTCCCTATGGGCTTGCTTCGCAAGACGAAAACGTCTTGCGAGTCTTGCGAGTTTTTTCCCTCCCCCCCTTTTTCTAAGCCGCTAAGCCGCTAATAGCCTCTAATAGCCACTTAGCCGCTAAGCTGCTAAGCCGCTAATAGCTGCTAATCCGCTAAGCCGCTAATAGCGCTAATCCGCTAAGCCGCTGATAGGGGTGCTTCGCAAGACGAAAAAACCGCAAGACGAAGAGACTCGTGGAACGAATTAATTTCGTCTTGCGAGGCACCACTGTATAGATATATAAATATGTATATGCATATATGTGCATATGTATATATATGTATTTATGTGATGAATCAATTATGATTTAATTATTAAAAATACGTGATCATCTAATTATTAGCAATACAAGAACTTGTAAAAACTGCAGGGGGCAAGACCCATATTAAAAGAGTTGTTTTCTCTCCCTGCCATCTCTCTCTCTCACAGACAGGGTTGGGGAACCTCTGGGCCCAATGGCTTTCAAGACTTTTTGGGGAAAGCCACACCCCCCTGCCCTACATCTGACATTGTACGTGGCATCAGGTTTGGGGCAAGTACAGCTTCAAAGTGGCGATGGCAAACTTAAAGAGGGCTCCCAGTGTTTCATTTGCTGGAGCTCGGCACACTCCACTCTCCCCTCCAGAAGAGGAGCCTGCTAATCGGGAACGTGACTCTCCTGTCATGCTGGCGGCGCACAGAGCCACTTAATTTGCCAGCGTTGGCACAGCATTAATTATGCCGTCACAAGGCACACTTCTTCTGTGCCAAGGAGGAGATGACGTGCCCAGCGACTCCTACGCAAGGGAACCGAAAAAGCAACCCGAATGCGATCCTTGATGCTGCTGCTGTAATTACCACCGAAATCACAAATGCCTCTTTCTGAAACCAAGCAAGAACTACAAAAGTTGGCCTTGGGAGATGGTGGAGCAGCCAAGGACACCTGAATCATCAGTGTTGTCTTTTTCTCCCTCTTCTTTAAATAAGAGAACTGGGGGGGGGGGGGAGCAGAAAGTACTCTTTACAAGGGGACGCGGGTGGCACTGTGGGTTAAACCACAGAGCCTAGGATTTGCCGATCAGAAGGTCGGCGATTCGAATCCCCGCAACGGGGTGAGCTCCCGTTGCTCGGTCCCTGCTCCAGCCAACCTAGCAGTTCGAAAGCACGTCAAAGTGCAAGTAGATAAATAGGTACTGCTCTGGCGGGAAGGTAAACAGTGTTTCTGTGTACTGTTCTGGTTCGCCAGAAGCGGTTTAGTCATGCTGGCCACATGACCCGGAAGCTGTACGCCGGCTCCCTCGGCCAGTAAAGCGAGATGAGAGCCGCAACCCCAGAGTTGGTCACGACTGGACCTAATGGTCAGGGGTCCAGGGCTTTGAGGTGGGATTTTCCAAGCCTGTCGTGGAATAACTTTGATCGCATCCTGGATAGCTCAGCTGGTTAGAACGTGGTGCTGATAACACCAAGGCTGCAGGTTCCATCCCTGTATGGGTCAGATGTATTCCTGCATTGTGGGGGGCTGGACTAGATGATCCTCAGGGTCCCTTCCAACTCTACAGTTCTACGATTCTTTTCCAAGGATAGGGAACCTTTGGCTCTTCTGATGTTGCTGAACAGCTCCCCTCTTCCCTGACTGTCTACTGTGGTGACTGGGACGGTCGGCAGTTAAAATCTGACATGGGGAAAGCCCAAGGTTTCTCTTCTCTGGTCTGCTCCTAACCTGAAACTGTTCTTAACCTGAGGTACCACTTTAGCTAATGGGGCCTCCTGCTGCCACCACACCGCCGCTGCGTGATTTCTGTTCTCATCCTGAGGTAAAGTTCGTAACCCGAGGTACTACTTCTGGGTTAGTGGAGTTTGTAACCTGAAGCGTCTGTAACCTGAAGCGTCTGTAACCCGAGGTACCACTGTATTGTAACTCTTGCTGGATACAGGGGTTAGAAGGGTCTTGATGTACAACCTGCTCCTAACATCACTTTCTGATGGGAGCAAAGGACCTAAACCATTTGCTGTGGTGCACGTAAAAATCATGTTCTACCTCTTCTTTTATTACAATCTATTTATGTACCTCTTCTTGGCTCAGAGATGCCACCCCAGTACTGAAGAGCATACAGTGGTGCCTCACAAGATGAAAAGAATCCGTTCCACGATTCTCTTCATCTAGCGGTTTTTTCGTCTTGCGAAGCAAGCCCATTGACGGCTTATCGGATTAGCGCTATTAGCGGCTTAGCGGCTTTTAGCGGCTTATCGGCTTATCGGATCAGCTGATAAGCGGCTTAGCGGCTTGGAAAAAGGGGGGGAAGGAAAACAAAGTCGGAAAAACTCGCAAGACATTTCGTCTTGCGAAGCAAGCCCATAGGGAAATTTGTTTTGCGAAGCGCCTCCAAAACGGAAAACACTTTCGTCTAGCGGGTTTTCCGTCTTGCGAGGCGTTCGTCTTGCGGGGCACCACTGTATTAAAACAACAAAACTATCCAGTAGAGTATGAGAACATCAGGGGAAAAATTTCTGGCAGTAAGAGCTGTTTGACAGTGGAACTGTTTCCCTTGGGAGGTTGTGAACTCTCCTTCCTAGGAGGTTTTTAAACAGAGGTTGGGTGGCCATCTGTCATGGATGCTTTAACTGAGATCCCTGCATTGCAGGGGGTTGGACTAGATGACCCTCAGGGTCCCTTCCAACTCTGCAATTCTATGATTCTGTGATATTGTAGAACAATCGGCAAGGAAGATATATTTTAAGTCAATTGGCAGTTGTGAAATCACAGCAGGTAGAGCAGAAAAAGCCTTCCTTCTCATGAAGAAAGGGCTTCCCATCTACAGGGTTTTGTAAAAATACAGTGGTACCTTGGTTGAACATTTCAGTTTTTGAACACTGAAATCCCGGAAGTAAATGCTTCTGTTTTTGAATGTGCCTCGGAAGTTGGATTTCTTCCGAGGCGCAATGGTCAATTTTCTCAAATGAATTTGCCGACCGTTCATTGCGCCTCGGTTGTCAAACGTTTCGGAAGTCGAACAGTCTTCCGGAACAGATGGTTTGACAACCGAGGTACCACTGTATTATAATTACATTGGTACCTCTGGTTGCGAACGGGATCCGTTCCGGAGGCCTGATCGCAACATGAAAAGAGCACAACCTGCAGCGGCGCATCTGCACACGTGCGGGTTGCGATTCGGTGCTTCTGCGCATGCGCATGACGTCATTTTGCGTGTCTGCGCATGCACGAGCGGCAAAACTCGGAAGTAACCCTTTCCGGTACTTCCAGGTCACCCCGGGACGTAACCTGAAAGAACGTAACATGAAGCAAATGTAACATGAGTATGACTGTATCATTGTTTTTAAAGAAAACTATGCTGCCATATTACGGTAATTTTAATTTGTTAACTTTAATCATTCAGTTGATTTCTCCCCGCCCCCCAAATTGATTAGTCTAAGCGATTGATGGCCCATCAAAGCTGCTCCATAGAATTTACTTTTGCATTGACAATGATGCGGTTGGTTCCCCACCTCACATCTATTTATCATTCTGCGATGCAGCATGGCCTAAAAATGTGTGCTGTTAATAATCTAGGCGATGCTTTGCAGTGTGACATAAAGAGGTTGTCTGAACACTTGCTACTTGAAGGAGCTGGGAAATGAGCTAAGTGCCACAACGGGAAGCGGAACATCCTTTCATCTTTTACCACCTAGCATGGAAACAAGACAGCAAAGTGGAATGATACTTTTGAATGGGTCAATTAATGTTCTCAGAGTCTTGTGAGGAAAGGGAGCCAAACTGTTCAGAACTCTCTTTCAGTCCAAGAGGGGAAAGTGCCTTTTTCTTTCCCTTCCCCAGGTTCCGCAACAAAGGGAACCTGTAACTTTCAGGAACCTCATTCAAGCACTTAAGAATCGTTTAAGCTCTGCTGAAGAGTTTCAGGTTACAAAGAGGCCTTCCTGCGGTTTTCTCTCTTTTCAAGGCCTCGCGGCAGTTGTCTGCTTTTAGCAGCCTCTGGGAATATGGTGCATGCAAGATGCGATTTTAATACCAAAACCCCACACATAAAAACAAAAAAACCTGTCTGTCTCCTCCACCCTAACCCCGGGACAAAAAGAACCCAGGAAAAATACCTATTGCCGTTCAGAATGTAACAGCCGAACCTGAAAACTCCAACACTGTTTGACAAGGGGATGTGTTATCTGTTCTAAAAACGCCACGTTCTGTGTCGAGGCGAGCTGGTTTTTGTAACCTGTGGAAATGGTGCAGTTGAACATACATTGGATTGTTCAGTGCATTGGTTTTCCCCTTTGCGTTTGCTAGTTGCGAAGGGTCATAAGTACATAAGAGAAGCCTTCTGGATCAAGCCCCATGCAGACTCCCCTCTTGTGATTCCTGGCAACTGACCATATGCCTCTGACGATGGAAGGAGAACATTGTTATTGTGGGTGGTAGATAGGGCCGGCCCACCCGTTAGGCAAGGTGAGGCGATTGCCTCAGGTGGCAGGATCAACAGGGGCAGCAAATCCCAGTGTCTTTATTTCTTGTTCCTGATGTAGATTTTCCATGGCAGGGAGATGGGCACCATTTTGAGGTCTGCTTCAGGTTCCTAAACATCTTGGTCTGACTCTGGTAGTAGCCACTGATAGCTTTATCCTCCATAATGAGCTGACCACGAATATACAAAAAAATTCATCTGGTCTCTGTCCCCCTCTTCTTGGTCTTCACTGCAATTTAGTCATCTTGAAAATAGCTTGAAGTGCCAAACAATAACCAGAAAGAAAGAAAGAAAGAAAGAAAGAAAGAAAGAAAGGAGATTGACAAGGTGCTGTTTCCTGCAGCTGGTACTAAATTCTGAGCTTAAGAAGCTGTTAATATCATCGCTCTATCTAGCTCAGTACTGTCCACACTTAACTGGCAGCACCTCTTCCAAGGTTTCTGGTGGGAGCCTTTTCTAGCCTTACTTAGAGATGTTGAGGACTGAACCATGGAACCTTTTGCAAGCAAAAGCATATCCTGTGCCCAGTATACCTGAAGGAGCATCTCCACCCCCGTCATTCAACCCAGACACTGAAGTCCAGCTCCGAGGGCCTTCTGGTGGTTCCCTCCCTGCAAGAAGTGAGGTTACAGGGAACCAGGCAGAGGGCCTTTTTGGTGGTGGCACCCGTCCTGTGGAACACCCTCACATCAGATGTCAAGGAAATAAACAACTGACTTTCCAAAGACATCTGAAGGCACCCCTGTATCGGGAAGCTTTTAACGTTTGATGTTTTATCGTGTTTTTAATATTCTGTTGGCAGCCACCAAAAGTGGCTGGGGAAACCCAGCCAGATGGGTGGGATATGTATCAATCAATCAATCAATCAATCAATCAATCAATCAATAATTAGCTGCAGCCTTTTCCTGCAAAGGGGAAAAAGTTAGGATGCAAATCACAGAACCAAATTGCAGGTTACACGCACGTCAGCATTTGAGTCTCATGGTAGGCAGAGGGTAGCCAAAGCCGCCCCAACCAAATGTAATCATAAGCACCATATTAACAAAGGTGGAGATCTGCTTTGAAAGCAGGCCAGGCAGAGAATCCATTGAAATAAAATCGGATAGTGGTCAAAGACTTGCTGGCGTGGCTTTTAATCCAAAGTATCGCCACTCCAAGCTGTGAAATGATAGGGAAAATGCCACCTAACCTGTCTGTCACATTACTTTTCCTCCAAGAATTCCAGGATGTCATCCCATTTTGTTCTCCAAACCCTGAGAGGTAGGCTAGCTGGGTTAAGAGTCAGTAGCACAAGGCTTCCAGAGAAAACGTCCTGGCAAAGTCGGGAATTCGAACCCAAGACTCCCTGATACAGTTCACCACCTTACCCAGTATGCCACACTGATTTCTAATTTCCCTCTTTTCCCCTCCGTTAAAAATGATGGCCGTGGGTTGCATCCAGTGGTCGACTTACTCAGAGTAGACCCAATGCAGTAAATTGGCCTGGGTGACTTGGATCCACTAATTGCAGTGGGTCTTCTCTGAATTGGACCTGCGCTGGGGACAACACTATACTTTGACACCTCAGCATTCAGCTCTTGCACAAATCTTTTGCCTTTTGCTGACGAGTCATATACGCCCCCGACTCATCTACTGAGATCTAGAAACGTGAAACGCAGGAATGCGTTGCTTTCAGGGAACAGCTGTCACGCAACGGCAGAACGCACATTTTGTAGGTTGAAGGTCTCAGGTTCAGCCACTGACGTCTCCGGGAAGAATTGGGAATGGTTCGTTGCTGAAACCTTTGAGAGACGATACTGGTCTGTGTCGATAAGACTTCACAAGGTGGGCCAACAGCCCGCCTCTCTGTATGCCAATTTTCAGTGTCCCTATCGAGCGTCAAAGTGACCCAAGCAGTGTTTGCAGACGTCGTCTGGTTTTCCACAGAAATGACAGCGCAGACTTATTTTCTCTTAGGCGCAGTCCCAGGGGTCGATAACGCTGAAAATAATCCCGGCTGTCAAAGAAGAAGATCGCCTGAAGGAAAGCAAGGTAAGGGAGTTTGCCAACATACGAGGACACTCTGGGTCTGTTCAGACATTCTTCTGAACATAGGTGTTGGGAGACAGCGGTGTTGCTGTGGCTTGTGTGAGCCTGCCCCCTAGCAGTAGCAGATTCCGTTTTTTCTTTGACTGTTTTAAAGATATTGCTTCAACTTCTTAACAGCTCCCTGTCCACCCAATGTCCACCCCCAGAATATTCCTAGAATGGCACTAGCATTAAATTGTCTGGTTTTTCTAGATTGCAAGGTGGGGTTTTTTTGGGAAAAACAATGTAAGAAAAACTGCCGCCACCATAACAAACACATTTTTTCCTTTAAAAAGTCACACAGCAATATGGAGCCTTCCTAGTGTTGGTGGACTCCAGGTCCCATCAGCCCCCAGCCAGCATGGCCGAAGGTCAGGGGATGCTGGGAATTGTAGTTCAGCATGGTGAGGCCTATACACCTACCATTCTTGAAGGGAAACAGAGGTAGGGAATGAAAGTGAAGGAACGTCTCCACCCCCATCGTTCAGCCCAGACACTGAGGTCCGGCTCCGAGGGCTTTCTCGCAGTTCCCTCACTGTGAGAAGTGAGGTTACAGGGAACCAGGCAGAGGACCTTCTCGGTGGTGGCGCCCGCCCTGTGGAACGCCCTCCCATCAGATGTCAAGGAAATAAACAACTATCTGACTTTTAGGAGTCATCTGAAGGCAGCCCTGTTTAGGGAAGTTTTTAAAGTTTGACGTTTTATCATGTTCTTAATATTTTGTTGAGAGCCGCCCAGAGTGGCTGGGGAGGCCCAGCCAGATGGGCAGGGTATAAATAAATGATAATGATAATGATAATGATAATGATAATGATGATTATTATTATACAAGTCACCATCCTTCCCCTGTGGTAAGTGTTTTCTCTAAAACCACTTTAACTGCTTTAGGCCCACCCCAAAGGCAACATTATTCATGTAAAATATTTTTAATAACGGAAATGGCCCCACAAATTTGCATGTTGTGAATGGGTGTTGTGAATTTTTTTTGGGGGGGGCAGCTAATATACGTTCTCCCTCTCTGGCCAGGCATTTTAAGAACCATTGATGTTTATTTCATTTTGTTTTTTAATAATTGGAGAGTGCTACATCATGTGGACGATACAAAAATTTGCAGCTTTTCTCCTGTAGCTCTGGATGTAATGTTCCTTCCTTCCCAGGTGTTCATGAGAGCCCTCTTCTCCTACAACCCAAAAGAGGATAAAGCAATCCCATGCCAGGAGGCCGGGCTGCCATTTCAGAAAAGGCACATCTTGGAGGTGGTGAGCCAAGACGACCCGACGTGGTGGCAGGCCAAACGTGTGGGCGACACGAATCTCCGGGCAGGGCTGATCCCCTCAAAGCAGTTTCAAGAAAGGTTGGTCAGTTGTGTGTGTCTGTGGGCCTGGGCTAGTAACAGAAAGCATGCGCAAAACCATGGACTTTGTGCAGGTGTGATGACAAACCATAGTGACCTGTTATGAGAACAAATCTGTGATGAACCTCAAGCTCTCATGTTTCTTCCTCCCCTTCCTTTGAGTGAGAGGGGAAGTGGTGGTGAGGAGCTACTGCGTCTAGTCTGTGACAAACTATAATTGGCCATTTCATCAAAATGTGACAAACTATGGTTTGTACAAACCATTGTTTCTCTTCAAGGCAGTATTAAACGGTGGTTGAGGCTTGCTGTGTTGAGGACTGTCTGAAGGGGATCGGGTTGGCGAAGTTTGTTCCAAGATCTTTTAACCAGGGGGTCGTCTTTAGGCGTCCGCATCAACTGATGGTTCAGTCCAGGGGAAAAAAATGTTCTTAGTAGTGTCTCCCTAGGGAGACTTGCCTTTATGTTGCTTTGGTACCAAGTAAAGAGCTTTTTAAGGGATGCGGGCGGCGCTGTGGGTTAAACCACTGAGCCTAGGACTTGCCAATCAGAAGGTCGGCGGTTCGAATCCCCGCGACGGGGTGAGCTCCCGTTGCTCGGTCCCTGCTCCTGCCAACCTAGCAGTTTGAAAGCACACCAGTGCAGGTAGATAAATAGGTACCGCTCTGATGGGAAGGTAAACGGTGTTTCTGTGCGCTGCTCTGGTTCACTAGAAGCGGCTTAGTCATGCTGGCCACATGACCTGGAAGCTGTATGCCGGCTCCCTCAGCCAATAAAGTGAGATAAGCACCGCAACCCCAGAGTTGGCCATGACTGGACCTAATGGTCAGGGGTCCCTTCACCTTTACTAAAGAGCTTTTTAATTTCTTGGGCTTTGAAAGACCCCCCTACGTCACTTTAATGCTGCTTCATGCTTGTTTCAATTCCACTGATTGTTTTATGAATTACTCCTTTTAATGTTTTATGAATTACTCCTTGTGGTGGTTTAATATTCTTTTTAAATAGTTGTTTAGCATAATCTTAGCTGTTCGTAAGAGAGGTAACACACACACAGTGCTATATCCCAGTGTTTCCCAACCTTGTGCCTCCAGCTGTTTTTGGACTACAATTCCCATCATCCCTTGCCACTGGTCTTGCTAGTCAGGGATGATGGGAGTTGTAGTTCAAAAACAGCTGGAGGCACAAGGTTGGGAAACACTGCTATATCCTATGCAACAGTGATCAGGGACCTGTAGCTCTGCAGATGTTGCTGAACTACAACTCCCATCATTCCTGACCATTGGCTATGCTGGCTGGGGCTGATGGGAGTTGGAGTCCAAAGACATCAGGAGGACCACAATTTCCCCACCTGTTCTTTGCAAGGCAGCAAATTCTGCATCTGAGTCTCAAAGGCCCTGTATGAGATGAGCTTGATCCTCTCAGCTACCTGTGCAAATCTTAACACTGTTATCGCCAGCACCAAATTTCTCTTCTCTCTTAAGCCTCTCAGCAGCTGCGAAGGGCTTAGAATGGAAAAAGGATCCATCTCCTCTGAAAGGCAAGATGTGACTTGCCACTATGAATTTTTATCTTCTTAAAAATTGATTTTTAGTGCAAAGGAGGGAACAACGAATCAATGGTAATAGAAACAAACGTTCTGCGTGCGGCAGAGCAGCTGCCTTCTGCCTTAAATCACACCGTTTCCCTTGCGTGCCAAGTCCTTGCACAGCTCTTCCTTCCCTCGGCCTGCAGCAACGTAAACAGTTGTAGTGGCTGCAGACAATGAAAACCAAGGAAGAGGACCAATGCAGCCTGTTCCCAGAGCTGTCCTAGCTGGGGTGGGGTGGAACTGGGGCATGCTAGTCCTGGCCCCCCCCAAACAAGCTCTTCACCCCACCATCACTGCTGTGCATTCTGCAGGTCCTTGCCATGGCCCTGCCACACGGCTCACAGCGTATACTCACGTGGTTCCTTTCATTGTGGCAGGGCTCCAACCTCACACCTGCCCCTGGCTCCACATACCCTCTGGGAGTCTCTAGACTTTCCCATCTGCCTTCTGAATCCAAGTAAGAAGCCAGCTTTTTGTTGGCTTATCTTGGACTCTTGCCCTTTGAACAAACCTGCCAATGCACAGGCTGTGCACATGACTCAAACCAAGCCAGTTTTGAGTCTTAGGTCTGAATTCCTGCACCTGCCTAGAGCTTAGGCATGAAAGCAGGACCATGGAGAGCTCCAAGCTATGCACTGGAAGGACAGATCGTGAAGCTGAGGCTCCAGTACTTTGGCCACCTCATGAGAAGAGAAGACTCCCTGGAAAAGACCCTGATGTTGGGAAAGAGGGAGGGCACAAGGAGAAGGGGACGACAGAGGACAAGATGGTTGGACAGTGTTCTCAAAGTTACAAACATGAGTCTGACCAAACTGCGGGAGGCAGTGGAAGACAGGAGTGCCTGGCGAGCTCTGGTCCGTGGGGTCACGAAGAGTCGGACACAACTAAATGACTAAACAACAACAACAACAGCTATATGCAGCTGGCCAGGATGTTGCTTCAGCATGTCAGGAGAGCCCACAGGGTCCGTCCCCCCATTTTTAAAAATTACGTTTCCCAAAATTTCACACATACATTTCAATATACAATAAAAACCCTTTTCTCCTTTTTTTTTTTACTTCCCACCCCTTTTTCCATGGTGTTTCTGTTCCTCTCCCTCTGCTGCACGCTCTCTTCTATCTCTTAAACCTTAACCAAACTTCTGTCATCTTTAAACCCTTCTGTTGCTTATATTTCAGATTCTGCTTGCTGTTCATCATGTAATAATCATTCTTTAAATAATTTGAAAGGGGCTCACATTCTTCCACAAAACCTTCTTCATTAAGTTCTCTTATTTTAGTTGTTAATTTTGCAAATTCTGCATCAGCTTGCTTGTCCATTCTTCATTGGGTGGGTATTTCTGTTTCTTTCCTTTTTTGTGTGCAGAGAATCCTAGCTGCAGTTGTAACCCACAGGGGGGTTAAATTAATTAACTCTTGGTCCTATGGTTCATCTCTGGGCTGCAGTTCACATCAACTCTGAGCATTGGCTGTGCTGGCGTGGGCTGATGGAAGTTGGAGTCCAACAACCTCCAAGCGTTCTCCATCCCTGGTTGAAATGGCCTGCATGCAGCTTGGGGTTTCTAGCTGTGTCCCACTGTGCTTTAAATAATAATAATAATAATAATAATAATAATAATAATAATAATAATAATAATATTTGGGCAGCTCCCAACAGAATATTAAAAACACAATAAACCATCAAACATTTAAAACTTCCCTAAACAGGGCTGCCTTCAGATGTCTTCTAAAGCATTGTTTTTCAACCTTTTTTGGGCAAAGGCACACTTGTTTCATGAAAAAAATCACGAGGCACACCACCATTAGAAAATGTTAAAAAAATTAACTCTGTGCCTATATTGACTATATATAAAGTAATTCTCTTGAATAGGAATCAAATAAACACAAAGAAAGTATTTTATAATTACTTTATTATGAACTAGTAAGTAAACAGAAATATGAAAAATTATAAAATACTTTATTTTAAAATCTTTCGAATTTTTCAATTTTCCCCACGGCACACCAGGCAACATCTCGCGGCACACTAGTGTGCCGCGGAACAGTGGTTGAAAAACACTGTTCTAAAGGTCAGATAGTTGTTTATTTCCTTGACATCTGATGGGAGGGTGTTCCACAGGGCGGGCGCCACTACCAAGAAGGCCCTGTGCCTGGTTCCCTGCAGTGAGGGAACCTCCAGAAGGCCCTTAGAGTCAGATCTCTGTGTCTAGGCTGAACGATGGGGGTGGAGACACTCCTTCAGGTATACTGGCCCGAGGCTTTAAAGGAGCTGCGCTCTGCTCTTAGGCACCGACTCTGGCAGAGCTAGGGGGTTTCCTGCTCCACAGAGAGTGAAGAAATACAAGTCCGAAAAGAAGGACAGAGTGACTTTTTCAGGTGCTGTAGATCAGGGGTAGGCAACCTAAGGCCTGGGGCCCAGATGCGGCCCAATCACCTTCTCAATCTGGCCCGCAGACGGTCCGGAAATCAGCGTGTTTTTACATGAGTAGAATGTGTCCTTTTATTTAAAACACATCTCTGAGTTATTTGTGGGGCCTGCCTGGTGTTTTTACATGAGTAGAATGTGTGCTTTTATTTAAAATGCATTTCTGGGTTACTTGTGTGGCATAGGAATTCGTTCACCCCCCCCCAAATATAGTACAGCCCACCACATGATCTGAGGGATGGTGGACGGGCCACGGCTGAAAAAGGTTGCTGACCCCTGCTGTAGATGGTGTCCCCCTTTTATGGCAGAGCAGCATCTTCTGGGGATAATTCCTGCACGCTGTGCTCTTCTTCTTCCTTATCCTCAGACCCTTCTGATTGGGGTTTCCCAGCTCCTACATCATAATAACTTACAGAACAGATCCAGGGATGGGATCTGTATCCAACTCCAGCTGTAGGCAACCCATGTCCCTCTCAAGGAAAGCTCCCCATTCTTCTTCCTAAAGAGAGGCTGTTTTAATGTACTAGGGACGTGGGGTGTGGAATCAATGGTGGGGAGTCAAGGAATGAGGGATTTTGAGAAGCATCAAGGAGATGGTTGGAGGTGGGGCACAGTGGTGCAGGACTGGACTGTGTGCAGTAGTGGGAGTAGAGCTGTTGTAAGCTTGGACAGCGAATGGTGCATGAAACGATGAGTCACGCTTGCACCTGGAGCCCAAAGCTCAAGAGACTCCATCTGGAATCAGCATCCTTCCTTGCTTTGCATCCCTGATGCACACCTCTTTTAGACAGCAAGGACCTTGGGGGTAGGGACGTGCCTTGTAGAAACCCATGCACGCTACTGATGCTGGGGTTTTGGCCCAGAAACTGCTTTGGTCGCCCTGTACAATGACCTCTGTCGAGAGAGAAACAAAGGAAAAATGTCCCTACTAATTCTTCTTGACCTCTCAGCAGCTTTCGATACCATCGACCAGGATAGCCTTCTGGAGTGACTGTCCGAATGAGGGGTGGGGGGGGGCAGGATTAAGACCTCATCTCATCTCATCAAGATAATTTTATTGGAACAAGATATAAAGCTATTGATTATGCGGTCAGCATATTCCCTTTTCTACGTGACCCATCTCTTGCGAAGGCACACCATGGAAAGGAACAACCAGAAGATTCAAGATTTCTGTACCTGCTTTTTCTTTTTCTTTAAGAGGAAAGGGAGAGATGCGTTGAAAGGTACATTACAGTTGAGAAAGGGAGTACCCTGGAGGAATGGTTCTGTGAACAGGCAGCAGAATTCTTTATTACAGCACGGTGGGGAACCTTTTTTCAGCTCAAGGGCCACATCTCCCACCTGGGTAACCTTCTGAGGGCCACCGGCGAGTGGTGGGCAGAGCCAGAGGCAAAAGCAGGTGGAGCAACAAATGTATAGTTTTTTTTACCCTTGTACCATAAGGTAGATCTGCCTGCCTACAAGCACACATGCACACAAACACTATTCTCTGTCCAGGCAAGCAAGATACATTTATCAGAGTTCAAGGTCACATTTGAGCCTGGAGAAAATACTTGGGGTTGCATTTGGTGCAGCGCTAATCTGAATCTTCTCTCAGCGCAAGGCTTTCTCCTTGCACAACAGAACATTCTCCCCCTCTCCTCCTCCTGCATGCCCCCTAAATCTGCTCTGCAGTTTTCCCCAACCTTCCAGAAAGCACACACTAGGGCAAGGAGGGGAGGAAACCCCATTCCTCTAGTGCTAATCCTCGCACTCATGCAAAGATTTAGTTCAGTGTTTCCCAAACTTGGCTTCCCAGCTGTTTTTGGAGTACAACTCCCATTATCCCTAGCTAGCAGGACCAGTGGCCAGGGATGATGGGATTGGTAGTCCAAAAACAGCTTGGGACCCAAGTTTGGGAAACAGATTTAGTTGAGTACTTGGAGTGTTGGAGCAGGGCTAGAGAGGGTTGCGGCCTGGGAAAGGGGGAGCCCGGAGTCAGTTCCAAGGGCCAGACAGAGGTGATTGGAGAGCTTCATTTGGCCCCCTGAGGTTCCTGTACATTGCATTGGAAGGAAAGTGAACAGGGAAAGTAACTGAGCCAGTGCAATGCTGTTAGAGAGCCCAGTTAGAGAGCCCAGACTAGGACCGTTATATCTAAAAACTAGGATAGGCTGATGGCCACACCAGCACCCAGATGCAGCTTTGAGTCTCTACTTTTCCCCACTGCAGCAGAAGCCATGAAATAGATGAGGGAGAACCTGGCAGTTTCTGGTCACTCAGAACTGCTTCTCAGTAGAAAGCTCAGAAACCCCTTTTTGGGGAGCAGGGGAAATGCACAATGTGTGTCTTAATTCGGGAAACCGGTATGGATCAGGAACCTGTTCTGGATCAGGACCCCCCACAGCTGCTTCCCTCTCCTTTGGGAGTTTCGAATGGTGGTGGTGATTATGATTTTTAAAGTCTGATCAAAGTAACGTGTGATTTGGCCCTTGATCTCGTTTGATTTCAGCAGGAACTGAGCGCAACAAGCACATTCCGGCTCTCTGGTTTGAGGCTTTCTCCTTGAGTTCTTCTCCGCCCCCTTTCTGAATCGAAACAATAAACTATTGTGTTTTTCTTTTTCCATGTAGGCGTCTGATGTACAGAAGGACCATTGGAGCGCTGCACAACACCAGAAGCGTCACAAAACCTCTCTGTGAGTCAACCCAAAACCTTTCCCTCGTTTCTTTAGTGTGGCTTGTGTTTCCACTACATCTGGCTTTTCCTTTCTCTTTCCCAAACCGGGCTTCTTTTGTGAGGCTTTGCAATGCCGTTCCTTGAAAGGTGCAGAGACACCGGGAGCCTGAAGCATGGCTGTGTCTTGCCATTCAGGTACAACAGCCGCAGTGTAGCGCTGTGGGGGAGGTAAGAGGGAATATGGGGAAGGTAGCTCTTTGCGAAAGAGAGCCTATTGTGCTGTGGCCTCCACACACTTCTGTGAGTTAATGGCAACTGTTTATTCTTTGTGCACGCAGCCAGGGCCCATGCAGGCCTGGTAAGTTTAGCAGGGCAGCCCAATTATGTCATAAGACCAAGGCACTATCTGTCTTGAGAGCCAGTGTGGTGCAGTGGTTAAGAGCAGTGGACTCGTAATCTGGTGAACCGGGTTCGCTTCCCTGCTCCTCCACATGCAGCTGCTGGGTGACCTTGGGCTACTCACACTTCTTTGAAGTCTCTCAGCCCCACTCCTCACAGAGTGTTTGTTGTGGGGGAGGAAGGGAAAGGAGATTGTTAGCCGCTTTGAGACTCCTTCGGGTAGTGATAAAGCTGGATATCAAATCCAAACTCTTCTTCTTCTGGAGATCTGGTGGGCTGTGAGAAAGGCCCTGTTGTGCACTTGATGCCTTGCTCAGTGTCAGCAAACTTTTTCAGCAGGGGACCAGTCCACTGTCCCTCAGACCTTGTGGGGTGGACGGACTCTATTTTTTTTTGGGGGGGGGAAATGAACGATTTTCGCCTGCCCACAAAGAGGCCTGAAGATTCTTCGTTTTACCTGTCCCAGTTGTCGTCCCAATAGCCGCAGTTGGGCTTCTCCAGCCAGCCAGGCGCTGTGGCGGGTTAGGAGGCTGTGTTGCCTGGCGAAGGCAGAAGCAGCAGTCCTGGCAAAGGAGCTGCGGATGGAGGTAGGAGCTTTTACCCACCCCCTGCTGCTGCTTCCTGAGAGGCAGAGAAGAAGACAGAGCCGCCTGCCAACCCACAAGCGGTGGCCGCGGTCACCGCAACAACCCGCCTGAACACCATGGGAGAAATGAAGGAGGGAGGGAGGGAGGCAGGCAGTGACGAAGGAAGCGCATGAGGAAGCAGCGTGGAAAAGGGGTGTGGAGAAGGAAGGAAGGATGGACTGAGGGAGGAGGAGCAGGAGGAAAATGCAGCAGCCGTCAGCCGGCATCATACGCCCCCTTCACAGCGCTGCCCTGCTGAGGCAGACAGGCAGGCGGGCGAGTCGACTCATGGCGCCCGGTGTGGGACAAGATTGCTCCGTCCCTGAGGAGAAAAGCGCCGCCATGTAAGGGAGAGGGAAAGAACGCGTGCGCTGGCGATCCATGTGGTGATTCTTGGACCATCCGCGGGGCGGATCTAGAAGGCAATTGGGCCTTATTCGGCCCGTAGGCCTTAGTTTGCTGACCCATGGTCAAGACACTGCATGTGAGGTGTTCCTCCTTTTCTAGGCAACCTTCTGCTTCCCTTCCAGGAGTTGCTCCGATTGCCCACATTCCACGGCTGGCCCTTCCCTTTCAGCAGTTAGAATGTTTACACGGACATGCTGTGATATCACAGCAGCTCAGCCAATGACGAAGGAGGTTCAGACACAGTTGCTCAGGGGCGCCAGCTCAAGGGGGTCAAGCTTTTAATGGCCTCCCAATATCTTTGGAGAGGGGGGCTGGGCCCTCCAAATGTTGAGGGGGTGGAGGAGGCTGAGCACGGACCCAAACATGGCGTGGTTTCAGTGACTGTCTCTTCCTTCTCCTGGCATGGAAAGAGGCTGATCGTGAGAGAGGAAGGGGACTGCTGGTATTGAAGCTCTGCCTCACTTGGCCTCCTCCCAATGATGCAATGTTGTGTGTATGACATCACACACATGTGTGATGTGTGATGTCACACATGTGGCGGTGGGCATGTGCCGAGATGGCGAAGTTGCCATCTCTGCACATGCCAGTTTTTGTGTGTGTGTGTGTTATATGCAAGTTATATGTGTTATATGCAAGTTATATGTGTAAGATTCTGGACGATTAAAAATTATTTTGTAGGGGAGTCTGCCCCTACGCCTAGGGTCCGCAGAGGTTTAGAGCATCTGCTGCTATTATCCTGCCTGATCCTTTGAATTAAGCTAGCCACACTCTACTGTGTCTCAGTAGTGATTTGGTGAAATGGCTCTGAATTAAGTAGGAGCAGTCTTTTTGGTCCTGTGTGGTGTGATGACTGCTTTCGTGAATGCTTTGAGACCCACGTGGGACTCACAAACTTCTGGAGAACTTTTGGAGCGTGGGCTGAGATGGGACAGTCCCCACCCCAGAGTTTGCTTTATGCCCAGATGTAGCCCTGTGTTCTCAGCCCTGCAGCCAGCATGCAACAGACATGGGCAGCGTCACTGCAAATGTATAGCTGGTCTTTCCTTGACCATCTCCACTCACCCCCTGCACATCTGGATTTCAGGCAGCCCTGAGTCCCAGCACTTCTTTGCGTTTAAAAACGAAGCATTGCATAACCCCTGGAAGTAGAATCTTTTTAGCAGAAAAATTTCCCACATTTTGAAATGCATTGTTTCATACAATTAATTTTTTACATGGTGAATATAACGCAAGGCAGACTGAGCGACTTGAATGGATATAACACCAATTATAATTATAATTGACTTTTTTCATGCGGCTATAATAAGTACATATATTTATGCCCACAAAAGCTCTTCAGCCATGCCAATGTAAGTATGTTAACAGCTTTCGGTACCTTTATGCCCTCCTCACTTTAAAATCCCCATAATGGGAGGGAAGTGTTGAATGTGTTTCGACAATCCTTTCTTTGTATAATAAGCTGAGGAAACCAAAGTTGGTTTGGAAGAAGCTGGGATCTTAAGTCGTGCTTTGAAGTTCGTTTAATATCCTAAATTGTTTTGAAGCAGGGTAACAATAGTTCCCCAGTTTTCTGGAAAACCGTGGTTAGTAAAGAGACTTCCTGGCTCGGTTGTGGCTCATAGGGTTGCATGCATGCAGAAAAGACTTAATTCATATATTGCCTACTTAAGCCATGATATACTCATCTGAACAAAAACATCTAGAATTCACTTGACTTATTTGAAAGACAATTGCATTAATGTAACATTGCTTGTAGGTTTACGAGAAGTTTTGTAAGGGGGACTATATAAATTATTGTAAAATGATTTAGGAAGGAAATAATTAGGAAATGAAGTTTTAAGGAAAAGCCTTAATTATAATAATAAAATGCAAGATTAGATAGCAAATTTGAAAATCACTAGACAGGATTGATGGAAGTCTCAGGCTATAATAGCCAAAATGAGGATGATATGAAGTTTTGTTTGGAAAACATATGCAAAAATCTATAAAAATGATTTATTAAAAAAAGAAAATAATTCACTTGAATTGCACTTAAACAGTGCAGTCCTAGATGTGTCTACTCAGAGGTTATACAGTCGTACCTCGGAAGTTGAACGGAATCTGTTCCAGAAGTCCATTTGACTTATTTTATTTTATTTTATTTTATTTTATTTTATTATGTTATTTGTATGCTGTCTTTCCACAGTTAAAACAATTCTCAAGGCGGCTTACAATATGAAAAGATTTACATAATTACAAATATAGCAAAATAGTCATAAGAATAAAGAAAACACATTAAAAACTACATAACCAAACTGAACAATTTCCACATAAAAATAAAGATACAAAAAGTTAATATCAGCAACAACTCCCAACAAAACTTTCCCCAAAATACCCCTGTCCTTGATGGGCAGCAGCCACAGCAGCAGTCCTTATGAGGCCTATCATGCCCCACCCTAGGTTAGGTGGTGAGTGGCAGGACTGGGGCTCTCAGGCATTCAGCCCAGGAGTTCTCCTGGGCTTTCTGAAACATTCGACTTTCAAAGTGCAGCTTCTGATTAGCTGCAGGAGCTTCCTGCATCCAATCAGAAGCCACGCAAAGTCCCGTCAGACTTTTGGCTTCCAAAAGAATGTTAAAAAAACCAGAACACTCACTTCCGGTTTTTGATCATTTGGGAGCCGAAACATACGAGTTCTGGGGCATTTGAGAACCAAGGTACAACTGTATTCCTATCTACTAACACTTTTGTTTTTATAGGATTTGCAGCATTGGAGTTTGTTGTTGATGCACCCCAATCCATCAGATATTGCAGTTAAAATAATATTGGCTGTTGCAAAAGCCTCAGGGAGATGCATGCACCATGTAAAAACCATTTCTAGTTTTGCTTCCCAACTTTAAGCCAAACGGGCACGTTAATCTCTGATTTCAGTTGATTTAGGGCAACTGAAAACACTCGCTTCCAAAACCCGCATTGCTGTGTGCAATTCATCCTGAATTGAAGCATTTGCAGGATATGGGAGAGAACAGGGAACTCAAGGTGTTCTGGCTATGTGAACAGCGTGTCCAAATAATGGTGCAAATTGGCCACAAAGTGTTAACCATCCATGGGCCTCTCAGCTGGCAGCATCTGTTGTCCAACAAAGGAAGAACGGTTGTTAAGCAGGCCAAAGTACCATATTTTTTTGCTCTATAAGACTCACTTTTTCCCTCCTAAAAAGGGGAAATGTGTGTGCGTCTTATGGAGCGAATGCAGGCTGTGCAGCTATCCCAGAAGCCAGAACAGCAAGAGGGATTGCTGTGCTCACTGCGCAGCGATCCCTCATGCAGGACTCTCCTGCATGTGAGTGTCTGAGGGCCCTGCTCCTTCCTGCCACTCACCATCTGGCCTGGGGCGGGGCCTGAGGCCTCACAAGGACTGCTGGACTCTGCTGCCCAGGAGGACTCTCCTGCGTGTGAGTGTCTGAGGGCCCTGCTCCTTCCTGCCACTCACCATCTGGCCTGGGGCGGGGTCTGAGGCCTCACAAGGACTGCTGGACTCTGCTGCCCAGGAGGACTCTCCTGCGTGTGAGTGTCTGAGGGCCCTGCTCCTTCCTGCCACTCACCATCTGGCCTGGGGCGGGGCCTGACGGGCCTCACAAGGACTGCTGGACTCTGCTGCCCAGGAGGACTCTCCTGCGTGTGAGTGTCTGAGGGCCCTGCTCCTTCCTGCCACTCACCATCTGGCCTGGGGCGGGGTCTGAGGCCTCACAAGGACTGCTGGACTCTGCTGCCCAGGAGGACTCTCCTGCGTGTGAGTGTCTGAGGGCCCTGCTCCTTCCTGCCACTCACCATCTGGCCTGGGGCGGGGTCTGAGGCCTCACAAGGACTGCTGGACTCTGCTGCCCAGGAGGACTCTCCTGCGTGTGAGTGTCTGAGGGCCCTGCTCCTTCCTGCCACTCACCATCTGGCCTGGGGCGGGGCCTGACGGGCCTCACTAGAACAGTTGCTGTTACTGCCGGAGGGGTGCAGAGTGCTTTTAAAATGTTTTAAAATTTTTATTTTGAATTTCTTGTATGTGGGGGGGGGGGTGCGGTGGATGTTTATTGGGCCTGGGAATTTGTTTGATTTTATGTTTTTGTAATTTTGTAATTTTTATTGTTTTTTGTTTATATTGTCTTATTTGTGTTTTTTTTTTTTTTTTTGTTTGTTTGTTTCTTAAAGGGGTTATTTAGTTCTTAAGGGGAGGGGTCAGGGCTGCCAGGGAATGGGCCCCAGCCCACAAAATGGCTGGGATATGCTTCACAGGGGGGAATGCACTAGGACAACCGATCTCAGTGATCACGGGTAGGAGGAGGAGTTACGCTAAGACCAGACCATGTCATTACAGAGGAGGCAGGTTTAGTCGTTGTCTGAGGACTATCCCTGCCTCTGGGTCTGGTCCTGACCGGATGAATACTAGAATCAGCAAGGGATACCCACATGACCTGAAAGTGTTGCTGTGCAATGCCAGGTCAATGATTCATAAGACCACTGCCATCCATGACTTGATCGTGGATGGAGGACTTGACCTGGCATGTGTAACAGAGACTTGGTTGGATGAAGCAGATGGGCCTGTCCTTGCCGCTGCTTGTCCACCAGGTTTCTCTTACGCACAGCAACCCAGGTCATGTGGGCGGGGAGGGGGGGTTGCAGTGATTTTTAGGAAGTCATTAGTTTGCACCAGGCGTCCTATTGGGAAGACCCAGTTTTCTGAGTGCATGTTCTGGAAGTTGGGCAATAGGGGCAGTACAGGATTCCTTTTGGTGTACCGACCTCCCCGCTGCACCAAGGATTCCCTGCCCGAGCTGCTTCAGGTCGTGGCGGATGTTCTCCTGGAGACACCTAGCTTGGTCGTCCTAGGGGATTTTAACATCCATGCCGACACGACCTTACAAGGGGCCGCTCGGGACTTCGTGGAAAGCATGGCCTCCATGGGGCTGTCCCTGAATAAGTCTGGCCCAACCCATAGCCGCGGACATGCCTTGGACCTGGTGTTTACCTCTACGGATGTTGGTGATCTGACACTAAGTAAAAGCGAAACGAAAGAAGTGCCATGGTCAGATCACTTCCTGGTGCAACTGGACTTCTCCGCGACCCATCCCCTCTGCAGGGAGGTGGGACCGATTCGGATGGTCCGCCCCCGCCACTTAATGGATCCAAATGGTTTCCAGAGAGTGGTTGGGGATGCTTTATCCCATGTTGATGGCCTTTCAGCCGATTCCCTGGTGGCCCGCTGGAATGTGGAGTTAACCAGGGCTATTGACTGTTTGGCTCCGAAGCGCCCTCTCCGATTGCATGAAGCCCGGAGAGCCCCGTGGTTTTCCACGGATCTGAGGGCAATGAAACAATCGTTGAGACGGCTAGAGCGCCGGTGGCGGATAACTCATTCTGAATCTGACCGGACACGGGTTAGAGCTCAACGTCGAGCCTACCAAGTGGCGATAGCGACGGCGAAGAAGACTTTCTTCACCGCCTCTATTGCATCTGCAGAAAACAGCAGCAGGAGACTCTTTCAGGTGGTTCGCAATTTAGCGGAACCACCTGTAACATCGGGGCCCAGTACGGGCCACATGTTCTCCTGCAATGATTTTGCAAATTTTTTTGCAGATAAAATCGCTCAGATTCGGGAAGAAGTAGACTCCACCGTGGGAGCAGGGCCGGGGCGGGAGAGTGCTAGAGTCCTGTCTGGTCAAGTTGTGTGGGATCAATTTCAATCTGTTACCTCCGAGGATGTGGACAGGCTGCTTGGACGAGTGAAGCCAACCACCTGCCTCCTGGATCCTTGCCCATCCTGGCTTATAAAAGCTAGCCGGGAAGGACTGGGCGATGGGCTTCGTGGGGTGGTGAATGCTTCCCTCCGTGAGGGAGCCTTCCCAGACCCGCTGAAAGAGGCGGTTATTAAACCGCTTCTTAAAAAACCATCTTTAGATGCGGCCACGATGGCCAATTATCGCCCAGTCTCAAATCTCCCATTCTTGGGCAAGGTGATTGAGCGAGTGGTTGCTGAACAACTCCAGGCACGCCTGGAAGAAGCGGACCATTTGGATCCCTTCCAGTCGGGATTCAGGCCTCATCATGGGACTGAAACTGCCTTGGTCGCACTGGTTGATGATCTCCGGCGGGCTAGGGACAAAGGTGAGAGCTGTTTCTTAGTTCTGCTGGATCTCTCAGCGGCGTTTGATACCATCGACCATGACATCCTTCTGGACCGTCTTGAGGGGCTGGGAGCTGGGGGCACTGTCATACAGTGGTTCCGCTCCTTCCTCCTGGGCCGTGTTCAGAAAGTGGTGGTGGGGGATGAGTGTTCAGACCCCTGGCCGCTCACTTGTGGGGTGCCTCAGGGTTCTGTCCTCTCCCCCATGCTTTTCAACATCTACATGCAGCCGCTGGGAGGGATCATCAGGAGGTTTGGGCTGGGTGTTCATCAGTATGCAGATGATACCCAGCTCTACCTCTCTTTTAAATCAGAACCAGTGAAGGCGGTAAAGGTCCTGTGTGAGTGTCTGGAAGCGGTTGGAGGATGGATGGCGGCTAACAGATTGAGGTTGAATCCTGACAAGACAGAAGTACTGTTTTTGGGGGACAGGAGGCGGGCAGGTGTGGAGGATTCCCTGGTCCTGAATGGGGTAACTGTGCCCCTGAAGGACCAGGTGCGCAGCCTGGGAGTCATTTTGGACTCACAGCTGTCCATGGAGGCACAGGTCAAATCTGTATCCAGGGCAGCTGTTTACCAGCTCCATCTGGTACGTAGGCTGAGACCCTATCTGCCTGCGGACTGTCTCGCCAGAGTGGTACATGCTCTGGTTATCTCCCGCTTGGACTACTGCAATGCGCTCTACGTGGGGCTACCTTTGAAGGTGACCCGGAAACTACAACTAATACAGAATGCGGCAGCTAGACTGGTGACTGGGAGCGGCCGCCGAGACCATATAACACCGGTCTTGAAAGACCTACATTGGCTCCCAGTACGTTTCCGAGCACAATTCAAAGTGTTGGTGCTGACCTTTAAAGCCCTAAATGGCCTCGGTCCAGTATATCTGAAGGAGCGTCTCCTCCCCCATCGTTCTGCCCGGACACTGAGGTCCAGCTCCGAGGGCCTTCTGGCGGTTCCCTCACTGCGAGAGGCCAAGTTGCAGGGAACCAGGCAGAGGGCCTTCTCGGTGGTGGCGCCCGCCCTGTGGAATGCCCTCCCATCGGATGTCAAGGCGATGGACAACTACCTGACATTCAGAAGACATCTGAAGGCAGCCCTGTTCAGGGAAGTTTTTAATATGTGACATTTTAGTGTATTTTTTATCTCTGTTGGAAGCCGCCCAGAGTGGCTGGGGAAACCCAGCCAGATGGGCGGGGTACAAATAATAAATTATTATTATTATTATTATTATGTTCTGGCTTCTGAGATTCAGAATATTTTTTTTCTTGTTTTCCTTCTCCAAAAACTATGTGCGTCTTGTAGTCTGGTGCGTCTTATAGAGCGAAAAATACGGTACTTGAAATGCATGAGAAGGTTACTCCAAGGATCTCCAGCATTGGTGGTTCCATGTGGACACACAGCCTCCTCTGTTGCACTTACGGCAACCATCGAGAAGCTGCTGGTATCTCCCCGTGCAACTGTCCACATGTTTGAGAGGTCTTCCTTGCACACTAGGAACATAGGAACCTGCCTTATAGCGAGTCAAATTATTGGTCCATCTAGTGCAGTTTTGTCTACACTGACCTCGGAGATGCTGGAGATTCAGCCTGGGATCTTTTACACACAGAGCAGTTTCTCTCTTACTGCAAAACCATGGCTCTTCCCCACTGAGAGCCAGAATTTGAGCACGTGCCCCTAACGCTTTGGAATACTTCCCCCCCCTTGGCCTCCTTTTAACTTTGCTGCCTCTTGTCTTTTCACGCTGACCTCAGACGATCAATCTTCTGAGAAAGGTAGGTTCACTGCCTGCTCCTGGAGCGAGCAAGCTGTGACTTTCTCTGCACGTAAAGAGCTTGTAGAATAAAACAGCCCTCTCCGACCAAAGCCAACCATGAAGCAGATCCAGATTACAGGAAGCTCAGAATAGTTTGTGCGCCATATGTACATTTGTCGGTACAGTTTTCTGTCATTGGTTTTGCTTCCAATCCCCCCCCCCAAAGAAATAAATCAACTGGACACATTGCAACAAAGGAGGTGATAGCATAGTTTTGAAAGGGTGGGCATGGGGAGGTTTTCAGAATTTCCTGTGCAAGCATAGGGACTAGGAACATGATTTTTTTTTTTAATGAAAAGAAAACTGGAGGAGGGTGCTTCACACATGACTTTGCTTCCTATGGTGCAGTATTGCCTCATTCCACACAAGCTTGGTCAGCGATAAGCTCTGCCTTGTCCGCTGGGTTTAGGATTGTACCCTCCCATGTCAGAGAAAGAATGTGTGCATGCGAATAACCTTGAGATTCTGCAAAATATTTAAATAGTCCAGTGTCCTGTTCTCACAGTGGCCAACCAGATCATAGCTGTCAACGTTTCCCTTTTTTAAAGGGAAATTTCCTTATTCCGAATAGGATTCCTCGCAAGAAAAGGGAAAAGTTGACAGCTATGAACCAGTTGCCTGTAGGAAACCTGTGAGCGGGTCCTCTCCCTTCCTACATTTTTCAGAAACTGGCATTCAGAAGCACCGCTGCCTCCAGCCATGGGGGCAGAGCTTGGAACATCCTGCCAACTATCCACTCATAGCTTTCTCTTTCACGAAATTGCCCCGTCCTTTTTTGAAGCCATCCAAGTTGGTGGGAGCGAGTTCCCTGGCGTAACTGTGCACAGTGTGAAGAAGGGCTAATTTTTCACCTTTATCAAAGTGCTGCCACATTACACAGTGGACAGGCACATGGATGTGTATGTCAGGAGTTCAGCCTACACTTGAGTAGGACGCTAGCAGAGACACATGCCCGACTGGCATGTTCTCTCCCTCCTGGTCTTTCGTTCTGGAGCTTCAAAAGCTTTCTTCATCCCGAACATCACAGCGACTGATGCTAACCAACACCAGCACACTTAGGGATCCGCAGAGTTTGCGCAGTTGCGTAACAGCAACTCAGCATTTTGGCTCATCTACTTTATTTACATATAAACACACACGGAGCACTGCAACATGGCTCCCTCTCTCTCTAGCATCAGACAGCAAAGAGAAAAAACAAAGGACAATAGTTCCACTTCATGGAACACAGTAACACAAACATCCTGCCTCTGTCACTTCCCACTCTGTGGAGTCAAAACGTAAACCATCATATGACTGCAATCATGGAGCAGGAATTCTAACAGTGTATACCTCTGAATGCTACTTTCTGTGAGTCTAAAGATGGGAGAGAGGGTGTGGGTCTGGCTCACACCCGTAGCCCCAATCTGAGTCCCGTTGCTGAGCTAGCAGGGGCTGGGAGGAACACTTGCCCGAGAGCAGAATCCACATACAGAGTTAGGCAGTCCAGAGGTCAGGGAATCCAGGTGATCACAAAACCAAAGGTCCAGTTGGATAGCAGGAAGCAACAAGGAAGGACCCAGAACCACGGGCATTGTTTCCAGCAACAACTGACTGCTGCTGAGAACTCTGTTTAATAAGCCCGGAGCCCGGTGGTTATCATCAGTGCCTTTTCTGTGTCCTGATCAGCTGCAGGTGGAGTCCTTCCGCCTTCTCATTCGTTGATTCATTCATCGTTTTATTTACACACCGCCTTTCTGTAGTTAAAAGTGCTTAAGGTGGCTTACAGCATGGCAAGATTTACATAATTACCAACATAACAAAAATCATAAACAATAAATAAAACACATAAAAGTACACAGCCAAATGGAAAACAATTTCCACATAAATAATAAAATCTAAAACTAAGAATATAGTATTAATATCAACTACAATTTAAAATGACATAGATAAAAAATAAAAGGAATTAAAAAAAAAACCAAAAAATGGAGTCCTCTCTGCCCAGCAGTGTGGGAATGTTCAGGGATGCAGGAGAGGCTATATTGTCTGATAATAGCCTTTCCAACTTGTGTTAACAAGTTCACAATTTAGCAGAGTAACATTCCCCCTTTTAAACTTGCAGCGGATGCGTTTGCTCAGGCTCGCTAAAGCCTCTATAATAACTGTTCTGGTATTTTCCCCTTATTCCCTCATAAAAGATAAGACACGACATAGTCTTCTATAAAAGGTTTACTCACACATCATTCTGTTCACAATAGGATCCCAGAAGGCAGACTTAGCTTAGAAAAGTAACACACACCTGGAAACTATCTCTTATGGAGACAGTCCCTTTGTCCATCTTTGGCTAAGCAGATGTTGCTTCTTCGACGAAAGTAGTGACAGAGAGAGGGATGGCTGCCCTGTCCTGTGCTTTTGTCGTTACCTGCACAGGTGAGGCCACACCCACCTCTAGTCACATGCAGAGGAAGTCTGTCCTAGCCCAGAAGGAAACAGGAAGTTTACCTGCTGGTTGGACAAACATTCCTTCCCATGTGTAAACATGTGCTGTCTAGGAATGTTGTACTTGACTGCTCTTGTGTTTCATATCCCACAAGCGGCAGCAGTAGCACTCCTTTATAGAGTCTGTCAAGCCCCTAAGCCAGGTGGAGAGAAGCAGGGCAGGGGCCTTCACACGCACCCCGTAGTTCAGTCAGTCTCCCCCTTCAGGCTGCTGTTCAGCAGGCGAAGCTGACTCCTGGCCCATGACACGCTTTCGGCCTTTATCTGGCTGGCCGCTGTGAGAACAGGATGCTGGACTAGATGGGCCATTGGCCTGATCCTGCCGCACTCTTCTTATGTTCTTTGGGAGGCTGGCAAAGAGGCAATCTCTGCACAAGAGAGCAAAACTGCAAATTCTGGTCTCGCCCACAGCCCTGTCTAAGGCGGGTGGTGGGCTTGATTCAGAAAGGCTCTGTGGCGTAATGCCATTGCAGTGCCAAAAGGGCCGGTTGATTTGCTCCTCAATCTAATTTCCCCCGCTTCCCACGCCAGCCCAGGTCCAGGTCCGTTTGTATCCCTGTCCAGCTTGTTAATTAGTGGATTTGAACAGGGTTTGCTGCACAAAGAGACCTTTAGCGTGACAAAGCAGAGAGGGGAGAAGCCTTGCGTTTCCTCTTAATATGCCCCCGGGGACTCTAATGTCAATCTTGTTTAATTTTCCTTAGCTATTATTTGCTGAGCATTTTTTTTTACTGTGTAATTTTTGTGCTAATCACATGGATTAAGCCCCTGCCGTTTCTGAAAAGTGATTGTGTTTCTCCTCGGTGCTTTTGTTAACGCAGTAGGTAATTTCCTGCTGAACGAGGGAGTGCTGCTTTCTCCCTTTCCCTCTCCCTCTTTCTGACTTTTTTGGACTTGCTCCCTCCAAGAAAAGAGCAACTCCTTAAGGTTTTAAGCCTGCCGGGCAGGGTGTTGGTTCTTTTCTGACTTAATGGCTGCGCAGCATCTAGTGTTCCAGGCGATTTATAAATAAATGTTGTTATTTTAAAAAAGGCTCGGGGGCTAGCTGTTCATTCCAGCATTTCAGCTCCTGGTGCCGTTTGCTTTCAGTCTCTCTGTGGACCCTGGCATGGTTGTTCCTTAAGTGACAAAAGTCAGAAATTCAGTTGGGGAAGGAGGAGGAGGAAATAGTTTTGATTGGGGCTGCAAATGATATGATGCAGGATAGCTTAGGCAAAGGGACATGGGTGGCGCTGTGGGTTAAACCACAGAGCCTAGGACTTGCTGATCAGAAGGTCGGCGGTTCGAATCCCCGCAACGGGGTGAGCTCCCATTGCTCGGCCCCTGCTCCTGCCAACCTAGCAGTTCGAAAGCACGTCAAAGTGCAAGTAGATAAATAGGTACCGCTCTGGCAGGAAGGTAAACGGCGTTTCCGTGTGCTGCTCTGGTTTGCCAGAAGTGGCTTAGTCATGCTGGCCACATGACCCGGAAGCTGTACGCCGGCTCCCTCGGCCAATAAAGCGAGATGGGTGCCGCAACCCCAGAGTTGGTCATGACTGGACCTAATGGTCAGGGGTCCCTTTACCTTTTAGCTCAGGCAAAGCATGGGACCCACATGCAATACAGCAGTTCAGTACCCTCTCCCCTCCCCTGCCCTCCTGGGTTTCATGCAAAAACACCAAAGATGCAGCATACAAAGTGAATCGTCTTTTGGTATATAGCACTGTCGTCTTCGTTCATCTGCCTCTCTTATCTTTTTCTTTCTAAGCAGAAGACTGTGATTGCGAAGGATACTTCAATGGGCAATATATAGGTGAGGAGCTGGTGGTCTGCAGCCCACTCTGGCCTTGGTTGTGGGTATCATATGTACATTTGCTACTTACATAATAAAAATAATGTATTCCTTATACCCCTCCCATCTGACTGGGTTGCCCCGGCCACTTTTGGTAGCTTCCAGGATAATATACAAACACAGAAAAACATCAGGTGCTAAAAGCTTCCCGATAAAAGCTTCAGGTATACTGGGCCTCGGCCCAGTATACCTGAAGGAACGTCTCCACCCCCATTGTTCAGCCCGGACACTGAGGTCCAGCGCCGAAGGCCTTCTGGTGGTTCCCTCCCTGTGAGGTGAGGATACAGGGAACCAGGCAGAGGGCCTTCTCGGTAGTGGCACCTGCCCTGTGGAATGCCCTCCCATCGGATGTCAAGGAAATAAACAACTATCTGACTTTTTAGAAGACATCTGAAGGGAAGTTTTTAGCGTCTGATGTTTTATCATGTTTTTAATATTCTGTTGGGAGCTGCTCAGAGTGGCTGGGGAAACCCAGCCAGATGGTCAGGGTATAAATAAATTCTTATTCTTATTATTACAAGTTGCTTCTGTTTTACATGCTTGCTTTTGTATTGCAATTTATTGTATTTGCATTAATGCATTTTACAAATGAGGCAAGCCACAAAATGTTTCAGCGTTGAAGTGCTTCTGGACAGGATTCCGGCTTAGTCAGTCACATTTTCTCCCAGGATATGCCATCCCATTTCCCTTTCACCCGCTCCCCCAGCAACATTCAGCCAGCATTCTATGGCCACTGAGAGTAGCTATTTGAGCTAGTTTTGGGGCTTTCCCCTTCCTTAAGAAGTGGGGTTTTTTGTGTGTTTTTTTTTGTAGTTCAGAACCTTGAGTCTGTTTGGGGGTCCCCAACCCATCGGACCAAATGTGGTGACAATGATGTTCTTTTTGGCTTTGCAGCTGGCTTGAGACGGAGTTTCCGGCTGAGTCGAAAGGAAAAGCAGAATGGCCAGAGTGAAGCCAAGCAGGTCGAACAGCCTCACCCCTCGGAGCTCCTCACCTACGAGGAAGTGGTCAAATACCAGCAGCAGCCAGGAGAAAGAAAGAGACTGGTGGTTTTGATAGGTGAGCTATTCTGTGACGAAAAGGCTATCGCTGCTGTCAGGGAACTGCCATCGGAGCCAAAGGAGGAGAGAGGGCTCCAGAGGGATGCCGGAGAGGGTCCGCTGGGGAAGGAAATCAGCGTAGCACCAGTGGAGAAGGGGGGCAGATGGGGGAATCGGTGAGGAGGCTCCTGGACTCCTCACCGGAGACCAGCGGGGAGAGCACGGGTCCTCCGCTGCCCACACCCTCCCTGCGCAGAAGACTTCCGCGCAGGGAGAGTAGGAGGCGACTGGGCGTCAAAGAACTTCTTTGCTGGAAGAAGTTCAAGAAACGCCCACTGACGGATTCTGCCAGCGACTGAGACAGCCACGAGTGCAAGGCTGTCCAGAGGGAAAGGGTTCAACCAGGCAACCTAGCCAGGAGTGGCGGCAACTTACGCACGAGCAACTCCCTTAGAACCATTACAGCTGCCTTGCCCACCGGCTTTATTTCTGAAATAAAGAGATTCTGGAGCCCAAGACCAGCCTTTCCCAAACCTCTGAGAAGTGGAGAATAAATCTTGGGGGGGGGGGTTGTGCCTGAGGTGGTGTGTGTGTGTGTGTGTGTGTGTGTGTGTGTGTGTGTATATATATATATATATATATATATATATATATATATATATATATATAAAATCTGTGTCCGTATACAGTGGAACCTCGGTTGTTGAAAGTAATTCGTTCCGGAAGACCGTTTGGCTTCCAAGACGTTCGACAACTGAGGCGCAATGGGCCGTCGACAAAATAAATTGTGAAAAATGAGAAACGCGCCTCGGAACCATTTGACTTCTGAGGCGCGATCAAAAATGGAAGCATTTACTTCCAGGTTTTTGGCGTTCGACTTTGAAAGGTTTGGCAGCCGAGACATTCGAAAACTGAGGTTCCACTGTATATAGAGAGATTCATTCAAAATAAGCCTGGTTTCACTATCCAAAGAGGACTGGAATTTGGATCGACCTTAATTGGAGCCCAGGTAGTGTCAAAGAAGCAGTGCTTTTCCATCAGGCTTTGCTAACCGGGAGTTTTGGACTACAATTCCCATCAGTCCCTGAGGCACCGCAGGCATGTTGGGCCAAGCAGCCTCCAGGGTTGTCAAGGCTGGCAGATTATTTTTTTTGCAGATTTCTTCAGTGATGGGTCTTAAAAATACGTGTTTTGGGTGTGAGGAATTCAAATCTAGCATTTTTGTGACTGGACGACTTTTAGCTGGGTAAATCTATGTTTGATTAAAGAGCACATAAATTGTTCTTGGAAAACCATTTTTTAAAAAAAATTCACCTTCTGAAAACATCAAGTAATGCTAAATAATAGTTAATGATAATAGTAATAATACTACTATATAATGGCAGGTACTTGGCAATCATTTTTAATTATTTCTATGCAATTTTATGCACATTTTACTTACCAAGCAAAACTAAGTTAGATTAATTTAACCAGTGCTATTTTTCTAGAAAAAGAGGTGCCAGAACTCACCATGAACACCTCCTTGTTCTTTTATAATGGCAATTGCACCCACATGAGAGGTCCCTGAGTTCTGGTGAGTTCCTCCTGAGGAAAAAGCCCTGAATTGAACCAAAATATATTTTTTAATTCCCAAGGCATGTTACAACTATTTTTAGCATCCCTCATTTTGGGAATAGGAAAGTTGAAAAATTCAACACACCCCAACACGGCAGGCTGTGTGTGGTGTGCTCACATGCAGGCCTGTCCACTTAGTTCCTCACTGCCACCCTTCAATATCTGCTGCCTGAGGCGGTTATCTCACTCAGCCTAATGGTAGGGCCGGAGCTGAATGAGTGCAGGGTTTCTGCAGCTTCTAGGACACCCCTTTCTTCAAGCTCAGGAGGAAGGGCTGTTGCGGGTGGCGAGCGAAAATGTGGAAGCCCGACGATGTCCAGAACTTTGTCTCAGCCACTGATGGAGGCGTACCTTAGACTAGAATTCCTCTAGTCTCCCCCTCTTTCTTTTTTCCTTTCTCCTCCTGTGATGGAACTCCTATTTGGGGACTTCCCTGGCTTTTTTTCTGGCCCATGTAGGACTAGTCTGGATAGTTAGCCTTGATGTTTTCATCCCCTCAAAAGTTTTGGATTTGAGTTTCCATTGAAATGAGGCTGCATTTTAATGTTTTAATGTTGTATTTTAATCTTGTTTTTAAGTTGTATTTCAATCAATTTGTTTTTATATCAGTTGTTAGCAGCCCTGAGCTTGGTCTTGGCTGGGGAGGGCAGGGTATAAATAAAATTTATTATTATTATTATGAGGAAGGTCCTGGGTGCAGAATTGTTCCTGACCTGTTCCTTTCGGCTCCATCTTCTGTAAGGTACCCCTTTGCCTTGTGTTCGGTCGCAGTGATACACCTTCTCTCTCTGACCTCTCAGGTTCTTTGGGGTCCCGTTTGAACGAGCTCAAGCAGAAGGTGGTGGCAGAGAACCCGCAGGAGTACGGCGTTGCCGTGCCACGTGAGTAAACCCCGCTTTTCTTTTCCATGGCAAAATGCACCTCCCGCCACACCCCAGCACCTCCACCGTTTATGCCAAGCCGTTCATTACAGTCTTGTCAGGTGAAATGTGCATTTGGCAGACCTGAGAGGGAAGGCTTCCATTGCAATCTATAGCTGTAGAAAGAGCCAGGAGCTGGGAGCAAGAAACTGGAACAAGTGGAGAGGAGGGAAAGAGAAAGAGGGAGAGAAAGAAAGAGGGAGGGAAAAGAAAGAAAGAAAGAAAGAAAGAAAGAAAGAAAGAAAGAAAGGGAATGAGAGAAAGAAAGAAAGGGAGAGGGAGAGAGAGAGAGAGGGAGAGAGAATGAGAGAGAAAAAAGAGGGAGGGAAAAGAAAGAAAGAGCGAGAAAGAGAGAGGGGGGAATGAGAAAAAAAGAAAGAGGAGAGAGAGAGAGAGAGAGAGAGAGAAGGAAAGATAGATTAGATAGATAGATAGATAGATAGATAGATAGATAGATAGGAAGGGAGGGAGGGAGGGAGAGAGAGAGAGAGAGAGGGAGGGAGAGAGAAACAAAGAAGGAGGAAAAAGAAAGTAAGAGAGGTTTTTGTAAGTAAATATATAAATAAAGAATAAACATCTTCATAGGAACAGCAATGGGAAAACCTGTTTTAGGCCCCTTCTGAAAAAAACACAACCAAGGTGGTTAGGTTTTCTCACCTCTGCAGGAAGGAGGTTCCACAGAAATAGGGCAGTTGCTGGAAAGGTTTGGCTGTCTGACTTCTTTCTTTCTTTTTTAAAAAATATTTATTTGGTTTTTCAGATTAAAGATTTCAGATTAAATCACATATCCAACATACAACATAAAAACAAGATTCCAAAGAATCTCCTGGACTTCCCTTTGTGGGTCCTATTGTTAATCATTCCCTCCTGCATCTTTTTTGATAATCCAAATTTTTTACATCTCCATTATGTCCAAAATTCACCATTAAACTACAAGTGTTATTCCAATTCTACTAATGGTTTTAACTATTTACAATGCTCTTTAAGATAAGTTATAGATTTCCCCCATTCCTTATTAAAATTTCTGATTTCTGATTCTTCTTGTCATTTTAGCCATTTCTGCATAATCCATCAATTTAATCTGCCATTTTCTCTGGTAGGGACTTTATCTTCTTTCCATCTCTGGGCCAATAACATCCGCACAGCCGTGGTCGCCTATATAAATAGTATTTTCTGCTCCTTGGGATTTTGGCACCTAGAATTCGTAAAAGAAAGGCTTCGGGTTCTTTAGAAAAAGTTATTTTAAACATTTTTTCCAGCTCATTCTATAGCCGTACCTTGGAAGTCGAACGGAATCCGTTCTGGAAATCCATTCGACATCCAAAACATTCAGAAACCAAAGCGCGGCTTCTGCAGCCAATTGGAAACTGCGAAAGTCCTGTCAGACATTTGGGTTCGAAAGAACGTTCACAAACTGGAACACTCACTTCCGGGTTTGCGATGTTCGGGATCCAAGGTCTGACTGTATATCATTTCCCAAAATTCTTTACTACCTTACTTTTCTACCACATATGTTGTTGTTGTTGTTTAGTCGTTTAGTCGTGTCCGACTCTTCGTGACCCCATGGACCAGAGCACGTCAGGCACTCCTGTCTTCCACTGCCTCCCGCAGTTTGGTCAAACTCATGCTTGTAGCTTCGAGAACACTATCCAACCATCTCGTCCTCTGTCTTCCCCTTCTCCTTGTGCCCTCCATCTTTCCCAACATCAGGGTCTTTTCCAGGGAGTCTTCTCTTCTCATGAGGTGGCCAAAGTATTGGAGCCTTAGCTTCAGGATCTGTCCTTCCAGTGAGCACTCAGGGCTGATTTCCTTCAGAATGGATAGGTTTGATCTTCTTGCAGTCCATGGGACTCTCAAGAGTCTCCTCCAGCATCATAATTCAAAAGCATCAATTCTTCGGCGATCAGCCTTCTTTATGGTCCAGCTCTCACTTCCATACATCACTACTGGAAAAACCATAGTTTTTACTATATGGACCTTTGTTGGCAAGGTGATGTCTCTGCTTTTTAAGATGCTGTCCAGGTTTGTCATTGCCTTTCTCCCAAGAAGCAGGCGTCTTTTAATTTCGTGGCTGCTGTCTCCATCTGCAGTGATCATGGAGCCCAAGAAAGTAAAATCTCTCACTGCCTCCATTTCTTCCCCTTCTATTTGCCAGGAGGTGATGGGACCAAGGTGCTTCCCCCCCCCTTACATTTCCAACATACATTTGACCCTGTTTTATACATTTTTGCTAATTTACTGGGAGTCTGGCTGTCTGAAATTAACCACCTAAACCTTCCACAGAGATGGCATGGGCAGAAAGGTCTGCGTACCAGACACTAGCAGGCAAGTGAACTCTCAGGCTGTGCATTTAGCCAAGATCCCTTTAAAGGTCTGCTGCTGAAGTTTATATGGGACAAGTTGGAACCTGCAAGAATACATTGCAGTGTGTGGCACTCCCTTTCAAGATTCAAGCCCACCAGCTGGCTAGTGGTGCCCTCTTCCAGGACACTCCATTCCAGAAGACACCTCCCACCCACCCAGTCATTAAGGAGAGATAGGGAAGCGGGTGGTGCTGTGGTCTAAACGAGTGAGCCTCTTGGGCTTTCCGATTGGAAGGTCGGTGGTTCAAATCCCCGCAACGGAGTGAGCTCCCATTGCTCTGGCCCAGCTCCTGCCAACCTAGCAGTTCGAAAGCACGCCAGTGCAAGTAGATAAATAGGTACCACTCCAGTGGGAAGGTAAATGGCGTTTTTGTGCACTCTGGTTTCCATCACTGTGTCCTGTTATGCCAGAAGTGGTTTAGTCCTGCTGGCCACATGACCCAGAAAGCTGTCTGTGGACAAACGCCGGCCTGAAAAGTGAGATGAGCTCCGCAATCCCATAGTCGCCTTTGACTGGACTTAACCTTCCAGGGGTCCTTTACTTTTTAAGGAGAGATGTATTAAAATTGCTCCATTTAAAGGTCTGAAAAAGAAACAAATAAGCGAAGGGGGGTGCGGTCCACCCCGGGTGTCATCACGGAGGGGTGTGTGTGATAAAATGAGTTTAAAAAATAAACAAAAATTGGGCTCACGAAACTTTTTAGGAGTGATGTGGTGGCTTTAGGCGTCTGCCTGAAACGGCAGCGTAGGTCTTGTGCCTGCCTACTGCCTCTCCCTCAGCTGTCCTACAGCTGAGGGGGAGGCGGCAGAGAGGCTCCAAGTGCCAGAGAGGCTTGCCCCGCCCCCATGGGCAAATCGCCCCGCCCCCGACTGCAGGACACGCCCCCGCACCAGGCACCCGAGCGGCTAGCCGCGCCGCTGCTCAAATGCAGACCTTAATATTTTGAAGCCTCTGTTTCCCCGTGAATTATGTTCGCACGCAACTTGCCACACTGGGAGCAAGTGGCGGTGAGAGCGTGAAACTGCTCCAAAGGGCCTCTGAATTGGGATGATGGATGACTTGCTGTTAAGCCATCCATCCGTGGCAGATGACAGAAATAATTATCCCAGAATGTCTTAAATAAGTGCTGTGTATGCACGCATGCCTCATAACTCAGCAACCGCCCCCCCGGCCACTGCAGATGATTTGAAAGCTGTGCACAGATGGGTCCTTCGTCTCTTGGGATCCCAAATGCAGAAACTGCTTCTACCTCAGAAGGGCTGTAGGCACACCTGAGCAGAGACACCGTTCGTGCCAAGCGTGTGTATGTTTTGTGTGCACGCACGTGGGGCACTTCTTGCCCCCAGAGATTCTCCTTGGCTTGTTTGCTGCGATTTTCACTGCGCTCATCAGAGTGTGCCTGGTCCCGAGAGTTTTTTTAAACAGAGTTGGCGTGGAGGTGGCATTTCAGCTGCTAAGCATCTGTCTCGGTTGGCCTTGCTGCTCCCACGGGGACTGTAAGAGGGGAAGGGGAGCAGAGGGTCATCCCGCCTCTCCCCACAAGCACCTCACAGACCCATGTCCACGCCACTGTTCTTCAACCTTGGGTCCCCAGATGTCATTGAACGACTTCTTCTTCTTTGGCGATCACTCGTAGCCGAGTAAGATTGTCTTCCATAAACACTGTTTTAACAGTGGGCCCGTAAGTGACTGTGGAGGCCGATTCTGGATCCACACATCCTTCCACAGTGGGGACATAGGTTTCTGGGCCGGAGTTGATCATGGTGAGGGTTTGCCAAGCATGCCTTCCTTCTAGCATGTTTCTCCCTTTCGTCTCGAATTCGGGCTTCTTCAAAACCCATGACAACTTTGGTAAAGGCTGTTCTCCAGCTGGAGCACTCGCAGACCAGTGTTTTCCAGTTGTCAGTGTTTATACTACATTTTTAAAGATTATCCTTGAGAGAGTCTTTAAACCTCTTTTGTTGACCACCAGCATTACGCTTTCCATTTTAAAGTTCGGAATAGAGTAGTTGCTTTGGGAGATGATAATAAGGCATCTGCACAACATGACCAGTACAACAAAGTTGATGTTGAAGAATCATTGCTTCGACATTGGTGGTCTTTGCTTCTTCCAGTACATTGGCATTAGTTTGCCTGTGTTCCCAAGTGATGTGTAAAAATTTTCGGAGACGCTGTTGTCAACGGTGTCCTTAGACTACAGCTCCCAACATCCCTCACCTTTGGCAAAGCTAGTTAGGGATGATAGGGGTTGTAATCCAATTTTGGGTGCCTCAATTTAAGAAGGATGAGCTGGAACGTGCGCAGAGGAGGGCGATCAGGATGGTCAAGGGTCTGGAAACAAAGCCTTATGAGGAACGGTTGTAGGAACTGGATACGTTTAGCTTGGACAAGAGGAGACTGAGAGGAGATACATTAGGCATCTTCAAATATCTCAAAGGCTGTCACATGGAAGAGGAACAAGCTTGTTTTCTCCTCCTCTGGAGCAGAGGACTTGAACCAACGGCTCCCAGTAACAAGAAAGGAGATTCCGACTCAACTTCAGAAAGAACTTTCTGACAGTAAGAGCTGTTTGACAGTGGAACAGACTCCCAGGGAGATGGTGGACTCTCCTTCTATGGAGGTTTTTAAGCAGAGCTTGGGTGGCCATCTTCCATGGATGCCTTAGCATTGCAGGGGGGTTGGACCAGAGGCCCCTTCCAAGTCTTCAATTCTACAATTCTATGAATATCGGCAGACAAAAGGTTGGAGAATTCGGACCTGCAGAGCCCACGTTGCTGTGGGGCAGGCACGATGCACGGGGCAGGTGCCTACAGGGCAGAATAAGTCTGAATGGCTTGATCTGATGGGATCCAACACCACTTGGAAGTTCCACATCGCTGGGTTAAACTATGCAAAGCCACCTCTTGCATTCTACCCAGGGCAAAACCCAAGCAGTGGTTTTTTTTAAAAAATTTATTGCTGGGACTGTAAACAAAACAAAACAAAACAAAACCCTGTACCCAACATGCTGCAGTTCCCTGATCCTAATTCCCTCAATCATGCCTATAATTTTTTTTATATATAGATATATTTAAAAAGAACATTAAATGTACCCATTCACTTAACATCATATGCTCAGCCTATAAAAGGGTTTGGATATAAGTACAGGAGCTTCTCTTTCCAATTTTTCTTTCTTTTTTTGCCCCTTAAAATGAGCTGCTCCCCTTCTTACCACCTGCTTTCGATTTTGAAGCCTTCCTCTTTTTTGCATCAGCATTTTGTGCTTTTCATAACATCGATGGCAGAGGGCTGCTGTTTTTGTTTTATTCAACACAAAATTCTATAGTGAGCGGGGAGGCAGATTGCTTGCTTTGGTCCTAAATGCATTAGGAGGGGTTGGGGTTTGAGGGTGGTGCAATAATTTGGCTTTCAACCGCTGCCCAAGAACAAGGTGATGGTGGTGGTGGCGGCGGCAGGAACTTCCTGATACGATTCTGAAACTGCTGGAATTAAATCAGAGCAGCAACATTGGGAGAAATTTGCCGCCGCTGATGGAGGTGTTGAATAATTGAAACATTTGTAAGGCACCGAACTAGGCTATAAAATGTGAAAACCGTTTTTGGAGCCAACAAGGAGATTATATAAATGTCCGCGGTGTGAGGCCAGATGCAGAATATCATTTCTGGCATCAGTAAAGTCCATGGAGAAATAGCTCATGGCTGTTGAGTGCAAGGCTGGAATACAACCAGGGGGGAGTGGGGAGGTGGTAACCTACAACCCCCAGCCTGATTTATTCCTTTGGCCTAATTTCATGGGGGTGTCAAGGAGGAGGAAAGAGGGTGCCAATCAGACCCTGACGGATTACTTTTGATACAACATGACCGCCAACTGAAAAAGTGCTTCCCGTTCCTGAGGTGTGGTGTGTTCTGTGCTATGAAAAAATAAAATTTACCCACCAAGAGGAGCTAGATCAGTGGTTCCCAACCTTTTTTTGGCCATGCCCCACCTAAGCATCTCTAAAATCCTGATCGCTGTCCCCCGCTGTGACATATACAGTGGCACCTTGGGTTACAGACGCTTCAGGTTACAGACTCTGCTAACCCAGAAATAGTACCTCGGGTTAAGAACTTTGCTTCAGGATGAGAACAGAAATCACACGGTGGTGGCGCGGCGGCAGCAGGAGGTCCCATTAGCTAAAGTGGTGCTTCAGGTTAAGAACAGTTTCAGGTTAAGAACGAATTAAATACTTAACCCGAGGTACCACTGTAATTCTTATTATTCAAAAGTGAACTATTCATGTTGAGGAAGCCTGAAAGGCCATTAACTTGGTCTAAACAAGCTTCCAAATTGCCCCCCTTAAAAATCACATTCCCCCCCGTGGGGTGTGTGCCCCATGTTGGGGACCACAGAGCTAGATTCTGCAACATTCCACCCAGGCCAGGACTTTTTTCAGCCGGAACTCACCAGAACTCAGTTTCAGCACCTCTCAGGTGTGCACCATTGCCCATCATAAGAGAACAAGGGAGGCGTTCATGGTGAGTTCCGGCATCTCTTTTTCTAGAAAAATAGCACTGCATAGAACCATAGAATTGTAGAGGTGGCAGGGACCCCGAGTGTCATCTAAGCCAAACCCCTGCAATGTGGGACTCTCAAGTCCGGCATTCATGACAGATGACCATCCAACCTCTGCTTGAACATCTCCCAGGAAGGAGAGTCCACCACCTCCCGAGCGAGACCGTTCCACTGTCAAACAGCTCTTATAATCAGAAAGTTCTTCCTCATGTTTAGTTGGAATCTCCTTTCGTGTAACTTGAACCCAGTGGTTCGAGTGCTACCCTCTGGAGAAGGAGAAAACAAGCTTGCTCCATCTTCCATGTGACAGCCCTTGAGATAATTGAAGATGGCTATCATCTCTCTTCTCAGTCTCTTTGTTACCAGGCAAATCAAGGGAAACTGTACACAGACTTGACCTGTGCCTCCATGGGCAGCTGTGAGTCCAAAATGTTCCCTGAAGCAGTTGCTTCACCTTGCTTCATGTGTGGGCCGGCCTGACTTAATAATAAAAGCAGAAAGAAGACCAAGCAGACATAATGAAACCTTTCCATCAATTCAGAGTACAGTGGTACCTCGGGTTAAGTACTTAATTCATTCCGGAGGTCCGTTTTCAACCTGAAACTGTTCTTAACCTGAAGCACCACTTTAGCTAATGTGGCCTCCTGCTGCCGCCGCGACGCTGGAGCACGATTTCTGTTCTCATCCTGAAGCAAAGTTCTTAACCCGAGGTACTATTACTGGGTTAGCAGAGTCTGTAACCTGAAGTATCTGTAACCTGAAACGTAAGTAACCCGAGGTACCACTGTACAGTCTTAAATGTATGGGGTGGAGGATGGCGTTGCGAAAAGAAAGAAAAAACGTGTTCAGATACTGTCTCTTGCCAAGTTCCAAAGCTGCATCGTAAGCTCAATTTTAGTTAGTGTTGTCTTCATTAACTTGCAAATGAAGGGGGGGGGGGAGTTGGGTTGGCCGTCAAGTGGTTTCGCTTCCATCCAGCAAGCTCAACCGAATTTCTGGGGCAGTTCAGTTAATTGACAAGAACATGGTTTAGGAAACCGCGACCAAGGTGAAAGCCGCAGAATGCAGCCCAAGTTAGGAAATCAATTTTCGGAGGGGGAGGGAGGGAGCAACATGAGCCTGAAAAACTGCCTGTCTCCTGCCCAGCCGTAAGAGAGTTGGCAACTACGGGACTTCGGCTGGAGCCCTGCCCAGAGGACACAGAGTTTATGAAGGGCATGTGTTTGCTTCTCCTCCTCGAGTGATTGAAACCCTTCAGACATTGCATGTGGATAGAAACAAGACTTTTAAACCAACCACCCCAAACACAGTGTACTTTGCAAACAGCAAACTCATTCTCCAAACTTTTATGTAGCCAGAACAATACCGTTCATGCAAAATGAGGTTGTGTTTGCAGATATACCATGGAGGATGGGAGAATCACTTAAGATATAAGCCTTAGGCCCTAAAGGTTAGGAACTAAAAAACAGACCAAAGATCTGTATAGCACAAGAACGTAGCTGCAGTTGAAGATGGATAATACAGTGGTACCTCGGGTTAAGTACTTAATTCGTTCCGGAGGTCCATTCTTAACCTGAAACTGTTCTTAACCTGAAGCACCACTTTAGTTAATGGGGCCTCCCGCTGCCACCGCAACACCGGAGCACGATTTCTGTTCTCATCCTGAAGCAAAGTTCTTAACCCGAGGTACTATTTCTGGGTTAGCAGAGTCTGTAACCTGAAGCGTCTGTAACCTGAAGCGTATGTAACCCGAGGTACCACTGTATTGCACATGATATAAGAGTAAAAACAGCAGGAAAATCCAGGGTGAACACTCAAAGACTTCGCTACAGCAGTAACAGGTTCTGGGTTGAACATAACATTTGTTAAAGTATGAAATTTACTAGCACTGCCGTTTTATTACATAATGTCTTCATTTTGGCATTTCCATGCTGCTTTTCTTTTTAAAAAAATAAATTTATTTGATTTTTCAAATTAAAGTTTTACAATCATATATCCAACATACAATATAAAAACAAGAGTCCAAAGAATTTCCTGGACTTCCTTTCTCCCCTTTGTGGGTCCTATTGTTAATCATTTCCTCCCGCATCTTTTATAATAATCCAAATCTTTTACATCTCCATTATGTCCACAATTCACCATTAAACTACAAGTGATATTCCAATCCTACTAATGGTTTTAACTATTTACAACGATTTTAAAGATAAATTATAATTCCCCCCCATTCCTTATTAAAAATTTGGTCTTCCTGATTTCTGGTTCTTCCAGTCGTTTTTGCCTTTTCAGCATAATCCATCAACTTAATCTGCCATTCTTCTCTGGTTGGAACTTTATCTTCTTTCCATCTCTGGGCCTATAACATATGCGCAGCCGTAGTCGCATATATAAATAGTATTTTCTGCATCTTTGGGATTTCAGCACCTAGAATTCCTACAAGGAAGGCTTCAGGTTTTTTTCTTTCTATGCTGCTTTTCGGCCCTAAACCCCACTCCCCCCAAAAAACACATGAATTAAGCTAAAACAAAAATGCCAGGGGGAAATGTACACACACACAAACAGACGCACCTCTCCTCTCTTTCACTACCAGGGACTCTATCCTGTCGGAAGCACACTTGCTATGCTGTTGTCTCATAACATATTTTCTAGTCTATAAGACGCTCCCATGTATAAGATGTCCCCTATTTTGGGGAACTTAGATTAAAGAAATGGAGGGAGATTGCCCAGAGTTGTTGAGGTTTTTTTTGGAGGGGATTGCCCACAGTTTTTGAGCTTTTTTTGGGGGGGGGTTGTCGAAAATCGCTCACCCACCTTACCAATCACCGGCCACCAACCACCATTCAACGGACCGCTCGCCGCCACCAACTGCTATTCGGTTGCCCGATTGCCTACAGCAGGCATAGGCAAACTCAGCTCTCCAAATGTTTTGAGACTACATTTCCCATCATCCCTGACCACTGGTCGTGTTAGCTAGGGATGATGGGAGTTGTAGGCAGAAAAAACATCTGGAGGGCCGAGTTTGCCTATGCCTAGCCTACAGCAACCGCCATTCAACTGGCCGCTCACCGCAGCGCCAGCCTATCAACAGCATTTTTAAAGGAAAAAAACCCTAGTCTTATACACGGAAAAATACGGTATGTATTCATCTCTAGAGGATGAAGATCAGGAAGGAACAAATTCTACTAGTTTGGAGCAGAAGGAGCTATTCAAGGCACAAACACCCTCCCTTTTTCTCCTGAGCATTTTTTTTTTTTTTGTTAGAAACAAAATGACTGAGTTTTTAAAATAGCAATTATCAGCGGGCAGGCGGTGGGTGGGGGTGGCGAGTCTCGATGATTTCAAATGCACGATCGCACAAACAGTGCTTTAAACCAGGGGTGGGGGACCTGGCGCCTGAATTCAGAGCACTGCATGTCAACTCTGGGGATGGTCCAGTGGTGCTTGTTTTTAGGGTGGCGCTGTGGGTTAAACCACTGAGCCTAGGGCTTGCCGATCAGAAGGTAGTCCCAAAACATCTGGAGGGGTGAGTTTGCCTAGGCCATTGGCTTGATCCAGGCAGCCTGTCCTTAAGTTCTACCTCATTATGAGATGGTGTTGGGCTTTCGGAGGAAGAGAGGAGAACTAGCTCTGCTGTACATCGGGGAGGGCTGTGTGGAGAGAGTCTCTTCTTTTAAATTCCCAGGAGTTTATCTCAGTGAAGACCTAACTTGGAAAATAAATACAACCCAGGTGGTTAAGAAAGCCCAACAGAGACTCCATCTCCTCAGAGTATTGCGGAAGAATGATGTCAATCAACATTTCATGATCTCCTTCTACCGGTCCACAGTAGAAAGTGTCCTTTCATACTGCATCACGGTGTGGTACACTGGTTTGACATCATCTGATAGGAAGTGCCTACAGAGGGTGGTGAATACAGCACAAGATATTATGGGCTGTTCCGTGAATCCGCTGGATAGCCAAAGAACGTTGCCTCAGGAGAGTGAGGAAAATTCTCAGGGATGATTCACACCCTGGCCGGCACTTTCTTGATCTCCTGCGCTCAGGCAGAAGATATAGAAGCATAATTAGTTGCACCAACAGGGTAAAGAACAGCTTCTATCCATGGGCTGTTAGGCTGCTGAATGAAAAGATAACAACAGGGCAACTGACTTTCGGGTTGGGTGGGTGTGCGTCAGTAAACAAGGGGAATTAAGACTAAGAGAGCTGAGTGGGGGGTGCTCGTGTAATCTCACCGTATACAAGTTGTACAAGTGACAATAAAGTGTTTCAATAATTAAGCCTTGGGGATTGGTTCTTCCTTTGCCACCCAGAAGCAGCAGCGAAGGAAGCCTCTTGGGCACCTGAGGCGGCACACGCAGGGGCAGGGCAAACCGCACGTAGGGATGGGGCACACAGCACCCATAGGGACAGGGTGTGCGATGGGGCCTCAGCCGGCCAACAGCTGGGGGGGGGAGGCAGCGGGCAGACAGGGTGGTGCCTGCGGGTGCCTGAGATGTGTGGCTCGGACTTCCGGTCGGCGCCAGCGTCTTAATGGCGGTCTTTGCCTTGAGCTCCGAGGCAGGACTGCTCCACGGGTTCGGGTCTGACCCGCTACGGCGAGCGGGGGACCCCTAAAATCACAGGCGCTGAAGCCTGTGAACAAGGAGATTCGGTGGGCACCTTTGCACCCCCCGGTATTGCGAAGGAGCCTTTTTAAAGGCTCCGGAGCGGCATCGGGTGTGAGTGCGGTGCTGAGGATCGCAACCCAGCTCGTGGAGCGAAGCCGCGTCGCCATTGACGGAGAGCGCCGATTCCTTCCTGAAAATTACAGATTGGCAACAAAACCTGTGAGTAGGAATTACAAAATATTTGAAAAGGACTATTTTTAAGAAGATTCGGCTGAAAACGGGAAAGGCAAAATTAAGGAAGTCAGCCTCCCGGAACTGCACGATTAACGCAGCAATGAAAAGAGCTAGCTGTATTTAAAGGGAACGTTTTATTTGAACTTTGCTAAACCCCGACATTGAAAAGACCTTCCCCCCACGGAGCGGGAGTAGGGGGGAAGGAAAATTTGGCTTAATCTAACCCGCTAGAAGAAGTAAGCTTTGAAAGGGAAACTCTCCGCTGCCGATACCTTTGATCAGGCTGCCTGAGCGGTGAGCGCCTAGAAACGAACTGTCAAAAAAGAGAGGACTACGGATATAAAGTAAGACTATATTTGAAACATAGTAACGGGACTTTACTTGGCAGACCCAGATTTTCAAATGGCAACAAAGTAGGACTTTGGGTTGGATTTTATCTCCTTTGGGACATTGTATGGCTACTTGCTTCCCTGTTTCTTTGTTATTCCTGCTTGGATACAATTTCCCCCTCTAGAGGATTAAAAGAAAGACTGCAGCACTGAGGCAAGAACTGGGTTTTTCCACTTGCAATCTTCCTGTGGGAACGACCTTGAGTTATGAGCACGCCACTGGATGAAATATCAACAAGAAGCAAAACAAAGCAAGCTCAAAAGCAGGCTCAGAAAAGAAGCTCTATATCAGGAGCAGCAGCTGGACAAGAAAAAGTAACAACAGCATCAATGGATTCTATGACACAGGCACTGCTCAAAATATATCAATCTTTAGAAGTACTCACTAAGCAATCTACAGAGAACTCTAAGAAACTGACAGAATTAACAACAAGATTGGACTTGAACACAACGACAATATCGTCTAACACAGAGTCTATAAATCGTTTAATACAAGAAAGTACGGAAACAAGGAAAATAGCCGAGACTGCTAAAATTACTGCCGAGGAAGTCAAGGGAAAATTTGTACCTATTGTAAAGAAGGTACATGAACATGATGCAACCTTAGCTCTTATGGAACTGGAGAGGAAAGGCAAGAATCTGAAATTGAGACTGGTACCAGAGGAGGAAGAGGGCAACCTTGGGGAATTTCTCACAGACAAATTTCAAGAATTTTGGACGGATGAATTAGAAGGAGAAGAAGATGAATTTGTAATAACTACAGCCTTCCGGATTGGCAGGAAGCAAGGCAAGAAACCAAGGGATTGTTTAATCACTTTAAGATCCAAGGAAGAAAGAGATAAAATATTGAACCTACATTTCCAGAAGGCACTGATTATTAAGAATTCTCAAATACAGATTTACAAAGATATTCCTAAATATTTTTTGGGAGTGAGGACTCAATTTAAAGACTTAGTGGACTTGCTGAAACAAAACAACACTCCATTCAGATGGGAGTTCCCACAAGGGTTGTCCTTTAACTTTAAAGGGAAGAAAATTAAAATAAAAACAATCCAAGATAAGGAACATTTTCTGGAGAGAAATTTTGAGGACTTTCAGAAAGGAACCGTGAGTGAGAGGGAAATACCGGATATTGCAAACTTATCATTTGGACTGACTCCAGCACCGACTGATCAGGAACAAGAACTTGGAGCGGTTGGTGGAAAAGACACCCAATAACAAATATGTCTCTGCAACTTCTGAGTTGGAACTGCAATGGTCTTAACCATCCCCGAAAAAGGACTCAAGTGTTTCATATATTAAAGAAAGAGCAATTAGACATAATATGTTTGCAAGAAACTCATATTGCCAGAATACATAGAAAACTTTTGACAAATAAAAGATTAGGACTGGAATTTATTTCCTCAGATAAGGTTAAGAAAAGAGGAGTGGTGATCTATGTTAAGGAGAAATGGGAACCAAAAATGATTTTCAAGGATGAACAAGGAAGATTTCTGGCAGTGGAAATTCAAATGCAAGGAGAAAAAATTTTGATTGTAGGTATTTATGCACCTAATGAGGGGAAGGCTGAGTTTTTCAAGAAGTTGCATGAGACATTAACCGACTTTATGGACTATAAAATTATAATGATGGGCGATATGAATGGAGTTGTCTCCACAAACATGGATAAAGCTCAAAGACAAGTAATCTCTAAGGATGGGAGACTTCCAAAGACTTTTTTTGAACTGACTGACACAATGGACTTGATTGACATTTGGAGAACAAGGAATCCTCTGGAAAGAGAGGGGACCTTCTTCTCTGAAGCAAAAATGACATGGACCAGGATTGACCAAATATGGATTTCTAGTAATCTGGCACCAAGGGTTAAAAATACAGAAATCTGCCCAAAAACTTGCTCTGATCATAACGCAGTAAAGATGGAAATGAAATTGACAACAGCTGGAACTTTTAGATGGAGAATGAATGACACCCTTTTTAGAGATGAAGCAATTGTAAAAAAGGCCCAAAAGACTCTGAAAGATTACTTTGAAATAAATCTAGGAACAGACCTGGAAAGAAGAATAATATGGGACGCAAGTAAGGCTGTCATGCGTGGTTTCCTAATTCAACAAAATTCGATAAAAAGGAAACAACAGAATGAGAAGAAAGAAAAAATTTGGAATCAGATGAAAGAAGGAGAGAAGAAACTGAGGTCAAAACCAAAATCTCAGGAAATTTTAAGAGAAATAAAATACTACCAGACCCAATACATGGAACTGATGAACCAAGAAATAGAATGGAAAATAAAACAAATGAGGCAAAAAACTTTTGAATCAGCTGACAAATGTGGGAAATTGCTGTCATGGCAATTGAAAAAGAGACAAAAGCTGAACACTGTGACGTCCCTTGAAGTAGAGGGAAAATTTATAAATAAACCAAATGAAATTAGTAATTGTTTTCAAAGTTTCTTTAAGAAATTATATGCACAAGGGCCGAAAGATGAACAAGAGATAGAAGAATTTATTAAAAAATATGGACTATCAAAGATCTCGGAAAAAAATAAGAGGAGTTTAAATGAAAAAATTACGAATCAGGAAATCGAGGGTGCCATCCAGAATATGCAACTAGGAAAATCACCAGGGCCAGATGGACTGACGGCAAGATATTATAAAGAAATGAAGGAATGGTTAATACAACCACTGAAAGAAGTGTGTAACCAAATTTTGGAGGGGAAAAAGGCTCCCGAATCGTGGAAAGAAGCATTCATCTCACTTATACCGAAGACAGAAACTGAGAAACATCAAGTTAAGAACTACCGCCCTATATCACTCTTAAATGTGGATTATAAAATTTTTGCAGACATTTTAGCAAAAAGATTTAAAAAAGTGTTGTTAGAGGAGATTCATAAAGATCAAACAGGCTTTCTCCCAGGGAGACATATGTCAGAGAATGTAAGGAATATTATAGATATTTTGGAACTACTGGAGACTGATATAAATAGAAAAGCAGTTTTAATTTTTGTGGACGCGGAGAAAGCCTTTGACAATATCTCTTGGAGTTTTATGAAGAGGAATCTCCATGGGATGGGGGTAGGCCAAAACTTTGAAAACGGTATAGGTGCAATATATTCAGAGCAAAAAGCTAAATTAATTGTGAATGGTGTAGTCATGGATGAAATTCCAATAGAAAAAGGGACACGACCGGGTTGCCCAATATCCCCTCTATTGTTTATATCGGTCCTGGAGGTGTTGTTGAATATGATTAGAAGGGACCAGCTGGTTGAAGGAATATACCTCGGAGCCAAACAATATAAGTTAAGAGCATTTGCAGATGATCTAGTTTTGACTTTACAACAGCCAGCAGCCAGTACAAAAAGAGTTTTAGAGTTAATTGATATATTTGGTCAGGTGGCTGGTTTTAAATTAAACAAACAAAAGACAAAGGTACTGGAAAAAAATCTAACGATGGGGGAAAAAGATAGCTTTCAAAGAGAAACTGGCTTGGAGATAACAAAAAAGGTGAAATATCTAGGGGTGAATCTAACATCTAAAAATATGAATTTGTTTAAAGATAACTATGAGAAATGTTGGTCGGAAGTGAAGAAAGATTTTGACACATGGTCTAGATTGAGATTATCCTTGTTAGGCCGAATTGCTGTTATTAAGATGAATGTATTGCCGAGATTGTTGTTTTTGTTCCAGACACTACAAATTATAGATAAGATGGATTGTTTCAAGAAGTGGCAGAAAGATATATCAAAATTTGTCTGGCAGGGCAAAAAACCCAGAATAAAATTTAAGATTTTAACTGATGCAAAAGAAAGGGGGGGGTTTGCGCTGCCGGACTTAAGACTCTATTATGAAGCAGCAGCTTTCTGCTGGCTGAAGCAATGGCTACTTCTTGAAGATACAGATATTTTAGATTTGGAAGGGTATGATAACAATTTTGGCTGGCATGCATATTTATGGTATGACAAGGCAAAGATCTATAAAGGCTTTAAAAATCATATTGTCAGGAAAGCTTTATATAATGTTTGGAATCGATATAAGGATTTGTTGGAAAATAAAACACCCAGATGGTTGTCACCAATGGAAGCTAGAGCAGTTAAAAAACTTAATATGGATTCAAATTGGCCAAAATATAGTGAAATTATAGAGTATGATGGTGAAAATGTCAAATTACAGAGCTTTGAGAAATTAAAATCCAAAGTTCGAGACTGGTTACATTATTATCAGATAAATGAGACTTTTAAGCAGGACAAGAAATTAGGATTTCAGAAAGAGAGGTCAAAATTGGAAACAGAACTGTTAGAGACCAATACTAAGAATCTGTCTAAAATGTATAACTTGTTGCTGAAATGGAATACACAGGATGAAACAGTTAAATCAGCTATGATTAAGTGGGCACAAGATGTTGGTCATGATATTATGTTTGCTGACTGGGAGCAGTTATGGACCACAGGCCTTAAATTTACGGCATGTAGTGCCTTGAAAGAAAACATAATGAAAATGATCTATAGGTGGTACATGACTCCAGTCAAGCTTGCAAAGATATATCATTTGCCCAATAATAAATGCTGGAAATGTAATGAATGCGAAGGAACTTTCTATCATCTTTGGTGGACCTGCCCAAAGGTTAAAGCCTACTGGGAAATGATCTATAATGAAATTAAGAAAGTCCTTAAGTGGACATTTGCAAAGAAACCGGAGGCTTTTCTCTTGGGCATGGTCGGCCAATTGGTACCAAAGAAAGATAAAACCTTTTTTATGTACGCAACCACAGCAGCAAGAATTCTCCTGGCAAAGTATTGGAAGATGCAAGAATTACCTACTCTGGAAGAATGGCAGACGAAGGTGACTGAATTTATGGGACTGGCAGAGATGACCGGCAGAATCCGTGATCAAAGGAGAGAGATGGTGGAAGAAGACTGGAAAAAATTTAAACTATATCTTAAGAACTGTTGCAAAATTTCGGACTGATAAAATGTTAAGGGTTAAGAAATAAAGAACTATAGCTGTAAATAGTTAAGTTAAGAAAATTTTGAGGGAAACGAAATATTGAAAAGGAATGAAGGATTGCTAAAAATTTCTGAAACAGGGGTGCAGTGAAGGGGAGGCGTGGGGAAGTCATGTGTTGTTTATTTGTGTGTTTTTTGGTTTTATGAAAACTAATAAAAATTATTTTTTAAAAAAAGAGATGTGTGGCTCGGGCACACTGCAGGCCCAGCGGTGAGTGCTGCCCGCCATTTTGTCAGTGGGGCACCCAGGGCGGGCCACACCTGCCGCACCCCCCTTGCTACGCCCCTGGCCAGAACAAATTCTCCTTTGCAAATAGCAGTGCCACATTTGTCATGTTGATATGGTCTGATTCTTGGCTTCCTCTCTCTCTCCCCCAGATACCACAAGGTCGAAGAAGAGCCACGAAAAGGAAGGCGTGGAATACAATTTTGTTTCCAAGCAGTCATTTGAGACAGATGTGCAGCACAACAAGTAGGCCTTGATGTCTTGTGCTTTTGTTGGGGGGAAATGAAAGTATGTCTCTTCCGGGGAAGACTCCAGAATCTGATCTATATGCAGAGACGCTACTATCCTCTTTGATAATAGAAGCTTCTGGGCTCTTAAAAAAGAACTGGCCAGGGAATTTTTGTTGTTGAGCTGCATACATTTTCTTAATATGGGACTGTAGTGAATGGCAAAACTACAACAGTGGGGTTTTTTTTATTATATGGTCACAGACCCAGCAAAAACAGAACAAAATCATACAATTTCTAACTTTACACAGTTAAAATATATGGTGCTTATATAAACTATAGCCCAGAAGCAAGCCAAAAATACAATTAAATTAAAGCCCCTTCATGGTTCTTTGAAAGGAGAAACCTAGGAACTCTTTCCACTATTATTTTGTTCAAGTCAAGCAGTAAGTAGGCCACATACCATTCAAAAGTCCTCCCTGACTATTTTAGTAGGATGAGAGTACGCAACCTATTTTGCTCATCTCTGCAAAAGTTGCATGCAAAAAGAGCAGGTCTTAATGCTTCTGTTGCTTCACAGGGGCAGAGCCGTTTTATCATATGGAGTACCCCCAAAACAGCCATCTAGTATGGCAGAATCTAACCCCACAAAAGATCATCAGCTGGTATTTGAGAACTGTTAAGTTGTGGGTGAACATTTCAGACGACACAGCGATTCTTCAAACAGCTCTTGTTTATTCACAGGCCAGAACAGAACTGAACTCAAGGGTTCAGCCAGCCTGCTTATATAGAGCTCCACTAGAACACAACAGTAACCATTTTCTGTAACTAGCCAATCACTGAACGTCACTTTCAATCCCTTATTTGCATATGTGGACCTGAACTATCTACAGTATCCCCCTGCTGGCCCAGGGTGAGAACTTCACTACATAACAAGAACAGTCAGGTTATCCATGTAATTTTTCTGTAAAAGTACAGTATTTACATGCCACCCTCTTGCAGAGCATCAGGGCAGCATGCAACCACATGAAAACATGTAAAAGCAATATGTAGCAATCATTAAAATCACCCGACTGCTCAAGGCACATTTGAAACAACTGCATAGGCCCGTCAGCATGAACAAATCTGGGAAATGATATATAATGAAATGAAAAAGATGTTTGAAATAATCTTTGTAAAAAAGAAACCACACCAGAAGCTTTTCTTTTGGGAATTATAGGGACAGAACTACCTAAAACGTATAGAAATTTATTTATGTATGCTACTACATCAGCAAGAATGTTACTTGCCCCCAAATGGAAAGAAGCCGAAGTCCCAGCAAAGGAAGAATGGATACAAAAACTTATGGAATACGCAGAAATGGTGAAACTTACCGGAAGAATAAGAAATCTCTGACTTTTGTCTTCTGGGTTTCTGGGGGTTTTCCTGCTGTTGTTCTGTCTCTCACAGCTACAATAAACCTACCATTAAAATTATGGACTGGTCATTTCTTTGTCAGAGGGCAAACGGGCAAATTTAGCAGGGGATCAAATACTTCCCCCCCCTCAGTGTATGTGTTTGCCTTGTACATTTATGGACATTTAATTTATATATTTAAGCCCTTAGAATTCCTATAACAACAGAAAATCCTTCCTTCCCATGTCAAGTAAAATACTAAATATTAAACTTCCTCTCTGACATGGTAGGATTTCTTTTTTTCATGCTGATAGCCACAACTCTGAAGACTTTTCTGCCCCAGAAATAAGTGTCTAGATAGGATTATCCCCGTTTTGTGAAGCTGGTTGGCTGCATTTCTCTCTGGAATGGATTCAGATTTCTAGCTTTTTATTCTCCTGGTGGTGACACCAGAATGATCAAAAGCAGTAATCCCTTTTAATCACGTTGTCTGCAGCCAACATTTTTTATTTTTTATTGGAGGAAACAGTGTTGTACTGTAATAAGCATATGACACAGTTCTGCTACTTTGAAATCTGAGCTGAATACTTTGAATTCTGCTCCACAACTTAATTCCCTAAATGTTTTCAGGTTTGTAGAACATGGGGAGTATAAAGAGAATCTCTACGGGACAAGCCTGGAGGCAATTCAGTCGGTCATGTCCAGAAATAAAATTTGCCTTGTGGATGTCGTGCCAGAGGTAAACTGTCACGATTATTGGTTTTTTGGGTTTTTTTTTTTAGAAAAACCTTATCTTCCAGAATTGTGTTTCAGTTCCACCTTACCTATAGGAACATGGGTTTTACACCAGCTTTTCGTTCATTGCTTGGGTTTCGATGGATCAGTTTCGGTTATAGTCACCCCATTATATTAAAAAGATTTTTTGAGACCAAATTCCCACTCGGTGGACTGTTTCCCTTACTGGCTAGCAAAATATGTTTGGCCAAATTGAGGCCTCTAGCTGTTGCCATAGAAGCTCCTTATTATTGGCTGGGGGCGTGATCCTTTCTCTTTTAAGAGAGCCTGTAACCCAGGGTGAGCCATTATGGTGCTGTTCAGATTTTTTGGACTACAGCTTCCATCGTCCATTGGCCACGCTGGCTGGGGCTGATGCGAGTTGTAGTCCCTCACATTGGGAGGGTCCCTTGTCGGCTAACCCTGCTGTAAGCTGCTCTCCTTAGGATGAGAGCAGACAAATTGATTTACTGCAGACAAGAGAGAGCTGTTGGTGGAGGAGGGAAACAGTGGATTTGTCTGCCCCGGATAGGATCATACTGTCTTTCCAGGGGCAGATAGGCAGTGTGATGCTACACCAAACCCCTAAAACTGCTGATGGGGTCAGTGGCTTCAAAAGAGTGTTTAACTACACAGTGAAAAGGATAAGGCTTCCAGGGCCATTGCAAGCTCCCTCCTTAAGCATAGGGACGCGGGTGGCGCTGTGGGTTAAACCACTGAGCCTCTTGGGCTTGCCGATCAGAAGGTTGGCGGTTTGAATCCCCGCAACGGGGTCAGCTCCCGTTGCTCTGTCCCAGCTCCTGCCAACCTAGCAGTTCGAAAGCATGCCAGTGCAAGTAGATAAATAGGTACCTCTGCAGCAGGAAGGTAAACGGTGTTTCCGTCACGGTGTCTTGTTGCACTAGAAGTGGTTTAGTCCTGCTGGCCACATGACCCGGAAAGCTGTCTGTGTGTGCGTGCGTGTGGGGGGGGGGGCAATACCAGCTCTAGTTTTGTTTTCTTGCTTTAAGTTACTGTACAGCATTTACAGATTGGTGAACGGGATTCTCCCTTTGTATTCCTGCCTGCCTAGGCTGTGACGCACTTGAGGACGGCGGAGTTCAAGCCGTATGTGGTGTTTGTGAAGCCTCTCATCTCAGAAAAGAAAAAGAACGCCCCAGCGTCTCTCCTGACTGATGAAATCTTCGTCCCGCTTGTAAGTATTTTGCTTGAAAAGCTAGTTCGCAGAAATGAGCCGCAACATCAAGGCGACTCCAGGTCCACCCCGCTGAAAATGATTGCAAAGCCGACTCTACGCCCACCTGCCCCAAGTGTGGTACTTTGCAATCTGTTACCAGCAGGGATCCCTTTTGCATGACCATGTAAGAGATCACCTACACCAGGCATGTCCAACAGGTAGATCGTGATCTACCGGTAGATCACTAGACATCTGCGGTAGATCACTGGCTACCCCCAAAGAAGCTGAACAACTGTGGCTCCCCTAAAAAAAGCTCAACATTTTACCTCTTCCTTGAAAAAACATAACAACTTTGACCCGAACCCCCAGAAAGGGGGTAGATCACTGCCAGATTTTAACTCTGTGAGTAGATCGCAGTCTCTTGGGAGCTGGCCACCCCTGAACTACACCATGAGTAGGCAAACTAAGGCCCGGGGGCCGGATCCGGCCCAAACACCTTCTAAATCTGGCCCACAGATGGTCCTGCAATCAGTGTGTTTTTACATGAGTAGAACGTGCGTGTCCTTTTATTTAAACTGCATCTCTGGGTTATTTGTGGGGCCTGCCTGGTGTTTTTACATGTGTCAAATGTGTGCTTTTATTTAAAATGAATCTCTGGGTTATTTGTGGGGCATAGGAATTTGTTCATTTTTTTTTCTTTTCAAAATATAGTCCAGCCCCCCACAAGGTCTGAGGGACAGTGGACCAGCCCCCTGCTGAAAAAGTTTGCTGACCCCTGAACTACATGCTTCATTTCCATTTCAGTTGGGGGTTCAGGTCTGGCTTGGGCACTTGAGATGAATTTGCTTGCTCCGTGTGATGGCTTATGTCAGGAGAGGGAGCAGGGGAAGTGTGTCCCTGCTGATTTCCCTTTACATCTCAGTGCTTTCGAGACCCTCGACAGGGGCATCCTTACGGGGAGGCTGTCTCAGTCAGGAGTAGTGGGGACTCTTTTTCAGCGATTATGCTGCTACATGGTGCTGGAGAAGACTCTTGAGAGTCCCATGGACTGCAAGAAGATCAAACGCATCCATTCTGAAGGAAATCAGCCCTGAGTGCTCACTGGAAGGACAGATCCTGAAGCTAAGGCTCCAGTACTTTGGCCACCTCATGAGAAGAGAAGACTCCCTGGAAAAGACCCTAATGTTAGGAAAGATGGAGGGCACAAGGAGAAGGGGATGACAGAGGACGAGATGGTTGGATAGTGTTCTTGAAGCTACAAGCATGAGTTTGACCAAACTGCGGGAGGCAGTGGAAGACAGAAGTGCCTGGCGTGCTCTGGTCCATGGGGTCATGAAGAGTCGGACACGACTAAACGACTAAACAACAACAACAACAACAACAACAACAATTACAGGAGAGTTTGAATTTAGTACCCATGCAGTTTAACATCTCTGTGAAACCGCTGAGTGTGGCCATCCTGAGCTTTGGAGCACAATATCATCAATATGTGACGTGGTGGATAAGGGTGGCGCTGTGGTCTAAACCACTGAGCCTAGGGCTTGCCGATCAGAAGGTCTGCGGTTCAAATCCCCGTGACAGGATGAGCTCCCATTGCTCTGTCCCAGCTCCTTTCCCCCAAAAATCAGAGTCCTTTTTGTTGGCAATAATTCAGGCAGAAATTCCCAAGTGTCAAAAAAGTTTATTTATGTATGCCACCACTGCGGCCTGTGTTTTGTTAGCCCCAAAATGGAAAATGAGTGAGGTTACAACTAAAAAAGAACGGCAACTTAAACTGATGGAATATGCGCAGCTTGCAGACTTAACATATAGAATAAGAGAACAAGAAGAACTCGTTTAGAGAAGATTGGAAAACGTTTATTGAATACACGGGGGGAGGAATTGTGTACACTTGAAAACGTTGGCAGCATTCAGATAAATTCAAAAGCGTAAGTAAGTTTTGATGGGTGTAATAATGGAATACTGAATGGTTTAGTTTATTTAAAATATACAGGGATTTATGATATGCAAAATGAACCATGGGAAGAGAAGAAGGGAAGTCATTGATATTTTCTTTAAATGAATATTATAAAATGTAAGACAGAAAATTTAATAAAATTTATATCTATCTATCTATCTATATCTATCTATCTATCTATCTATCTATATCTATCTATCTATCTATCTATATCTATCTATCTATCTATCTATCTATCTATATATATATATATATATATAAAACAAAACAGATAAGACTGAGACACTGTTAGCGATTGGTTCCTCTGTCCAGATTAGTGGAACATATCCTCTTCTGGATGGGTTTACCCTCCACTTGAAGAAGCAGGCGCACAATTTGCACCTAATGCTGCCATTGGAGGCACCGTGAGCAGAAGTACCTTCTACCAGCTTTAGCTGGTAGCCTAGCTGAATAGGGGATAGCCTTGCCTCAGTTGGCAATGCGCTGGTAATCTCCAGGATAGACTACTGCAATGTGTCGTACGTTGGGCTCCCCTTGAAGATTGTTTAGAAGCTGCAGCTCATGTAGGATGTGGTGGCTGGATTGTTAAATGGAACCAGAGGACGTGAGCATGTAGCACGGGTTCTGGCTTAACTGCGTTGGCTACCAGTTTGTTTCTGGGCCCAATTCAGAGTGCTGGCTTTGACTTGTAAAGGCACATACAGCTTTAAGCACAGGATGGAATGAGACAGGTGGAAACAGCTATCTCCTGGTGGCAAGCGCAAGGCAGCAGTCGTGGCCTCCCCCAAAGAATCCTGGGAGCTGTGGTCTATTATTGGTGCTGATAGTTGCTAGGAGACCCTCATTCCCCTCACAGAACTACAGCTCCCAGAATTCCCTGTGAAGATGGATAGTTGACTGTTAAACCATTCTGGGCATTGTAGTTCTGTGAGGCGAATAGGTAGGGAGTCTCCTAACTACTCTCAGCACCCATAACAAACTACAGTTCCCATGATTCTTTGGGGTGTGTGTGAAACCATGACTGATTAAGTAATAGAACAGTGCTTTGAATTGTTTGGTGCAAAAAGGGCCATAGTCTCTTTCCCCCTCACAGGCTTATCTGCAAGTAACAAAACCTGCTTTCTGTGGCAACATGTCTCAACCTGAAGATTTTCTTTCTTGGCTAATGCCCAAATGGTATTGCACCCCAGCCGTGTAGCTAGCCGGGGGACGGGGGAGAGGGGCATTTCGCACTGGGTGCGGCATAGTGTGCCACAGGGGTCTTTAGGGTGCTACAAGAGTCTGTAGTGCAGCACGGTGGCTGCTTTGAGTTGGGGGTTGGGATTCTGGGCGGCAGGGGAGCTTGTGGCTTCTGGTCGTTTGGGGCACTGGGGGGGGATGGCGGAGCTGGTGGGGGTTGCTACGTCGTCTCATGTTCTTTTTGTTTTTGATTTGCAGGATGAGGAGCAGCAAGAAATGCTCAGCTCGGCTGCCTTCATCGAAGAGCAGTACGGCCACCTGATTGACACTGTCCTGGTGAAGGAAGATCTGCAGAGTGCCTGCAGCCAGCTGAAAACCATCCTGGAGAAACTGAACACAGACTCTTTCTGGGTGCCAGTCTCTTGGGTCAGGTTGTAGTCTGCTATGCTGTGCCAAAGAAAGAACGAACAACAAACGAAAGAGAACGAGATATACCTGTTTGATAATGCGCTGTAAATAATGTGGATGATCAAAAGGAAAATGGAACTCTGCTGGAGCAACCAGTTTGCTTGGGATGAAAACAAAGAGAAACCTTCCTCTGTGTGGGAGCAGATTCTAATGCATTCGGAAAAAACACACGTTGCAATGGAATGGAAAAGCGCCGCAGGATACAATCCAGAGATTTTTGTTTTGTATGCCACCGGACAATAGTCATGTCAGATTCCAGGTGTCTGGACAGAAGCCTTTAGCTTTTGGGAAACTTGCAATTGTGTTTGTTTGTTTGTTTGTTTGTTTGCAGTATTTCTAGGTTGTGCTGTAACAAAGATCTTAGGGCTGCTCACGACAAAAATAACGATAACAGGATGAACAAAAAAGTATAAATGCAGTGTAAAAAAAAAGGCTCCGTATGTAGTGGTTCCAGGCAAAGACTGCAAAAAATGTTAGGAAGAACACACAAGCTCGGTTTTTCTGTTGATCACTGCAATCTGGGAAAGATAAATTCAGTGAAAGAGTTAAGTTCATGTAACGAAATAAGGTACTTTTATTCGTTCATTTATTTACTTCTTAACCAGGCTAGAACTGGGAGAGCTCTTCTTCAGATGGTAAAAGTTGGTGCTTTTTTTGTGAAAGGCGAAATCTCCCAGGGCAAATCAGCAAGGCTCTTAACTTCCTGCCTGAAAAATGAACCATGTTATGTAACCTAAATATAGCCCCAACTATAGCTAACTATATTCTGAGCAGCCAAAGACCATCGGGGATTGTTTCTGTGCCTCCTATTGTATTTGCAAGTTGCCCTAAATAATGGACTAAGAAGTGTGCTTGAAGCACGGGAAACTTTCCATCTTTCTAACCAGAAAAACCAACTATTTAGAAATAAAATCCCAAATAAACAAATGGCTAGGGAGGTATATATGCTGGGATGTCCCCAGAATATGGGTTTTCGTAGCAGCTTTGTGGATTGTATGTGTTTGCTGGCATTGTTTGTTGGAAGAGGGAGTTGTGGGAGTCGTTTATAAGTGTGAGGAGTCAGAAGACTGCCCAGTATGTTTCTTGGTTGTTTTAGTTTCTTCCCTGACCCCCAGCCCCTGCACTCCAAAAAATCCATGCAAATTTTATATTCCAGTGTAATAATAATTCCCATAGAGGAAGACTTTCCAGTAGATCTTCCTGGGGCTGTTAATGTGTGTCAACCAAAACCTTTATCGTGAACTTTCCATTTAAAACTCAAGTTTTATATACTTATGATTTAGACCAGTGGTCTTCAACGTTTTCAGACCCAAGGCCCACCAGATGCATTGGGGAGCCCTATTTCTTTATTATTATTTTTAACCATTTTTTATGGTGCTAGTGCTGCTGTCACGGCCCACATTAGATCAATCTGTGACCTAGTACAGTCGTACCTTGGATCCCGAACGCCTTGCGAGTCGAACGTTTTGGCTCCCAAATGCCGCAAACCCGGAAGTGAGTGTTCAGGTTTGCGAACTTTCTTTGGAACCGGAACGTCTGACGGGGCTTCTGATTGGCTGCAGGACCTTCCTGCAGCCAATCGGGAGCCGCGCCTTCATTTCCTAATGTTTTGGAAGTCGAACGGACTTCTGGAACAGATTCCGTTTGACTTCCAAGGTACCATTGTAGTGGCTTCTGACCCACAAGTTGAAGGCCAATGATTTAGCGCATCTGTTTCAAAACTGCATTTGGAGGTGTGTTTTTTTTGGAAACATACAAGTGGTTCTTTCTTCAGTGAACCAGTTAACTGTAGCAGACATGTGTCCTTGAAAGAGACTTTATCCACCATTGCCAGCCTTCAGCAGGGGATATCATGGTGTGATCTATGATACCCATCTCAGTTGATGTGAGCAGATGGTTAAAGACACTGACTTGCATAAATAGAGTGTCGACCTTGGAACATAGCCCAAGGTCATGGGAAGGAAGCATGTGGGGGTTCCATGGCAGATGCTCAGGTGACCCCTCAGCGGACAAAACGATGCTGAAAAGGGTTCATTGAAGGTAGAGAGATGGAAAAATCACACCAGTTTGATTCCTCCTGTATAAATAATTCGCTTTGTGATGTTGAAAGTGGAACAATCCATTGTCTCAGCTTGAGTTGGCACACATGGTAAATGTGGTTATTTTGCTATGGCTCACTGTCTGGATGAGAGCTGTGGAGTTTTGTTTACTTGTGCTGTACTCTCAGATGTACTCCCCAATTGTTTGCTCCGAATTTCAATCCCTGTTTCTAGTTTGAAGAATGTTTGAAGTATATTCTCTTCCCCACCCCTTCTTCTTCCTTTGATTGGCATTTGATGTAAATGCTCCTATTCCATCACTAGGTAGATGCTGCTACGTAGATGTTGCCTTATCAACTTCCTCCTGCAACTTGGGTGCATTCCGCGAAAGCCATCATTTATTTTTCCCCCACGGCCGCTTATTCTGTGAGACCGGGCTGTGCATGTCTTGCGCAAGGAAGCAACCGCCAGAGAACAAAAACTGCATGTGAAGAACCTCTTAAGGAGAAAGGGCTGCTCCTGTGTGTGGCATGAGGCATTTTCAGCCCTGCGTGCTTAAATACAAATGATTACTACAGCTACCTGGTGACAGATGATCAAGTAATATCGGCAAACGCTCCGTGCTTTCAGTGCTTATCCATGGTGCAATGGGGTGGAAAGGAGAAAGATTTGGTACATTTTCTCTCAGAGCTATCGGTAGAACGGGAAATAACACATTGCCTCAGTTCATTCTGACCTAAGGCAGCCTGTGGACACTTAGGAACAAACTTTACTTATCCATTTGTGAACAGCTTTAATATGTGCCATTCAGCCATATGCATATATTTTTTCTATTCGGAAGTAAGTCTGTTAAGTTTGGCTTACTCCCAGGTAAGTGTGCTTAGGATTGCGGCCGTGGGCAGTTTTGCTGGCTTCTGGCAAGGTTTGGATGTTTTCTTTTCATGTGTGCTACTTCTCTGAAATAAGCACAATCAGCCATGTTGGCATTGAGCCATCCCTGCTTGCCTCACCTTAATGTCTTCGCCCGCCCCCAATCTGTACAGTGGGACGCAATCCCATCTCTACTCTTGTTTCATTATTTCAATAAGTTTTGTGATACTCAGTATTTGAATTAATCTTCGGCAAAGAAATACTTTCAAATGAGCACTGGTTCCCTGATGTTCTTAATTTAATAAATATATTTATCACGGGAGTGTATTATTCTGTATATTACAGGGGCTGGACTTGCCCATCTCCACATGATCAGATTCAGTGAAGAAGAAGTATTGTCAGCTCTGGCTGGTGTGGGGAGAAGAGTTCCTAAGGGAGAGCCGAGTACACAGTGCTTATCTGCTACTAAACTTCAATCCAAAAGCAAAGAAAGGAAGTATGGTATCTCCAAACCACAACATATGGGCAATATCTTCAGCAGCAAGTATTTTGTTGACTGACTGGCTGGTAGGATTTGCCTTCACAGCAAATACTGACATGGCTTTAATATTCTTTTTCATGAATTTGAACAGAACCCTGAGAAGGTGTGTGCCTTGGCGCTGGCAAACTTGGCATAAGGGAAGCAAGGAAGAGACGTTCTTTCCGCGCATCATGTTTAATTCTGAAAACCTAACAAAGAAACCAGCCAGTTGTTGGCGGTGCCATCAACTAGCTGTTGAACTTCGAACAGGCCCAAATGGTTTGCTATTCCTCACAGCGCCTAGCTTCCTGCAACAAATCAGAAGGGGAAATATTAGACAGGGAAGCGTAGCTGTTTCATCAGAGAAAGGCGGGCCCTTTAATGCTTTGTTGGGCTTACGCGGGGCCACAAGTCACCCTGCCAGGGCTCAGCTCCAGAGCCTATTTCTTGTGCCAGGGGTTAACCCTGGATCCAACAACGAAGGAACAGAGAGAATAGAATCTAATCAAAACAAAATGAACACAACTCTATACAATGAAAGTATAATATGCACTGAATGTCCCAATGCAATTGGTTTTATGACTCAAAATAATATCCTCCACACAAGGTATTTATGTACAGTCACAAAGAACTTGAATATATATATATATATGCTTTCGTTATATATATATATTCTTGCAAATTGCTATTCAGTATAACTGAGAACAAGAGTTCAATAGTTCAACTATGGAGTAAATCTTGTGTATGGAGTAAATCTTGTGTAAATCTTGTGTACACAAAGGACTCCTGTCGATGAGACGCCCGGGTATGGTCTTCATTTCGTATGTCTTCTTCAGGGCAGTTGAGATATATTGCCAAATGACACACGTCATGCTGTCATTGCATTGTACATACAAAAAGCCATGAAAGATAATTCAAAAACATCGTAAATATGACAGTGTTACACTTACATGAACGTCAAGTTCATGCTCATTATTGGGCCAGCTTTTGATCTGCATGGGCGCTGAGCTCTTAGTACAATGCTGACTCAGAGGCTAGTCTAGTAATACATGAAATAGCCTCCAGAGGGTGGAGATTTAAAGGGACCAGAGCCTTCAATCATACTCTGGGCTGTTGTCCAGGGTTTAACCCTGGAGCAAGTTAAGTAAGGGCCCCTCCAGACTGGTGTCTGGTGCATTCTGCAACATGTTAACACAGTACTGCATTTGTGGTAGATTTATTCTGTTGTAGCTGTGTGTATGTGTGTACATCCACCCACCCCACCAACAACATGGTCTGGACTGTGCTTCATACTTACTCGTGGTTTGAAATTAGAAAGCGAGTGCTGGTCCTCAGATATTTCCTTGAATTCTGCAGGGGTGAAGACAACCAAAGTCACAAACTAGTCAGTGGTGCTATTTTGTTCGTTTGAAATGGTTTTTATTTGATTTTACAAATATAAATAACTACCAAATACATATCCATAGAAAGAGATTTCTCTGAATCTCGAGACTGCCCCCCTCCCTAGGTCCTATTGTCAACATTTTCAACTGCGTATTATTTCCTTATGATGCTATTTAACCAATGCTGTTGGATCTTCCTGACCTCAAGGCTAAATTGCTGTAGTAGTGCATTCTATGCAGGGCTGGGCTGTTGACAATGATCCCAAACCAGCAGCTGGTACAAAATACAGCTAATTTCCTAGTGTAGGTGCAGAAGACCGAGAACTACCGTATTTTTCGCCCTATAGGAGGCACTTTTCCCCCTCCAAAAATGAAGGGGAAATGTGTGTGCGTCCTATGGGGCGAATGCAGGCTTTCGCTGAAGTCTGGAGAGCGAGAGGCGTTGGTGTGCACCGACACCTCTCGCTCTCCAGGCTCCAGGAAGCTATCTGCAAGCCTTGCGTGCCCGGGGGAACTCCCCCCGGGCGCGCAAGGCTTGCGGGCGGCAACCGGCAGCGTGGAGCACGGGGCGCCCTTTGGAGGACGCCCCGTGCTTCGCGCAGGTGTCTGCAGCCTGCCGCCCGGCGGGTAAGGCACCCTGAAGCAGAGCGCCCCGCGTGCCAGACAGCCATCCGCAGCGTGGGGAGCCCTGCAGGAGTTCCCCGCAGGGCTCCCTACCCTGCAGGTAGCAGCTTGCCGCCCGGAGCGCATGGCGCCCTGAAGCAGAGCGCCCCACGCGCCGGACAGACATCGGCCAGCCCCAGAAGCTCGGGGGACAGCGGGGAGGCGCAGCGCCGCCATCCCACTGTTCCCCGACCTGGTTTGGGGGGGAAATAAAGGATTTTTTTCCCCTTTATTCCCCCCCCAAAAAAGTAGGTGCGTCCTATGGGACGGAGCGTTATATAAACACGCCCCTTTCCTTCTCCGTGACCCACTGCATTTGACTGAGCAAAACTGCCCCCTAAGGTAGAGTCAGATTCTTAGTGACTTACCTGAATGAATGAATGGATTTTATTTGCATCAGCCACCAGCCACAGCAATAAAACAAACAAAATGCAGTATACAGAAGATAAAGGTAAAAAGCCAATTATATAAAATACATTTTGGGGATTTGGATCAATAGTCAAATAATGGATCTTCTTCTAATTGCCCTGGCTAAAAATCTTGCAACCTTTGCTATCACCTGCTCACCTTGATCTGCCAAGGGAAAGGACACTGTAACAGTGGTTGGGCATCCTGGAATGGACAGTAATAGTAATAGAGGGGTGATAACTTCACTCCTCAAATCTTTATAAAGACTGCAAGCCAGGAGGACATGAGCCACCGATTCAGTACTGACATCTCCACAGGGACATACCGTATTTTTCCATGTATTAGACGAGGTTTTTTGACTCAAAAATCATGTCAAAAAACTGGGCTCGTCCTATACATGGATAGTAGTGTGTGTGTGTGGGGGGGGGAAAGCTGTGCGCCGCCAGCCAGCTGGTTGGCGGGTGTGCAACTCCCCCTCCCCATGCCACTGCGGGAGGTGCACATTGGGGTGATGGCACACATGCAATTCCCCCTTTAAAAAGCTCAACAGCTTGCCCCTTGACATCAAGGGGTAAGAAGCAGAGAATTACAGCTGTAATCAATAAATTTATGGGAATGTAATGAAGGGATCTAAATGGGTAATTTGACTAAAGGGTTGCTAAAAAATTCTTTTTAAAATAAGGATGCAGTGAAAGGGAGGTATGGGGAAGTCGACTGAAAGAAGTTACAGGAAAATTAGATTATGAAATTATACATGTTTAAATGTTTTGTATGTTTTTGTTTTGTGTTTTGTTTGTCCTTATTATGTGTTTGAAAAATGAATAAAAATTATTATTATTATTTTTAAAAAAAGCTCAACAGCTTGGGGCCATCTCCCCTCATTTTCTTTAAATTTAGTCCCCCAAATTTAGTCTTATACCTGGGGGTGTCTTATACGCGGAAAAACACAGTAACCGTTTTTCAAGTGGCTTACCTGTAACAGTGGACTTCCTTTCTCAAATGAAGCAAAGTCTTATTGAGCTCAGTGAGCTATCCTTTTGGATGGGCCGAATATTGTTTCTCTAGCATATATTTATAGATTGCCTTTTCTTTATGTTGTAGTATAGTCAATTCACTGGTTTTCATTGCCTTTGTATTATTATAACCTGGCCTGAGTTTTCTGGAAGCGGCAAGGGAAAAAACAAATGGGGCACCTCTGGAATGGTTTTTTTGGAGTTGTTATTTGGTGGATGTATTCTGTGACATGTCATTGGTGCAGGATTCACACTGGGCCATCTACACATTATTGTTTTGTGATGCTGCCTGCAGCAGTGCTCTTACACTACAGCTCAACAAAAGCAAGATGAACAAATAAAGCAGAGCGTTTGTGGTCTTAAGAACATAAGAGCTCTGGGGCTGGATCAGGCCAGTGGCACTTCTAATCCAGCATCCTGTTCTCCCAGTGGCTGACCAGATGTTGGTGAGGAAGCCTGCATGAGTCCACCTGCAATTCCCTGTAACCGATATTCAGAGCAGAGTGCCAGGGACCGGGCAGAGGAGGAATGGCGGAGACCACCTACCCAGCCTGACCGTTCCAGAGAAGAAGAAGACGGTTCAGAATTACAACTGGGGTTTGAGGGAGGTCACAGCTCAGAGGCAGATGAGGGGGAAAGCTGGGAAATAATGGGAGAGGAGGAAGAAGATGCACCAGAGCAGTGGACAGATGACGGACACACTGTCTTTAGAAAGCATCCCAGACCCACTCTCTCCCAGAACCCAGCGAGCATTGAAAGTAGGAGAGCAGAGAGCTCAAATGAGAGGGGGGTGAGAGATGATGCACGAGAGGGAGGGGGTGAAGACTCACTCGGAGTAACACTCTTATTCCAAGAGGCGGCATTTCCAAGCCTGTCTCTGTGAACATTGAATAAAAAGCAGTTGGTAAGAACTTTTGCTTGTCTTATCCGTTCCTGGCGGCCTGCCCATGGGGGTTGGATCCCCTGGTGCCTGACACAGAGGTACGATGCCTCTGTGACAGTGGAGGTATAGCTGTCAACATTTTCTTTTTTTAAAAGGGAAATTCCCTTATTCCAAATAGGATTCCTCGCAAGAAAAGGGAAAAGTTGACAGCCATGATGTGCAGGTATAAAATCCCACAGGATTTCGTCAGGAAGTTGCGGGAGGTGCGCAGATTGGAAACGAATGCACATGCCTGCCCTGGAACATTTGCAGGCACAAACGGTATCAAAAGCAAAATAAAAAAATTCCTTCCAGTAGCACCTTAAAGACCAACTAAGTTAGTTCTAGGTATGAGCTTTCGTGTGCATGCACACTTCTTCAGATACCAAGTGTGCATGCACACGAAAGCTCATACCTAGAACTAACTTAGTTGGTCTTTAAGGTGCTACTGGAAGGAATTTTTTTATTTTGTTTTGACTATGGCAGACCAACACGGCTACCTATCTGTAACTGGTATTGAAAGCAGCACTGGTCACCTGTAACATGCACACCACGAGTGCACAATGGGGGGGGGGGAGTTGGGGTGTGTGCAACGAAGGAAAGTGTTTAGGGTACAGGCGAATGAGAGCAAAACTCCCTTCTCTCGATCTGTGACGGCAAAGCACCATCGCCTAGTCCCCAGTTTCAGAAGAGGAACAAAGGGGCAGAAACTTTTGTGCTAAGACAGAAGGTTGCAGCTGTGCCATCTGCCTTCTCCACTGCCTGTGGGAGGCTTGTTGACGTAGAGGAGACACCGCTCGACTTTTCGGGAGAGATTTTAATTCCACCGACAAAAGATATCGGGGAAGGCGGCTTTGCAGAATAATGAGACCAGGGAGGAGGGGGAGAACGCCAAAACGTGACGGCGAGCGACACAAACCCCGCACCCTCTCCCTTCTTGCTAATAACAAGGTTGGAACAGTCGTTTCCCACGCATGAGCTTCGGGGAATGTGGCTTGCTGCTCCCACCCTGTTCCCCAGCTCCAACATGATCATAACCGGTTACCATATTCTACAACTGCTGGCGGGGAGAGTCGCAAAATTGACTGAGCTGCTACATTTTCTTGAAAATGTAGATATTAAGCAGCCACTGATAAAAGCAAGGAATGCATCGAAGTTCTAGGCTCGCCCTCAAGGCCAGTGTTTCTCAACCTTGGGCCTCCAGCTGTTTTTGGACTACAACTTCCATCATCCATAGCTAGCAGGGCCATGGATGGGCCATCAGGGATGATGGGAGTTGTAGTCCCCAAAACAGCTGGAGCCCCAAGGTTGAGAAACACTGGCCTAGGCAGAGGGTTCTTTCTATGCTTCAAAGGAGATCTCTCTCTCACACAGAGAGAATCTGGATATGTCACAGTGTTGAGGCAAAGGGGATTAACCCCTTCCGCCTGCACCAATTCTCTGACTTTTAAGCCTCATCCTCTCTGAAGTCTTTTTCTCTCTCGGCAGCAGCTGCTTTCCAGATAAGGGCACCATGCTCTGGTCCATGGGGTCACAAAGAGTCGGACACGACTAAACAACAACGATAATTGCGCATGTGTAAAACATGAAATGAGGCAATGATGTATATGATTGGTGGAAATTGAAATGCTTTGTTATAAATACCACTGCCTGGTCCAAAGAACGATCCGACTGTAACCTATTGCTTTGCAATAAACAACGTTGGACTCCTAACTCCTCGCGTTTCTGAGTTTTATTGGCGTAAAAATATGCTATTTTTAGCTTAAAAAAGGAAGAGTCCCACTAATATCCTACAGGCCTCGCCCACAGGCCCAATCCTTTAAAACAGACCCCCGCCTCCATTCCAAAAAACACAATTAGTCACCCACTGTCTAAACCAGTGGGCAGAGAGGGAACGGGGTTGTTTTGATACATCAACAACCTCAGATATGCAGATGACACAACCTTGATGGCAGAAAGTGAGGAGGAATTAAAGAACCTCATAATGAGGGTGAAAGAGGGGAGCGCAAAATATGGTCTGAAGCTCAACATCAAAAAAACGAAGATCATGGCCACTGGGCCCATCACCTCCTGGCAAATAGAAGGGGAAGAAATGGAGGCAGTGAGAGATTTTACTTGCTTGGGCTCCATGATCACTGCAGATGGTCACAACAGTCATGAAATTAAAAGACGCCTGCTCCTTGGGAGAAAGGCGATGACAAACCTAGACAGCATCTTAAAAAGCAGAAACATCACCTGGCCGACAAAGGTCCGTATAGTTAAAGCTATGGTTTTCCCAGTAGTGATGTATAGAAGTGAGAGCTGGACCATAAAGAAGGCTGATTGCCGAAGAATTGATGCTTTTGAATTATGGTGCTGGAGGAGACTCTTAAGGACTGCAAGAAGATCAAACCTCTTCATTCTGATGGAAATCAGCCCTGAGTGCTCACTGGAAGGACAGACCATGAAGCTGAGGCGCCAATACTTTGGCCACCTCATGTGAAAAGAAGACTCCCTGGAAAAGACCCTGATGTTGGGAAAGATCAAGGGAACAAGGAGAAGGGGATGACAGAGGAAGAGGTGGTTGGATAGTGTTCTCAAGGCTACCAGCATGAGTTTGACCAAGCTGTGGGAGGCAGTGGAGGACAGGGGTGCCTGGCATACTCTGGTCCATGGGGTTACGAAGAGTTGGACATGACTAAACAACTAAACAACAACAACAACATCTTGAAATTTGATTGTATTGAAATTGGTTTGGGGAGAAAGGCATCAAAACGCAGTATTTCTCAAGAAACTCCAGGATAGATGGGGATTCTGGCGAATGCTGTGTGTCCGCAGCTTTGCAAAACAACTGTGGGAGACAGGAATGTGCACGCAGCCTCCTGATTTCAGTAGGACTTACTTTCAAGTCTGTCTGCATAGGACTGCTGCCTTAACATGGTATATTTCATTACAATCCACACACATTTTTCTACTCTCAGTGTTCTGGTGCTGGACACAAGCTCACATTTGACTTTTTCACATGTAGCTGCACTTGTCTTTTTCATAACTATTATACCTTGCCCACCTCTTCAAAGTACAGCCAAGTTGGCCTCATATCAAGCTGAACCTTAAAGACTTGAACGTTTACTAAGGAAATGGAGGTTTGGCTGCATTTTTTATATATATGGGGAAGGGTGCACTTGCCTCCCAGTCAATCTCTGACTGCTTCCGGTCATAGGTTGGCTTTCTCTCTCGGATCCTCTTAAGGATTCCCTGATTCTCCACGGTAATCCTCACAAGTTCTATGTTCTGCTTCTGCCGCTGTGAACTGCAAAACCCAAACAGGTTAAGGCTAGGGTGTGGAGAAACACTCCACATTCCCAGGGGATGCCCTGGAAAAGTGGGGAAAGGCGGTTGGTTTCAGCACCAAAGTGTAATTTCTGACCTTTAAAGCCCTAAACGGCCTTGGCCCAGTATATCTGAAGGAGCGTCTCCACCTCCATCGTTCAGCCCGGACACTGAGGTCCAGCTCTGAGGGCCTTCTGGCGGTTCCCTCACTGTGAGAAGTGAGGTTACAGGGATCCAGGCAGAGGGCCTTCTCGATGGTGGCACTTGGATTCCCCTCCAATCCCCTACAGCGTCCTCACTCTGCACCCTCAAAATCAGTTCTGAAGGGTTCAAGAGACCTTCCAGAGCAGATTTGGGGGTGAATGGAGAAGGAGAGGAAGGGTCTCACTGTGCGAGTAGAGTTTTGCTGGTGGAACATTGGAAGGAGCCCATCACGTTTAAGGGCCCCTTCCAACTCTACAATTCTATGATTCCAAGATTCTAAGACGAGTAGCTCATGGAGATGCTGGTTTCTGGCTGGAGAGTTGCTGCCTCAAAATCTACTCTGCAGCATCTTTGACTCCCTCCAAATACGGTACTATTTTATTGGATAAAGGACCCTTGGACGGTGAAGTCCAGCCAAAGGCGACTATGGGATTGTGGCACTCAGCTTACTTTCAGGCCAAGGGAGTCAACGTTTGTCCACAGACAGCTTTCTGGGTCATGCGGCCAGCAGGACTAAACCGCTTCTGGCGCAATGGAACACCGTTACGGATACCAGAGCGCATATAGACACCGTTTACCTTACTGCCACAGTGGTACCTATTTATCTACTTGCACTTGCGTGCTTTTGAACTGCCAGGTTGGCAGGAGCTGGGACAGAGCAATGGGAGCTCACTCCACTGTGGGGATTCGAACCGCCGACCTTCCGATCGGCAAGCCCAAGAGGCTCAGTGGTTTAGACTACAGCGCCACCCGCATCCCTTTTATTGGGTACTGCCCCTCCGGCTGGAACCAGAAAGGATCCAGGAGGTGTATCTCTAGATCCCTTGTGACCACGTGGGGAATCCTGGGACAGCTGTCGCACTATGGAGAGCATCTTTCTTCAGCCATCTCATATTAAAATCCACCTCATTAGGATGTGACTGTCCCCACCCAAAAATGTGTGTCTTTCATTAAATGGAAAAGAGAGCAAGAAGATGCGAAGCGGATGGGCATCTGTTGAAAACATCACTCCTCTTGACTGGTCATGAGCCAGTCAAAGAGCTCTTGTCACGTTATTGCTATAAAAATGCAATGCAAGTAAAAAGTTTATCCTTAGACGTTTTCCTTTGCCCTCCCCACCCTGGGAATAAATTAGGAGGAGGGATCCAAAATCCATAGCAGGGCAATTAAAATGTCACAGAATTGTGAGCAAGCTTCCGAGGTAAGAAGATTTAAGTTTTAAGCAAGAGGGAAGACGTACCTGGCTTGGTGTTAAAGCCCTAAATACTCCCCCCCATTTATTTGTTTGTTTTGTAACACAATAAAATCTTTTAATACAAAACCCCTCTAATTTTTTAAAAAGGAATCTTTCTTTGCGTCAACTGGCAGCTGACTGTTGTTTGTTCTGTTATTTTTATAGTTATTATTTCTTTACCAGTGATAAAAATTACAATGCAAACTTTATCCCCCTTTTTATTTCATCAGTCTCAAAATGGAGCCAGTGGGGAGAGATAGGCGACTCACTAGAGATTAAGCTTTCTTATTCTATACCATATGAATGAACAGCTTACTGTCATGAAAAGCAGCTGGTTCTGAGACACCCCTTTTACGACTCATGTATTAAATAGATAACAATGAGGAGGCAGCCTGTGATGCAGGGAGGACTCCAACCAGGGTCTCCAGCAGGTGGCTTTTGGTGATTCACCTCCTATGGAGGGTCCTGGTCCCTCAACACATCAGGAAAGTCAGGCTCTGTGTGCTCTATAGGCCAAAGTTCTTGCTAGAATTCAGTCAGCTGCCACCCTCTGCCCTCCTGGCCAGTATGACAGACCCTTCAACATTTCTATGGGGAAAATAGGGACATCCTATTCCATGAAGATAGGGATGCGGGTGGCGCTGTGGGTTAAACCACAGAGCCAAGACTTGCTGATCGGAAGGTTGGCGGTTCGAATCCCCACAACGGGGTGAGCTCCCATTGCTCGGTCCCAGCTCCTGCCAACCTAGCAGTTCAAAAGCATGTCAAAGTGCAAGTAGATAAATAGGTACCACTCCAGTGGGAAGGTAAACGGCGTTTCCGTGCACTGCTCTGGTTTGCCAGAAGCGGCTTAGTCATGCTGGCCACATGACCCAGAAGCTGTACGCCAGCTCCCTTGGCCAGTAAAGCAAGATGAGCGTCACAACCCCAGAGTTGGCCACGACTGGACCTAATGGTCAGGGCTCCCTTTACCTTTAGTCCATGAATACCTTTATTCCACAAATTTCAGCCCCAGGGCCATGCACGCTGCATGGCACCCACAGCCCCGAGCAACCACGGCTGTGGGGCCAAGCTGGCACTCCCGGAAGAATAGCGTAGAGGCATTAAAGACTCACAACTGCCCACCTCTTTTTTTGGTACGGGTTCCAGCAGTCTACCAAGCCTGTGCCGCGATATATATGAGCTAGGCGTGTCGACAGGGTCTTGTTTTCCCGTTCAATCAGCCCAATTTTCTTTTGGGCGTCCTATAGAAAGAGAGAGCGAGAGACAGAAACTATGAGTTTCTTGTTTTTTTTAAAAAAAGTTTTGTTTATCCTATAATAAACAGGAGCTCTCAACCTCCTCCCCAATCCCCCCTCCCACATTTTTTTTAAAATAACATTTTTACACATACTTATGTCCCACGTCCCCAAGGATGTAATTTTTATTATTATTTTACAATTGGCAAAAAAAGCAAAAAAAACCTCCCACAACCCACCTCCCTGGCCCCTTTTCCCATTCCTATGTGCGTGACAAAAAAGTAAAGCAGAGTGTGACTGTTTTATAAAATGGTGAATTGCGGGATTTTTGCCAGTTATTTTCTCTCCTGTTGGGACTGTGGTGCGCACTGCAGGAAGAAAATATATACGGGGTCTCAGGGTGCCTGCATATTCCTACTGCGGGGGAAATGGCAGTTTCATGGAAGGGAAGAAGGCAATTTTAATTGGAAAAAAAGAAAACGATCTGTAGTGTAATGTTGTTGTTGCTGTTTTAATATAATGTCACTTCTACATTTACATTCATCAAAAAGAACAGACAATATATTTATTCATCACCTTCCCTCCCCTTCTTCCATGGTTCATTCTAATTATCCTCTGCTGCTGCATATTCTAATTACTCCATATTAGTTTTTTCTCCCAGCTAAATTATACAGTGCTGAATTCACTCTAATCCTGCTAGCGTTTTAATTTGCTTGCAATGAATCTTCAGATATTTTCCAAACATTTCCCACTCTTCTTCCTGATCTCTTATTCTACTGGTTAAACTTGACATTTCTGCATATTCCATCCATTTTGTCTGCCATTCCTCCTTCATGGCGTCATGGTTTTGATCCCATTTCCCCAGCAACTTTTAATCTTAAAATATGTATGTACCAGACTAAATATTGATGCGGCGACATTGACATTGCTTCTTTTTCTTAAAAAGAGAATACTAGCTGTGCCCATAAGTTTTTGTTGCTGTTGGATTTGGTAAATGATATATTCAGGTGGGTGGCGATGCTGCAATGATAATTTATAAATGAGAAACATTCCCTTATTTGGGAGACTTGACAACCTTTTATTAAAAGTTAGGGGGTTGTATCTAACTAACTAACTAACTAACTAACTAACTAACTCAGAGTGGACCTACTGAAATGAATGGACAAGACGAACTTAGGCCCTCAGGTGGTACGGGTGCCTGATTATCGTCTTCTAAAGCAACTACTCTATTCTGAACTGAAAAATTGAAATCATAATGCTGGTGGTCAACAAAAGAGGTTTAAAGATTCTCTCAAGGCAAATCTTTAAAAATGTAGTATAAACACCGACAACTGGGAAACACTGGCCTGCGAGCGCTCCAGTTGGAGAACAGCCTTTACCAAAGGTGTCATGGGCTTTGAAGACACTCGAACTCAGGACACAAGGGAGAAACGTGCTAAGAGGAAGGCACACTTGGCAAATCCACACCGTGATCAACTCCCTCCCGGAAACCTATGTTCCCACTGTGGAAGGATGTGTGGATCCGAACTGGCCTCCACAGCCACTTACGAACCCACTGTTAAAATCCTGTAGCCAATCGGAAGCTGCGGAAGCCTCGTTGGACGTTCGTGTTCCAAAAACAGTTCGCAAACTGGAACACTCACTTCCAGGTTTGCGGCGTTCGGGAGCCAAAACGTTTGAGAACTAAGCTGTTCTAAAACCAAGGTACAACTGTAGATATATTAAAAATATTTGGGAGTCTACTGACAAATCCAAATCTTACGTTGCGCAATGACATCTGGTATTTTGGCCAGCACTGCCAGAAATATCTTGTCACAACTAAGAAAACAAAAACTGGCCAATAAGAAGTGTTAGGAATGTTTCATTTTCTAGATTGGGGAAAATGATTGACGTTTGGTTGCCCCTAAGAATGAGAAATTTCCTCTCCCTGCTAACTTTGGTTAGCGGTTGAATTAACGTTAGGGGAAAGGCTTTGTAAAACTGAAAAGGGAAAACATATAAAGGCGGGGGTTTATTCCTTTCTAATTTCACATTTTTAATTACAGTTTCTGCTGCAATGTTCTCTGTTTAATGAGGAGCAGGTTAGAGGGCTTGAAGAAGAAGTAAAGGTAGAGGGACCCCTGACCATTAGGTCCAGTTGTGGCTGACTCTGGGGTTGTGGCGCTCATCTCGCTTTATTGGCCGAGGGAGCTGGCGTACAGCTTCCGGGTCATGTGGCCAGCATGACTAAGCAGCTTCTGGTGAACCAAAGCAGCGCACAGAAATGCTGTTTACTTCCCGCCAGAGCAGTACCTATTTATCTACTTGCACTTTGACGTGCCTTCGAACTGCTAGGTTGGCAGGAGCAGGGACCGAGCAACGGGAGCTCACCCCGTCGTGGGGATTCGAACCGCCGACCTTCTGATTGGCAAGTCCTAGGCTCTGTGGTTTAACCCACAGCGCCACCCACGTCCCTCTATGCAATATTATGGCACAAATTCATGAGCACCGAGATCCCTCTACAACTCCATTGTACCCCATGAACCCAGAGGGTGTTGTCAAGCCAAGAAGTAGCCCCTAGATCATGCGACATGCAGACTTCCGTTGGAGAAATATTGCGACATAACCAATGGCATCTCCTCCAGATACCAGAAAGAGAGGAAGGAGAGAAGAAAGGAGGAGTAACACAACAGGGAATGGAAGCAGGAGGAAAACACTGTAGTAATACCTCAGGGGGGTGGGGAAATGAAGCATCTTCAGAAATGATTCTGAGAAGGTACACTCAAAACCAGAAGGCCCCAGAGAGACACATTGTTTTAAAAAAGGAGGATGTAAGGATAAATGGGGTACCTCCCATATCTAGTTTAGGAGGTTAGGTCGGAGGCAGGGTGAGAAGGCAGGGTGAGAAGCCAAGGGGTCCCTTTACCCTTTTCCTTTTGCTTTTTTTACTGAACACTTCAAGCTGAGTCAGAGTTAAGGTGTTCCAGCGATAGCAGTTTGGTCCTGAGTGTTCTAATAAATAAGAGCTCAGCAGGGAATTTTCCCATTTCCACCCCTGTAATCCAGCTATGCCAAGTAAGGCATACATTTTTGTATCCGAGAGCTTTTTCAGCAAACACTTCACAATTTCCACTGTGTTTTCGATTGGAGGCAGATTTAATATCAAATGGCTATCCGTGGAAGCAATAATAAGTGTACTGAAAATTCATGAGCCCCTCTAGTCTAATGGTATTCGCCAGAATCCTGGAGAGGCATCTAAATTTGAAAAATATTTTGCCCATGTCATGACCCCAAAACTGAACTTCTTTCAATGGATCCAGGCACAATGTGAGCGACATCCTGTATGTTTCTTCTTTGTGAGTATTGAAAAATGGACCTGTTCCATGGGCTCTTCGACATTTTCAACAATCTCCAGAAGTTTGAGTTCTCCTAGTCTTTTCGTGAGGGCCGAAGGAACTTCTGCAAGGTGCATATACCACTAGTTTCTTTGGCTCTGTTAATTGGATTTTATACAGTGGTACCTTGGTTTTTGAACGTCTCTGTAGATGAATGTTTCTGAACTTGAATGCCATAAACCCAGAAGTAAATGCTTCAGTTTTTGAACACTTTTCAGAAGTCAAACATGTCATGCGGCTTCCATATAGAGTTTTCCATATTGAGTTTTCGGTTTTCGAACATTTCGGAACTCGAAAGGTCTTCTGGAACGGATTATGTTTGAAAACCGAGGTACCACTGTATACACTTTCCACCTTGCCTGTGTCCCTTCAAAGACATCGGGATACAATGTGAATATCTTTGGTTTGCCTTATGATGTGCAGTCTTTTAACTAGAATATAGGAAAGGTTCTGTGTTCCCACACACTATTGAACTAGGATGACCTCCATTCAAACTTGGAACCTGTTCTGCAATTCACAGACACCTCTGTGCATCATTTCTTCCCCAGCATAAGCCCTCAATCTCAGATTTTGCTTTCTACCAGTTTTTTTTTAAAAAAGAAGACTTTGAAAGGTTGTACCAGTGATGACATTGACCTGTAATCCCGTGTCCAACTTTTATTCCGCCACAATTCCACTTGTTTAAAAGGGAACGGTCCATTCCTCATGTGGAAATATACCTCTGCTTTGCCTTGTGGGGAGATATCAGCTAACCCTTGAATTTTCTTCTGAGCTTGCCTTGGTTGGTAACATACTTTTTTTTGCAAAGCGGTTTTATTTTTCGCAAGCGTCGCAACACTTCCACATTGCAGGGCAATGATTGTGTCTCCAGCTGCTTGCATACTGTACAGTGGTACCTCAGGTTAAGTACTTAATTCGTTCCGGAGGTCCGTACTTAACCTGAAACTGTTCTTAACCTGAGGACCACTTTAGCTAATGGGGCCTCCTGCTGCTGCCGCGCCGCCGAATTCTGTTCTCATCCTGAAGCAAAGTTCTTAACCTGAAGCACTGTTTCTGGGTTAGCAGAGTCTGTAACCTGAAGCGTATGTAACCTGAAGCGTATGTAACCCGAGGTACCACTGTATGCACTTCTCTTGACGAGGTATTAATTCAGGTATGTGTGCATGAAAACACACATGAAAACCTGCTCCTACTATATCTGGGATTCCTGTGGCTTCTGTCCTCAGAAATCGTACCAACGCAAAGACTTAGAAAGGTTTTCTTTTAATACTTGCATTCTAGCCTCGCAGCCTGGACGGCCCTTTCACGAGTCAGATCGCAGTCTTGCAGGAGTTTTTAAACAAAAAGTTCACAGTCTCCAACCCCCAACACTATCTGATCTCTAATTAATGAAGCCGTTAGGGTCCCACAGTTGCATTTCTGAATCATTTATTAAAGTCTGTATCGATTCCCCTTCCTCTGAGGGAAAACTTAAATCTTTCATAAATCTCATTGCTCTCTTGGGCATGCGATACTCATCCAATTTCTGGCACACCTCCTGATAAAAAATTCCTCTTCCTTCTGCCTTGATTGCACAGCCAGAAAATGTCTGCTGCCTCATGCCCTGCTACAGGCAAAAACATGGTTACCTTTTGAGGATCTTCTTTTCATCCATTCCTGTACCTTGCATGTCAATGGTGAAGTCATGTTTAAACCTTTTCCAGGAGTTCGCTGCATGGCCACTAAGTTTCAACTCTCTCAGGAGCCTCGAACCATTCCATTTTTTCTCTCATTCCAGTGTGAGAGCCAGTGTGGTGTAGTGGTTAAGAGTGGTAGACTCGTAATCTGGTGAACCGGGTTTGATTCCCTGCTCCTCCACATGCAGCTGCTGGGTGACCTTGGGCTAGTCACACTTCTCTGAAGTCTCTCAGCCTCACTCACCTCACAGAGTGTTTGTTGTGGGGGAGGAAGGGAAAAGGAGAATGTTAGCCTCTTTGAGACTCCTTCGGGTCGTGATAAAGTGGGATATCAAATCCAAACTCTTCTTCTTCTCTTCTTCATTCCATCCTTGAATTTTCAGTTTTTCTGCCCCTTAACTTTTCTCGCTGACTTTACTCCTGGTACCACGAAATGTTCTCTCGTTCAATGATGAGCAGCTCCGAGGAGCTGAACAACAAATAGTTTTATGCAAGAGCTGAGCATAGCACATGATTTTCTCCTGCAGCTACTGTCTTGCTTTTAGCCCTACCTCCTGCTTGGGCCTGAACTAAGGGGAGTGCCCTTCAAGATATGGTGACATTTACCCTCACTTCTACTGCCACAGGTGCATTTTGCGTCTCCGTATTATCGGGCTCCACAATCTTGGGGAGTGTTAGCTTCTGAAGAAAAGAGAGCATGGAGACTTGATTAGATTTGCTAATAGAAGGAAGCTCTAACTAATACGCTCTACAGCTTCTTTGTTAACTCTTTTGAAGCCACGGTACAATACAGTGGTACCTTGGCTCTCAAACTTAACCCGTTCCGGAAGCCCGTTCCAAAACCAAAGCGTTCCAAAACCAAGGTGCGCTTTCCCAGAGAAAGCAAAATGGATTAATCCCTTCCAGACTTTTGAAAACAACCCCTAAAACAGCAATTTAACATGGTTTTTACTATCTAACGAGACCATTGAGCCACAACATGAAAGCAATAAACAATATGCCGCAGTCACACAGTCAATCAATCAGTAGCTGAACTAGGTTCCACACAGTAACACACAAAAAAGAGCCGCGAAAACAAAAATGCAAAATAAATAGCAAAAACAGACAGAGCTCGCATAACACTCAAAATGGAATTATGGCACGCAAATCGGAAGTGTAACACTCAAAACAGAGCACGTTTGGCTTCCAAAAACAGTTCGCAAACTGGAACACTTTGCAGTGTTTGGGTTCCAAGCTGTTTGAGTACCAAAGTGTTTGAGAACCAAGGCACCACTGTACTTTTAAAAAGCAAAAACAAACTGCAAAACAATTCAGATGGTATGCTAAAACACCTCACCTACTTGTCTCCTTTTTTTCAAAGGAACTTTGCTTATCAAATAGCTGAATGCAATGTGTTTCAGATGTTCCCTTTAGAACTCACGTTTTTCCTGGAACCAGATCATTTGTGTTTCTATTCCACCCTTTGGATTTCTTGTTTATTATCCTGGTTCTTTTGCTTCTGTGCTTAGTCACGTGTATTATGTTATGTGTTATTGATTTGTATACCGCTTCCTTGCCAAAATGAGCTTCTAAGCGGTTTACAAATGTAAAACCAATTACCGTATTTTTCCGTGTATAACACCCCCCTCCATGTATAAGATGACCCCTATTTTTGGGACCCCAAATTAAGGAAATGGGGGGAGATTGCCCAGAGTTGTAAACTTTTTTGGGGGGGGGATTGTGGCCAATCGCTCACACGCCTGACCACCACCGTCAATCGCATGCTTTGCCAAAGCCACCAATCGTCGCCAGAAGCTGCCAATCGCCTGTCCAATTGCCACAGCAGCAGCCAATCGCCAGCAGGCCTTGACGCAACCACCAATCACCCGTCCAATCACCACAGACAATCTCCTGCTCATACTACCACCAATCGGCCACCCCCACTGCCCTATCCGTGTATAACACAACCACCATTTTTTAACGTTTTTTAATAATAATAAATTGTCTTATACGCAGAAAATTACAGTACATATATAAACCAATTACACATGATTTAAATATGCAATGAAACAATTCCGCCCATACTTTTAAAAACACCCATAAACTTAGTGTAGTTTTATTACATATGCAACTGCAAAACAGCCTAACTCCATAGATTGTTCCCAGATAAAAGCTGGAGTCTGGAGGGGCCCTGAATATTTTTTAAAAATAAGCACATCCCCATTCTCCCTAAATGTTCCACCTCATTTTTCAGTTTATAAAAGGCTTCGGGGGGGGGGGGGGGAAGCATGGAGAACAGAAGTTAACCATTCCCAACCTGCTGATTCCCCCCATTCCAGATTGCCCCTGTTTTCCTTCCTGTGGGATTTTAGACATGTGCTTTGGGAGGCCAAAGAGATAATAATAATAATAATAATAATAATAATAATAATAATAATAATAATTTATTACGGTCAAAGACCAGTTCAAGGCCAAAGGGATGTTTGGAACCAGATGGCATGAAAAGCTGCGTAGGGTTTGATCAGAAGCAGAAAAGTAATGGGCAAAGCGCAAGCTCTGTGCCCTGCCTTTTGAAAGGATCAGGTTTTTTAGTTGCATTTACTTGCACATAAACGGTAAGAGGGACACGGGTAGCGCTGTGGGTTAAATCACAGAGCCTAGGACTTGCCGATCAGAAGGTCGGTGGTTCGAATCCCCACGACGCGGTGAGCTCCCGTTGCTCGGTCCCTGCTCCTGCCAACCTGGCAGTTCAAAAGCACGTCAAAGTGCAAGTAGATAAATAGGTACCGCCCCGGCATGAAGGTAAACGGTGTTTCCGTGTGCTGCTCTGGTTTGCCAGAAGCGGCTTAGTCATGCTGGCCACATGACCCGGAAGCCGTACGCCGGCTCCCTTGGCCAATAAAGCAAGATGAGCGCCGCAACCCCAGAGTCGGACACAACTGGACCTAATGGTCAGGGGTCCCTTTACCTTTAAACGGTCTAACTTTATGCCCAACATCAGCACCATTTGCAAAGGGAAAGCTCATGTACCTGTATCTTGGAAACCTTGAAGTAGAGGTGAGTCTTGGCCTCTGGAGGTCTACTATCCACGTGACTTCTAGCTGCCGGGAGAAGAGAAAACGATTGTTTTTGAAAGGGTAGAAATGGATCTCAGCCCCCATACATATGACCTTCAAATATCCTGATGTAGTCTACGCTGCTTTTCCGGGTACCGAGATTACGAAGAACCAGAAAAGAAACTGTTTATGTTTGCGGCAACAGATGCACGGATGACTGGTGCATCTGGGGCGGCCACCGAGACCATATAACACCAGTCTTGAAAGACCTACACTGGCTCCCAGTACGTTTCTGAGCACAATTCAGTGTTGTTGCTGACCTTTAAAGCCCTAAATGGCCTCGGCCCAGTATACCTGAAGGAGCGTCTCCACCCCCATCATTCTGCCCGGATGCTGAGGTCCAGCGCCGAGGGCCTTCTGACGGTTCCCTCATTGCGAGAAGCAAAGCTACAGGGAACCAGGCAGAGGGCCTTCTCGGTAGTGGCGCCCGTCCTGTGGAACGCCCTTCCAGCAGATGTCAAAGCGATAAACAACTACCTGACATTCAGAAGACATCTTAAGGCAGCTCTGTTCAGGGAAGTTTTTAACGTGTGATATTTTACTGTATTTTTGGTTTCTAATGGAAGCCGCCCAGAGTGGCTGGGGAGGCCCAGCCAGATGGGCGGGGTATAAATAATAAATTATTATTATTATTATTATTAGCCCAGAGGTGGAAAGAAGAGATAACCCCGACCAGAGATGGATGGCCTACCAAGTTGATGGACTATGCCGAAATGGTAAAATTAACTGGGAAGCTCAGGAAGTAATTGCCACTGAAATTCTACTCAATATTGATCCAGAGCAGATTATGGATTCCACCTCTCCTGGTATGTCCCACGGAGGACCTTACGGTTTTCAAACAAAAACATCTTGGAGGTCCCAGGCCACAGGGAGGTTAGGCTGGCCTCAACCAGAGCCAGGGCTTTTTCAGCCATGGCCCCAATCTGGTGGAACGCTCTATCACAAGAGACTAGGGCTCTGCAGGACTTGACATCTTTCTGCAGGGCCTGCAAGACAGAGCTGTTTCACCAGGCCTTTGGCCAAGGCACAGCCTGACCCCCTCCTTTGGTAATCTTTATACTTTCCTGGGCAACCACCCTTGTTGCTCCTCAACCTTCACTTCTGCCTTGATAGTTAGAGTCTGATAGGGCTTTCGATAAGGCAGTTCAACAGCCTTTGGATTTTGCTCTCCTTCCTCGGAACTGCAGCAGCCTATGTCTCCAGTCTCCCTCTCATTCAAACGAAAGCAAACCTAGGCACTCTAACTAACTTATCTGTAAAACCCATAAATATGGTGCAAAGCAGACAAAATGACAACCCATTCGCCATCAGTAAGTATAATGAAAAGATAAGAATAGAACAGAAAATTGAATTACACCAGCTCTAAAACTCCAGACCCAATATTTTAATTGGGCTTCCTTTTGTTCCAGGGCTAAATAAATATTGAACATTGTTTCTGAAGCTGACGAACTGCATTGAAGTTCTCCTTCCACAGGCTTCCTACGTGTTGTTAATTTGCTCATAAGCATGGCATGCCAAGCTTTAGGCGACCATTTCTCAAGAATATGGATGTCGTTTCCGGTATTTGGCAATTAAAATCTGTTCAACAGATTTGCCATTAAGTATATATATTTCTTAAGGATGCATCCTTTGGTACAACCCAGGAGGAGTAACTGTTAAGAGGTGTAAAAGGCATCTTTTGAATCTAACTAATTCTTCACTTCTACAATATCCTTCTGAAACGTGTGGGCATTCTCATCGCTTGAGGATTTTGGGAGTGTGTAACAATAAATCCAACCATCTAAATAACACATAGTGCTGTTGCAGTAATTCAGTTCGTGTCAGAAAGAGTAAAATATTGCAAGGGACAATAGGATATTACGGAGATCAGCGTTTCAATAACTTGTGAGAGGTCAAAAATGAGAACTAAACACCCAGATTGTTGGATAACCAGCCTCATAAAGCCAACATGCTTAATTCTAATTAATGCATGAAGGGGTTAATACCACAGAGTGAGCTGTCCTGCCAGGCTTAGCTATGTCACCTCCTGGTGTCATTTGTTTCTATTACTCTATTCTGCTTTAATTGTTTTCGACTGAGCTTTTTGAGTTTGTGTTTGACGGGGTGTTTGCACTTGCTGTGAGCTGCCCTGGAATCTTTAGGAAAGCAAGGGCAAGCATACAAATGGTTTTAAATTAATAAATATATCTACAAGTGGCCTGGCTCGCTTACTCTCCACCCCCATCATTCTGCTCGGACGCTGAGGTCCAACGCTGAGGGCCTTCTGGAGGTTCCCTCATTGCGAGAAGCAAAGCTACAGAGAACAAGGCAGAGGGCCTTATTGGTAGTGGCGCCCGCCCTGTTGAACACCCTCCTATCAGATGTCAAAGATGTCAAAGAGATAAACAACTAGCTAACATTTAGAAGACTTCTGAAGGCAGCCCTGTTCAGGGAAGTTTTTAATGTGTGACGTTTGAATGTATTTTTCATCTTTGTTGGAAGCCGCCCAGAGTGGCTGGGGAAACCCAGCCAGATGGGCGGTGTACAAATAATAAATTATTATTGACATTATTATTATTATTACTTGAGTCATCTGCAGCTCTTTTGTTATCAGTTGCAGTGTATGATACAACTCTCTCCCTCTTTCTCTCTGGCGCAGCTATTCAATCAGACTGAAGTTGGAGACTGGGGCAGCTATTCAATCAGTTGGAGATATAGAAAGCAGGGTTCATTTCATCCACTTTTTTGGAGGCCCAGCTCCATCAAGCACCTACTGCCCCTGAACTGTGCCGTCTGGTCATTATAGGAACAACTACTCAGAAAACTGGTGTGCCTTTTTATTTTTCCCTTTTACCTTGTGTGTCTTTTTTTGTTTTGTTTAGATTGTAAGTCTGCAGGGAGCGACTGTCTTGCTCCAATTGGATGAAGAGCAGGGTGCAAATGCTCTAAATTATATATAGCATGAGTCACTTAATCTCAGGTTGGTGGGTTCGAGTCCAACGCTGGGCAAAAAATTCCTGCCTTGCAGGGGGTTGGACTAGATGACTCTCGTGGTCCCTTCCAACTCTATGATTCATATAACACAGAATGAAGCAAAGCAATCTGGAAAACCAAACCACCACAATAAATCAAACTTCTATCACAGCTCTGTGAGATGTAAATATTCAGCAGCCTCCAGCCAGTAGGCTCTTTTCTGGCAAGCACATGCTTGCAACACTAAGTGAAATTGGTAATGATACACTGGGCAAAAGACTTTGGATATAATATACAGCTTGATGAATGGGAAAGGTTGTGGAATGAAAGGATAAAATTTGCAGCTTGTAATGCTTTGAAAGAGAATATGATGAAAATGATATATAGATGGTATATTACACCAATGAAATTAGCTAAAATGTGTTAAGACAAATAATAAATGTTGGAAATGTAAAGAAAAAGAAGGAACATTTTATCATATGTGGTGGGAATGTAAAAAAGTAAAGAACTTCTGGGAAATGATATATAATGAGATAAAAAGATGTTGAAATACACATTTTTTAAAAAAACAGAAGCATTTTTACTTGGCATTATAGGTCAGGACATTAATAGGCAAGATGTTAAATTGTTTTTATATGCAACAACTGCAGCAAGAGTATTGTTAGCCCAGAAATGGAAACAAGAAGAAATTCCGACGAAAGAAGAATTGCAGACAAAATTAATGGATTATGCAGAATTGGACAAAATGACAGGAAGGATTCGAAACCTGCAGGACCAGAGATTTACAGAAGATTGGAAGAAGTATATGAATTATTTGAAGAGCAACGGTAATTAACAAATTACGCTAGTAGGACTACAATAAGTTTTGTAAGGAGAAATATATGAAGGATTACCAAGTAGAAAAAGATAGAGTTATTGGTTATGAGTTTGAAATGTAATAGGGAAGATAAGAAATGCATGTTGAGAGATTAGATTGGAAAATTTTCAGACAGGATTGATGGAAGTCAAAAATGTGAATAAGATGTAAAAGTATGTTTAATTACTGTTGAAAATGATATGTTAAAAAAAGTAATAAAAAATTACAGTGGTACCTCGGGTTAAGTACTTAATTCATTCCGGACATCCGTTCTTAACCTGAAACTGTTCTTAACCTGAAGCACCACTTTAGCTAATGGGGCCTCCCGCTGCCGCCGTGCTGCTGGAGCACAATTTCTGTTCTTATCCTGAAGCAAAGTTCTTAACCTGAAGCACTATTTCTGGGTTAGCGGAGTCTGTAACCTGAAGCGTATGTAACCTGAAGCGTATGTAACCCGAGGTACCACTGTATATATATATAGAGAGAGAGAGAGAGAGAGAGCGCACATGCTTGCAACACTATGGTGTCTGGACAGTGCCCACCGAGCTGTCAAGGGCTGGCTTTATATTGATGGTCCTGGCTTTCAGCAAGTGGGCGGATCTTTTGAATCTTGCATCTCTTCCAACTTTTAAATCTACATTCCTATGCACACTGGATAACCCTCAATTGAACAGAGAGGGGCTTACAACTTCTAAGCAAGCATTCATAGGATCACCCAGCAAAGTTATTGTACTCAGCAGGTTTAGGGTTGCAATAAGTTAAGCCTACCCAGTTCTTTTTTGCCACGGAACACATATTCACCAGTACGGGACTGATTCCTTGAACAGGCGATTCTTTGCCTAGAATTGGCAACCACCACAGGGAATGTCAAGACATCGAAGCTGCTCATCTTGGCACAAGCCCACCACTGCCAGGTCCCAAGTCAAAAAGGCAAAGCTGGGGGGATTAGCTTCTGAAGACTACCTCCCACTTGTTGTCATAGATGCCACAGCTGTGACATCATCGGCTGTGAAATGCCATAAGCGGGAAGGATGGCAACACAAACTCCCAAGAGCCTTTGGATGCTGCCAGGTGAGATTGCGCCGCCTAGGTGAGATACCCGGGGAGGGCTGGCGCGTGAGAATTGCAATGCTGGGTCAAAGAGATGGGTTGTCAGGGACCGTGCTGAGGAGGGCTACATTGAGGAGGAATGGTGGGAGCCTCCCCCTCCTCCTGAATCTTTCCAGGAGCAGGAGGACAACATAGATTTGGAACAGTGGTTTGCAGAGGGGCGTAGTTCAGAAGGCAGAAGCTGGGAAATACTGGATGGGGACAGCTAGCAGAAGAAACACTGGGAGAGATGGGGTTAACAGATTCACTGTCTCTGGAAAGCATTCCTCCACTCTCCCCAAGGTCAAGAAGAGCTCAGAAAGGGGCAGAACAGGAAGCACAGAGGGTACAAGCTCAGATTGCAAGACGTAGGAGTGATGTTGATTAATAGGGATGGAAGAGGGTGGAATCCTTAATTGGGAGCGCTGCCATTTCTAGGAGATGGGTTCTTTGTTCTCTCGCTGTGATTATTAAAGTTTCTAACTGGTAAGCTGATTTCCTGGAGCCTGACATGGGTCCACCTTGTTCAGCATTCTGCCCATGGAAGGAAAAGGCTTTAAAGGACAGAGAACAGACAAAGGGGGATAACTTGTCCGCCATGAATGGAATTGGAAAAGAACAATAGCCTGGATTCAAAGCAGTGCTCCAAACACCCGAGGATAAATTTCAAAATAAATAGATAAATAAATAAAAAACAAAAAACAAGCATCCGTTTGCCCCCTTGTGTTGTTTTATATTTGCTAACAAATAAAGAGCTTTATTGTTGTGCTAGCCAAAGGCCGTGACAAATCGAAAAGCAGAACACGAAACAGTGATGATTTTATTCATGATTTGCTGTAGCTGCTTTTCATGTAAAATATGGCTCTGGGGCTCAGTTACACATATTTGCATGTAAGGTAAAGGTAAAATGTAAAGGACCCCTGGATGGTTAAGTCCAGTCAAAGCTGACTATGGGGTTGTGGTGCTCATCTCGCTTTCAGGCCGAGGGAGCCAGTGTTTGTCCACAGAAAGCTTTCTGGGTCATGTGGCCAGCAGGACTAAACTGCTTCTGGCACAATGGAACACCGTTTACCTTCCGGCCACAGCTGTACCTGTTTATCTACTTGCACTGGCGTACTTTAGAATTGCTAGGTTGGCAGGAGCTGGGACAGAGCAATGGGAGCTCACCCCGTCGTGCAGATTTGAACCGCTGACCTTCTGATCAGCAAGCCCAAGAGGCTCAGTGGTTTAGACCAGAGGCTTCCTCTTAGCATGTTTCTCCCTTTCGTCCTGAGTTTGAGTGCCTTCAAAGCCCATGACAGCTTTGGTAAAAGCTGTTCTCCAATTGCAGCGCTCGCAGGCCAGTGTTTCCCAGTTGACAGTGTTTATACTACATATTTAGTGATGTATGGAAGTGAGAGCTGGACCATAAAGAAGGCTGATTGCCGAAGAATTGATGCTTTTGAATTATGGTGCTGGAGGAGACTCTTGAGAGTCCTATGGACTGCAAAAAGATCAAACCTCTCCATTCTGAAGGAAATCAGCCCTGAGTGCTCACTGGAAGGACAGATCCTGAAGCTGAGACTCTAATACTTTGGCCACCTCATGAGAAGAGAAGACTCCCTGGAAAAGAACCTGATGTTGGGAAAGATGGAGGGCACAAGGAGAAGGGGATGACAGAGGACGAGATGGTTGGATAGTGTTCTCGAAGCTACCAGCATGAGTTTGACCAAACTGCGGGAGGCAGTGGAAGAAAGGGGTGCCTGGCATGCTCTGGTCCATGGGGTCACGAAGAGTCGGACACGACTAAACGACTAAACAACAACAACAACATACTACATATTTTGCCTTGTCTTTATTTTTTATTTTTTTAAAAATTTTTTTATTAAGAGTTTTGTTAATACAATAAAAAGAAAAAACAGAATACACAGAAAACAAACAAAAAAAAAGAAGCAAACATAACATTTAACCTCTTGTGATAACCATCTTTTCTTCATTTTTGGACTTCCTCACATCTCTCGCTCCTGCATTCCAAATTTATAAAACTTTAGCCAGCAACTTATCACCTTATTTCCATTCTTATTATACACATTTCCAGTATTTTGTCCCTAACTTTGAATATTTTGTCTAGATCTTAAATACCTAATTTTAACATAAAATTTATTCAAAATTTGTTTTTCTCATAAAATTCACTTATTCTCATACTCTTTTCAACTAACTTTGTGGTGCCCTGTTATTTTCAAATCTCTCATCCTTCTTAACACTCATATAGTTTACAGTGTTTTTGTAGATAATCCTTGAATTTCTTCCAGTCCTCCTCCACTGCTTCTTCTCCCAGGTCTCGGATTCTGCCAGTCATTTCTGCTAGCTCCATGTAGTCCATCAGTTGCATCTGCCATTCTTCCAGCGTGGGCAAATCTTGAGTTTTCCAATATTTAGCGACAAGTATCCTTGCTGCTGTTGTTGCATACATAAATAATGTTCGATCATTCTTTAACACCCTCTGGCCAACAATGCCCAGAAGGAGGGCCTCTGGTTTCTTAGGAAAGGTATACTTAAATACCTTTTTCAGCTCATCATATATCATTTCCCAGAGTATTTTGCCTTGTCTTTAAACCTCTTTTGTTGACCACCCACATTACGCTTTCCATTTTTAAGTCCGGAATAGAGTAGTTGCTTTGGAAGACGATAATCAGGCATCTGCACAACACGACCAGTCCAACGAAGTGGATGTTGAAGAATCATTGCTGCGACACTGGTGGCTAGAGCAGGACCAGCTGGGAGCTGTCCAACAGAGCTACCAGGTGGTGGCAATCTTTGCCAGGAGGCCTGGACCAGAGGAGGAACTGTCCAACAAAATCCAGAGCTAGCTTAGCAAAGCTTGGCGAGGCGCTGACTCAGAGCTCTTGCACCAGCAACTAACAGAGATAAAAGGTGAATGTGCGTGTTTTTAGCAGAACCAGCTGCCGTGCCTCTTCCTGGAGTTCAGTGGCGTACAAAAGACATGCTTCATCCGAGCTCAGTTCCCATTCAACCATCTGAGGCACAGTGGCTCCACAGCCCTGGAGCAAACTCTGCAGAGGAAATATGTCAAAGACTGCTTCCCCTCTACCCCCAGCTCTGAGTCCCAGCAGTTGAATAATTCGTGCCCCCATATTATCTTCTGCCAGGGATATGCCCTTTCCTACTGGAGAATAGGAATATTGAGATATATTCAGTAATGGGATATTATAAGCTATACAGTGGTACCTGTTCCACTTGTTTAAAAGGGAACGGTCCATTCCTCATGTGGAAATATACCTCTGCTTTGCCTTGTGGGGAGATATCAGCTAACCCTTGAATTTTCTTCTGAGCTTGCCTTGGTTGGTAACATACTTTTTTTTGCAAAGCGGTTTTATTTTTCGCAAGCGTCGCAACACTTCCATATTGCAGGGCAGTGATTGTGTCTCCAGCTGCTTGCATACTGTACAGTGGTACCTCAGGTTAAGTACTTAATTCGTTCCGGAGGTCCATACTTAACCTGAAACTGTTCTTAACCTGAAGCACCACTTTAGCTAATGGGGCCTCCTGCTGCTGCCGCGCCACCAGAGCACGAATTCTGTTCTCATCATGAAGCAAAGTTCTTAACCTGAAGCACTATTTCTGGGTTAGTGGAGTCTGTAACCTGAAGCGTCTGAAACCCGAGGTACCACTGTAATCAGGGCTCCACCCCAAGCCGGAACTCGTCACAACTCAGTTCCAGCACCTCTCAGGTGGGTACCATTGCCATTATATGAGAACAAGGGAGGCACTTGTGGTGCGTTCCGGTACCTTAAGGTCCATAAATAACAACACCTTAGAGGTCCCGGGCCCTAAGGAAGTCAGATTAGCTTCAACCAGAGCCAGGGCCTTTTCAACACTGGCTCCGGCCTGGTGGAACGCTCTGTCTCATGAGACCAGGGGCCTGCAGGATCTGATTTCTTTCCACAGGGCCTGTAAGACAAAGTTGTTTCGCCTGGTCTTTGGCTTGGAATCAATTTGATTCCCTCCCCCTCTTTTTTTTTTCCTTTCTCCTTCTGTGTTGAAACTCTTATTTGGGGACTTCCCTGGCTTTTTTCTGGCCCATGTAGGGCCAGTCTGGATAGTTAGTATTGGTGAAGACTTGACGTTTTTATCCCCCCAAAAGTTTTTGATTGAGTTTCTACTGAAATGAGGCTGCATTTTAATGTTTTAATGTTGTATTTTAATCTTGTTTTTTAAGACGTATTTCAATCAATTGTTTTTATATTTGGTGTTAGCCGCCCTGAGCCTGGTCTTGGCTGGGAAGGGCAGGGTAATAATAATAATAATAATAATAATAATAATAATAATAATAATAGAAAAATAGAATTGGATATAATAACACCTGGATAGCTCAATCGGTAGAACATGAGACTCTTAATCTCAGGGTTGTGAGTTTGAGCCCTATGTTGGACAAAAAGATTCTTGCTGTGCAGGGTGTTGGTTTAGACGACTCTCGTGACTCCTTCCAACCTTACGATTCTATGATTCTATTCTTCTTCTTGATTGGAGTTTGATGTTATGCTGTTGCTTTGAGTTTCATTCTTTTGCTAGCCAGCCTGGAAATGCCAATTGACTCTGAAGCATGGCATATGAATCTTAGCAATAAATGACTTTTGTTTGCTTATTTTTTTTTTATTAATACCTTATACCCCCATTTCCTGTTCAAAACAGAACATCCAAGGGGGCTAACAACGGAAGGGCGAAGGGAAAGAGGGATTAAAAGATGCATAAAACAATCAGATACAATAAAATCAACCCACAATCGTGGAAAAAACGAGAAAAACCCAACAATAAACAGAACAGCGAGCCCTGTAACCCACCAACCTTTTACAGAAACTCCTGAATGGGTGGTAAACATCCCAGGCTTTGAGCCCAGAGTCTTCTATCTGTATGTCTCCATATTGCAAACCTGGAACAATGATGGCTTTGTTACTTCCGAGTGAGCATTCTTTTTCTTAGCAAGGTTTTGGCAGGCCATACGTCATCGTTGGAGCACATGCACTGCAAGCAGAATGTTCCGGGTTCAATCCTTGATATCGGAAACCCTGGATAGCCTACATCCTCTCAATGCAGACACCACTGAATGAGGTAGACCAGGGGTCAGCAAACCTTTTCAGCAGGGGGACGGTCCACTGTCCCTCAAATCTTGGGGGTGGGGCAGACTATATTTTTTTTGGGGGGGGGATGAATTAATTCCTATGCCCCACAAATAACCCAGAGATGCATTTTAAATAAAAGCACACATTCCACTCAAGTAAAAACACCAGGAAGGCCCACAAATAACCCAGAGATGCATTTTAAATAAAAGGACACATTCTACTCATGTAAAAACACGCTGAATCCCGGACCGGACTGAGAAGACGATTGGGCTGGATCTGGCCCCCGGAACCTTAGTTTGCCTACCCATGAGGTAGACCAAGGATCTCACTCCGTGTAATCAGGGACGGACTCTGGTAATATGGCGCCTTTAGCGAGGACAAAATTTGGCACCCTACCCCCCCCCATTATTTCTTATTTCCCCAACAATTCCTTTCCTGTTTATTATTATTCTGCACCCCCTCAGCTCGGTGCCCTTTGCAAGGGAACCACCTGCACTGCCCTAAATCCAGCAATGGTATAAGGCATTTTCCTTTGTCTCCAGACTGTCTGCTAAAAGCCCAGAATTGCTGTTGATTAATAACAACAACAAGAATAATAATAATAATTTATTATTTATACCCTGCCCATCTGGCTGGGTTTCCCCAGCCACTCTGGGTGGCTCCCAAGAGAATATTAAAAACTTTTACGATAAAACATCAAACATTAAAAACTTCCCTAAACAGGGCTGCTCTCAGATGTCTTCTAAAAGTCAGGTAGTTGTTTATTTCCTTGACATCTGATGGGAGGACGGGTGCCACCACCAAGAAGGCCCTCCGCCTGGTTCCCTGTAACCTCACTTCTCGCAGGGAGGGAACTGCCAGAAGGCCCTTTGGAGCTGGACCTCAAGTGTCTGGGCTGCACGATGGGTGGTGGAGATGCTCCTTCAGGTATACCATAATGTGCTAATGAGGTTAGGAGATGGTCACTGGGTAGGTGGGGGGTTTCTCTGTCAGCTTTGAATCTCTCTGTCATTTCAAATGAGGTTTCCATCACCGCTTGGAAAAGGCGGAACCCGTTTTACAGCTGGCAGGAAGCAGCAGCAGAGGCGTGCGGTGCTTGCAAGAGACACAAACAAGCAAAAGTGCCTTTGCACGTGGGGTCCCCTTTGCACTAGCTGCTGTGCTGCTTGCTTGAGGTACCTGTTCCCCAAATCCTCTACCTGTATTATTTGTAAATCCCCAGATACTGCATATCCACCGTAAGCCTCTGACACACTCTCATCAAAAGAAAACCCAACCCGGCGGTGGTTGCCCCAGAATTTCTCCTTATCTCCTTATCTCCTTATGGCCCATTTTCTGGTGATAGCAGGTAGGAGTCCATTTCTTAAGTATGTTTGACCTGAGCTATTTTATTTGAAGGCGGCGGGTTTTAAGCAACAGAACAAAGCCCACTGCAGGCGTCGGCTGTATTAGGGGCTCTGCTCTCAGGCGCCAGCACAACGCCTTCGTTTCTGATGTTCCAAAGTTCTGGTGTTTGCAGGATCTTTATCACGACTTCCTCAAAGGCAGTTTCCACACCATCCTTCATTTTAGCACTGGTCTCTAGGCAAAAACAAACAGCAAGGCATCGCTTGAAATGTGAGGACCTAGGCTTTCCAGAGTTCCAGTTTGCATTCAGAGTGGCGTTAGTACTAGGCACCAAAAATACTAAATATGAGCTGCTAAACTGCAGCAGTCCCCAGTGCAAGCGGAAGATCCCCTCTTAACTCATTGCTCCCACTTCTGTATTTAAACTTAACTGGGGATGGATGCAGTAGGCAGAAATCAGGCAGCAAATCAGCCCAGAAGCTATGAAGAACAGTGATCTGGGGCTCCTATGACTCCCACCTGGGGCAGCTTCCAGGAGCCATAGGAATGCAGGGCCCATCAAATGTCTTAAAGGTAAAGGGACCCCTGACCACTAGGTCCAGTCGAGGACGACTCTGGGGGTTGTGGCGCTCATCTCGCTTTATTGGCCGAGGGACCCGGTGTACAGCTTCTGGGTCATGTGGCCAGCATGACTAAGCTGCTTCTGGCGAACCAGAGCAGCGCATGGAAACGCTGTTTACCTGCCCACTGGAGCGGTACCTATTTACAGTGGTGCCTCGCAAGACGAAATTAATTCGTTCTGTGAGTTGTTTCGTCTTGCGATTTTTTCGTCTTGCGGAGCGCGGATTCCCTGGGTATTAACGGTTGTAAGAAAAAGGAAACAAACTTGCAAGACGTTTTCGTCTTGCGAAGCAAGCCCATAGGGAAAATCGTCTTGCGAAGCAACTCAAAAAACGAAAAACCCTTTCGTCTTGCGCGTTTTTCGTCTTACGAGGCATTCGTCTTGCGAGGTACCACTGTATCTTCTTGTATTTAACGTGCTTTCGAACTGCTAGGTTGGCAGGAGCTGGGACAGAGCAACAGGAGCTCACCCCATCGCGGGGATTCAAACCGCCGACCTTCTGATTGGCAAGCCCTAGGCTCAGTGGTTTAACCCACAACGCCACCCGTGTCCCAATCGATTGCCTTACTGTAAATTAAATCAGGCTTTGTATTCATTTGATCTTTTCTGTATGAATTTATTCTGAAACAGCGTATAGAAATAGCATAGAAGGAAAGTCTGGACAGTTGAAGCAGGGGTAAAGACTTTTTAAACATTCATTTTCTAAAGGGGTTTCTAAAAAAGGAAAAAGGTAAAGGACCCCTGGATGGTTAAGTCCAGTCAAAGGCGACTATGGGCTTGGGGCGCTCATTTCACTTTGAGGCCAAGGGAGCCGGCGTTTGTCTGCAGGCAACTTTCTGGGTCATGTGGCCAGCAGGACTAAACCGCTTCTGGTGCAACAGGACACCCTGACGGATACCAGAGCACATGGAAACGCTGTTTACCTTCCCGCCACAGTGGTACCTATTTATCTACTTGCACTGGCGTGCTTTTGAACTGCTAGGTTGGCAGGAGCTGGGACAGAGCAACGGGAGCTCACCCTGTTGTGGGGATTCGAATCGCTGACCTACTGATCGGCAAGCCCAAGAGACTCAGTGGTTTAGACCACATCCCTAAAGGGGTTTCTATTAGTAGCTGTTGTGCAGTTAGTTAGTTATGCCTAATGCCCTCATGTAGCAAAAGCAAGGAGCAATCGTGGATCTTTTAAATATCTGTAGTGGTTCTTCTTTGTTAAATGCACACGCCCACGTTTGTACAAAGAAATATTAACTACTAAACAGCAGAGAGATTTCTCTTAAAGAGCAGGCCAATCTTTGTACGAGGGAAATCGATGCTTTGGTTTATTTCTGCGCAGTTGAAATATTGTGAAAGGGAATTGTATCCACAGTGCCATTCACCAAGGGGGTTTATGGGAGGAGCTGATGGAAACTTGTTTGTGGGTTCTGCTAATTTTGAGAAATCTGTTGCCACGGCCAATAGGATTGCCTAAACAGACACACAAAGAAGAAGAGCTGTGCAACTGCTTAGCATCCAGATGTTCCCAACTAGGATACCCTGCATCTACAAGAACTGGGAATGTTCCTGGCCTGAATCCCCAGACAGCAAATGCCACTCACTGTAGACAATACTGAGCTAGATAGAGCAATGAGTGACTCACACTAGCAGCCTTTCTCAACCTGTGGGTCCCCAGATGTTGTTGAACTACAACTCCCATCACCCCTAGCTAGCAAGGCCAGAGCTCAGGGATGATGGGAGTTGTAGTCCAACAACACCTGGGGGATCTTCCTTCCTTTTACTGCTGCCACCTCTGTGTCTTGAACAGCAGTCTTGCAAGCAGACACGGAGCAGGTGAACCCTTTCCTTGCTTTGAGAGGAACATGGATTTACCTGCTCATTTTCTGCATGCAATATTGCTCTTTAAGACACATGGATGGGCCCAACAGAAAGGTGACTGCTCCAATATGTTCTGAAGGTAGCCCGTATTGGAAGGTTTTTTTATGCTTGACATTTTATTATGTTTGTATATTTTGCTGGAAGCTGCCCAGACTGCCTGGGGTATAAATAAAATAAAAATAATTATAATTATAATTATTATGCCCCTGTTTCAACCTTGGTATACCAGCCAGCCCCTTCTGTGGGTTCTCTTCACATACCTATGAAGAGCATGGAGTGTTTCTGAGCAAATTGCAAGCCTTCCTTTCTGTCTACCTCACGATCCGTCTATAGATAGGGAGAGAATGTTATCAGACACTGGACCCAAGTGGTGGGTTGTATAAACACACAAACACACACACACCAAATCAGGATATTGCTTTCCTACTGAATCAGTAAATGTCCAGTTAGATTATCTTAACAGCTCAGCTGTGATCCCTCAGTTTTGACAGCATTTGAAGGTTTTAGCTGCTAAATTCCAAACTGTCAAATGCTGGAACAAGAGGGACAGGGCAACAGAATTGACAACAGCAATTACCGGTATGTTGCCCCCCTGCCCCCGCCCAACCCCAAGGCGTCTTTCCTAAGGGTTCTCCAAATGATACAAACACTGCATTTAATAAGCTTTATCTTGATTAGGATAACTTATGCTCATGAATGCATTTCTGCCTCTGTTTTGTCGGTGATTGAAAGGGAGAGAACAAGGGTTCTTGAATTGCCTTTCCCCCATCCCTGGATAAAACAATAGCAGGGCTGTTATTTCTGAGGCTGATGCTGATTTAAAAACACAACAATCTGCGACCTAGCCAAACGCCAGCCTGGGATTCCCTTTTTTGCATGCACAAAGCTACCCAGAGATGGCTCTGGGTCTTAATTGCATCAATTAAGGACTCAAATCCAGAGAGACAGAAGACAGCTTGTACTCCCTTCCCTGCTTACTGCCCTCTGAAGCCAATTCTGGACATCTCACAAGTACCTCTCGCTTTCTGCACCGATAACCTCTGGAATTGACATGTGTTTAATGAACGCTCGGGGTGAAATTTGTTTTGCACGGAATGTCTAGCCAACTGCATTGTGTGGGGTCAAGAAGGAATTTTAGGCAGGGTAATTTGTTTAAGGCTCCTCTCCGCCCCCTTTACACTTGGGGAATTGCCTGGGGAATGGCCAGCTGGCTTTGTGATTAACACGAAGGCTAGCCAATCAGCGTTGTCAGACGAGGAAGAAGTGCTTCTTGACTGGCTGGTCCTTGTGCCAATCCGTGCCGTGCAAATTCAGCTTCTGCTGCCAAGCAGAAGAGCTGCTTCCCCTTTGCATTTGATCCTGCTGCAAATTACGTATGCCTCCTGCACAGCTATAGCAAAGATCTGATGGATGTCGAACAACCCCAGGGGCTTTTGCTTGTGTGTTTGCTCCCTCTGCCTTTATAACAACTTTGAGAGACGAGGTGCCGTGCACCCCGAATCAATCACGGTTGTGTTTTTTTTTTAGTGCCCATATTTTGTTCACGGAACAATTCGCTTCAAGATGCACAAGGAGGCAAGAGGGAAGAAAGAGCCAGAAAAAGACAGCCGGTATCAGCAAGAGCTGTGACGTGGCTGTCTCTTTGCTCTGCGAGCTGTTTTTTCTTGTTGTGGGGGTGGGAGCCCCGAAGCCACAGAAAAATCCAGCGATTTATACACACACAAAAAGCAGCAACGAAACACAAGGGGCTCTCAAAAGACTAAACAGATTGCCCATTAAGGCAGAGCAAGAGGGAGACGTCTCTCCCAGCAAGATGAGGTATGGAGTCAGCTGGTGCCTCTGGCAAAGCGTAGGAGGCAAAGGCAGGCAACAACAACAGGAGCAAAGAGACTGATTCCTGCAGGCTGGGACAAGGCTCTGGAAGGATGCAGAGAGGCAGGAAGTGGAAGCCATTGCGGTCAGCCTCATGAATCCTTTTGCTCTAGCCATTAACGGGGCCTGCACATCAGTCCTATACCAGGGCCTGCAGGTAGCCCGCATTAACCATCAGCAGACGCGAAATGCGTGTGGCCTCTTTTAAATTAGGTAAAGGGACCCCTGACCATTAGGTCCAGTCCTGGGGTTGCGGCGCTCATCTCGCTTTATTGGCCGAGTGAGCCGGCGTACAGCTTCCAGGTCATGTGGCCAGCATGACTAAGCCACTTCTGGCGAACCAGAGCAGCGCACGGAAACACCGTTTACCTTCCCGCTGGAGCGGTACCTATTTATCTACTTGCACTTTGATGTGCTTTCGAACTGCTAGGTTGGCAGGAGCAGGGACTGAGCAACAGGAGCTCACCCCGTTGTGGGGATTCGAACTGCTGACCTTCTGATTGGCAAGTCCTAGGCTCTGTGGTTTAACCCACAGCGCCACCTGCATCCCTTTCTTTTAAATTAGAGGCGCACAATTCAACTATTTCCCGTGTGGAAGTGTTTGGCAACGGTGACAGCTCTCGGTTCGAACCTATCCATTCTCCAACAGCCTCCTTGTGTTCTCACTGCAGCCGAGAGCAAATGCTCCCCCTCAAAACCTTCCATCTTTTTTTCACTGGACATCATCCTCTCTGCACAACCACAGTTCTCTGTGTACCTCCGACTCTCAGGCACTTCCTCTGGGTTCTTCCTTCCCGCACCCCCATTTCTCAAATAACCCCGTATTTTTTCCTCCTTGCAGCACCACAGGTCTCTCTGCACCTGCTCTCCTCCTCCATCTCTCCAATGAAATATTTGCATCTCTTGGTATTTTCTCCCCTGACCCTCTTGTGGACCCGGAAGCAGAAAAGCCCCATCAGGCTGCAGTCCTAAGACAGGCATTCTTGGTCAGCAACGACAAGATGAGCAAACGAGAAGCAGCAGGGTGCCAAATGTCCCTGGCGGGTTCTTGTATTCCAGCTCTTCCAGTATTTGTTAGCTGCTGCGCACAGAGCCCTGTTTTCATACATTCTGGGCACCACAATTTAAGGAGGATATTGACACGCTGGGATATGCAGAGAGGAGGGTGACTAAGATGATCAAGGGTCTGGAAACGAAGCCTTATGAGGAACGGTCGAAGGAGCTAGGCATGTTTAGCCTGGAGAAGAGACTGAGAGGAGATATGATAGCCATCTTCATGGAGGATGCAGCAAGCTTGTTTTCTCCTGCTCCAGAGAGCAGGACCCGAACCAAGGGCTTCAAGTTACAAGAAAGGAGATTGTGACTAAACATCAGGAAGAAATTTCTGGTGGCAAGAGCTGTTCGACAGTGGAATGGTCTCCCTCGGGAGGTGGTGGACTCTCTTTCCTTGGGAGATTTTAAAGCAGAGGTTGTGTGGCCACCTGTCATGTATGATCTGGTTGAGATTCCTGCATTGCAGGGGGGTGGAGTAGATGGCCCTTGGAGTCCTATCCAACTCGACAATTCAATGATTCAATGATGGGCAATTGTAATCTAGAGCCACAGGAGAAGCAACACTAACTCTTTATGGCCACCATCTTCTTTAGCATTTGTTATGTACTGAGTTGAATAGGATCCAAAATGCAGCAGTCTGATTGGTCCTAGAACAATAGGACCCAGAATGCAGCAGTCTGATTGGTCCACAGGAGCCACCCAATCCAGCTCCAGGTGGAAGTGAATCTGCAACCTGATTGGCCTACAGGAGAATCCCGGAATTAGCCAATCATGTGGGGGCCGTTGTGTAAATAATGTATATAAAGCAGACATTCTGGGGGAACTTCCCTTTTCCTTCTCACCACTATGAGCTGAATAAAGAGAATGAAATCCACTCTTGACTCCGAGTATATTTCAGCATTCATGTCACTAATAAAACAGGAACTGCAAGATCAAGCGTGACTCTCGGGGGCCGTTCGATGGGGAACCTGCAGCCCTGCAGATGTCGGTGGACTCAGCCCCAGTCAGCAGAGCAATCAGCCAGGGGGTGATGGATTGTTGCAGTCCAACAACATCTGCAAGGCTACATGTTCCTCATCCCTGTCTTAGGATGTTGTGGCCGGACCGTGTGGGAATAATAATAAATAAAGGTGAATGTGATCTTTTTTCCAGCGCCTCATCACAGGGGGCCGGCCAGAACAACAACAACACCATTCTAAGAAACAAACGCCATAAACAAATTCCCCATGGCTTTGCACTTACCCCTATGGCAGATAGTTTTAATGTTCTAATGATATCTTGCTTGTCTTTCAGGCTGTACACTGCTTAGGGATTTTTTGAAAAAGATAAATGCTTTCAAATAAATAAAACGAGCAGGCTCCCAGCTCCCAACTGACCTCGTCGATTTTGTTGCCCACCAACATCTTCACGACGCTTTTCTTCGTGAAAACATCCAGCTCTTGCAGCCAGCATTCCAGTCCCGCAAAAGTTTCCCTCTTAGTGACGTCATAAACTGGTCAGGAGGGACAAAAACAAACAGGTCTTTCCTCACTCAGATGCATTTTGTGTTCACATGAAAAAAGCAAAACGGGAAGGAGAAGCAGCTGCTGTTTCCCCCAGTCTTGGCCTATCAGGGGGTTCTGTGAGGCTGTCCACCCAGCAAATTATGTTCGCCTGTCAGTCAGCTGACGTCATTCCAACAGCTGGTGACATCAGCTTGAAGGATTCTGCTCTGCAGAGCTGCAATTCTCAAAGTTCCCTGTGAAAAGGGATTGGCTGTTAAACCACTCTAGGAATAACAGCTCTATGAGGGGAACAGTAGGCCTTCCTAACCAAAGTACAGCTCCCATAATTCTTTGGGGGAAGCCATGACTGTTCAGAATGGTACCATAGTGAATGGTGTGAATGTGTGCTTTCTGAGTACCGGGTCACCAATCTTAATAACCTTAGCCCGCTTGAAAACCTTTGCCTCTCCTGTTCCCGTTCACCTCTTTGTGACATCTTTGACTTCTCTGAGTTAGCTTACAATCCTCTTCCTCCCTCCACATCCCTTTTTCCTTTTGTGCCATGCCCTTTAGATTGTAAGCCCGAGGGCATGGACTGCCTTGGTTTGTTTTTTTTTAAATTATTGATCTGCAAGCCACTCTGGGGAGTATTTTTGGCTGAAAGGAAGATCAAAAATGCTTTAAATAAACAAAACTGTAAGGAGTGTGGTTTTGTGAATGTCACGGGCACACCTATTGCTGCAGTTAGTGATAACAGCTTTAACCTTGCATGACTGAATCGCTTTTTGGAACTTTTAAACTCCCCCCAAAATACACTTTAAAAGGAACCTGTGAGAATATTGCAGCAAGGTGAAAATGCAACTGGGGGTGAGCGTGGTGGTCTCTGTTTTCTTTGGGAAAAGGCTGGAAAGGCTATTTACTCTATGGCCTAAAACCAACGTCAAATGGAAATGTCTCGGAAGCCAAGCTGAAACGCCTTCAGCCTTTATGTCTGAAAGTTTTTCAAGAAGTAGAGGCTCTCTGCCAAGGGAACAACCATTGCCAACCCTTGGACTTAGTGGCATGGACGCAAGGCAGCATTAATTGCTGTTCTACATCTGCCAGTGCCAGCATGAACCATAGAGGAAAGTGTGTACTTCCATCTACCTCTGCCTTAATGTGTTTCACTTCAGAGTTGTGCTAATTACAACCCCACTATGCCTGCCACGTACCTAAAATTATACCTTGAGCACCTCGGTAATAGCTCGGAGTCAAAGTCCGGAATCGCTCCTGCCCTGCCGTGTCCTACAGAAAGGGAAACAAAGGTGTTTAGAACAAAGAGACCATTTAAAGCTCTGTAGCACCAGTGTAAGGGACGCAGGTGGCACTGTGGGTTAAACCACAGAGCCTAGGACTTGCCAATCAGAAGGTCAGCGGTTCGAATCCCCATGACGGGGTGAGCTCCCGTTGCTCGGTCCCTGCTCCTGCCCACCTAGCAGTTCGAAAGCACGTCAAGTGCAAGTAGATAAATAGGTACCGCTCCAGCAGGAAGGTAAACGGCCTTTCCGTGCGCTGCTCTGGTTCACCAGAAGAGGCTTAGTCAGGCTGGCCACATGACCCGGAAGCTGTATGCCAGCTCCCTCGGCCAATAAAGCAAGATGAGCGCCGCAACCCCAAAGTCGGCCACGACTGGACCTAATGGTCAGGGGTCCCTTTACCTTTACCTAGCACCAACGTAAATATAATAATAAACTAATAGCTCCACACACACACCTGCCACTGCTAGCCCCAGGACCCAATTGCCTTCCATAGGGACATCCCAGGAAAACAGGGCCTGGGAAGATGTCATGGGACTGGTTGGAAGCAGAGGAATGGTGGGAGGAACTAGCTGGGGAAACCCCCAAGAGGGTTCAGAGCCCGAGGAGTGGTGGTGGGACAACAAGGAGGGAGAAGGCTAGGAAGAGATGTCGGAAGCTAAAGAGGTAACAGGGTTTAGAGAGAAGGCGAGTCTCTGGCAGCGAATCTGAATCTACAGGAGAGGAGGGAGGTCAAGAAGCAGAGATGAGTCAGGCTAGTGAAGTGTCACAAGAGTTTCCCTTCCTCCTTAGTCTCCCAAAATCAGTAGAGGCATGAAAAGGGCAGAGGAGAGTTTGGTTTCACACGGGCGTAGTCTCTGATCGCATGGGAAAAGCTCCGGAGACAGTAGCGGAGGAAGGAAGGGGCAGGGCGCACTGGGCGTCATGGGGGTCTGCAGGGTGGTACAGGGGATGCTGGGCAATATGTAATATGTGCGCTGCAGGACGGAGCTGCCTGTTCCTCAGAAAGTTGGCTAAAAACAAGCTCAACAACTTTGGGGGATTTCTGAAAAAAAGCTCCACTAGTTGCTGCTGAGGTGAGGACTTTCAGTCCTTCATCACTTTACAAAACATAAAAAGTCTTTAAAAAATAAATAAATGTGGATCTGTTGCCCTGGGGTGACAGAACCCTTTAATCCACTTAAAATGCACAACCCCAAAGTTCTGATATGCACTTGAATCCCTCACACAAAATACAGACCCCCTGTACATGACATGAAAGTGCTTCTGCTCAGTGCTTTGAGGTGTCACAGCTCTGAAAAACAAGCACTCTGCTGGAGAGCAGACCCAGCAGTCTTATATTGGGGTATTTGTACAAGCACGAATAGTTTTAGCAGCCTAGTCAGGATATGGCTGCTGCTCTGCTTTCTTAGAAGGTAGAACTACACTCACAAAATGTCTCACTTTTTCTCAAAGCCATTTTTAAATCAATCAATCAATCAATCAATCAATCAATCAAACAAACAAACAAACAAACAAACCCAAGCGTTTCTTTACAGTGGTACCTCGGGCTAAGAACTTAATTTGTTCCAGAGGTCCGTTCTTAACCTGAAACTGTTCTTAACCTGAGGTACCACTTTAGCTAATGAGGTCTCCTGCTGCTGCCACGCAATTTCTGTTCTCATCCTGAAGCAAAGTTATTAACCCGAGGTAATATTTCTGGGTTAGCGGAGTCTGTAACCTGAAGTGTATGTAACCTGAAGCGTATGTAACCCGAGGTACTACTGTATTTTTCACTAGGAAAAAAAACATGCTCCATGTGTGCAGAAAATAAAATGGCTGCCATGTCCTGTATTGATAAAGCTTGTCCTATATTTCAGGTCCTCTCTCTCTCTCTATGTGTGAGTGTCTCTCTCTCTGTCTTTCCCTCTGCCAAGTTAGGGATCCTCTCCCAAGCACGTGTTTGAAAAGGTGCGCAAAAGGCCATGTATTTGAGCTCTGAGTAGCCAAGCACAGACTGATTTACAAATCTGTGTGTATGTCTGCGCGTGTGACAAATTCCAGAGGGGCCATTGCACGAGGCTGCAATAGATTGTAATGGACTGCTTTGAAGTCACTTCCGCACCAGATGGGAAGAAAAAATAAAAGTACCAGCAGCCTGGTTTGCAACGGAGAGAAAAGGCACTATTTACCCATATTGCGAGTTGCACGGGAAAGTCTCCAAGCACCATCTTCTTCACTTTGAAATCAACACCTGGGAGAGAAAGAGAGGCGTCAGAGCAGACCCACCTGTTTTTGGAGAGGGCTTATCAGATGCTGCGTGGCAGGCATAACAATTCCAACAGGAGGAAAGATGGGATCGAAATAAAATGTTCAAACAGCTAAGTGCAAGGGTGCCTCTTGCTTGTTTGGATGGAGAAGCGGTGGGTTGCTCTTCAGACCCGCTTTTCCAACCTCCATGTCCCTGCCCCACTGATATGCGGCTCCTGGAAGATGGCCTATGAAGGAAAGTGGCCCAGAGGAGGAGATTCCCTGTCCTTGAATTATCCACACAGAGAGGCTGGTTAATGTTAATGCACAGCTCTATTTGAGTCTCCCTGCCTGGACTTGCAAGTCAGGTGGTGGCCTGGGGCAGGAGAGCATTTAGGCCGCCAGTAAGGCAGCGTACAATCCCAGAGTTCCCGTAGCCATCAATGAGGAGCAAAATGAGTAGCGAAAATGGATCAAGCTGATCCAGGGCCGGGACTGGAACAAAGTACAGTGGTACCTTAGGTTAAGTACAGTGGTGCCCCGCAAGGCGAATGCCTCGCAAGACGAAAAACTCGTTAGACGAAAGAGTTTTCCGTCTTTTGAGGTGCTTCGCAAGACGAATTTCGTCTTGCGAGTCTTATGAGTTTTTTCCCTTTCCCCCCCTTTTCCTAAGCCGCTAATAGCCGCTTAGCCGCTAAGCCGCTAATAGCGCTAATCCGCTAATAGGGGTGCTTCGCAAGACGAAAAAACCGCAAGACGAAGAGACTCGCGGAACGAATTAATTTCATCTTGCGAGGCACCACTGTATTTAATTTGTTCCGGAGGTCCGTTCTTAACCTGAAACTGTTCTTAACCTGAAGCACCACTTTAGCTAATGGGGCCTCCCGCTGCCGCCGTGCCGCTGGAGCACAATTTCTGTTCTTATCCTGAAGCAAAGTTCTTAACCTGAAGCACTATTTCTGGGTTAGCGGAGTCTGTAACCTGAAGCATATGTAACCTGAGGTACCACTGTGTGCAGCAGCCGATCGGAAAAGTGCCTCTGAACACGAACAAATTGTCCCCAGCGCTGCACGACTGCATTCAAACTCTGCGCAGAGCCAGATTAGTAAACGAGGCTTTGCTTTGAGAAAGAGATGCCTCAATGGTATTTATGTAATATGCGGTTCTCCATGTGCAGAAATGGAAGGAGGAGAGAACTCCCTCCGAGGAAGAACGGTTGGTGAAAGTCTTGGGATATGGTGAATGCAGAGATGGCAGAATAGATGGCACTGATAAGATACAAATTCAGAATCTTTTAAAGGAGGCTGGAAACCATTTCTAGTCTGTATAAAAAGTTATTCGTTGATGTAACTTTCTATTTGGAAAATAATAATAATAATAATAATAATAATAATAATAATAATACCCCGCCCCCCCCCAGCCAAGACCGGGTTCAGGGCGGCTAACAACCAATAATAAAAACAAGTTGATTAAAATACAATTTAAAAGATTAAGGTACAACATTAAAACATTAGGGTGCAATCTTTTCATAGGAGGAGAAAGGAAAAAGAAGGAGGGGGAGACAATCAAACTGATTCTAAGCCAAAGGCAAAGTGGAACAACTCTGTCTTACAGGCCCTGCGGAAAGAAATCAGATCCCGCAGTGCCCTGGTCTCATGAGACAGAGCATTCCACCAGGCCGGAGCCAGTGTTGAGAAGGCCCTGGCTCTGGTTGAGGCTAATCTAACAACCTAAAAATAATAAAATATTATTATAAAATATGTAAGAAAGAGGAGCTTCCAAAACAGCAATTGTTCCAATATCTCTGTTTCTAAACAGTTTGCCTTTACAGTGGTACCTCGGGTTACATACGCTTCAGGTTACAGACTCCGCTAACCCAGAAATAGTACCTCGGGTTAAGAACTTTGCTTCAGGATGAGAACAGAAATCGTGTTCCAGCGGCATGGCAGCAGCGGGAGGCCCCATTAGCTAAAGTGGTGCTTCAGGTTAAGAACAGTTTTAGGTTAAGAACGGACCTCCGGAACGAATTAAGTACTTAACCTGAGGTACCACTGTACACTTAAACATAGGAAGCTGCCTTATATCGAGTCACAGTCTTGGTCCGTCTAGCTCAGTAATGTCTGCACAGACTGGCAGCAGCTCTCCAGGATTTCAGACAGGAGTTTTTTCCTGCCCTACTGGGAGGTGCTAAAATTTGAACCCAGGGACCTTTGGGCACACAGATGCTCTGGCAACTGAGCCACAACCCTTTGAAAAATTGTAAATATTATGAATAAATAAACATTATGGATAAATGACCCGCAATGTCTCTGTTAAAGCAGGGCAATATTTTTACACCTACACTCAGGGACAGCTAGGGGCAGGATTCCTGCATTGTGGGGGTTGGACTAGATGACCCTGGGTGTCCCTTCCAACTCTATGATTCTGTACAGAAGATAGAAGGCGGAGCTGAGCTCACAGCAGCTTGGCTAAGCCGCTCATTGAGACTGTCAAGCACAGTAGCACCCTAAGTCTGTCTTCCTTTGGGGGGGAAATACTGTATTTTTCGCTCTATAAGACACACCAGACCACAAGAAGCACCTAGTTTTTGGAGGAGGAAAACAAGAAAAAAAATAAATCTGAATCTCGGAAGCCAGAACAGCAAGAGGGATCGCTGCGCAGTGAAAACAGCAATCCCTCTTGCTGTTCTGGCTTCTGGGATAGCTGCGCAGCCTGCATTCGCTCCATAAGACGCACACACATTTCCCCTTACTTTTTAGGAGGGAAAAAGTGAGTCTTATAGAGCAAAAAATATGTTAATATCCTGGGAATGCTAGTTTGTGAAGGGTGCTGAGAATTGCAACTATAGTTCCCAGGGTTCTTTGGGGGCAGGGAAGCCAGGAGCTGCGGACAGGACCTGTGTTAAGAGATGGTGACATTTGAATCCCAGGCTTCCAAGGAAGAATGGAGGGGAACCCAAATGCCCACAACATAGAGGGCAAGTTTCACCCCCCCTCTGTTTCCAGAGAACAGGGGCAGCCAGTTGATGCTCACCAATGGTTGGGTTCAAGTAGGGCTCAAACTGATCTTCAGTGAATCTCAGCAGAAGGCTGTGGGAGGAGACAAGGAGAAAGAGGTGAGTTGCAGAGACATCCTGGGACTTGCTTTTCTCTCTCTCTCTCTTTTTCTCTCTCTCCAACTGGAGCAGTTTCTCCCCAGCCCCCTCAGTGAGCCTCCCCTCCCCCACTTCCCATGCACCTGGATTTTCCTACTCCGCTGTCTCCGACCAAGAGTAGCTTCAGGATGGGCAGTGACCCAGCGTCTTCTCGCGCCATGGCGAGCTCTGTTGCCAGACGGAGCAAGGAATTTGGCAGGAGCAAAACAAGGGCGGCCCGCCCAACATCTGAGCCAGAAACACTGGAAGGAGAGAGGAGGAGGAGTCAGAATAAATATAGGTCGACACCACCACCCCTTCCTTAGGCAAGGTGCACATTATGCACTAGAGAGCTGCATGAGGTTAGTTTGTGGCAGCGACTAGTTTCTAAAAATAGGTGTCTAAAGTCTTGCCTCCCTATCTGAAAACTGGGCTCTGCTTGATCAGTGGTAAGGGAAAAAAGGCACAACACTCAGGCTTCACAGACAGGGTAGCTCAGTTGGTTAGAGCATGGGTAGGCAAACTAAGGCCCGGGGGTCGGATCTGGCTCAATCGCCTTCTGAATCCAGTCCATGGATGGTCCGGGAATCAGTGTGTTTTTACATGAGTAGAATGTGTGCTTTTAAAATGCATCTCTGGTTTATTTGTGGGGCATAGAAATTCATTCATTCCCCCCCCCAATATAGTCTGCCCCCCCACATGGTCTGAGGGATGGTGGGCCGGCCCACGGCTGAAAAAGTTTGCTGACCACTGGGTTAGAGCGTGGTGCTGATAATGCCAAAGTTGCAGGTTCGATCCCCGTAAAGGACATCTGCATATTCCTGCATTACAGGGGGTTGCACTAGACTAGAAGATTCACAGGGACCCTTCCAACTCTACAATCCTACGAGCCTCAGCAAACCTGCGCTTGCAAAACGGTGGAACAACAATTTGGCAATGTTCTCCTTCTTCTGCTTGAAGGCAGATACTAGACTCAGTTCCCAAGCCCACTTTCAGCATCACGGTTTAACCTGCAAATATATCTGTGAAGTCTGCCCTGCTACGTATAGCGCAGTGTGCCCAGACCTGTGGACCTCTAGATATTGCTGGACTGCAACTCCCTTCATCCCCTGACAATTGGCCACGTTGCTGGCGGAGGCTGATGGGAGTTGGAGTCCAACAGCATCGGTAAGGCCACAGGTTCCCCCGCTCCTCTATAGGGGATCTAAGATGTGCTGTGCCTGATTTTTTTTTTTTTATGCACCAGATGGAGTTTCGCAGAAATAGCACTGATTCCTACAGGCTTTGCACCCACGTATGAGTGCATAGGATCCCATCTTCAGGCGGAGACCCTGGACGTATTTTAAACCAGGAAGCCGCAACTCTCACTGAGATCAATTGGCTGGCTTCCATGGCGGGTAAAAAACCAGACCGAATTTCGTATTGATTGCTCCTGTAGAAATCGAGAACGCAAGGTCCACTTTGAAATGGTTCTTTTGGGACTAACAGCCACGCGTTGGCGCAGAGAAGGGGCTCAAAAGCGGGATACCCCCCCCCTTACCCGCACAAAAGAAATCCGGAGCAGGGGAAGGTCGTCATATAGCTAAGCTTTGATTCGGAGCCGGGCCAGCAGGAGGCCCAAGTCGCCTCCGGAGCAGAAGCTGTCTCAAGGCGGAACAATTGGTGTTTTTTCGCTCCTGCCGAGAGAGGTAGAACCCATCCCTCTCCCGCACACCTCGAATTCAGGAGGGCACCTGTAGCTTTAAACCATAAACACCAAGATTTAACGGATCCGGAGTAAAAAAACAAAAACGGAAGGAAAGCTATTTTGGCCCGTGTGTGTGATTGCGGTGCAAATCGGTGACTCCCGAATGGAGCAACTGGGCGCGCTCTTGATGGCCTAAGGGAGCGAGGTGGCGGGTGGAAACGGGTCCTCGGGGCGGCCGCGCTTTTCTGGCGCTGCGCCCAGGGCGCACGAACTCGTCCGCTTCCTCCCGGCCTGGCGCTGGGAGTTGCCCGGCGCGCACCAGCTGATCGCCGCCCCTCCTATCAGGCCGGGCCCGGGGAAAGGAGCGGGGAGGCAGCCCTGCCCATAGCGGCGGGGCGAGCGAGCCATGTCAGAGTTCCAGATTTCGGTGGAAGAGCTCAACGACCTGCTGGCCAACGGCAGCGGCTGCTACAGCCTCCCCAGCGCGCACAGCAACGAGGTGGCGCCCCGGATCCACGTGGGCAACGCGTGAGTTTCTCCCCCAAACCTCAACCCCCACCCCCACCCCGCCAGCGCCCTCCCCTCCTCGGTTTGGGGGGGGGGGAGCAAGAACACCCTACCCCAATCCATGAGGATGTCTGTAGGCCTAGGAAAGAGCGACAGATGAAAACTGGGGCGAGGGGGGGTCAGGTTGAGGACGGCGGGGTGGGCTGGAAAACGGGGAGGCCGTTGCTGGTGGGGGTGGGATGCAAGGGGTGGGGGGCAGAGAATGAGTCCTTCACCCACTGCGGGGAAAGGAAGGTCCTTAATTCCAGTAACAGGGCTAGGGACCTCCACCCCCCTCCCCGCGTGCTATTTATTACAGTTGACAGGTTTTGTTGCCGTCATCGTGCTATAGTTGAACCTCTTCTTAGGGCTGTGGGGCAGCTAAGTGTTCATTGCCCTGTGGGTTGGAGCAGCTGCTGCTCCCATGTTAAAGTTTGGGGGACTGAAGGCAAGTGATTGCCGCTCGTCCAAATGCCTGCAGGTGATTGGAACCCAGGCCCCTGCCAAACCGATGGAGGGCAAAGGAGAGGCGAGAGACTCTGGGACGCTAAATTTGCTGCGTACAAATATATGAAGCTGATTTGATATGCTCTTGGTCTTATCTGCACCCATATTGTCTACTCTGACTGGCAGAGGCTCTCCAGGGTCTCAGGTTCAGCCTTTTCCAACTCCTGCAATCCTTCAGATGCCCGAAATGCCAGGAATCGAAGATGTGACCTTCTGTTCAACCCAAGGGGGCAGCTTCCCCCGCCATCAAGTAAATAAATAAAAATACTGAACTAACTGACCCATCATGTCACAGATAGCTTGGCTCTGGCCCGTCTGCCCCCCCCCCCAACATAAATCCTGAACCCCTGGCATGAATCCTGGTTGCGCCAATGTGTTCAACCCTGAGATTTGGTTATGTCATGTTGAGAGAAATGCATTCTGTGGCTGTGTACACACCACACATTTAAAGCACCCCCGCCAAGAATCCTGGTAACTGTAGCTCCTCTCTCACAGAGCCGTAATTCCCAGTATCCTTAAGAAACAATAATTCCCAGTATTCTTTGGGGGAAGCACTGGTGGGTAAAACCCAAGTCCACAATCTGCAAAATAAAAACAGGTATACTTCTGTTTCGTGAGAGAAGAGGGAGGGAGAGGTCTTTGGAACAGGTTGAGTGCAAGTAACCAAACTTCAGTGATAGTTTTGGCAACTGGTAAACCATTTTGACATCTTGTTCCAGGAAGTTAAACTCTGTTTGTTGCACTAGCGGCTGCCTCCGCATCTCCTTAGGACTAAGCACTGGGATGTTTCTACAAGTGATGTTTCAAAAACCCTGACTTCTGCCTTCCTCGTATCTGTAAATTGTATGAGAAAGCTTTGTTGGCTGGCGTGTACCTTGGCTTCCGTCAGGGCTTTGCAACCTGCTCTTTGCTCTTAACTTTTGGAAGATGGTAAAGATTTGCAGGTCCCATTAAACACTTTTAATAGGGTAGGAATTGGCCCAAGTCTTTCTGTGCACGTATCTGGAAGGGAAACTTTAGGGCATCTGTCTGTTTCGAGAGACAATAAAATATGCCTTTTGGGAGTTAAAACCAAACTGCTGGAGAATCACAGCGCCTGCTGTGGCTGCAGAGACTGGTAAGATGTAACTATCACAGAATCGTAGAGTTGGGAGGGACCCTGCGGATCATCTAGTTCAACCCCCTGCAATGTAGGAAAACGCAGCTGTCCCATACAGGAATCAAACCTGCAACCTTGGTGTTATCAGCACCATGCTGTAACCAACTCAGCTATGCTGCCTCCCAACCTTTCAAGTCAAGTCAACAACTCATCTGTAATTGGACTTCAATTTACACCATCCCTAACCATTGGCAATGATGGCTGGGGCTGATGGGAGTTGGTTTCTTGTTTCTGCCCTAAAATAAGCCCCCTTCTCACCCTCTTCCAGCTCCATCTTCCTTCCTTGCAGCCTGGTATTTCCGGAAAGCAAGTAGGTTTGGGTGTGTCGCCTTCTTACGTATTTGGAAATGCATGAGCTTATATGCAAGGCACAGCCATAAAATTAGGCTGCCCAGCTCAGTATTTTCTCTCTCTCACTGACCGGGGCCACTTCCAAATGACCTCTGATTTATTTGTGGGAAGGTTAGCTGGCGTTGCGTCAAGCAAGTACGTTTCCCCTCTCATTATTTGCAAAAGGTCCAATCCTTTGGGAAAGTGGGTTTGCTGTGCAAGGGCCTCCCGATCCACCATAATTGGACAGCCCAAATTTGCTGGCGTCCCGCTCAAAAACAGCGATGTTCTGGAACCTGCTGCATTTGTACGCTCTAAGCGCTGAGCTTTGGCCTTTTCACATAAAGTCACCTGTAAATAACAAAACAGTATCGTGGCATTTTCTAGGCCAGCTGGCTTACTGTAGTAAGAAGGCAGGTTTTATATATTTGCAATCTGCGGTCTGAAAACGACTCATGGTTTCCCTCGTTGTAAGTTTAGCAGACCTTCCAGGTGTCCCTATTTTCCAGGGACAGCCCCAGATTTACAGAAGTTGCCCCGGTTTCTGATTTGATCCCAGAATGTCCCAATTTTCCTTAGGACGTTCCTATTTCAATCAGATAAATGTCAGAGGGTACGGAGTTATGCGACCCCCCGAGCCAAGGAGATACTGTACAACCTTTAGAAGGCAGCCTTTGTAGAAGGAAGCTTTTTTAATTTTTTAATTTTTTAATTTCATTTTTATATAGGTTGGAAGGCGCCCAGAGTGGCTGGGGCAACCCAGTCAGATGGGTGGGCTAGAAATCATTCTTATTATTAATATTATTATTATTGAATTGGACGTCCCTATTTGCATTGGAGAAATGTTGGAGGGCATGAGTTGAGGCCTGGATCCGTCCATACAGTGGGATGAAAAATCCTGAAGTGACAAGATGGAATGTACTTCTTCAGATCGCTAAAGGGAAATGAATGCTCGCCTAGATTTTTATTTTATTTTAAACCAAACAAAAACTTGTTACAAGAAGAAAATCAGCAGAGCAGATAAGAGGCTGACTAGAACTTTGCTTTGCTCGTCCATCCTTCTGCTGTCAGGGAGCTTTTTACATTGCAGGGGGTTGCATTTCAAAATGGCTGCCCCCTTGCTCATTCCTTCACCTCAGAGCTTTCCTGCCTCGTTCCGCTGCAGGCGTAGACCTCAGTTTAGCCCTCCGTTTATAGTACTTTCTGGGGTGCCCTGTGAATGGTGCCTGGATCACCTTTGTGAAAAGGCCATGTGTAGCCCTATTCCAGTTCAACCAGTTCAACCAGAGGCAAACGTCGTAGAATTGTAAATTTGTGGCGTTGGAAGGAACCCTTAGGGTCACCCAACTCCCTGCAATGCAGGAATCTCAACTAAAGAACCGCCAAACATTAAGTGGACCTTTTGGACTGAGCTGCTGAAGCTCGTAGGCCGCAGGTTTAGCCACAGATCAACTCTAACCTAGCCCTAGTTCTGCCATCCAGAAATGTCAGGCAATAATTATATGAACACAGGATTTGTACGTATGGATTTATACGTTTTGGGCTGGGAGATATATCAATATATTGTCCAAAACCGGTTTGAAGTCCATATTGCGATACGGGTTTCATAATTTTTGACCTGGCAATATATCACGAATCATGGTGTGTGTGTGTGTGTGTGTGTGTGTGTGCTCTATGTAAAAATCACAATGCGGGAAAAACTGTGAAGCCAGCCAGTGCCTCTACACAGCTCCATCCTTATTTCAGACATCGGACTCAGCTACATCGGCAAAGAAAAAGCACTTTATATGCGTCGTATATATGCATTATAACACTGTGACACCAGGTGACGCTGTGGAGTTCCGTTTTTGCAAGCTTATATATGAGTTTCTAACACTCCGGCCATTGCCACTTATGCCAGCTGCAGGAAGCATAACTGTAACTGACCAGAAGGGAGACCTGTCCCTATTGTGAGACAGCAAACCTCTCCTTTGCGGAGTCAGCGTTTCTAAGCCCATCGATGTCAATGGGCTTTCGGCCACTTAACTCTGGCAGCGTGAGGCCATGCAGTGTCCAAGGGGGAATGATTAACGTCACTAGGTGCCCGATTTGGGAAATTGCCCTTGGCACCAGCTTGCCCCCTTCAGGCTTCTACTTGCCAAGCTTCTACTTGAATAGGGATTGATTATCCCTTAAGATCCTGTAATTACCTTGAGGCGTTGGCGGTTGTGGCTGGAAAAGAAGGAACGTCTTCCTCTGCTGGCGCTGTGTGCCTTTATGCGAATGGGGATATTAATCCCTGTCTGTGAGCACATAGGGTGCGAGGCCCTCCAGATGGGGTCCAGCTGGAGTCAAACAATATTTTGGGGTCACAGGCTCCCCATCCCGGCAAAGACCCAGAGGTCATAATGGCTGCGCAAGGTCTGGTCTTATGTGTGCAGTGTTGGAAGCTGTGGGTAGGCAGATACTTTTAAGTTCACGTGCTCTTAAATCCTGGTACCCTCAGGACATAATTGCCACTTACTATTTTACATTGCTCTTTTAATTTCCAAAGCACTTTGAAAAGTTTTGTGTCTTTCCAACAATAACCCGACACCATGCCCAACCGCGGTGTGCATACTGCTAACTGTAGTTAATAACCCAAACCCTAGTTTGAGCATGGAAATGTACAAGCAAACCATTTTTAGACTACTTGCCTGTTTTCCCTGATCATCTTGATCAGTATTCCAGTTTCTTGTTGCATCAGCCTCGAGGCAGATCAACAGCCCTTTGGTTTGTTGAGTCTGACAACATGCAAAACATGTTCCAGGCCTTTGGCTAATTAAGCAATCTATGGCATTTTAAACTGGAGGGAGGTGGTTTTGTTTGTTATGGTGGTATGCATTTTTGTGTTTTTATATTGTAAACTGCTTTGTGATCCTTGGATGAAGGGCAGTACAGTCATACCTTGGAACTCGGATGCCTTGGTACATGTATGTTTTGGCTCCCGAACGATCAAAAACCGGAAGTGATTGTTCCGGTTTTTGAACGTGCTTTGGAACCCGAACATCCGACACGGCTTCCAATTGGCTGCAGGACCTTCCTGCAGCTAGCCGGAAGCCGTGCCTTGTTTTCCAAACGTTTTGGAAGTTGAACGGACATCCTGAACGGATTCCGTTTGACTTCCAAGGTACCACTGTATAGAAATTTTATTAATAAAAATAATGATGATAACAACAACAACAACACACATGCAGTGGCTTGCAAACTCACTCCAGACCATGGTTTCTGATTATGATTTGCTGGTAGGGTTGAAAACCATGGTTTGTCAAGTCAAACATTGCTCCAAACCATGGTTCACTATTCTTTTGCATGATGTCTGTGAGTTAGATTTACATTTGAGGTGACCTTGTTGATTTTCCTAAGCTCACACAGTGAGTACTTGGCAGAGGAGGGAACTTGAACCCAGGTCTTTCAGCACAGTGGTGGACCACTGTCTCTCAGTTAAGAAAAGAGAGAATTTGATGAAATACATTGGCGATTCTCAGTAGTGCAGATCCAGTTTCCTCTATCTTTATGTATTTAAAATCAGGAAGAAATGTTTGTTGTTGTTTTTTAAGTCAATGAAGAAGATGTTTGAAGAAGACATTGATTGGTACAAATGCTGACAAGGTCATTGATACAGGAGTGCTAACTAAGCAGGGCACCAATGAACTCTGTGCATTTTAATACAAGTCGAAGTAAAAGGTCAGCCTGCTCTGAACTAGAAATTCAGGATGCAGAATTGCAGTGTCTGCAAAAAGAAAAAGGAAAGAAAAAATAGGTAAACGGTCCAGGGAACACAGGAGCAAGGAGAGTTAATTAAAATCTGAAGGTTAGATAAAGGTGTAATTGAGGATGCCTCAACACTTTTGCTCCTACGTATGGTCCTAAGGAACAACCCAAAGGGTCTTCTCAGGCCCTTTTGTTTTTGTGCAGTAGATGCACTGCTGCCACACATTTGTTTGTGCATTATTATTTGATTATTGACGTAAAGCTCCCAAATTTATTTTGTATAGTTAAGTTTTTACCTCTATCTTCAGTACATTTTCTTTTCCTTTACAGTGGTACCTCAGGTTACATACGCTTCAGGTTACATATGCTTCAGGTTACAGACTCCGCTAACCCAGAAATAGTGCTTCAGGTTAAGAACTTTGCTTCAGGATGAGAACAGAAACTGTGCTCCGGTGGCGCGGCGGCAGCAGGAGGCCCCATTAGCTAAAGTGGTGCTTCAGGTTAAGAACAGTTTCAGGTTAAGAATGGACCTCCGGAATGAATTAAGTACTTAACCCGAGGTACCACTGTATTGCTATGGCTAGTGGCTGATGCCAATAAGAATTCTTCTGATTCTGATCCTTGTTTCTGCAGTACCCAAATTCTGCTCTTTTGCAGGGATATTGCAATTTCCCAGCAATTTCCCAGCTGCTGATAGCACACCTATTGCTACATGGGGTGTGGTGAGGATGTCGTGGACCTGAGTTGTCATTATCCTTGAGCAACACAACCCCTCCTCTTCGTCTCTCCCCCCCCCCCCATGGCATGTTGTGAACTATTGAAAAGTATTAACTCATTCACGGGACCATTTGCAAATCCTGTTTGTCAAGAGGGCCACATCCTCCAGGAGTTTCCCCCTCTGTAGATTGTTGTGGGAAGCATTTCCCGAAAACTTCAGGATCCCCACCTCTGTTGTGGAACTCCCCCTTAAAATTGTTGGCATCCGTCTGTCTCGAAAGACCATGGAGTGTGCCTCTGGGGCGCAAGCCTAGCCAGTGTGTAGGGAGGTCCTGGGCTGCCCAGATGATAAGACCCCCTCTATGGGCCTCACTGATGTGGTCCAAAGGAAAGCAGAGCAGTATGTTTGGCTTCAGGAGCTGCTGGAATGAGACGTACAAGGCGCCATCCAACCATCTTAAAGACTCTAAAGAGCCAGTGTGGTGTAGTGGTTAAGAGCGGTAGTCTCATAATCTGGGTACAGTGGTGCCTCGCAAGACGAAAATAATCCGTTCCGCGATTCTCTTCGTCTAGCGGTTTTTTCGTTTTGCGAAGCAAGCCCATTGACAGCTTAGTGGATTAGTGCTATTAGCGGTCTAGCGGCTTTTAGCGATCAGCTGAGAGGCGGCTTATCAGCGGAACAACTGATAAGCGGCTTAGCGGCTTAGGAAAGGGGGGGAGGGGAAAAAACCCGCGGGAACTCGCAATATTTTTCCGTCTTGCGAAGCAACCCCATAGGGAAATTCATTTAGCGAAGCGCATCCAAAACGGAAAACCCTTTCGTCTAGCGGGTTTTCCGTCTTGCGAGGCGTTCGTCTTGCGGGGCACCACTGTAACTGGGTTCGCGTCTCCGCTCCTCCACATGCAGCTGCTGGGTGACCTTGGGCCAGTCACACTTCTTTGAAGTCTCTCAGCCCCACTCACCTCACAGAGTGTTTGTTGTGGGAGAGGAAGGGAAAGGAGAATGTTTGCCGCTTTGAGACTCCTTAGGGTAGTGATAAGGCGGGATATCAAATCCAAACTCCCCCTCCTCCTCCTCCTCCTCCTCCTCCTCCTCCTCCTCCTCCTTCCTTCTTCCTCCTCCAGATTTGTGTAGGGTTTACACCTTAGCCTTTTCTGTTCCTGAAAACATCCCACAAGGCAGCAGAGGTTTAGGATCAGAGTTTTCCTCCTCCTAGATGGGCTACCTTCCCAGGTTGATGAGCCTCATCTGTCCTTACGTTAAAATAATAATGATACACAGTGGTTGAATCTGCAGAAAGGAAACAAAAATGCTATAAATAAGTAAGAAATTACCATTGTTACAGTGGTACCTCGGGTTACATACGCTTCAGGTTACAGACACTTCAGGTTACATACTCCGCTAACCCAGAAATAGTACCTCAGGTGAAGAACTTTGCTTCAGGATGAGAACAGAAATCGTGTGGTGCGGCGGTAGCAGCGGGAGGCCCCATTAGCTAAATTGGTGCTTCAGGTTAAGAACAATTTCAGGTTAAGAATGGACCTCCGGAACGAATTAAGTTCTTAACCCGAGGTACCACTGTAGACTCTCAGCCCAACCTACAATGTTGAGAGATAAGCTCAAGGGACAACATTGCAGCGTTAGTGCAGTCTCTCAGCTTTGGCTGAGCCTGGGGCTGCATCTAGACACATAAAAAACCCCCACAACATTTCAGGGAAACGCATTGTAAAGCTCATAACAGGAATTCATGTTGCCGAAGGATCAAACTCTACAGCCCCGTCTAATGCATTAAAAAATACTAACGTAGCTGAGTTCTGCAGTAGAGGTTTAATACCACACTACATCTCAGGGCTGCTGTAAACACAATGGTGTTTTAAACCTGGGAGATAGCACAGTCAGTAGAGCATGAGGCTCTTAATCTCAGGGTTGTGGGTTTGAACCCCACGTTGGGCGAAAGATCCCTGCATTTCAGTGGGATGGACTACATGACCCTTATGGTCCCTTCCAACTCTACGAAGTCTATGATTCTATGTGAAAGCAAGCTTTCGGGGGGCGGAGGTTGACCAGTGCTTCTTTTTGAAGACTACAAGGTCTATATCATGGGTAGGCAAACTAAGGTCCAGGGGCCAAATCTGGCCCAATCGCCTTCTAAATCCGGCCAGCAGACGGTCCGGTAATCAGCGTGTTTTTACATGAGGAGAATGTGCAGTTTTATTTAAAATGCATCTCGGTTATTTGTGGGTCATAGGAATTCGTTCATTCACCCACTGCCAAATATGGTCCAGCCCCCCACAAGGTCTGAGGCAGTGTTTCCCAACCGGTGTTCCGCGGCACACTAGTGTGCCGCGAGACGTTGCCTGGTGTGCCGTGGGAGGGAGGCGGGCGAGTCGGGCGGCGAGAGGCGGGGCGGCGGCGGCGAGCACACGCGGGGCGGCGAGCGAGCTCCCTCCCACATCCCATCGCTGCTCGCTTCGGCCGGCCGCCCCGTGCTCCGCGCTGGTGTTGGCCAGCCTTGCGCACCCGGGGGATCTCCCCCCGAGAGCGCAAGGCTTGCGGGTGGAAGCCGGCAGCACGGAGCACGGGGCGCCCTTTGGAGGCCGCCCCGTGCTCCGCGCTGGTGTTGGCCAGCCTTGCACACCCGGGGGATCTCCCCCCGAGAGCGCAAGGCTTGCGGGCGGCAGCTGGCAGCGCGGAGCACGGGGCGCCCTTCGGAGGCCATAATGTGCTCCGCGCTGGTGTTGGCCAGCCTTGCGCACCTGGGGGATCTCCCCCCGAGAGCGCAAGGCTTGCGGGCGGAAGCCGGCAGCGCGGAGCACGGGGCGCCCTTCGGAGGACACCCCGTGCTCCGCGCTGGTGTTGGCCAGCCTTGCGCACCCGGGGGGCGCGTGGGGCGCCCTGAAACAGAGGGTTCCCCATGCTGCGGACTGTAGCCTGCCGCCCGACGCGCGGGGCGCCCTGAAGCAGAGCGCCCCTCGCACCAGGTAGACATGGGCCAGCCCCACAAGCTCGGGGGACAGCGGGGAGGCGCAGCACCGCCATCCCACTGTTCCCCGACCTGGTTTGGGGGGGGGGAAATAAAGGAAATTCTTTTTCATTTATTTCCCCCCCCCCAAAAGTAGGTGCGTCCTATGGGACGGAGCGTCCTATGGGACGAAAAATACGGTACTTACTATTTCATAATAAAGTAATTATAAAATACTTTCTTTGTGTTTATTTGATGCCTATTAAAGAGAGTTACTTTATATATAGTCAATATAGGCACAGAGTTAATTTTTTAAACATTTTCTAATGGTGGTGTGCCTCGAGATTTTTTTCATGAAACAAGTGTGCCTTTGCCCAAAAAAGGTTGGGAAACACTGGTCTGAGGGACAGTGGACCGGCCCCCTGCTGAAAAAGTTTGCTGACCCCTGGTCTACATCTTTTGCTTTGGAATTTTGCCATTGCAATTGTGGCCTAGCCTAAATATGATTATACCTTCCTTCTGGGTTCCTGCCCTTGCTGGTGTTTGGCATTCTTTATCTGCCACTAAAGAAGATGGATTAGTCGAAACTCATCTGGCTTCAGATAATTGGCTTTGGGGAAATATTTGTTTCATGCAACTGCACATGTTATTTTATTTTAATTGATTTTTATATCCAATTTGTTCAGGGCCTTTGCATATGAAGATGAATCTATTGGCCACTGGGCTCTGATCAATTTTTTTTAAAAAAAATCGTTTCAAAGTTTTGTTTGTGTAATAGATTTCTATAATTCATGGGCTACCTTGGCTTTTTGTGTGTGTTCACAATGTATTGGTTGAGGAACCTATTCTCCTCGGCCACAGATCTGAATTTTCTACTCTGTGGCAAATCTTCTGTCCCTTAAGCCAGTCTTTTTATACCAAGAGGTTTCTGACATTTCTCTCACTGGTGACAAGCAGTCTCTCTCTTTGCTAGAGTAATATTCTGCAGAGGGTAATGTTGATCCGGTGGCTGGAGTAAAGTTACAAGACTTGCTAGGATGAGCTCCAGATTTAGAGTAGACAGGAGTTTATGGCCCTCTCTGGGGGCTGCAAGAAAGGTCTCCTCTCTCCCCCCACGCCTGACTGCCCTTCTCCAGAGCACACAAAAAGTGTTCGTTGTCCTCTATGGGGTTTGTGGATCAAGACCTTTTAGACAGGCCAATGGCTCAGTTCAAATGGTTGGTAAAGGTAAAGGGACCTCTGACCATTAGGTTCAGTAGCGGACGACTCTGGGGTTGCGGCGCTCATCTTGCTTTACTGGCCGAGGTAGCCGGTGTACAGCTTCCGGGTCATGTGGCCAGCATGACTAAGCCGCTTCTGGCGAACCAGAGCAGCGCATGGAAATGCCGTTTACCTTCCCGCTGCAGCAGTACCTATTTATTTACTTGCACTTTTTGGCGTGCTTTTGAACTGCTAGATTGGCAGGAGCAGGGACTGAGCAATGGGAGCTCACCCCGTGGCGGGGATTCAAACCACCAACCTTCTGATTGGCAAGTCCTAGGCTCTGTGGTTTAACGCACAGCGCCACCCGTATCCCTTTACATATCATAAATCCCTGCATATTTTACAAAAATACTTTTTCTAAAAAAACAAACCCCAAAAAACCCCAGAGTCCTTTTTGTTGGGGATAACTCAGATGGAAATTCCCAGGTGTCGGAAAAGGTTATTTATGTAGGCCACTACTGTGGCTCATGTTTTGTTAGCCCAAAAATGAAAAACGAGCGAAGTCCTGACTAAAGAATATTGGCAACTTAAACTGATGGAACATGTGCAGCTTGCGGACCTAACATATATAAGATAAGAGAAGAAGAGTGTACGTTTACAGAAGATTGGGGAATGTTTATTTGAATATATGGGGACAGTTTCGTTTGTTTGAAAACACTGGCAGCATTAAGACAAATTCAACAGTGTAAATAAGTTTTGATGGGTGTAATAATGGAATACTGAATGGTTAGCTTATATAAAATATGCAGGTATTTATGTTGTGCAAAATGAACCGTGGAAAGAGAGGAAGGGAAGTCATTGATATTTTAATGTTCTTTAAGTGAATGTTCTAAAATGTAAAACAGAAAATGTAATAAAAATTACACACACACATACACAAATATATGACGTGACTCAATCTTCCCGTTACAGGTTCATAGCCAAGAATGTTATGCGCCTGCAACGCCTGGGCATCACCCACATCCTGAACGCGGCAGAAGGCAAGTCTTTCATGCACGTGAACACCAATGCCGAGTTCTACGAAGGCACAGGCATCACTTATCACGGCATCAAGGCCAACGACACCCAGGAGTTCAACCTCAGCCGCTACTTTGAGGAAGCCGCCGATTTCATCGAGAAGGCGTTGGCACAGAAAGATGGTGAGAGGCACCTGTCGCAGCTGCAAGAACCTGTTCCTCCGCTATGGGAATGAACTGCTTGTCCTGCTGAACTGCATTCTGCTGCGTTCTCCAGGCCAAGCTACGGCATGGCCCTCCCTTGCTATTTCCTTGTCCCCTGCTTGCAGATGCATCTGGTTGCTCTTTGCGTTCCATGGTAGCCTTGAGCGCAAAGGAGGGCAGGCTGGAGAGTCTGAACCAATCCGGTGTCCTGCTTGCTGCATCAGGGAGTTGTAAGTCTAAAAACAGCAAGAGGACACTAGTTTGGGAATGGCGGTCTGGATCAGTGGCCTCTTAGTGCCTTGTCAATCTGGATTTTTGTGATCATTCTCATCTCCAGGATGTACCGTATTTTTCGCTCTATAAGGCGCACCAGACCATAAGACGCACCTAGTTTTTGGAGGAGGAAAACAAGAAAAGAAATATTCTGAATCTCAGAAGCCAGAGATTCTGGCTTCTGGGATAGCTGTGCAGCCTCCATTCGCTCCATAAGACGCACACACATTTCCCCATACTTTTTAGGAAGGAAAAAGTGAGTCTTATAGAGCACAAAATATGGTATGTGTGTGTTTGTGCGGAATTTAAGGGACATGAATTGAAGGGAATCAGCAGTAGCGTGGGAGGATTAGCAGGAGAAACATGTAAAGTATACCCCATTATTCTTGCCAAGAGTACAGCTTTTGTCTGCTAGCTGAGGATCGCTTTCAGACTGATGGTGGATTGTGTGCTTTTTTATATTTGAGCTGGGTTGTGCAGGCGGGAGCAGCAATGCTTCTTCTGAATGACATTCGCTGGAAACCACAGGAGGGGAGACAACCCTTCTGCTCAAATCCTGCTTCAAGGTTTCCCATATAAGTATCTGGCTTATACCAGTACGCTGGACTCAATGGGCCATTGGCTGCTTGATCCTCCTCCTCCTCAATTAATAATTTATTATTTATATCCTGCCCATCTGGTTGGGTTTCCCCAGCCACTCTGGCCAGCTCCCAACAGAATATTTAAAACATCAAACATTAAAATCTTCCCTAAACAGGGCTGCCTTCACATGTCTTCTAAAAGTCAGATAGTTGTTTATTTCTTTGACATCTGATGGGAGGGTGTTCCACATGGCGGGCGCCACCACCAAGAAGGCCCTCTTAGATTCTTACGAAGTGAAGAGTCGGGCCTTGGCTTTCAACTGCTTGTGGTTTGACAGCCTGTTTAAATCTGCTGTTGCTGATTCATTCATATTTTGAATCTGCGGCGCAGCTGTTTTCAAGTCCCCGGGCAGCTCAGTGGGTACCCCTTCTACATACACAGTTCTTCCAAACTGGCATTGGCATCTGCTAACCTTCGGCATTCCTTTCTCCATTAGGTTTGGGTTAGAAATTTGATTGTGTCTGCATTTTAAAGCGAATCTAACAACCTTTTTGCCTTCTGAAACAATGTGAGAATCTGGAGGGAACCAGGATTTTTTTTGGGGGGGGGGGGCGCTGGCTGGCTTGTGGCATAAGCTTTTGTGAGCTAGTTTCCAAGAAAGATTTATGCCATCATAGTCTTCAAGGGGACACAAGACTCATAGAATCTCATAATTGTAGAGTTGGAAGGGAACCGACGGTCATCTAGTCCAACCCCCTTTTTGTGGCTTAACGTGTTCCTATGCGGCCCACATGTGGCTTTGCTCTCGTTCCCCCGAAGGCAAAACTTCTCAGGCCCTCCTCTTTGGGCAATTTCGTAACTGGATCCCACCCGAAAATAGCGACAGCCTGGACAGTTTGTCCCTTTCCCACACCTCGAAGGAGATTTTGTTTCCCGAACAAAGAAAGCCAGTTGGGCCCTGTGGGTGAGTGAGAGTTCCCTGGAGTGTTGGAATTCTTGTCATTTGTTCTTGCTATTTAAGTGTTTCTATCCACAGCGAGAACCCAGAGCAGCTTGCAAAAAAAGAAAAGAAAAAGTATAATTAGAAAAGTTAAGATGTAAATTCACGAACCTTTACCTTTATTCCTGTCCTGGAGGTTACACATCATTTATGAATGTCCCTGTTTAAGACAGCCTAAATCCTTTCTGAATTAATAAAAAGTGAGGGGTTGAGACCCCCATGACTCCCCATCAGCCTGACTCATCTCTGCCTCTTGGCCTCCCTCATCCCACTCTCCTTCTGCTTCTGGACTGCTCTCTGCCACAGACTCTCCCTTCTCACTAAGCCCTGTTCCCTCTCCAGCTTCTGACACCTCCTCCTCCCAGCCTGCTCCCTCTGTCCACCCCCATGGTCATCCCACCACCGCTCCCTGGGCTCTGAGCCTTCTTCCCTTAGGGGTTTCTCAGTTTGTTGTGCCCACCTTTCCTCTGTGTCCAGCCTGTCCACAACAGCCAATGTAGATAGACAGCACTGCACTCGACGGACCAGTGGTAGGACTCGGTGGAAGACAGCTTCCTCTGATACCCTATCAAAATGGTGGGTGGCAGATTGTCACCTTCTCCCTTCAGAATCTCTCTTCTGTCTCTCCTCACCCCATTTTCTTTTGCAGCTTGCTAATCTCAGGGTTGTGGGTTCGAGCCCCACATTGGGCCAAAAGATTCCTGTATCGCAGCAGGTGGGACTAGATGATTCTCGTGGCCCCTTTCAACGCTACAATTCTGTGATTCTGTGTGTTCCCCCTTGGCATCAGGACTCCATTTTACACATTCTCTCTCTCTCTCTCTCTCTCTCTCTCTCTCTCTTTCTCTCTCTCTCTCTCTCTCTCTTTCTTTCTCTCTCTCTCTCTCTCTCACACACACACACACACACACACACACTTGCATATAGCTTCCATGAGCCCCCAGTTGTCACATATCCTGACTACACCGGCTTTTCTCTTTTCTTCTTCCCCACCAGTGTGATGTAGTGGTTAAGAGCGATACAGTGGTACCTCAGGTTACCTACGCTTCAGGTTACATACACTTCAGGTTAAACACTCTGCTAACCCAGAAATAGAGCTTCAGGTTAAGAACTTTGTTTCAGGATAAGAACAGAAATTATGCTCTGGCAGCGCGGCAGCAGTAGGAGGCCCCATTAGCTAAAGTGGTGCTTCAGGTTAAGAACAGTTTCAGGTTAAGAACGGACCTCCGGAACCAATTAAGTACTTAACCCAAGGTACCACTGTAGATTTGTAATCTGGTGAACTGGGTTCGCGTCTCCGCTCCTCCACATGCAGCTGCTGGGTGACCTTGGGCTAGTCACACTTCTCTGAAGTCTCTCAGCCTCACTCACCTCACAGAGTGTTTGTTGTGGGGGAGGAAGGGAAAGGAGAACGTTAGCCGCTTTGAGACTCCTTCGGGTAGGGATAAAGCAGGATATCAAATCCAAACTCTTCTTCTTCTTCCCCTTTTAGGCCGGGTGTTTGTCCACTGCCGTGAAGGCTACAGCCGCTCGCCGACGCTGGTCATCGCTTACCTCATGTTGCGGCAGAACATGGATGTCAAGAGCGCCGTCAGCATCGTCCGGCAGAAGCGGGAGATCGGCCCCAACGATGGCTTCCTCCGGCAGCTGTGCCAGCTCAACGACCGATTGGTGAAGGAAGGCAAGCTGAAGAAGCCGTAATGGCCGCCGCCGCTTGCCCTCTCTTGCCGGAACTCCCGTTCGTTGCTTTTGGTTGCCAGCTCCAACTGCCAGGCCGCGCGAGGGAGGCAGGGGTCCCCTTCTGGTTTCTCCTGCTGCCCTGGGTGGCACCAGAGGGCGCTGCTGCAATATTGAAACGCCCAGCGCCCAGGCGCCGGCTTGTCTCTTGTGTCTTTTTATTTTTAGTTTGGAATCCGCCCAATATAACGTGTGTGATTTTTGTGTGCGTGATTTTGTTTGGAGTCCCTTTTTGCACCACAGCTGTGAAGGCCTTTGATAAAGTCGAGTGTTCACGTTGCTAGATCACTGCCGGCGCAGATGGTCCTCACTTGCCGCCCTCTCTTGTGCTGTGCCACCTTGCAGACCCCGTGCCCACCCTCCCAACTCCTCTGGGGGTTAAATCTGGAGGGCCCTTTTCATTTACATGTCATGGGGCCAAGGGCTATCCCACCCCCTGGCCCAAACCTACCACTTTCATCCCTTGCTAACAGCATGTGCCAAAGGGTGGTAACTTAACAGAGTCAGGTTCCTAGTCCATATGGTCTCTGTGCAGGGTCCACCTGGGCTGCCGACCTTGGGCAAGCAAGCTGGTTAGGTGTTGGGCTCCTGGCTCGAACGCTTGGACCTTGCGAGGTTTTTCGGAGCCCGGAGTCCCACCTGGTTGAGCCCTGCTTGTCATCTGACCCCCACTCGGCTTCTACCTACGTTCCGCTGCTTAGCTGTGATTCTATGCACCATCACTCTTGGGTTGTGTTTTTCTCTCTCATCCAAATGAGGCTGCAGCAATTAGAGAAATAGGCTCCTAACGGGAGCAAACCCAGAGCAGATGGGAAGCAGGCAGGAGCGCAGAGCCGGTTGCCTACACACACACACACACACACACACACACACACACTTTCCCCACCTTTTTCTTTTAGAGAAGCACCGTCTGCCCCATATCTCCCCCACTCACGCTTGGTCTGACCTCTCGGAGCATTACGAGATGGGGAAGTCGCATTACTGTAAATAGATAGAAACACACTCTCTGCTAACCATGTAATCTTTTTGTATATTCGCTGTGTTTCATATGAGTATCTGGATATATAATATATATAGATATATATATACATAATACACTGATATAATATATATAAAATATTCACACAAGCAATGAAGAAAAGCCATTTGAGAACACGCTATCGAGGCAAGTAGCCTTTTGTATATAGATCGTTGATAATAGCTGTACTCACGTTTTTTGTGTGTCCAAAGCAGATTTACTATGATTATTATTTGAAGGCCAATGCGGTAGCGGTTTGGGATCCTGTGCCCAGGAATGTGTCGGGTGGCGCACCAGCCGCATGCAGCCTCTGACGTCTCGGGGAGTCGTAGGACAAAGTCACGAGGTTGTTGCCTCTGCCTAAATGTGTTTGGCGTGAAAGGGTATGTGTGTCAGTGCTTAGCTATACTCAAAGGATGTTGTCTGCTGGTCCAATAAGGTAGTGATGGGGAATCATGTGATCCAGCAGGGCCAATGAGAAGGGATGATGGGAATTGTAGTTCCGACAACATCCAATGGGTCACTCCTGCAATCGGTGATATTGGCAATCAGTTTGTTGTTGTTTTTTTGGCCTGGCCTCCTCCAGTGATGGCAGTTTTGAAATCCTCCATTGTGGAAGTGAAACGAATGAGGTCAAATAAGCTGATCTGTAAAGATGTGCTCTCTCTCCCTCTCTCTTGGCCTCAAGTACACACAACCTTGTTTTGAGTGTAGGGATTCTCCTTGTTTCTGGCTACGCACCGTATTTTCCTGTGTAGAAGACGATGTTTTCTTTCCTTAATTTTTTTGAGTAAAAAATGGGGGGCAGGCTGCCTTATGCATGGTTTTCAGCGTGGCGAACAACAACTTGGAGGGTGATTGCCCCCCAAAAGCTCAAGAGCTTTGGCAACCCCAAAAATATTGATTTCTTAATGTTGGCTTCAGAAAAACAGGAGTCTTCTTCTACATGGGAAATACATGGTGTTTGCTCCATGTGGTAGAGCTGAGCTGATATTTCGCTGGATGGGTTTTTCTGAGCTCTTTTTCTTCTCTGCCTTAGAAACAGAGGGTGCTTCCTTTTGCAGGTATCCTACAACTGCAATACCCCAGATCACCACTAGGTTGGAGACATTGTGTAGGATGCAGAAAGGCAGACCGCAACTGTGTTTGGGGTGTTGGGAACGGGGTTGGAGCCCCTTCAACAGCAGAGCACGTGATCTGTGTCTAAAAAGGTTCCAGGATCAGTCCCTGGCATCCCCAGGTAGAGCTGAAAAGGACCTCCCCTTTAGAAAGAGCTGCTACCAGCCCGTGTAGCCAGTACTGAGCTGGGTGGGCCAGAGCTTCGACCATGTTTAAGACGGCTTCCAGTGTTCCTAACCAGCTCTATTGGGATCGCTTTCCCCAGTTCATTTCTCTTCTGTTCGGGTCTCGGAACAGGGTAGAGGGAGGTCAAAGGGTTGGGCTTTGACCTCTTGCTGCAGCGAGGGTGGGTGAATTCGTGCATTTCAGTTTCTCATTTTCCCAATCCTCAATTCATCACACCGAAAGCCCTTGCCAAAATTCACCAGTATTTTGGTGTGCATTTCCCCACCCCACCCCAACACTAATATAATATACGTTTGTTTGGGTGTTATTTTAACCTGCAGTGCATATATTCCTGCATGCATTTTTCAGCTGGAGAACGGCACTGCAGAAATCCACAGAGGTGCGGATTTTTTGAAGGATAGCTGCTGCATATTGGGGTTTTTTTTGGGGGGGGGGGGAATGAGACTCAGATAGCTTTGCAATGAAATGACCATAGCCGGACTCCCCTGTTGTCATCTGAAGACCACCTTAAAGAGCAGGAAGCAGGGCGAGGGGCGGCAGAGGCTAAGAAAAAGAGATCTCGCTTTAGGGCCTAGCATTGTAGGAGGTCCAGACCTAGGTCTTTCCAGGGGTCAGTAGGTTAGATCAGCGAACAGGACAGCGAGTCTGTTTGGGAATGGGAAGCATGACTTCAAATCCTTGATCTCGCCACTCTTTGCCTTGTGTGGGTTACCAGGCTGCTATCAGCTACACGACCGAGGCTGGGAGTCCTGTTATTGTACTATAATTCCCATCATCCCTGACCACTGACCATGCTGGCTGGGGGTGATTTGAACTGCAGGGATTGCTTCATTTTGAAGGTATCCCTTAGCTTCTGTCGAGCCAATGTGGCTTCGTGTTTACCCCCCAAAGTTCAGAGCCCTGGAAATTTGGACCGGGGAGACCCAGGTGCAAACCGTCGTTCACCACCCCCACTGAAGCAAAGTTGCTGTTGCTCAGTCTGGCCTACCTTGCAGGGATATTGTAACGGTTAAAAAAAGATGGGAGTGCTTGCTTTGCTATTCCTTATTTCTTCCAAGAAGCTCAATCTAACAAAACTCCCTTTTCTCCTGTGTGGCTTCCCCAGAGCATCCTTTGCACTCATAAATATTTGTAGTACCTGTTCTTCCCCTTATGGCAGCCTTTCTTGAGCTTGAGTCCCCAGATGTTGTTGGGCTACAACTCCCATCATCCCTGACCACTCGTCCTGTTAGCTAGCGATGATGGGAGTTGTAGTCCAACAACATCTGGGGGCCCAAGCTTGAGAAAGGCTGCCTTAGGGCCCAGTGCAGCTTTAGGCTGAAGTAGGAAATAAACCTGGTTGTCTGGGTCTCGGGAGGAATGTTCTAAAAACAGCCAATTCCAAAACAGTACCTTTCGGAGTGTGTTTATGGCCAGCAAGTGAAGTCCTAGCTGTTATGAGTGCTAGGGGTAAGTTTTCAAGTTGCACGAGACTAAAGGGAGGCCAAAGCCAGCTTCAAGCTAGCACAGGAAGTCAATGGAGAAGAGACTCTCTGGTTCATTTTTAAGTTGGTTTTGGGCTTTCGCTCAGTATGTGTGTTTCTTTAGATTTTCTCTCTGGGCTCAGACTTAGTGGCGAAGAAACTTTTTACCCTCCTTGGTAGAGAAGCGATTCATCACTCTGGATAGATACCTGAGTAACCCAGGGGTTTTTTTGTTTTTTGTTTTGCCCTTGTAGCTGCAACTGGGCTGTAGCGGCGCACCCGCTCAAAAGCAATAGTTTGTGGGCAAAGAGAGACGTTCACGCTCTCTTTTGAACTCAGGTTTGATTCCGTGCAACTTTTATGAGAACGTGTGGCCTTGCTTTATTTATTTCTTTATTTCCGCTGCAAGTGGGGCAGGCGGCCCCATCGATAGACAGTGCACTGCCCCCCCTCCAGAAAATCCTGTTGTGACACCCTTGCCTTCAAGATTTCACCCGGAGGCCTGGAATGTGGGAAGGCCCTCGGAAGCACGTGCAGAGTGCTTTTCTGAACACCTGACCTTGGGGCCCATGGGATTTGTTTGAAGTCGGAGCCACTGGGTTCAAAAGCGCATCTTCCCCATAGTCTGGAGCCCTGCACACTTAAACAAAGACAAAAAACGGCCCACTGCCAACTCTCACTGCCTTGTTTCTTGCCAGCCTTTTTAGCGAGGAGTCAAGTCTTCCTTTTTTCAACCTGGGAGGAGGAAGAGGAGCCTTGGGTTGGTGACAGAGCACACGCTTCTCATGCAGAAAGTCTCAGGTTCGACACCCCCCCCCAGCATCTCCACTTAAAAGTCTCCGTCTGCGGAGAGCTGCTTCCAGTCAGAACAGACAGCCCTGAGCAAGGTGGATCTTCATTTTGGTGCAAGGTAGTTTCAAGCGCTTGTCAGGGTGGAGTGCTGTCTCTGGATCGCTTGCAAACTTGCCTATGCCGAGTTAGGATGGAGGGCTGCCATTCTACAGTATATACCGTATTTTTTGCTCTATAAGACTCACTTTTTTCCCTCCTAAAAAGTAAGGGGAAATGTGTGTGCGTCTTATGGAGCGAATGCAGGCTGCGCAGCTATCACAGAAGCCAGAACAGCAAGAGGGATTGCTGTTTTCACTGCGTAGTGATCCCTCTTGCTGTTCTGGCTTCTGAGATTCAGAATATTTTTTTTCTTGTTTTTCTCCTCCAAAAACTAGGTGCATCTTGTGGTCTGGTGCATCTTATAGAGCGAAAAATACGGTATGCATTTTTATTCAGGAGTCAGCCCGGTTGCCTGAACCAAGTGAAATCTGAGCAAACGTACATCAGGATCGGGTTCTGCAGCTGAGGCCCTTTTATGCGCAAGCAAGTCCCTTTTTGAAATCCACGGGACATGCTCTGAGCAAGCCCGGTTCTGTCAGCAGGCTGCATGTTGGGGCTTGGCAATGGCTTCCCTGCAGACTGTGTTGACTCCTGTCTGCCGAAGCTCCAAGTGCCTGGATGTTGGAGGGTGTAGCGTTCGCCAGGAATGAGCGGTTCAGAATTAATGTATTTGGGGAAGGGGCTACCACAGTGAGAAAAAGTGGAAGGGGCTGAGCGGTCATTGGGCAGTGCCCACCTTGGGTGATGGAGGGGGAAATAAGTTGCCAGAAGGATGTGTGTTGCCATCTTTTATAAGTTTGGTGTGATTGTTTTCTCTTGTGGGAGGAGAGATGACCCACCAGTTTCCAATAAAGTATTTGTGTGGCATTACACTCCTCTGATGTGTGTCTTTTGTGGGTGTGTAGGGGGAATGTGGGGTTTGCCTGGGACCCCCTCTACCCCCAAAAAGGGGGATGAAAAGAGGGACACCTATTGCACCCCCTCCAACATTTCTCAGCCGTAATTTTATATATATATATATATTATTATTTTTACCAACAACCAAAACCCAACAGGCCGCTGATACATTGAGTATACATAATCAATAATAACATATTCAGATTGACCATATGTACAATTCCATATACATTAACACTCCTCGCTCCACAAGGTTTATTTAACTTTTAACATTTTAATTGCCCCAAATTGTTCAAATCTACCCAAATAATTCAATATCTTCTCAGACCAATCCTCCTCTTTCTCTCTGACTTTAAACCCTTTCATTCTGTGTATCTTCACAGTTAGATATTCTAAAATTATAATATTATTCAGTTTTTTCCTCCATTGGTTCACCCCTAGCTCTTCTGCATTTTTCCAATTACTCGCTATAACCTGTCTGGCTGCAGTTACCATCAATTTTACCCATTTACATTCCTCTTTTGTTTTTAACTCGGTGCTACTCAGGCTAATAAGAACCATTAATTTAGATATTTCCACCTTCCTACCCACAATTTCCGATATTTCTATACCAATCTGTTTCCAAAATTCATGAACTAACGGACAATCCCACCACATATTTCTCACCCGTAAATACGGACATCCTTCAGAAAGGGCAAGCGGGACAAATTTGGGATCAAATCGGAAACAGGGACACCTATAATTCTGGGACCGTCCCTGGCAAATCAGGACACTGGGACGGTTTCTCTTCATCCGCTGACTCCAGGAAGGGTGCAATAATAACTTTAACCTCTGAGGCCGGTTCCAAACACTCCTTATTTCTCAAATGTCCAGGGATTTTTGGTCCATGAGGCCACAGCAAATGCTATGGGCGCCGTCCAGGCCCGGTAGACGACAATTAGCATTGTCTAGAGCAGCGGTTCTCAACCTGTGGATCCCCAGATGTTGTTGGACTACAACTCCCATTATCCCTGAGCTCTGGCCTTGCTAGCTAGGGGTGATGGGAGTTGTAGTTCAACAACATCTGGGGACCCACAGGTTGAGAACCGCTGCTCTAGATCAGTGTTTCCCAACCTTGGGTCTCCAGCTGTTTTTGGACTACAACTCCCATCATCCTTTGCTAGCAAGACCAATGGTCAGGGATGATGCGAATTGTAGTCCAACAGCAGCTGGAGACCCAAGGTTGAGAAACACTGCTCTAGATATTGTAGCCCACTCTTCATCCAGAGATGGGGAGATGAAAATAGCGGGATCGCTCTCTGCCCGAATATGCCAGCAAATTCATGGCAATGTTATATACAGTGACCCTACTGTGTGCACACTGCTTCATAGAATCATAAAATTGTAGGGTTGGAAGAAACACCAAGGGTCTTCTAGTCCAACCCCCTGCAATGTGGGTGTGATGGCCTGGGACTTGGGCTCGGACTCGGAACCAGAGGGGTCACAGTCCACATCGGATCCTTTGCCTCAGGTGGCATCTGAACCAAGTCTGGGGCCTGATTCTGAAGAGTCCCAGTCTGCACAGGTTCCCCTGCAACAAACACCAGCTGGGCTGAGTCAGGGGCCTGAGCCTGCCCTGGCTCCAGATGCAGGGATTACCTTGTTGCCTTCAGCTGGGCCATCACTTACAGCTGTTCCACTACTGGTTGGGTCATGGGAGGCTGAGGTGGCCCCTGGGTCTAGTAACCCACTGACATCTCCCGAGCTGACTCAGGTCTGAGAGAAGGAGAGACCTGAGTACAGTGGTACCTCGGGTTAAGTACTTAATTCATTCCAGAGGTCTGTTCTTAACCTGAAACTGTTCTTAACCTGAAGCACCACTTTAGCTAATGGGGCCTCCTGCTGCTGCCGTGCCGCCGGAGCACGATTTCTGTTCTTATCCTGAAGCAAAGTTCTTAACCTGAAGCACTATTTCTGGGTTAGCGGAGTCTGTAACCTGAAGCGTATGTAACCTGAAGCGTATGTAACCCGAGGTACCACTGTACTCACAGGAGGAGTGCTTGCCTTCGGGCGAAACAGGGAGGTGAGTTGCCGCGGGATCAGGACCCGCCATTACCCTTGTCAGAGATAAAAGGCTGTTGGACCCAGCCCCAGGTTGCGGGGGCAACATTTCTGTTTGCCAGAAGCTGCCTGAGATCCTGTGCCTGACCTTGCCTGGTTTGCTGCCTCGTATCCTGCCTGGGACGCGGGTGGCGCTGTGGGTAAAAGCCTCAGCGCCTAGGGCTTGCCGATCGAAAGGTCGGCGGTTCGAATCCCCGCGGCGGGGTGTGCTCCCGCTGCTCGGTCCCAGCGCCTGCCAACCTAGCAGTTCGAAAGCACCCCCAGGTGCAAGTAGATAAATAGGGACCGCTTACTGGCGGGAAGGTAAACGGCGTTTCCGTGTGCTGCGCTGGCTCGCCAGATGCAGCTTGTCACGCTGGCCACGTGACCTGGAAGTGTCTCCGGACAGCGCTGGCCCCCGGCCTCTTGAGTGAGATGGGCGCACAACCCTAGAGTCTGTCAAGACTGGCCCGTACGGGCAGGGGTACCCTTTACCTTTATCCTGCCTGCCTGACTCCTCATGGAACCCTTGGATTTGGGACCGGACCTGGACCGTGCTACCCCTGTTATCCCCGGGCCCAGCACAGCAGGGATCTCGGCTAAAGCATCCATGACAGATGGCCATCCAACCTCTGCCTAAAAACCTCCAAGGAAGGAGAGTTCACAACCTCCCGAGGGAGCCCCTTCCACTGTTGAACAGCTCTTACTGTCATTTAAAGGGGTTTGGGGAATGGGTTCCATTTACCCTGTGGAAAAACAGGGTAGCAGTTTATCAATGCTTGTTGGATGGAATGTGTGCTGTCTTTCACACTTACCATTTGTTGACGCCAGGTGGTGCCCTGACGCCTTCGTTCCGGGCAGGAGGCCCTGCAACTTCCACCTTCAGCAGTGCCGCTCGATGGCATTCCTATGCTCCCTTTCCATCTTAGAGGGATGGAGCATGCTGCTCTCAGCATCAAAGGGGTGTGGGGCCCACAAAAGCCAATCATGCATAGTGGTTTCATTCCCCATTGGGTGTGCGCATGGCACATGCATTCAGCATCTTTGCTACAATCCTTTTCTTTCTTGGGCTGACTGATGCTGGTCAGTACATGTGGCTAGAAAAAACAGCCGTGTGCAATTTTCCGTTTGCCCCCTGATTTCTAGGCACGGCTACAAGCAATTTCCCCTGGGCTTGCTGATTCCCCTGGGGAAACCTGTTCTTTACAGTTGCATCAGAGCAAACGTCAATTTGCAGAAAGCCTGGTTGGTGTTTGCTCCGATTCGGCGGTAAAAAGCTGGTTTTCCCTGGGGGAAGGGGGGAGGACAAGCAGAGGTGTGTGGATTGGCCCCTAGTTGTGCCATTGATCTGCCTCTGTAGAAAACTACTGTGCTACACTGCCTAACCTGCCTCACAAGGGACGCGGGTGGCACTGTGGTCTAAACCACTGAGCCTCTTGGGCTTGCCGATCGGAAGGTCAGCAGTTCGAATCTTCGTGACAGGGTGAGCTCCCTTTGCTCTGTCCCAGCTCCTGCCAACCTAGCGGTTTGAAAGCATGCCAGTGCAAGTAGATAAATAGGTACGGCTCAGGTGGGAAGGTAAACGGCGTTTCCGTGCGCTCTGGTTTCTGTCATGGTGCTCCATTGCACCAGAAGCGGTTTAGTCCTGATGGCCACATGTCCCAGAAAGCTGTCTGTGGACAAACCTGCTCCCTCAGCCTGAAAGCAAGATGAGCGCCGCAACCCCATAGTCACCTTTGACTGGATTTAACTGCCCAGGTGTCCTTTACCTTTTAACTTTACCTCACAGGCTTTTTGTGAGGTTAAAATGGCAAAAGGGAGAAAACCACGTATGCCGCTGCCTTGAGGCCCGTGGAGTGAAGCTGGGGTAGAAATCGAATAACTAATATACCCCCCCCCACTCCTATTCACGAGGCCGTCGTCTACACATGGGCTGTCCCCTGTGCATGTGCAAAGGGCTGCCTCAAACGCACAGACCACAACCAAACTGCAAAAGTGAATATGGCTCACATTTTAAAATTGGATGGAAGATAGGAAAAACCCAACCCAACGGGTATTTCCGCAGTGCACTTAAGAGCCAGCACAGAATCAGTTGTAAAAAGCGTTGTAGAATACAAAAGTTTCTGACAGAAGAAGAGGAGGCAGAGAACATACAGTGCAACATTCCTCTGATTAAAATTGGGACATCCTATTCAACAACAATAACAACGATTTTACTATTTATTCTCCACCCATTTGACTGGCTTTCCCTAGCCACTCTAGGCAGCTTCCAACATATATTAAACCATTATAAAACATTAAACATTTTAAGAACATCCCTAGACAGAGCTGCCTTCAGATGACTCAGGGGCTGGACAACTCTATATCCTCCCAACGTGTCTCGGATCAAAATAGGGACATCCTAAGGAAAAGCGGGGCATTCTGGGATCAAATGAGAAACCGGGGTGGCTTCTGTAAAATAGGTACACTTTGGAGTGGCTGAGAGGAGGGGCTTGAGAGGCCTGCCTGAGATTTCAGGAGGGAATTGCAAAACTGCAGAGCCGCTATGAAGAAGGCTGGCAGGGACCTTCTCAAAGGACCAACTTGCCACCCCGATGCCGATCTAGGGACAGTGTTTCTCATGGGTGCAAACCGACCTTCAGATTACCTGTCGCTACCTAGGCTTTTAAGCCCCTGCTCACACCTTCACGGGATCAGGTTTCCAGAGGAGATTCCAGGCTGTTGCACAATTATATTTATTATATCATATTATATATTTTTATGTGCTGCTGTATTTCATACTGTTAAACATTTCTCTGATGAAAATAAGGATTTCCTGTATAACAACAACAACAACAACACTCCACCCATCTGACTGGGTTGCCCCAGGAATTCCATTTAAATTGGCATCCATTTAAAATGCTTTCGCACTGCAGTAGAGTTAATTGAACGATGCTCAAGGGTGCTGCACTGCATTTTCCCATTTTTTAAAAAAACGCTTCATGGGTGGATTTAGGAATGTAGCTAACTTTCCTCTCGCAAATGCCCTGGAGAAAGGGAAACAGGCTCCACGCTAAATTACAAGGAAATGCAAAGCTGCCTAGGCATGCCTCAGGGTGAAGCAACAGGTTGTATTTTTAAAGGTGAGGTTCGGCCCCTGCTTTTAATACTCAACCTTGGAAGATGTGGAACAATATTAAGGAAAGAACCAAGTGCCTCTGCTTTCATCTCCGGGGTGTGTGTGTGTGTTATAAGTACTCCCCCCCTCAGGAGGCACAGTTAATAAAAGACACACAAGGAACGTTAAACTTCCTTAAGGGTTTGCATGTTGTGTTTGCGAAATAAGACACCTTCTGCTTGGTGACACAGACCCCCACACTAAAGGTAAAGGTAAAGGGACCCCTGACTGTTAAGTCCAGTCGCAGACGACTCTGGGGTTGCGGCGCTCATCTCGCTTTACGGGCCAAGGGAGCTGGCGTTTGTCCGCAGACAACTTCTGGGTCATGTGGCCAGCAGGACTAAGCGGCTTCTGGCCAACCAGAGCAGCGCACGGAAACACTGTTTACCTTCCTGCTGGAGTGGTCCCTATTTATCTACTTGCACTTTGATGTGCTTTCGAACTGCTAGGTTGGCAGGAGCAGGGACCGAACAACGGGAGCTCACCTGTCCCAGGGATTTGAACCGCCAACCTTATCGGCAAGCCTTAGGCTCTGTGTTTTAGACTTAAAGGTAAAGGGACCCCTGACACTCTAGATTTCTGCAGTTATGTTCTTATCGTCAGAGTCCTATAGGGGGAAAGAAACAATGGGGATGGAATGCTTGCTTAAATGTCCAAGCTGGGCACCACAATGCGTCCTATCAGGGGACAGTTTCCGGAGAAGTGTTGCACAAACAGGGAGCCCCATTCATGAAGGAAACAGGAAACAGGGGTGGGGGGGTGGGGCGTGCGTTGGGAACGGGGAGGGTAGAGAGAACAATCCCAGATAAATATATTCCCAAGGGAAGCTGTCTGGGGCAAGGTGGACAGAGGAGACAGCGAGGGGGAAACAGAACAAATTAAACATCTGCTTTTAGGATCTCAGCTGGGAATATAGTGCAGCTATAATGCAAAACATCAGGACAGGTTCCAGCAAAGATGGAGGAGGGGGAGAGAGCCTATATTTTGAAAGGAGGAAGTCCGAAGCAGCTGCTACCAAGGGCTAAGCTAGGACAAATGTGTTTACAGTGGTACCTCGGGTTAAGAACTTAATTCGTTTTGGAGGTCCGTTCTTAACCTGAAACTGTTCTTAACCTGAGGTACCACTTTAGCTAATGGGGCCTCCCGCTGCCGCCGTGCGATTTCTGAATGCAAAGTTCTATCCTGAAGCAAAGTTCTTAACCCAAGGTACCATTTCTGGGTTAGCAAAGTCTGTAACCTGAAGCGTCTGTAACTCGAGGTACCACTGTACAGAAACGGGGTGGGGTGTCTTCCAGATGTCACTGAATTATTATGATTTCTGTTATTCCTTCCCATCGGCCATGCTAGGAGTTGGGAATCCGACAACGCCTGTAGGGCCACTTTAGATGGTAATGCAGGCTGTTTTATTTGCCACCACAATGTGGTAAGCCAGCCTCGTTGCATTTGAGGACCACCTTGGCCCTTCACCTGGACTTCTGCCCTGCAATTCCTGGCCTGATAACACCACTTGAGAGAAGGACAAGAGATGGCAACCAAGCCTTTTGAGTTCTCCAGATGTGGTTTTAGGTCTAATGCAGGGAATTCTGAGCAGCCTTCAAAGTGTTGGTGCTGATCTTAAAGCCCTAAAAGGCCTCGGCCCAGTATACCTGAAGGAGCGTCTCCACCTTCATCGTCCAGCCCGGACACTAAGGTCCAGCTCTGAGGGCCTTCTGGCGGTTCCCTCACTGTGAGAAGTGAGGTTACAGGGAACCAGGCAGAGGGCCTTCTTGGTAGTGGCTCCCTCCCTGTGGAATGCTCTCCCACCAGATGTCAAGGAAATAATAAACTATCTGACTTTTAGAAGATATCTGAAGGCAGCCCTGTTTAGGGTAGTTTTAAAAGTTTGGTGTTTTATCTTGTTTTTAATATTCTGTTGGGAGCCGCCCAGAGTGGCTGGGGAAACCCAGCCAGATGGGCGGGGTATAAATATATTATTCTTCTTGTTGTTGTTGTTGTTGTTGACCTATGTATTCTTGCATTGCAGTGGGTTGGACTAGATGACCCTTGGGGTCCCTTCGAACTCTACAATTCTATGATTCGATGGGCCTTCCAGTGTAATAGTGCTTTGAGTGTAATATCTTCCATTCCTGTCTCCCTGCCATCCGACCGTCACATGCAATGTTAATGCAAACGCACATGTCATCTGCATGCTGTGCTCATGTGCATCTCTGATTAACCCTTTCCTACCATCTCTCCACAATCCACAAGGGACGCGGGTGGCGCTGTGGGTAAAACCTCAGCGCCTAGGACTTGCCGATCGCATGGTCGGCGGTCCGAATCCCCACGGCAGGGTGTGCTCCCATTGCTCAGTCTCAGCGCCTGCCAACCTAGCAGTTCAAAAGCACCCCCAGGTGCAAGTAGATAAATAGGGACCGCTTACCAGCAGGAAGGTAAACGGCGTTCCGTGTGCTGCGCTGGCTCGCCAGATGCAGCTGGTCATGCTGGCCATGTGACCCGGAAGTGTCTAGAGTGAGATGAGCGCACAACCCTAGAGTCTGTCAAGACTGGTCCGTACGGGCAGGGGTACCTTTACCTTTACCTTTTTACCATCTCTCCACAATCCTATTTGCCCCCGGGGACTTTTGTGTTGGCCTTTTAAATGCCTGACCTGATGTTTGCAAACATTCCAAGACATCTTAGTCGGCAGCTAAGCCAATACCTAGGGTGAGCTCAGGTCCAACTACTGAAGCCAACGCTCTGACAAGCTGTGAGAGTTTCGAAGATGACAGCCTGTGCTTTAAAGTTTTTGTTTATACTTTTCAAGTTTATACATTTCATTAGTTTTGCAATCAATTTAACATTTCTAAGTTTGACTTCCTTCCCCCTCTTTCTGTGGTCCTTTAAATGTATTTTTAAAATATCTTCTGCATATCCAAATTCATTTAATTTGCTCATTGAATTATCCACTTTAAATATATACTCTTATGAAACTGCAGGTTGTTACAATAACCCTGCCAATGTTTTTATCTGTTTGCAATTTATCTGTAAATATTCAACAAGCCATTTCCATTCTTTTATGTAAAAAGTTTGTTATCTTTTTATAACATCTTGATTTCTTATTCTTCCGGGAAGTTTTGCCATTTCTGCATATTCTGTAAGTTTTTGTATCCATTCTTCCTTTGCTGGGACTTCTTTCCCCTTTTGGGCAAGTAACATTCTTGCTGCTGTAGTAGCATACATAAATAAATTTCTATACAATTTAGGTAGCTCTGTCCCTATAATTCCCCAAAGAAACGCTTCTGTTTGTTTTTTTAAAAGTTATTTTTAACTCTTTCTCTGCACGTTTAAGAGTTTTGTGCTGTAACTAGACACATCATGAATCTTCCCCAGTAAGTGCGCTAGATTTTCCGAAGCTGGTTTAAACTTTGCAAATGGACAATGAAATCAAATTTGTTGTTGAAACCCTAGATGAGCTCCATTGGTGGAGCATGAGCCTCTTAGAAGCATAGAATTGTAGAGCAGGAAGGGACCCTGAGGATCATCTAGTCCAACCCCCTGCAATGCAGGAATCAAACCCGCAACTTTGGCATTATTTGGCATTATAGCTCTAGCCAACTGAGCTATCCAGGCTCTTAATCTCACGGTCAAGGGTTCAAGCCCCATGTTGAGTTAAAGATTCTTGCATTGAAGCGGGTATGACCTGTGGTCCCTTCCAATCAGTGCCGGATTTATGTATAAGCTAAACAAGCTATAGCTTAGGGCCCCAGGGCCCCCCCAAAAAATTAAAGAAAAAAAACCTGGATGTACATTTCCAAAATATAGTATAAAAAACAAATAAAATAAAACCTACATACAGCAACAGTATTTTGTGTTGGGTAGGCTCCTATTTGTTATGTGCAAATGGTTTTAGATACCTATAAGCTCTATAAATTACCATATAGCATATATTCAACACAAAAAAACCAGCGACAATTTGTTGTTGACAAAGGACAGCTGGACATACAGTGGTGCCCCGCAAGACAAACGCCTCGCAAGACGAAAAACCCGCTAGACGAAAGGGTTTTCCGTTTTGGAGGCGCTTCGCAAAACGAATTTCCCTATGGACTTGCTTCGCAAGACGAAAATGTCTTGCGAGTTCCTGCGGGGTTTCCCCCCCCCCCTTTTTCTAAGCAGCTAAGCCGCTTATCAGCTGATCCGCTAAGCTGATAAGCCGCTAAAAGCCGCTAAACCGCTAATAGCGCTAATCCGCTAAGCTGTCAATGGGCTTGCTTCACAAGACAAAAAAACCGCTAGACGAAGAGACTCACGGAACAGATTAATTTCGTCTTGCGAGGCACCACTGTATAAAGGGCCCCATTATCTTCAGTAGCTTAGGGCCTCAGCAAACCTAAATCTGGCCCTGCTTACAACGCTACAATTCTATGATTCTTTGAGGATGAAAAGCTTGCCTTATGCTCCCTTTCCTCCCGTTAGCAGTAAAAACCATAATTATAATAATGTAGCATGTTCCTGAGCGTCCACAGCTCTTTATCTTAGTAAGCCTTACAACAAACCTATAAGGTAGGCTAATGTTGCCCCCATATTACAGATGGGATGGTTTTAACTTTAGAGATTAGTGGCTTGCCTGAGGCTACACAACAATGAGCATGAAATTGGAACATAACTGCCTATCCATAGCTGGGATTGCTGTTTCCTTTCACTAACAACACAGCCTTTCTGTGGGGTCTTCCGATGAAGCGTTCTGTGTGACTGGAAAAGCTTTCACATTCCTTTGCTCGATCCTGATGATTCGCACGCAGTGCAGATGGAAAAAAGCTTTCCCTAAACTGGGGGGAAAGAGAATATAGATATTCCCGCGTGGTCATGGAGAAAATCTGAGTCCTGAACGGTCGCGTAGCTCTCAAAGTATGAAAGAAGCACCAGGATGCGACAGAGCCAATTCACATGTAAAGCATGGATAGTTTGGGGCCCCAGGCCAATTATCTTCCAAAACATTATTTCAGAAAGTCGCTCTCCCCCTCCTCCTCTGAGCCCCACGCGAGAGCCCAGATCTGGATTAGCCTTCCACCCACAGCCTTTGAAAGAAAAAAGGGCAAGCCACAAAATTAACATAACATTTAGTTTGGCCCATTGTTCACCACTTGGGGGGTCGTCCTCCCCAAAAAGGCTCGGCCTCCATTAAAGAGGCAGAAGGCTGATCTGAAATTCTGGACTGAGATCTCTCTCTCCCCCCCCCCCCCCGCATTATCCTGATCGAATCCTTCTCCGCTCTCGCATTTGTGGCACACATTCACCAGTTGTTTAATTTCTTCTGGTGACAATATCATTTTAAGATCTCCCTCGTGTGTCAATCTACTCATGGGTGCCATTTTGCAAGCTCCATGCCTACTGAGAAACGGCGGCGGCGGCAAAATACATAAAACCCCTCAAAGCTCATAACCTTTTCTAAGAAACCAGAGGCTTTTCTTTTCAGGATATTGGGATTAGAGATATCTGAAAAATATAAAAACTTATTTACATGTGCGACCACAGCAGCTCGTATGATATTTGCCCCCCCAAAATGGAAAGAAGACAATGTTTCGACCAAAGAAGAATGGCAGCAAAAACTATTGGAATATGCAGAAATGGCGAAACTTGCTGGAAGACTAAGAAATCAAGAAGATTCAAGACTCTTTTAATTTAGAGTGGAAATCGTTTACTGGGTATTAAAAAAATTATTGTCAACAGATACAATCATTAGCAGGGTTAACGTAAAGACACACAGTGAGAAAATAGTAATCTTGAATGTATGGGATAATAATTAGGCTTAATGTAGGAGATGCAGCTAAGATATTATGAACATAAGCAACTGCAGAAAGGGGAGGGGAGGGAGGTCAAAATGGGGTACTGGAATTTGAAGTGAAATTATATCTTTTTGTTTGATGTAAAATGACATACACACACACACACACTCCACAAAACTCAGCACTTTAGGAACAAGAAGAACGTATGCACTGGAAATGAATGAAGTCGGTACCCAAACGACTTCATCTTTGGATGGATTCATCTTTGCATACACTGGTTTACAGAAAAGGCGGCCAATCTGAGATGCTTTGGGGCTACCACGTTCAGAGGTGATATGGGGGCAGGAGAGAATATACGTGGTTTGCAGGATTCCCAGAAGCACGTCCGCTTGGTCATTGTGAGAAATAGGAGACTAAAGGAGCTGAACCGTGTGTCTGGCCCAGTAGAACTTTGGAGAAGTTGCTCAGCAGTAGAACATCTGCTTCCCTTGCGGTTCTAAGTAGGATCGGGGGAAAGTCCTTTTCTAAAACCCTGGAGAACTGCTGCTGATCAGTGCAGACAGATAGACTCAATATGGGCAGGACTCGAACCCATCACTTCAAATTACAAGAAAGTCAATTCTGACTAAACACTGGGAAGAACTTTCTGCCAGTAAGAGCTGAGTAGAACAGAGAAGTGGTGGGCTCTCCTTCCTTGGTATTTTAAGCGGAGGTTGGGTGGCCATCTGTTATGGATGCTTTAGCTGAGATTCTTCCATTGCATGGGGTTGGTCTAGATGACCCTTGGGATCCCTTCCAACTCTCCAGTTCTATGATTCTATGAATATAAGGCCGCTTGCAGTATTCGTAAAGGTAAACGGGCCCCTGACCATTAGGTCCAGTCGTGGCCAACTCTGGGGTTGCGGCGCTCATCTCGCTTTATTGGCCGAGGGAGCCAGCGTACAGCTTCCGGGTCATGTGGCCAGCATGACTAAGCTGCTTCTAACGAACCAGAGCAGCGCACGGAAACGCCGTTTACCTTCCCGCCGGAGTGGTACCTATTTATCTACTTGCACTTTGATGTGCTTTCGAACTGCTAGGTTGGCAGGAGCAGGGACTGAGCAACGGGAGCTCACCCCATCACGGGGATTTGAACCGCCGACCTTCTGCTCAGCAAGTCCTAGGCTCTGTGGTTTAACCCACAGCGCCATCCGCGTCCCTTCCAGTATTCTTACCATTGTTTTATATTCTTAATCCCTTGGGAATTTCTCTCCTCTGACACCAAGTGGAATTTCTGCTAAACAAGATCTTCGATCAGGATCCTCGGGTCAGAAGGAGACTTGTTAAATAGGAGAATTGCCTGTCAGATTGGCCCAAGTTTGGGCTTCATTTTGTCTCCAGAGAGCTATGTCGAGCACACGGTAGCTGCTTGAAAATCGTAGGTGTATCAATTTCCCAGTCTGGGTTTGTGTGCAGTTTTCCGACACACAGTTTCGCCATCCCTTCATACTTGATGATCGGGAGACTCTGCAATCTAAGCTCTGAACCGTTCAGAAAACTCACTGGAGTCCAGGCAGCCAAAAAAAGAAGAAAAAAGTTTTATTTTATTTCACTTTTTTTTTTTGTCCAAGTGGCTGGAGAAATGTCTGGCAGATCTATACAAACCATGACAACCCACTCATAGTCCGAGCCTTGCCAGTTTTTCTTTCCTTGAAAGAAGCAAGCAAGAAAAGCTTGGGTGAGGGTAAACAGAGTTTGTAGATGCTGCAACCGCAGCTCCCCCCTCCCTCAAATTCCTCTCTGTCTCTCTCTCTCTCTCTCTGCACAGACAAATTGGCATGAATGAATCTTCAAACACCCCACTCAACACCCCTACACACCCCTGGCCCCTCCCACTCCCTTGCCATTGGCCGGCCGGTTTCTAAGAAGGAATTTAAAAAGGAGGCCTTGGTTTTGCATCGCTTAGGCTCCAAGAGGACAAGAAGGCAGAAAGGCATCTCTCCCACAGCCTTCCCCACTGCTGCCTGGCCTGAACATGCAGACGTCTCAGGCTCTCTGCTCTTTCTGCATCTTCTTCCAAGTCTTCCTCCCTTCGGGCCGAGGCTGGCAAGTGCTTAAAAACGATGCCACGGAAATCGTGCCCGACTTCCCGGAGAATACCGAGCCGCCGGCCGAGCAACCGTACGTCCAGAGTGACAACAACACCATGAACAACCGGGCGCAGCAAGGAGAGAGGCACCTGCAAGTTGCCCTGGGCAGGACGGGTAAGGAAAACAATATATATACAGAGAGAGAGAGGGAGAAAGCAACCTCTTTTAGTTCTCAGGTGTGTGGGCATCTCTAGCTGGCTGTTGTAGCAGAGCAAGCAGGTACCATTTGCTGCAGGTTAGTGCACACATTTGATGCTGTTCCATGGATAAGGGAAAACCTGTGGACACACAGATGTGGTCGGACTCCAACTCCCATCATTCCCAGTGGTCCAGGATGATAGCAGTTGGAGTCCATCAGGATCTGGAAGCCAACAGGTGCCATCATCCCTGGTTTTCATTTTTATAGAGTTGGAAGGGACCCCAAAGCCATCTAAGTCCACCTCTCTGCAATGCAGGTAACTTTTGCCCAATGCAGGGTTCAAACCCACAACCCTGAGATCAAGAGTCTCATGCTCTTACCAGCTGAGCTATCTGTGAGCTTTGCCTCGCAGGAGCTCTCCAGGGTCTCTAGGTGAAGGCAGAGGTATTTCCCATTAGCTGGGATCGGAGGAGGAACAGCAGAAGGTGCCCTCTCTGGAGTCAGACCATTGGCTCAGCATTGCTCACATGGACCAGTAGCAGCTGTCCAGGGATGCTGGGAATCACACTCAGGAGGAAAGCAATTGCTCTACTTCTAAGCAACGGACCTTTCCCTTGCAACCTGAGATCCTTTCCCTGGAGGAGCTGGGAATTGAACCTGGAGTGCTTGGCATCCAGAGCCTGTGCTTTCTCCCCTGAGCTATGGTCCCACCCCACCACAGGTGCTAAAGATTTAGTGATTGGGCTCCTGAAATGACTTTTCAGGAATTACATTGATTTACCCTACGAAAGGCAGCATTGTGCAGTCTTCACAGGTGGTCTCCCGCCCAGGCACTGGTCAGACACAGATCCGTACAGAATCATAGAAGAGTTAGAAGGTACATCTAGTCCAACCCTCTGTAATGCAAGAATCTTTCGCCCAACGTGGGTTTCAAACCCAGGACCCTGAGATTAAGAGTCTCATGCTCTACCAACTGAGCTATCTGCTTGCCTTCATGAAGGCTGTAGCACAACCTGCCTTCAAACCATTGCTTGGGACTAGGACAGCCCCACGTGGTCTCCCAGGACTAGATCCTGACCCGCTTTGTTTCAGGAAGGTCCCTGCAATACAACGTGCCTTCATAACCACACCTTCTGCCTCTTGTAATCTGCCTTGCTTGTTGCACACAGCCAAGAACTGTCCCCTAGCAAAGGAGCTCTGTGTAACATGAAAGCTTTCACACTTCATGGGCCAATAATTTTTTACAGCCATTTGGTCCCCCAGTAGCCGTTTTCATCCGTGAGACTTAAAAGTGGCTTTTGTTTCGACCAGATTTTGTTAAACATAAAACCTATTCGGCCAGAATGTTTGTTGGCATTGCAAGCATGTCTCCTTTGCTTCCTGTCCTGCAAGATCAATGATTAGATCAAAACAAAATAAAAAAATTCCTTCCAGTAGCACCTTAAAGACCAGCTGAGTTAGTTCTAGGTATGAGCTTTTGTGTGCATGCACACTTCTTCAGATACACACTTCTTTCGTGTGCATGCACACGAAAGCTCATACCTAGAACTAACTCAGTTGGTCTTTAAGGTGCTACTGGAAGGAATTTTTTTATTTTATTTTATTTTTTTTATTTTGTTTTGACCATGGCAGACCAACACGGCTACCTATCTGTAAATGATTAGATCGTAACAGGAACGCTTGCCAAAGGACATGTGTGAAAATGCTCTTAAGAAGGTAGCAATTTGTCCTGAAATATGACCCATGAACACTGCGGAGTATTGCGGGATGGGATCTTCAATTAGGGCTCTATTTACAGGTTTTGCAATGAGACAGTATGATGTTCTGACCTCTAGGGGTGGAGGAGAAATTGGATTCAATTTGCATTTAAAGGCGAACCTACTTAATTCACATTCTCTAAAACAAGATGCGAAATATAGGAACTTTAAAAAAAAATTGTACTGCTCTGAATTTTGCAGTGCTGCTCTTCAGCTAAGTAATGTGTGCAAAAGGGCACATACTAGGGTAAATGTCCATTTTTGTAAGTGCAAAAAAGGACAATTTTTAAAAGATAAATGTGCATAGAAAGTCATATGTTGGTGAAAATAAGATACAAAAAATGCATTATATTAGGGAAAACTGATTTTGCAAAAAAACAAACAAAAAAACATTAGAAGATATTTGCACTAAAATGCTGATGAATTTTCATGAGAAAAAAATTGCTAACTGATGTGGAGATCTGGAGACTGGAAAAAACGAAACCAGCCTATTTCCCAGTCCTTACGAACTACAGTGCTCTTTGCAATGTCCCGTGCCAAACTAGAAGGCTGCTCCCCACAAACTTGCTAGAAAGGCAGGCTGGGTGGGAAGGACTGACTGACTGAGCTACTTCGCCTGAAAAACAGATCCGTGCATGGATGAGCACCTAGCATGTGCCTTGCCATGACAGGGTGAGAGTAGGGGGTTTTACTCATAAAGTAATTCCGACTCATACAGTTTGCAGATGGGGAAAACAAAACTACTGTTTGTTTCCCCTTTATTTTGGTCCCATTATAAAATATGAGAGCGAGAACTGATGCAAACAAAGCCTTTTGGGTGCACCCTAGATGTAACTCATTCCATTTTGAGGTTGCTGATGTATGAAAGTTCCTGTTTTCTCCACAACCTGGAAATGTACCTGGAAATGGGGATTTGATCTGGAATAGCTCAGCCTGTAGACCATGAGACTCTTAATCTCAGGGCGGTGGGATTGAGCCCCTTCTAAAAACATCTCTCTCTCTCTCTCTCTCTCTCTCTCTCTGTGTGTGTGTGTGTGTGTGTGTGTGTGAATCCTAACTTCGATATCCTTGCAAAAATCCTACTGCACAGGGTTGTATCCAACTAGGAGCAAACCCGTTGCAATTAATGAACCGAAGTGAGCCGTGTCCTTTAATGGGCTTACTCTGAGTAGGACCAGTATTGGCAGCAACCCACAGGATCCTGTCCTCCCCTCAATCACAAGAGGACAAGGGCTAGAATCACAGAATTGCAAGGAGCCCTGGGGAGCAAGGTCTGAGCTATCTTGTACCATAGAACAGAACCATATACTTGGTTAGGCTTTGCATGACAAGCTTGTAGCTACACGGAGGTGCAGAAGCCTTGTTCTCTTTTTCACTTGTGTGTGCAGAGGAGGGGGTTCCCTGTCAGGGCTGCAGCTGGGGAAGGGAGGCTCAAACCTCCTCTTCCCCACGCCCTGTGGTCCTGATGAAAACCCTGCCCACCCCACAATGCCAATTGCTAAGTTAAAAAAATAAAATAAAAATACAAGCAGGTGCCGTTGCTATTTGTGCAATGAAAGTGACTTCTCGCTTGGCCCGGAGCGTGCGGCTGCTTCGAGGCGTAAGTGACAGCCCTCTGACAATGTGTGTCTGTGGGATCTTGTCACCAAAAACCGCATGAGAAGTTGGCACACTCGCAAGCTCCTTCTCATGATCTGTCTCGGATTATCAACCCACTTCCTGCTTCTGTCCGCATGGGGGAAGCTCATACTTTGCTTAGGAAACAGTCCCCTTCCTGAAATTGGGCTGAGCAAGCAATTCTAGAATGTTCTTCCTCTGGGTCATAACCATACCTGTTCCTCTCCGTTATCAGAACAGCTCCCCTTTTAGAAACAAATCTTTTGTGTAGTCTATCTGCATATCACTCCTTGCTGATTGTTGTTGTTGTTGTTGTTGTTAAAGGGATTGTGGGCTGCTTTGGATCTTTCACAGCCCCGACGCCTTCACATTCCCATTGAATGATCTCCTTCCTCTCTTTTTTTTTTTTTTTTGGCAAGTTACATCGAAGTTTTTGGCTGAGTCCAATTTATGGATGGGCATTGTGCTGTCCTATTACTCAGAGGCCTGCAAAAATGCAAGCCAGAGACTGCCTCCTGAGACCCCACATTTTCCAAATTAGCTGGAGGGCCAGTCTAAGGTTGAACAATCCATGGGGCTCTCTTGATGAAGAGAATCTAAGTACATAAGAAGAGCCCCACTGGATCAGGCCAAAAAAGGTCTCCACCCCCATCGTTCAGCCCAGACACTGAGATCCAGCACCGAGGGCCTTCTGACGGTTCCCTCATTGCGAGAAGTGAGGTTATAGGGAACCAGACAGAGGGCCTTCTCGGTGGTGGCGCCCGCCCTGTGGAACGCCCTCCCTTCAGATGTGAAGGAAATAAGTAGCTATCTTATCTTTAAAAGACATCTGAAGGCAGCCCTGTTTAGGGAAGTTTTTAATATTTAATGCTGTATTGTTTTTAATACTCTATTGGAAGCCGCCCAGAGTGGCTGGGAAGACTCAGCCAGATGGGCGGGGTATAAATAATAAATTATTATTATTATTAAAGATGATGTGGTGCTGATGATGATAATACCCTGCCTATCTGGCTGGGTTTCCCCAACAATGGCTTCCAGCAAAATATTAAAATACAATAATTCATCAAATATTAAAAGCTTCCCTAAACAGGGCTGCCTTCAGATGTCTTCTAAAAGTCAGATAGTTGTTTATTTCTTTGACATCTGGTAGGAAGGTGCCACTACCGAGAAGGCCCTCTGCCTGGTTCCCTAGGCAGCTTCCTGTTCTCACAGGGGCCAGCCAAATAACTATAGGAAACCCACAAGCAGGTCCTGTGTGTGACAGCACTCTCCACAGTAACCAGTATTCAGAAGCACACCACTTACAATGTTGGAAAATCATCGCTAGTAGCCATTCATAGCCTTATCCTCCAGGGATTTGTCTAAACTCCATTTACAGCCATCCAAGTTTCACTCCGTTCTGCTCTGGAGAACGGGGGTTCATATTCTACAAGCAAGGAATATGAATCCACAGCCTTCACTCACAGTCACCAAGGTCTCTGTGACTCCTCTGAGATCTCCTGATCAAAAAGGAAAGTCTTGGAGATGTCTAACCATGCCAAAGTGGCCAGCTTCAAGGAAGCGCCCTGTCCTTTTAAATTCCTGCTGGCTAAGAAGCAGGAGCCGACAGACATCCAGCAAAACTATTCCGCTAATAAAGTTCCCTGTTGACATTTGGTCATAGTTGGAGCAACACCTGCTTCCCCCCAGGAGCTCTCCAAGGTCCTGTAGAATCTGCCTAAGGCCTAGTTCTGACATAGCAGGTGAGGAGATCGTAAACCTGTTTCTGGGTTGTACCACTTCAGCCTGCCGGTGGGTTTAATAAAATGTATATATTGCTAATTGCAAGAGGTGGGGGGAAAACTCCAAGTGGTTTACAGTTAGTCTGTAGCGTGTTCCATGTAAACTCTCACTACTCCCCCCACTCCACATATTTTTTATGTATTAAGGCTTTTTTTAAATGGAAGAGCGTTCAGCCATTGAGCGCCCTCCATTGGTCTGAAGTGGAACAGCTCAGTGGTACAGCTGTTCTTTTTCTGAACTTGGAATGGGCTAGCTGATGCCCTGTCAGGTGAGCTCACCGACTGGCCAGAACTTTAGTGGTGCGTAGAAAACTCTACTTGACTCCTGCCAAATAGCAAATCAGATAGAATCCACTGACGACTTTGACGGCTGGTTTTGTACTCATTCAGAGCATCTAGTGCTGTCTGGACGTGTGTGGAATATTTTCAGGATCGAAGCCTGCATTTCCTTCTGGGGGAAGTGGCGAATGCGGCATACTGGTGGTAGGTGGGACAAAATACAAAAGTGTGCAGGCCCAAAGATCCTAGTACTTGGTGGGGCTACTGAGGGGAAACAATAGGTTTGATTACCCTCCTCCCAAGGTGAGGGGAAGCGACCTAGCTGAGCCTGACAGGGCAGCTAACTCTATAGTATTAACCCCTTCATGCAGTAATTCGACTATTCCGCAAAAAACAACCCACCCTTCTTTCTCTCTTAGAACCACTGGAGTTCAGCTGCCGGGAAACATACTCGACCCGCTACATCACTGACGGTCTGTGCCGCAGCATCAAGCCGCTAAGGGAGCTGGTCTGTTCTGGCCAGTGCCTCCCCTCCCACCTCCTCCCCAACTCCATCGGCAAGGGGAAATGGTGGCGGCAGAACGCTTTGGATTACCGCTGCATCCCGGCGCACAGCCACTCCCAGCGCATCCAGCTGGCGTGCCACGACGAGGAGCTGCGGACTATCAAGATCAGAGCCGTCACCGCTTGCAAGTGCAAGCGCTACACCCGCTACCACAACCGCTCCCAGCTCAAGGATTTCAGCAAAGAGGCCACCCGGCCCCAGAAGAACAAAAAGCCACGTCTCTCCAGGGCCAGGGCCAGTAAGGCCAACCAGCCGGAGCTGGAGAACTCCTACTAAGCGGAGGGGCCTTTGGCGAGGCCCAGCCCAGATTTTTGTTTTCTGCATGGCCCACCCTCTCTTTTCATTGTTGTTGATGGCGACTGGATAAACATGGAATGGAGTGAGTGGTGTCGAGGGGTCTCCATGGCCGCTGCCCCGGTTGGAGGTTCAGAGCTCATGCAGCCCAAAAGCTATCCGACTCTCCTCAAGGTGGTCGGACGAGAGAGGTGAAGGGTGGGGTGGGGGGAATGGACAGAGCGAAACTGAGCTGGAGGAGGCCTGAGAGATGAGTCGCTCAGAGGGTCCGCAAGGGGTGGTGTGATTCGAAAGGCCAAAGCGAGTGAGCAGGGTGCACTTGTTCCGCTGCCTCCCTTTCCTTGCCCTGACTCTGTTTGACAAAGGACTGGCGCCTCTCTGCGAAAGCAAACATCAGTTTAGAACCAGGTGACATCTCTCCAGGTGTGTGCTCAGCTGCACGCCTTCTCTGCTATCCTTGCTTCTTCACACGTTGCACATTAATGCGTCGCTTCTTGCTGTGCCATGGCATTGCCTGAACTATGCGCTAACCTCTTGGTCAGCGGGACGTATTTGCTTCCTGTCCTGTGATCTGTTGGGTTGCCCTTCCATTCACCAGGAGAAATGGGACACTTAAAAAATTAAAAATGAAATCACACCTTATTGTACAGTGCCAAATCCACGCACGTCTTTGCAGACAGCTCACTTTGCAGGGGCAAGCTGGACCAGGAAACCCGAAAGAATGGAGGGGGGGAGATTTTAAAACCATGCAGTATTGTACAGAGCCTGACTTGTATATAAATATAGGGTGCTCGAAGGCTGAATGTGGCTTGCTATTTTAGGGTCAAAAAGTATATACCGTGCAGCAGCCTTTTACTAGTATTCTGGGAGTCCCAATTCTTTTTTAAAAAAGGGAAAGGCAAAATAAGTTTCTAGTCCTCAAAGTAGCTGAAAAAAATATTTCTTTTAGGGCTGGGGGTGTTTTTTAGGAACACAAGGGCAATTCAGAGGGGACCCAGATTCATTTGCTCCAGTCAAGTGGATTCAATCTTTTTGTGGAAATAGGTTTCTAAACGTGGACCAGATATGCTAGCTGTGCAGAAGTTAGAAGTCTGCACCATGGAGTTACTCCTTTCATTTGTGATGTGTTCATCAACAGGTGCGTCAACCTTGGCACACGTGGAGCCACCCTGGTGTTCCCTTGTTTGTCTTGAGCATTTGTTGATTCTTAGGATGCCGTTGATCTGGTGCAACTCAGTATAATGTGGCTTGTCGGTTTAGGCATTTGCCACTTCCCGCCCCCTTCCTAGCCTTTGATCTCGATTAGAACTGGAATGTTGTTTCTACAATGCCAACACACAGCTGATGCTTAAAAGCTGTTCTCTGCAACAATGAGGGCTAGAAACCTCCTTTTAAAACACCGAGGAAGACCGTTTCTCTGCTGCAGCAGCAACAATAATAATAACCAAGCATAAAGAATTTCCATTGCACTCGATAAAAACCTTTTGTGCAGGAAGTCATAGATATCCCCATTTTGCTCCAGCGAGGCTTGCAGTCCGAGCCTATGGGTGCAAGTCTCACTGCAGTCAAAAGGGGCTTCCTCCATATGTGTTAGTTTTGTGTCCGTTACAGTCCTATCCATGCCTAATTCCCACTGATTTCAGCAAGGCTTAGGGATGATTCCCACTTACCTTTCCTCTGCTCTTTCCAGGCACGGTCCATGCTTTAATGCTCCGTGTCTGAGCACCTTTGTTGTTTGTTTTGCTCCAGAGATTTTCCTCAAAAACCAGCTCTTTAAAGCTGAATCGGAGCAAATGGCAATCTGCAGAAAACCCAGCTTGACATTTGCTCCGACTGAGCGCCAAAAAGCGGGTTTTTGCAAGGAAAGCTCCAGGGCAAACACACACACACACACACACACACACACACACACACACACAATGTTCAGATCAGAGTTTAAACCACAGACATGTGCCTGGAAAGAGAAGGAGGAAAAGTTAAAAGATGACCCCTGAGTCCTAAGTAAGTGGGTATATTTAGATACACTGACTTGCCAGAAGGCACCCAATAGACTTATGGCCAAGCTAGGATTTGAAGCCCAAGAAAGACCAATATTCTGTCCACTGGAGACCTACGTAGTTCTAGATGCCTCATGGCTGATCCAGAGAACTTTGAACGTGTTGCCAATTCTGCCGTCACTGAAACAGGAATCAAAGTAATTTTCCGTTTCTGAAACGAGCAGCACCCAGGCCTCAAGCCTCCTTGGAGTTCATTCCCTCGACTTGGACACCTTCCCCCCTAAATCCAGATGTGTGAGTCTCGGTTATTTGGCAGTGGGAAACATGTGCTGCACATGAGCTCAGCTGCGCTTGGTTTAGTGCTCCCTTCCCATTCTTTTAGCATCCTCCAGGCATCAACATCTGGATAGCCCATACGGAATCGGCAGCCCTTCCAGATGTTGCTGGACTCCAAACCTGCTTTAAACAAGAAGAAAATTCAGCACCTGGGCATGTCCCTTCCCCCAGTTGTTCCTGCTTCGTCAACTTGTAAGATATATGTGTGTGTGTGGCCTTTAGGATTTGTTTCCACTGGTGGACTTGGCAACGGAAAAACTGCATTTCCCAAGATTAAAATGGCATATTTATTATTTCCCTGTAAAAAGTATTTATGCGACGACTTTCTTTCTTCTCTGCTCTTCATCATGTAGCAACCGGGCAATCCTGCTCCTGAGATATTTAGCTTGATGTTTCAGAGTTATACAGATATATTCCTAAAAAGTATTAAATGAATAAAGTCATGTCCATGGAAAATAATGACTGGTGTTTTTTGTTTTTTTAAATGTGCAGTGCAGGGGTTGTTAACCCGAGGGCCATGTGGCTCCTTTAGCCATCTGGAGGCTACATAGCTGCGGTGGGCGGGGTCAGAGGCAAAAGTGGGTGGAGCCACAGACATGAATTTTACACCCTCTCTATCCTCTGCCCAGACAACGAAGAGGCGTTATCGGAGCTCAAGGACTGTCAAGGGGCTGACAGGACAAGCAGGTCACTCACAGACCAAAGAGGCTAACATGCAGTTACCGTAGCTTCTTTATTAAAGCTCGTAAATAATAATAATAATAATACAGTGGTACCTCAGGTTACATACGCTTCAGGTTACAGACTCCGCTAACCCAGAAATAGTGCTTCAGGTTGCTTCAGGATGAGAACAGAAATCGTGCTCTGGCAGCGCGGCGGCAGCAGGAGGCCCCATTAGCTAAAATGGTGCTTCAGGTTAAGAACAGTTTCAGGTTAAGTACGGACCTCCAGAACGAATTAAGTACTTAACCTGAGGTACCACTGTAATAATAATAGTAATAATAAATTTTATTTATACCCCGCCCTCCGCAGCCAAGACCGTGCTCAGGGCTGCTAACACCGGATATAAAAACAATTGATTGAAATACAACTTAAAAACAAGATTAAAATACAACATTAAAATGCAGCCTCATTTCAGTAGGAACTCAAATCAAAAACTTTTTTGGGGATTGTCAGGGAACTGCCATCAGGGCCAGAGGGAGAGAGCGGGCTCCGGAGGGGTCCCAGAGAGCGTCCCGGGATGGGGAGAGGCAGCCCATCTTCTGGGGAAGAGAATCAGCGTAGCACCAGTGGAGAAGGGGGGCAGATGGGGGAATCGGCGAGGCGGTCCCATGACTCCTTGTCAGGGACCAGCGGGGAGAGTAAGGGTCCTCCGCTGCCTACACCCTCCTTGCGCAGAAGGCTTCCGCTCAGGGAGAGTAGGAGGAGACTAGGCGTCAAAGAGCTTCTTTGCTGGAAGAAGTTCAAGAAATGCCCACTGACGGATTCTGCCAGCGATTGAGACAGCCTCCGGACAGAAAAGGTTCACTCAGGCAACCCAGCCAGGTGTTGCACCGGCACCGGTTTACGCACGAGCAACCCCTAGAACCATTACAGGGATGAAAACGCCTCTCCTTTGCTCTCTAGCCCTCTGAGTCAGGACTTCGCCCCTGTAATCTTCCCCTATGGCAGAAACCTCCTTTCTGTGCCTGTCTGGCCTGTTCCTCAGCAACATCCTTTGCATTCTGGGAGTCAGGGGGCTGGAGAGGCTGTGCTGTTGGTGGCGCAGGAGAGCTCTGTGGCAATTATGCTTTAATCATGCGGAAGTTTCCCAAAGTCGTTTGGCCCTTTTTAAACAGTTCTCTTTTCCCCCTCCTAGAAAAGACTGCACAAAACTCGTGGTTTAAAAGTTTAAAATAACACATTGCTTTACTTGGTATACTGGAACATATTTACATGAATTTATATACGAGGCTGACTAATATTTGCAGAACTGATTCTGAGGCACATAGCAGCATAAAACAACATCTGCTGCTCTCACAGTTTAAAATCCCTCTCAAAAGCTGCAGGGTCTGGCTCCCCTCTGTCAGAGTCAGCATGCAAACTGGAAACCTCACCTCTCTGTCCTGTACTGGGCCCACCTGCCTCTCCGTGATCCCTCACACTTCCTGCTACTCGTACCTCCCCGCGGGTCCCCCACTCTGAAGCGTGGCTGGTATTTCACCACCAGGATCCGGGATCTAAATCATCATCTTCTGCGCTCTCCCTGGGGGCTCTTGGGCAGGCAACTCCTACCACCCTTCCTAATCCTGCCAGTTCCTGACAAGGACACCATCCAGAGAGGCAAAAAACCCCCAAACAAACAACCCCCCCACACACATACAAGGAGCCTATGAAGTAAGACTTTTGAAGGGGGTAGTGTGACTCATGCAATACGTTGGTGATCAATATACACAGAATAAAAAATTATCTATTCTTTATCAACCTTCTGAGAAAAATACAAAACATTAAACAAAGCCACAGAGACTTGAGAACTACCCAACCGAAGATGAACTTATAATGTCTGGTTTCAATAGGTTTTTCAAATGCGTAACTCAGTCTTTTAGATAAGTTCATGAAGATACCAACAAAAGGTAATTTCGGAGTTATTCACAATACCGAGAGATGCTAGTGGAGTTGTAGATAGGTGTTAATGAAGTTGTAGATGACAGGGTGCCAGCGTTTTGCACCTGTTTCGCCCTGGCAGTCCAAGTAATCAAGAGGCCGCTGTTTGCCCCTGATGGGGCCCTTTTATTGGGGTTTGCAGGTAGCACACTCCCAAGATAGTATTCCAGGCTTCTCCAGTGGGCTAATCTCAACGTCTTGATACGTACAGTGGTACCTTGGGTTACATACGCTTCAGGTTACAGACTTCGCTAACCCAAAATTAGTGCTTCAGGTTAAGAACTTTGCTTCAGGAAGAGAACAGAAATCGTGCTCCGGTGGCGTGGCGGCAGCAGGAGGCCCCATTAGCTAAAGTGGTGCTTCAGGTTAAGAAAAGTTTCATGTTAAGAACGGACCTCTGGAACGAATTAAGTACTTAACCCGAGGTACCACTGTATATTGATATTCAATCTTATAGAGAATGCTCTTTCCCGGCTTAAGCTCAAGAGACTGATTAGCTTTGAAGGGTGTAGCCTGGGAAGAGAGTGTTTGGTTTGGGAGAGTGTGTGGTCTGGGGGGGAAGTCTGAGGGTTGGATAAACTGGACTTGTATTTCGCACCTGAGCCTGAGGTCTCCCACCTTGTTGGTGTAATGCAAATACTGGAGGCCATAGTGTAGGAGGGGGGATGGGGGCAGTTGCCCTGGGCTCAAAACTGGCACAAAATTCCAACACCCGGTGCTGGCTTAATACAGTTGTGCGCATCTGTTGAAAATGGCTTCTCCTGTGCGAACCAGGAAGTGACCTCTCCAGACAACGGAACAATTCTTCTTTTCTTATCTCTGCAGCTGCAATATCCTGGGTGATGTCGACATTGTTAGGCAATTGAATGTGCATGGGTACTCCATCCATTTCCCTCCCACCCGCCCTGGGCACTGGCAATCCATGCTACACCACTCTTCGCAGGATAGGAGAGTTGGAGGAAACCAGACGGTTGCCCCATCTCATCAGTACCTCTCCAGTTGCTGCCTAAGCAGGCATATTTTCATTTTGTTTCACTTTTAATTTGTATGTTGCCTTTTTGTTTACTATACACAAGGTGATTTACAAGATGAAGAAGAAACAAAATAGACGGGGGAGATTGCACATGTAATAACAATCTGATAAAATACAAAAAAGGTCACAATAACTTTAAAACAGTCAGCTTATATCAAACAAAGCAGTGTTCAATAATCCAGTATTCAATAGAATAGTAAATGGTAAAATTAAATATCAGCAAAATATCAGCACCTGCCCTGCACACAGAAGGCCACAAATTCATCTCTAGGAGAGACCCCAGTCTGAAATCCAGGAGAGCTGTCAGTACAGACAGTAAGGTAAAAGGGTAAAGGACCACTGGACGGTTAGGTCCAGTCAAAGGCGACTATGATTTGCAGTGCTCATCTTGCTTTCAGGCTGAGGGAGCCGGTGTTTGTCCACAGACAGCTTTCCGGGGCGTGTGGCCAGCACGACTGAACCGCTTCTGGTGCAACAGAACACCATGAGGGAAGCCAGAGTGCACAGAAATGCCATTTACCTTCCCGCCACAGCCGTACCTATTTACTTGCGCTGGTGTGCTTCGAACTGCTAGGTTGGCAGGAGTTAGGACTGAGCAACGGGAGCTCACTCCGTCAAGGGGATTCAAACCGCCGCCCTTCTGATCGGCAAGCCCAAGAAGTTCAGTGGTTTAGACCACAGCACCGCCCACGTCCTGTAGAGCTGTCAGTACGGAAAGTCAAACCAAAGGTCTGACTCAGTATAAGGCAGCATTCTATAGCTGTAATTTTACTTCCAAGGAAGAGGAAACAGAGCAAAACCTCACTTCCTGACTGGAAGTTTGAGAAGGGGCATTTCCTGAGGCTACAACCACACCCTAATTATTTTTATTTCATTTATTAGATTCATATGCCACCCTTTACCATAAGATCTCAGGGCAGTTCACAGAATAAAATACAGGATAAAAGAACAAGTAAATAAGTAAAGCAAAACAGCAAAACAATAACCCACCGCCCATTCCTACAGACACATTTAAAGCCCTGGTTGAAGAGAAAGGTTTTCGCCTGGTGCCTACCAATATACAATGAAGGCGCCAGGCGAGCCTCCCTAGGGAGAGTATTCTACAAATGGGGAGCCACCACAGAAAAGGCCTGTTCTCGTGTTGCCACCCTCTGGATCTCATGTGGAGGAAGGCACATGTAGAAGGGCTTTAGAGGGTGAACACAGAGTTTGGGATAGTTTGGGATGGTTTATATGGGGAGAGTCAGTCCTTGAGGTATCCTGAGCCGTTTAAGGCTTTATAGGTCAAAACCAGCACTTTGAATTGGCAGACAGTGAGGTTGGGCCAGGATCGGTGTACTGTCTTGTTCTAGTGAGCAACCTGGCTGCTGAATTCAGAGGCAGCCCTACATATATTGCGTTGCAGTAATGTAAGCTAGGGGGACGCGGGTGGCACTGTGGGTTAAACCACAGAGCCTAGGACTTGCCGATCAGAAGGCCGGCGGTTCGAATCCCAGCGACGGGGTGAGCTCCCGTTGCTCGGTCCCTGCTCCTGCCAACCTAGCAGTTCGAAAGCACATCAAAGTGCAAGTAGATAAATAGGTACTGCTCCAGCGGGAAGGTAAACAGCGTTTCCATGCGCTGCTCTGGTTCGCCAGAAGCGGCTTAGTCATGCTGGCCACATGACCCAGAAGCTGTACGCCGGCTCCCTCGGCCAATAAAGCGAGATGAGCGCCGCAACCCCAGAGTCGGCCACGACTGGACCTAATGGTCAGGGGTCCCTTTACCTTTACTTTAATGTAAGCTAGAGGTTACCAGAGCATAGACAACAGTAGTCAGGCTATCCCTGTCCAGATAGGGGAGTAGCGGGGCCGCCAGCCAAAGCCGATGGAAGGGACTCTGGGCCACTAAGGCCACCTGAACCTCAACGGACAGCAGCAGATCCAGGAACACCCGAAAGCTACCTACCTGCTCCTCCAGAGGGTGTGGAAAGCCCTTACCTCAAAGGATCCTGGGAAGTGTAGTTTCTAAAGGGTGCTGTGAGTTGCTAGGAGACCTCTATTCCTCTCATGGAGCTACAATGTCAGAATGGTTCAACAAATGATCTCACTTCCTAGCAGAATTCTTGGGGGGGGGGAGCAGTGCTTTTTTTCTGGGGGGAAGCAGAGGTACGCATACCCCTAAACATTTTGTGAATCTAAGTTTGGCCTCATTGAGGGGCAGTATTTCAATAGGAGTAGGAAAATGAGAGTACCTCTAAACATTTATTTTTTTTTAAGAAAAAAAGCACTGGGGGATTCATCAAAATGTATTACAGTGCTTTAAATGTATGGTGTGAATTTGGCCAGAGAAACTTGGGGTTTGTGTCAGTTCGTGACATCCCTGTGCATATGAAGGGAAGACTGAAAAGGCTCCAACCCCCTGCAATGCAGGGATATGCAGCTGTCCCACATGGGGATCGAACCTGCAACCTTGGCGTTATCAGCCCCATGCTCTAACCAACTGAGCTATGGCGACCTCAGCTCATGGCAGGAAGTTTTAGACGATTGTCCACAGACTCATGCTTAGCCCTGCTGACATGCAGTACATGTTGGTTTCTGCTCTCTTCACTGTGCAGCGAAATGCTTGTCACAAGACAATGTTTACATTCCACAGTCAGAGTTACTGTTGGGTTTTCCCATGGGAAAGGGAGACTGGATGTGACGTACACTGGTTTCCTGTTTTTCACTGTCCTTTGCAGTTCAGTGTGTGCTTTAGAGGAGAGAGGATGCTTTTCTCTGCTCCGGCAGAGGCAAGATGTTTTCTGTAACATACCAGCTTTGAAATGTAAATAAAGCAATATACAGTATGTAGCACGTACTCCTCATCCTTCCGCTGTGCACGGGACTACTGCTTATCAACTACATTTGGTTATGGGCCCAGAAAAACGCAGTCATCTTAAGAATGGGCTCCAGAAGTCGAATCGGAGTGCCGGCAAAGGATCGGAATGCAGGGGGACAGATCGGAACGGAATCTGCTCTGCGCGTCAAGATGATTGATGAGGTATGTGCTACTGCTCCGGGCAGCCTGCCAGCTTCTAATTAATGGCTTTATGGCTGGACTTTGAACTTTTAAGGCAGTTTTGCCGGGCTGGGGAAATCGAAAGTAACTTTTAAAAGTGCTCTTGGAATAAGCAGAGTGGCACAGGCAGAGGCTGTTTTGAACTTGCTTTTGGAATGAAGCAGCACAGACGCAGCTTGTATAAAGCAGCCTGATTTAAAGCAGCAGAGATGACACAGAAGGCTAATGCCAGAGTCATGATGGCCCTTCAGGATGCTTGTGGAATTCCTAAGCTCAATAAGAATAACTATGCGGACTGGGTTCTCTATGCAGAGGCTATTCTGCGGAAAGAGGGTCTGTTTGAAGTTATTACAGACACCCCCCCAGCTCCAGTTACAGATGCATGGGAAGCTAAAGATTCCAAAGCAAGGGGAACTCTTACATTGATAGTATCCCCAGAAGAGCTCTGTCTATTGCGTGATAAGACCTCAGCCAGACAAATTTGGGACGCTTTGAGAGAGGCTCACTTGAGGACAGAAGCTGGATCCACCATGTTTTACTTTAACAAGCTGCATAATATGGCTCTTGCTGAAGGTGGAGATGTGCGTAAACATCTGATGGAGATGCAGAATCTGAGACATGAGCTGCAACAGAGAGGACTCAACTTTCCAGAGGCTGTGTATTCCTTCATGATACTACAATCTTTGGGTTCAGGTTGGGAGTCTGTTGCGACTCAGATTGCTGTACAGCCTACTGCTCAGCTGACAGTGGACTATGTTACTGCCGTGATTCTGAATGAAGCAGACCGCCGGGGTGCTGGCTGCATGGGCAAGTGGGAGACTTCACAGACGTCATCCCATAGTGCAGTGGAACCACCAGATGGCGCCAAAGCTTTGAAGGCAGTGAAATGCTACTCGTGTGGACGTCTAGGCCATATGAAGAGGGAATGCAAATATCCCAGGGCCAAGACAGAGCAGCGCAGTGGAAGCTCATCGCGTGGAAGAGGCCAGAGCAAAGGCAAAGGTCCAGTGTCCAGGACAACGCAGCACAAGGCAATGGTCTCACGCTTCACTCCAAAAGTTGCAGAGGTCCAGAAGACGTCTAGATCTTTCTTCGTTGTTGATTCAGCGGCGACCCATCACATGTGCAACGATAAGCGACTGTTCGTGTCTTTTACACCGCAGGAAGGTGCGATTCACCAGGCAGATGACCACACAATCCCCAGTAAAGGCTACGGAACTGTTGTTCTTCACAGTTTGGACTTATTGATACAGAATGTGCTTTATGTGCCGGATGCCAAACATAATCTGCTCAGCGTTGGACAGCTGAATGAGCGGAATATTGACGTTTCCTTTAAGAACAAAAGGTGCATCATCACAAAGAAAAATGATTATGTATTGTATGCTGAATATGTTGATCGTTTATATGTTTTGTATTATGATGATGTTGTGCAGGATGACACTTGTTGCATTGCAGGTTCTAACAAAAGTTTGCATGCAGAATGTATTCATGATTTTCATCGAAAACTTGGTCATTTGCATTTTGAGGCAGTATCTAAGATGCCTGCCTTGGTTGAAGGTATGACTATTAAACCCTGCAGGTACCACATGAAGTGCAAGGCATGCGCAGCAAACAAGGTGAAAATGGCTGCGAAAGGTAAGGTGTCTAGTAGGCAAGCTACAGAACCATACCAAATTGTTCATGCTGATTTGGTTGGGCCACTAGCGCCCTCTTTGGGAGGAAACAGGTACTTCATGGTTCTCATTGATGCATTTTCCAGGTATATTTATGTGTACAATCTCAAGCAGAAATCAGAGGCTTTTCCTAGGTTCAAGGAATTCTGTGCTTGGTTGAAAATGTGCATGGTAAGAAGGTAAAGACTCTTTTCAGTGATCGCGGGGGAGAATTCACTTCTCAGCAGTTTGAAGCTTTTCTGACTGAGAAAGGAATTCAACACGATTTGTCTAGTCCTCGCTCGCCATGGCAGAATGGACTTGCGGAACGAGCAAATCAGACATTGCTTCAAGGGTTAAAAACCTTGCTGCATGATGCTAATCTTCCAGAGAGTTATTGGGCCGAAGCTCTCTCTTGTTTCACTTACAGTTATAATCGCAGGTTATCTTCAGCGATTGGTTGTACCCCGTATGAGAAGATGTTTGGCGAGAAGCCATACATCAAACACATGAAAATTTTTGGTTCTGACATGTGGGTTCACTCACCACAAAACTCCAAGTTAGACAAGCGTGGATTGCATGGTATCTTTCTAGGTTATCAGAAAGGGTCTTACAGAATAATGATGACTGACTCAAAGGCAATTAAGCTCACAAGAAGTGTTGAGTACAATGCCAAGTGGGGGGAGAATGTGGGAATTTTCCAATGTTATCCTGATGACAGTGATGAGACTGAGGATAGTCAAAAGCAACCACAACAACCCACACCCACTGATGAAGGTTCTGATTCTGAGTCTGAAACTGAATCGGGTGATTCAGAGGATTTCAAGAGTGCGAAAGCCTCTATGCGACCCTCTGAAAGCTCTGATCAAGAATTGGAGGAACCATTGTTCACAATAGGCCACTTTTCTCCCAAGAAGGAAGAGGAGAGTGTTGAAGACCTACGGCTAATTCGCAGGTCACAGAGAGCCACAAAAGGCAGACCTCCAAAGAGATTTGCTGATGAGTTTGCTAAGATAGCAGTAACAGCTGTTAAAAGCTCCAAGAAGGTATTTGAACCTTCAAGTTTCCAAGAAATCCAGGATTTGGATTCAAAGGAAGCTGAGCCATGGTTAAATGCCATGAAGGCTGAGCTTGATTCCTTGGAAAGGAACAAAACGTGGGACCTTGTTCCAGTAGTTCCAGGAATGAAATTGCTTGGAAGCAAATGGGTCTTCAAAGCGAAGACTGATCAAAATGGCAAGATAGTCAGACACAAAGCCAGATTGGTAGCCAGAGGTTTTGCACAAGTACCAGGTGAAGACTATCACGAGACCTACTCACCCACAGTGAGGTATGAGAGCATTAGGCTTATGCTCAAGCTAGCTGCAGAGGAGAATCTACACATTAGTCACCATGATGTAAATACAGCTTTTCTGTACGGATCTCTAGATGAATCACTTTATATGCTTCCACCTGATGGCGTACAGGTAAAACAGGGATTTGTTTGTGCTCTGAAGAAGTCCCTTTATGGTCTCAAACAAAGTGCACGGTGTTGGCACACAAAACTCACTGAAGTATTGTTTTCTCTAGGTTTTAAGCAAGGGAAAGCTGATCCATGTGTATTTGTCAAAGAGGAGGGGCAAAAGAAACTGTATTGTTTGTTTTATGTTGATGATCTTTTATTCTTTTGGAAAGATGTCACAATGTATAATAACGCCCTAGCTCAACTGAAAGAGCACTTTGACATGAAAGATCTTGGTGAGGTAAACAACTACCTATCTCTGGAAATAGAGAGAGATCAAGATGGTAACATTCTAGTACACCAGTCACAGAAAATTGCTGATGTGTTAAGCAAACTAAACCTGATGGATGCTAACCCTGTAGACACACCGATGACAACAGGTTATCAGGTAGATGACACTGAAGAAGCATTTTCTGACACTACACTGTACAGAAGTGTGCTAGGCAAGCTAAACTTCATTGCCAGATGTTCAAGACCAGACATTGCTGTTAGCTGTAATTTGCTAAGCAGACAAGTCAACAATCCTACTGTTAAGGATTGGAAAGCTCTGAAACGCATAGCGCGGTATTTGAAAGGCACTATGCATTACAGACTGAGATTTAACAATCAGAAGTCTGGTGGTCTTGAGATATTTGCAGATGCAAGTTTTGGAAGTGACACTACAGACAGGAAAAGTACGTCTGGAGTTTGCTACATGTACAATCAGGGTCTATTTGATTGGTCATGCAAGAAGCAAACAACAGTTAGCTTAAGTACTTGTGAAGCTGAACTGAATGCACTGTCTTATTCACTTAAAGATTGTGAATGGTTGTTACAATTGTGCAAAGACATGAAAATTCCTGTCAAATGTCCAATCCAGGTTTACCAGGACAACAAAGCATGTTTGGCTTTGCTGAATTCTGAAGGTTGTAAGCAAAGCACAAAGCACTTGCAATTGAAGTTGCAACATGCTAGGGAACGTATTCAGAAGGGACTCGTAACGGTGTCCTATATGCCAGGTAATGAAATTCCTGCTGATGTATTGTCCAAGATTGTATCAAGGGATCAACACTGTACCTATGTGCAGAAGTTGGGTTTGTACTGATATTGTACAAACACGCTGCCCAGTGATGTTCACAGAAAGGGGGAGGATGTTGGTTTCTGCTCTCTTCACTGTGCAGCGAAATGCTTGTCACAAGACAATGTTTACATTCCACAGTCAGAGTTACTGTTGGGTTTTCCCATGGGAAAGGGAGACTGGATGTGACGTACACTGGTTTCCTGTTTTTCACTGTCCTTTGCAGTTCAGTGTGTGCTTTAGAGGAGAGAGGATGCTTTTCTCTGCTCCGGCAGAGGCAAGATGTTTTCTGTAACATACCAGCTTTGAAATGTAAATAAAGCAATATACAGTATGTAGCACGTACTCCTCATCCTTCCGCTGTGCACGGGACTACTGCTTATCAACTACAGTACACTGAGTCAGCTGCTACCTCACTGCAAAGGTGCACAGGAAACCCTCCCCGGCGGTCAAAGGTCTTAACGGTTAGGAGAGGATTTATTAATTGCAATTTATCCCTCCAAGTGCCCATGGGTATGGGCTGAAGAGAGTTTCACAAACCCCATCCTTGGCAGCAGCAAAATCAAAAGCATAGGAATTAGGTTGCAAAGCCTTCTTTTGAGCAATGAAATAAGCTGGCGTTCCCCCTCATACTTAAAAAAGAATCAGGCAGCAACTTGAATCAGGCAGCAACTAAGTAAGTTTAAAGATAAGATTTACTTACTTTATAACCATGCATTGGTTGTCAGCAACAGTAGCAGTAAAAGCTATGCAGGCAAAATACTTATATTCAGCGCTATTTTTCTAGAAAAATAGGTGCCGGAGCTCACCACAAACATCTCCCTTGTTCTCTTAGAATGGCAATGGCACCCACCTGAGAGGTACCGGAGCTGAGCTCCAGTGAGCTCTGGTTGGGGAAAAAGAAGAAGCCATGCTTATATCTCTCCACTTAGCAAGTGGAGGCATGTCTGCAGCCCATGTTGGTCAAAGGAAGAGAGAGAGAAACAGGAAGTACTCTATGCTCCTTTCTCTCCAGGAGAGGAGGGGAAATGACACGGCACAGAGCCCTCTCTACCAATCGCATTTCTATGGTCTGAGTATCTGCCTGTCAGCAGTGGTCTGTGATGTTAGCCCCTTCTCATGCCAACTAAAAAGTGTGATAGGAATTTTGAGGTCTTAGATATATGTTAAATGTTCATAAATGTACCAACCAAGCACGTACATAGATCAGCACAGGAAGACCGACCTGAAACCATTTTGATTCCCAAACTGAGCAAATGTTTTCTCTGCAAGGTCAAAGGAAAATGGAAAAGCCTCCCCATTGTCTTTTCCTTCACAAATCCTTTCTTAAGGGTATGTCTATGTTTGAATAGGTTGAGCCTATGACCTGACTCAGGAACTAAGTATTTATCGTTACAAAAGACTGGCCAGGCAGCGTATCCAATCAAATAAGCAGACAATCCAATCAAGTGACCATTAAACAGGTAACCTGTCAGACGAGATAAACAAGTCACTCAGATTTCTGTTTTAGACCACCTTTTCTGTGTTGTAGGTATGATGTATCTGGGGGGTGGTCTTAGGTTACACCCCTTCTGTGATGTATGTATGATGTATGGAGGGGTGGTCTTGAGCTTCAGGACGGGCAATTTAAAATGTCTATATAAGGGCCTTTCGTGCCATTGTTCTGGGTTCCTCCTCCTTTCCTGTGTGTGAGGGGAGCACCCTGTTGCAACAGATCAATAAAGATCAGGCTTATTAGCTGCTTTACTTCTCAATATTCTCTGGTTGGCCTCTGTTATTTTCTCCTACCAATAGGGAACCTACGTAAGGACTCTATATGGGCTCTTGGATAACCCATAAGGGGAAAAGGGTAGGTTTTGTTTACAACAGAAGAATATGCATATGTTAGGTTTGGCCGCTACTCTCCCATGAAAGCAAGGTCCTCTGCAAACCACAAGGCCCTTTTATTGGTTGCATTGCATTGCTTTGATGCCCCAAAGACCTCAGGTGGCATACATGGTCCCTTTCCTTCCTCAATTAATCCCCACAACAACAGGTGGGTTAGGCTGAGAGGCAGTGACTGGCCCAAGGTCACCCAGTGATTTTCATGACCAAGGGGAGATTTGAACCCTGGGCTCCCAGGTCCTAGTCTCACGCTCTAACCACTACTCCACACTGACCTGGTATTGCTGGGTTAGGCCAAACAAGGCCTGTTGTTTTGTGCTATTGTGGGGAGAAAACACAGGCAGGGTACCCCTATCCCTCTGAGGTGTCCTTTACAAGTTTTGGCCTAACCAGCCTTCTTCTCTCTCTCTCCTTCTCTCGAGGTATTTTTCAGCTAAATCAGTCCTTCTGTCCATCCTCTGTGTCCTTTCCGACCTCCTCCCGCCAAGCAGGGGCCAGCCAGTTTTGTTTACATGGCGGGTTATCGGGCCCCCGGGCTAAACAGTGCACGCCTTTATCGCTTTGCCAATTTCTGTAGTGCTTGTGGCGTGAGGTTATTTCCATGACTTAAGAAAACAGCTCACGCCTGGCCAGACAAACACACACAATGAGCTCATCCTTCATTCGGATTCTTTCTGTGCAGAACACCCCCTGCGGGAACGGCCTTGGGACAGCCTGGCTCCTGAGAGACTATTTGTATCTGATCGTTTTTTCTTCCTCCTTTCCCTTCCTTCCTTCTCTCTGCTTCCTTCCTCCCCTCTGCTATAAAACACAGCCCGTTTCACGCTTGTGTGTAATAAATCCAGCTTTCAGGGAGGGGGGGGGAAAGCTCAGGCTTTCGTGGTTTATTCCCCCCCCCCTTAAGCCTGAAATAAGTCTCCAATTTGACATAATTACACCCTCATTTTGAGGGGTGAGAGCTATTTGTAGGGACTTGAGGTCTGTTTCCTCTTTACTTCTGCTCTGGCAAGTGGTGGGAGGTGGTGGTGGGGGTATGAACGCGAGGAATTGGGGGCCAGGAAAGTGAGGAGAAGAACGCAAGAAGAAGATTGCAGAAGGAGAAGTAGAGTCCTGCTGGAATAGACCAAAGGCAATCTAGTCTAGCTTATTCTCACGGTGGTCAAATAGATGCTTAAGGGGAGCTAGCCAGCATGACCTGAGAGCACTAGAATTCCCCCCACTAGGGATGGGGGCGGGGGAACAATGACGATGAAGATGAAGATGATGATAACATGAGATGAGCCTGCTGGATCAAGCCAGTCTTGTCTAGGATCCTGTTCCAACAGCGATCAACCAGATTCTTATGGGAAGTCAGCAAGCAGTAATGGGAGGCACCAGCTAGGGAACACCCCCCCAAGGGAATAGGTGGTAAGATGACTGTGTGTGGTCAGAGGGAGAAGGAGGAGAAGTCTGGAAAGAGGAGGTGTTGGAAGCCGAAGAGGTAACAGGGCTTCGTGAGCAGGGAGACTCTGTGGCAGACAGAAGTCCAGAATCAGTGGCAGAAGCAGAGGCAACTCTACAGGATTTTGGGAAGGGGTCTTTCCCAATTCTACCTGAAGATGCCAAGGATGGAACCCGGGACATTTCTGGTACTTTGTCACTGACCTATGCCCCTTCTGGCAGTTTTTGAGATGCTGGATGACACTGAGGTCCAGCGCCGAGGGCCTTCTGGCGGTTCCCTCGCTGCAAGAAGCCAAGTTACAGGGAAGCAGGCAGAGGGCCTTCTCGGTGGTGGCGCCAGCCCTGTGGAAACCCTCTCACCAGATGTCAAACAGAACAACAATGACCAGACTTTTAGAAGACATCTGAAGGCAGCCCTGTTTAGGGAAGTTTTTAATGTTTAACAGACTATTGTATTTTAATATTTTGTTGGAAGCCACTCAGAGTGGCTGGGGAAACCCAGCCAGATGGGTGGGGTATAAATAAATTATTATTATTATTATTATTATTATTATTATTATTATTATTATTAACAGTTGATAGTAACGATGCTCCTGTGTCAGGGATAATGAAACGGACAAGCTTGGATGAGGCCAGACAGTTGCTTAGCAGAGGGTAGCAAGTTTGCTATGGATGCTCGCTCACAGGGAAACTCTCCATTCCTTGAAGGCTGTTGGTACATTTCATTCCTTCTCTGGAACAAGATGTGGCCTCCTGGCTTCCTCCTTGATAGAGACCAAATAGAAGTGTGCACTGCTTTTTTTATGGTTTCTCCCGTTGCTTAGCTTTTCAGCCATTATCCTCTGCTGCCGGGACACATTTTCTCAATCAACCTTGGCAACTGCGCAGTCTCTGCTCTCCTGTAAACAGCTGTGAAATAAACCAGCCATATGTCTGTGGGGTTCATTGAAGGCAGAAGCACAGGGACCTGCTTTTTTTGGGGGGTGGGGGTGGGAGTTGGGACACGTGCCTGGAAAAGTGCAGTGTGGACAGTTCCAGCTCCATGTTGGCCCCTGTGACATCTTTCGGCTCCACCCTGATTCTACAAAGCAGAGCTTCCTAACTGTGTCGCGATACGTCAGTGTGTCGGCTGCAGTGTGTAGTTGTGTTGTGCAAACACTCCCGGTGCTCTTACTGACGCTGGAAAGGGATTAGTTTAACCTCCAGTTTTGCTTATAAAACTGCATGTTTAAAAAGTGTGTCACCAACATGAAATGCTCTGCTGTGAAGCAACACTACCTGAGCATGTACAGAATTCCTCCCATTATTGTCGAATGAATGCAAGCAGCTCCCATGCTCTTGGGACTGGGAGGAGATGGAGTGGCAGGTAAGGATGCTTGAGGAATTCAATTTGTGCTAATCCAGATACAAATTGGCCTGACCCACACTAATGGTAAATCTCATTTGGGTTTCACAGCTCTCTTAACAATGCAGTTTTTGGCTCAAGAAAATATTATTTTAAAGATGAAATGTGCACTTCTTTTCCTTTTTGTAATAATATTTTATTCTTTTTTCCCATATAGGAAACCACATTTGTTACTCAACAATTATATTCCAATTCGACAAGTGAATTTCTGCTTACCCACCAGCAAAGTTTATAACTCAAATTACATGCAATTGCATTTTAAGGTTCCATCTTATCTGATTTCATCCTCTCTAATGTGTTTCTTAACATATTCTGCTGTTTTCCTACACTTCAAACCCTGCTGTGGTCTTTGCATATGAATAATATATTTTTATATAGACTAGAACTGGTTTCCAGTCTTCTTTATAAGATTCTAACTTTGTATCTTCTATCAGTGCCATCAGTTTTGCCATCTCTGCATGTTCCAAGATTTTCATCAACAGTTCCTCCTTGGAGGGTATGTGTTGAGTGAGATAGGAACATTTAGAAAGGTGCACAACGAACTAAAATCAGCTGATCTGCTAGCAGGGCTGTCAAAAGCATATGCAGCACCGGGGGCAAAGATCCGCCCAGTGTTCCCCTCTGGTTGCCCAGTCCCAGGTGCGCAGGAGGGCAGAACCACCCGCCTGCCTCAGTGTCTCGCTGGCTCGGGTGCCCCTGAACTCACGGCACAGAGCTGCCAGCAGCAGAAGAACCTGCCATGGTGCTCTGACTGACGGACGGGCTCTTCCCCAGACTCAACTCTCATGCCTTGGACTCTTGGCCTGGTGCCCCTGAGAGCCTGGCGCCTGGGTGCCCTGCACCTCTAGCACCTATGGATAAGATGGCCCTGTCTGCTAGGGTTGCCATATTCCTGACACCTGCAACATTGTTGGGCTTTTTTTTTAAGGAAGACCCCTAAATTGTTAAGCATTTTTGAAACCTCCAAATAAAATGGCAATTCTAAGCTTTTCCATTGCATTCCCATATGTCCATACCAGGGGTCAGCAAACTTTTTCAGCAGGGGGACAGTCCACTGTCTCTCAGACCTTGTGGGGGCCAGACTACATTTTTTTTTAAAAAAAATGAACGAATTCCTATGCCGCACAAATAAACCAGAGATGCATTTTGAATAAAAACGCACATTCTACTCATGTAAAAACACCAGGCAGGCCCCACAAATAATCCAGAGATGCATTTTAAATAAAAGGACACATTCTACTCATGTAAAAACACTCTGATTCCCGGACTGTCCACGGGCTGGATTGAGAAGGCGATTGGCCCGGATCCGGCCCCCGGGTCTTAGTTTGCCTACCCCTGGTCCATACCATACCAATTTGGCAAAATTCCGCCCGACACCATTTTTACACCCGAAAACCAGGACATGGCAAGCCTATGACCTGCGCTTGTGAAAAACTGTGCATGGAGCTTCACAAGTTCCGGCAATCAGCTGGTGCTCATTGTGATTTCAGGTGACTGACAGGTGTGTAGGAAAGACACCAGTAGTCTGGCTCTTTGGCTCAATCCACTTCCCCACTGGAGCTCCTGGCCAATCAAAATGGGAGTCATTTAAAGGTCTGGAAGGAGTCAGGAATTTTGTGAATGGAAATGACATATACTTTCTCTCACCCTCTAAAATTGCTCAAAACTCTCCCATGGTGCGTATTTCCTGAAAATCCTCTAGATGGGTGAATATTTTATATTCCGTTCCAGCATTCAAATGCCACTATAACAGTCATGACTTTCCCCAAAGTAGCCTTGTGAAAGGTGCTCAGATTTCCTAGGGGACCCCCTTTGCTGAGCTGCAATTCCCAGCCCCTTTAATAAACTACAGTTCCTGGGATTCTTCAGAGAAAGCCAGAAGAGGGCTTCAAATGTATGGTGTGGATTAGTGACCTTAGAGCCTGCACTGAGACTTCACAGCCCATCACTAGACGTGGCATGAGAACCCAGGGTGTGCCAAGCTAATTGGTGCCTTTGGATGGTATGGAAACAGCCCTGTGTTTCTAGCCTTCCTGGTTGGCATAAAGTATTTATTCAGGGCTTCTCCAAATGATCTGTTTATTCAGCACTCATCCTGATTTGCTGGCACACAGCTTATGCTAAGGTTAGACTATGCTCAGGCTTTGTACCACATTTATTCTGATACAGTCATACCTCGGGTTACAGCTGCTTCGGGTTGTGCGATTTTGGGTTGCACACTGCGCTGAAACTGGAAGTACAGTGGTACCTCAGGTTACATATGCTTCAGGTTACAGACGCTTCAGGTTACAGACTCCGCTAACTCAGAAATAGTACCTCAGGTTAAGAACTTTGCTTCAGGATGAGAACAGAAATTGTGCTCTTGCGGTGCGGCGGCAGCAGGAGGCCCCATTAGCTAAAGTGTTCCTTCAGGTTAAGAACAGTTTCAGGTTAAGAACGGACCTCCAGAACAAATTAAGTACTTAACCCAAGGTACCACTGTACTGGAATGGGTTACTTCCGGGTGTCGGTGCATGCGCATGCACAGAAGCACTAAATCGCGCTTTGCGCATAAGTGCCGAATCGCGACCCGCACGTGCGCAGAAGCGGCGCTGCGGGTTGCAAACGCTACGGCTTCCAGCATGGATCATGTTCACAACCTGAGTGTCCACTGTATGATTATAGGGTGGTTATATTACAGTGATCATCCTTTCTGATTTGCTTGCAAGGTGTTCATACATCTCCCCATTAATCATTTGTTCCTTCCACACACTTTTCAATGCATTTCCTTATTCCTCTCCCAAACACCAAAGGCTGCTTTTTAAAAAGTATATTTGTTGCACTTAGAGATGTGAAGGTCCAGGAAAACCCCCAGAGAAACTCCCCCTTGGTGTGTTTTGGCGGGCGGGAGGGAATGGTAGAAGGTAGTTTTTCCCACCCCACCCTATTTTTTTCCAGGCCTTCACATCTCTAATTGCTCCTACATCTTCAATCTCTTCTAAATGTGCAAACCTAAATTTCTAGGATGCACTTGAATCCCTACTGCAAAATGCTGACAGCCCGGATGCAAGCTTCTTTTTATCCTTTTTATTTATAATTGATGTTAAATGCATCATAGTATCTCACCTGCAGGATTTTTAAAATGCACATTTTATCAGCTTGTGTGTTGGGAGGACTGATAATTTTTGAGATCAGAGCAAGCGTGGAGGAGGAATGTAATCAATGGTCCGAGGGGTCAATAGATGAATCCCCGGCCAGCAAATAGCATCTTCAGAAGAGGGGTTTTTCCTCAGGACCACAGTAGAAGAGCAAAGGGTTGCCTTGCAGGATTTCTATGGGAGCTAGACTGGTGACTGGGAGCGGCCGCCGAGACCACATAACACCAGTCTTGAAAGACCTACGCTGGCTCCCAATATGTTTCTGAGTACAATTCAAAGTGTTGGTTCTGACCTTTAAAGCCCTAAATGGCCTTGGTCCAGTATACCTAAAGGAGTGCCTCCACCTCCACCGTTCTACCCGGACACTGAGGTCCATCTCCGAGGGCCTTCTGGTGGTTCCCTCGCTGAAAGAAGCCAAGTTACAGGGAACCAGGCAGAGGGCCTTCTTGGTAGTGGCTCCCACCCTGTGGAACGCCCTCCCACCAGATGTCAAAGAGAAAAACAACTACCAGACTTTTAGAAGACATCTGAAGGCAGCCCTGTTTAGGGAAGTTTTGAATGTTTAATAGACTATTGTATTTTAATATTCTGTTGGAAGCCGCCCAGAGTGGCTGGGGAAACCCAGCCAGATGGGCAGGGTATAAATATTATTATTATTATTATTATTATTATTATTATTATTATTATTATTATTAGAAATGGCTAAGAAGTAAACCCTACACAAATCCAGAGTGGAGTCCCTAAGATAGTTTGATGGCGCCTATTATGTCACCTTCTTGTCTCTCCTTGCTATTTTTTGGAAATCTGCATTCAATTTCCTGTATCTTTCACTATCTCCCTCGCATTTTGCTTGCCTTCTCTCCCCCGCTATTTGTAAGGCCTCGATGGACAGCCACTTTGCTTTCTTGCATTTCCTTGCTCTGGTCCATGGGGTCACAAAGAGTCAGACGCGACTAAACAACAACAATTATGTCACCTTGCAGCAACTCCTGCAACCAAGCTGGTGCCAAACATATTGCTCTGTTTCGCTTTGGGCCCCATCAGTGAAGCTGAGAGGGGGGTGTCTTATCATCTGGGCAGCCCAGGACCTTCATAAACACTGCCCAGGCTTGCACCCCGGGGGGGGGGTGACTTTGGTGCTGCTAAAGCAGTGGTTTGACATCACCCCTGGAATCACACTCCATTGTCTCTCGAGGCAAACAAATGCCAACAACCACATGGACATATGTTACAGACAACCGGCTCCCCACATGGCTGCAGCTATCCATGTGGACCACATCAGCGAGGCCAAGACGAGAGTCTTGTTGTTGTCTAAACACACTGCCTGGGCTTGTGCCCTGGGGCTGTTCATGCAGTGGGTTTCACTTCACCCCTGGAGGTGCACTCCATTGTCTCTCAAGACAAATGGTTTCCCCCAGTGCACACTGGCTCTGTACCTAGTTAGGCCGTGTACCCACCATATATTAAATGCACACACGCCTTTGCAAGAATCCTGGGACGTGTCGTTTGTTAAGGATGCTGGGAACTGTAGCGCTGTGAGGGGGCAAACTACAGTTTCCACGATTCTTTGGTGGTGGGGGAGGGTGAACTTTAATTGTTTGTTGTGTTGTTGTTGTTTAGTCGTTTAGTCGTGTCCGACTCTTCGTGACCCATGGACCAGAGCACGCCAGGCACTCCTGTCTTCCACTGCTTCCAGCAGTTTGGTCAAACTCATGCGGGTAGCTTTGAGAATACTATCCAACCATCTCGTCCTCTGTCGTCCCCTTCTCCTTGTGCCCTCCATCTTTCCCAACATCAGGGTCTTTTCCAGGGAGTCTTCCCTTCTCATGAGGTGGCCAAAGTATTGGAGCCTCAGCTTCAGGATCTGTCCTTCCAGTGAGCACTCAGGGCTGATTTCCTTCAGAATGGATAGGTTTGATCTTGCAGCCCATGGGACTCTCAAAAGTCTCCTCCAGCACCATAATTCAAAAGCATCAATTCTTCGGCGATCTGCCTTCTTTATGGTCCAGCTGTCACTTCCATACATCACTACTGGGAAAACCATAGCTTTAACTATACGGACCTTTGTCGGCAAGGTGATGTCTCTGCTTTTTAAGATGCTGTCTAGGTTTGTCATTGCTTTTCTCCCAAGAAGCAGGCTTCTTTTAATTTCGTGATTGCTGCCACCATCTGCAGTGATCATGGAGCCCAAGAAAGTAAAATCTCTCACTGCCTCCATTTCTTCCCCTTCTATTTGCCAGGAGGCAATGGGACCAGTGGCCATGATCTTCGTTTTTTTGATGTTGAGCTTCAGACCATATTTTGCGCTCTCCTCTTTCACCCTCAATAAAAGGTTCTTTAATTCCTCCTCACTTTCTGCCATCAAGGTTGTGTCATCTGCATATCTGAGGTTGTTGATATTTCTTCCGGCAATCTTAATTCCGGCTAGGGATTCATCCAGCCCCGCCTTTCGCATGATGAATTCTGCATATAAGTTAAATAAGCAGGGAGACAATATACAGCCTTGTCGTACTCCTTTCCTAATTTTGAACCAATTGGGAAAGGAGTGTAACAGAAAGGAGTCTGTTGTGTATGCAGAATTACCAATTTTTTTGCTCTATAAGACTCACTTTTCCCCTCCTAAAAGGTAAGGGGAAATGTGTGTGCGTCTTATGGGGCGAATGCAGGCTGCGCAGCTATCGCTGAAGCCAGAACAGCAAGAGGGATTGCTGCTTTCAGTGCGCAGCAATCCCTCTTGCTGTTCTGGCTTCTGAGATTCAGAATATTTTTTTTCTTGTTTTCCTCCTCCAAAAACTAGGTGCGCCTTATGGTCTGGTGTGTCTTATAGAGCGAAATATACAGTAGTTGTCAGCCCTCTTCATCAGCAGATGCAGTTTGCATTTTTAAAAACCCTTGCACGCTTGTTGCTGAGACCCACTTGCCATCAAGTGTGGTTTGACCCCGTGCCCGGATCTCTCGTCCAAGCAAAGCGCCCTTTTGCTTTTCATGCATTGGCTGCAGAACAGCCTCGTGATCCCCAAAGAAGAACTTCTTAGGTTCTCCCTGGAAAGCTACAGACCAAGACATCTCCAAACCACATGGCCGAAACACTGGAAAATAATTGTGTGTATGTGAACCAAGCCAGCGAGTTCAAACAGATTTCTGCAAGAAGACAACAGAACTAGAACTATTTCCCCGTTGTTGATACACAGCCTAACCTGCCCACATCCTCTGTAATTCCAACCGCAGGCACGAGAAGTCGCTATAAATTCCTTCCTGTGGCTTAACAAGTAGAGAAGATGCCGGGCTGTGGTCGACAAATTGTTTTCTGGTACGCAAATGGGAAGTGTTGCTGAGGACAGGAGATGCTGTCTTGAGTAATAATCTCTAGGCAATAACAATACACAGCAGCCAGCCAAGTCCGTGGATTTCATGTTGGTGTGCGAGCCAGGCTTAAGAATGATGGGAAATCATGCTTTGGGTTTCGGGTGCAAAACCCAAGCCCTTGGTCTGCAGGCACATGATACAGCCACCTCATTGAAGCAACGCTAAGCAGGTCTGGTTCGCATCCAGACTTGGATGGGAGACAGCCTGGGAACTCCGCATAAACTGCTTGGAGTTCCAAGAGAGAAGAAAAATAGGATAGATGATATATGATAGATGATAGACAGTCAGTCAGACAGACAGACAGACAGACAGATAGTTGATAGAGTCTTCAACAAGTTCAACAGGGAGAAATGTAAACACCTGGTGCTATCTCAGTACAGTGGTACCTCGGGTTACATACGCTTCAGGTTACAGACTCCACTAACCCAGAAATAGTACCTCAGGTTAAGAACTTTGCTTCAGGATGAGAACAGAAATCGTGCTCCGGTGGCGCAGCAGCAGCAGGAGGCCTCATTAGCTAAAGTGGTCTTCAGGTTAAGAACAGTTTCAGGTTAAGAACGGACCTCTGGAACGAATTAAGTACTTAACCTGAGGTACCACTGTACAGTTGCTCGTTTCCATTGCTGGCCTCTGCTGAAAACAGCTTATCCATGCGAACCAGGAAGTGAGCTCTCCAGAACACGGAACGACTCATCTTTTCTTACCACTGCGGCGGAGATCTCCTGGGTGACGCAGATGCCATTAGCAGTGGCGTAGCGTGGGGGGTGCAGGGGGGGCCGGCCGCACCGGGCGCAACTTCTGGGGTTAGGGCAAATCCACGGGTTAGGGGGCGCAAATCCACGGGTTAGGGGGCGCAAATCACTTGCCTTGCCCCGGGTGCTGACAACCCACGCTACGCCACTGGCCATTAGGCAGTTGAATGCGCATGCCTACTCCGTTTCCCTCCCACCCCACCCCCTTCGTGTGGCCCTAGGTGCTAGCAAACCATGCTATGCCACTGTTGTCCTTTGCAAAGTCCAAGACTCTGGCCGAACATTGCCATAAAGCAGCCTTCACTAACCCGGTATCCTTCAGATGTTATGGCCTGCGACTCCTATCAGCTCCAATCAGCATGATGAGATGCAGACGCCTGTTAATTAAATGTGCCCAGACCTGTTGAGAAGACTTAAGAAAGAAGTAAACAAACAAACAAACCTTGATCTTCCTTCTGCCCTTCCATCCTGAAAAAGTGTCCTCCACTCCACCCTGTTTGGATTAAGTCTACAAGCTTGGCTTAAGTGCAAAAAGGGTGCGGGGACGAATTGGATTTTGTCCGCTGTTTAAGGAGAAGCTACCTCAATTGCACTTCTCAGAACGATACATAATCATCAATAGGCACAACTATTCTTTGACATTTGCATTTCTCCAGGTTTTTCAGTGTAGTTCTTCATCCTACCCATGGGTACGAGAAAAGTGCATATAACATACAAAATGCAATTATATCAGAGGAAAATGCTTGCGAAAATGTGGGTATTAGTCAAAACTGCACACCAAAACTTATTCAATGGGATAAATTTGCAGCAGAAATTTCCATGGCATTTTTAAAACAATTCTGTTTTTTGCAACTTTCTGCAGAAATGTGGGGAACGCAATTGGAGGCAGGTGAGAAATGGAGAGGAACCAAAATGACAGATAATGTCCATCCTTTACAGGCAAGTATCATCATTCTACGGGGGCGCAGGTGGCACTGTGGGTTAAACCACAGAGCCTAGGACTTGCTGATCAGAAGGTCGGTGGTTCAAATCCCCACGACGGGGTGAGCTGCTCCTGCCAACCTAGCAGTCCAAAAGCACGTCAAAGTCAATGTAGATAAATAGGTACCTTTCTGGCGGGAAGGTAAACGGCATTTCCGTGCGCTGCTCTGGTTCGCCAGAAGCGGCTTAGTCATGCTGGCCACGTGACCCGGAAGCTGTACGCCGGCTCCCTCGGACAATAAAGCTAGATGAGCGCCGCAACCCCAGAGTCAGCCACAACTGGACCTAATGGTCAGGGGTCCCTTTACCTTTACCTTTACTATCATCATTCTATAGCCTGGGAACATTTGCTTGGGGAGGTAATGGTGGAATTCAGCATCAAAGAGCTTCTTAAGAGAAGTTTTGCTCCTCTTAAGCAAAAAATCCTCCCCTCAAATGGTCATATGGTGTGCACCTGTGTACCTGCAGAATACCTTCTTCACAAGCTGAGGTGTGGGGCATGGCCTGGTCTGCACGAGACACTTTTAAGCGGAATATACTTTGTTCATGCTCAGAGGTTATCATTCCACTTTCTCAGGGATGCACTGATTCTCTGAGTACTGAAAACCAGTTCGGGGTCTCATGCTCCTGAAGTCTAATTGTGACTGCATGTGACGAATTTTCTGCACATATTCAAAGGTCCTGTTCCTTTGTGGTGTGTGTGCATCAAAAATATATATAAAATATATAAAAATATATATATATATAAATATATATATATAAATAAGTTATGGTCCGGTCTACAGCTGACACATCGCACATTGAAATCAGGTTTCGTAGCTACTAGGCCCTTGCACAAATTAAGCCCTGCCGACCACACAAGCGCACAACCTCAACTCCTGTGGTCCGGCAGGCATCTATATACCACACAGGAAACACATTCGTTCTAAATTATCGGCTAGCTAACGCGGAAGATTTCTGCAAGCTATACATGGCGCTCCATTTTAGACGAGGGCCAGCTCCTCCTTGCTTTTCAAACGGGAGGCTGGACCGGAAAATTTGCTCAGATCTTTAACGCGGAAAGGGTTTTTCCGTTTTGTTTCTTAGTACCATCTGCAGTCTCAAAGTAGAAACAGTGGCCAGTACCGCAGATCCACCTGTGGAGACCTGGGTCACATCTGCACAGTATGTTTTTAAAGTCCTCATATACCACTTATAGCTTCCCCCCAAAAGAATCATGGGAACTGTAGTTTGCTAAGAGTGCTTGGAACTGTAGTTCTGTGATGGGTCTCCAAACCTCTCCTTCACATGCAGGGGCTCGACAGCACCAGCACCACTGCATGACAGCAGAATCCAATCTGGCTACAACCACAGCTCACTTCTCCAAACATTATGAGAACAAGGACTGGAATTTCCCACTTAATGACTGCTGCATGACAGACATGTCATCAGGGTGGTGGTGATGGGGGGGGGCGAGGACGTGATGAAAAGCACTTTTCAAGAAGGGGCCAGGACGTTGCTTGGTGGCAGCCCCCTCAGAGTGCGTCAGGGACACATGCAACTGGTTTTGAGCAGGTTTCTGGTGGCTATTCGTGTTCGGTTGTTTACAAAGAGCGGAATTCAGCATCAAACTAAGGCAGTCATTCCATCAGCACGGACGTTTCGGCTTGACAGGTGGGGGAGTCCTGTGGTGCTGGAATAATAATAATAATAATAATAATAATACCCTACCCATCTGGCTGGGTTGCCCCAGCCCAGGGGTCAGCAACCTTTTTCAGCTGGGGGCCGGTCCACTGTCCCTCAGACCATGTGGTGGGCCGGACTATATATATTTTTGCGGGGGGAAATGAACGAATTCCTATGCCTCACAAATAACCCAGAGATGCATTTTAAATAAAAGTGCACATTCTACTCATGTAAAAACACCAGGCAGGCCCCACAAATAACCCAGAGATGCATTTTCAATAAAAGTGCACATTCTACTCATGTAAAACACCAGGCAGACCCCACAAATAACCCAGAGATGCATTTTCAATAAAAGGACACATTCTACTCATGTAAATCACATTGATTCCCAGACCGTCCATGGGCCGGATTGAGAAGGTGATTGGGCCGCATCCGGCCTGCCCCTGCCCCAGCCACTCTGGGTGGCTTCCAACAAGTTATAAAACCACAGCGTAACTTTAAACATTAAAAACGTCCCTATACAGGGCTACGCTCGGTTGTCTTCTAAAAGTCAAGATAGTTGTTTATTTCTTTGACATCTGACAGGAAGGCGTTTCACAAGGTGGGCGCCACTACCGAGAAGGCCCTCTGCCTGGTTCCCTGTAGCTTCACTTCTTGCAGTGAAGGAACTGCCAGAAGCCCTCAGAGCTGGACCTCAGTGTCTGGGCAGAACGATGGGGGTGGAGACGCCAGTGACAGAGCAAGCTGATTGGGCTCCTGGGGCGGTGCATGCGCCCTGCAGCCAGAGGCGGGGCCAGCCAGGGCAGGACGCTCCGCAAGGCCTCCGAGAAGTCTGCCTGCCTCCTCCCCCTCAGCTGCCCTATAACTGAGAGGGAGGCGGCAGGCGGACCATTTGGGGCAGGGCAGAGCCTGCGAGCGCCCAAACCAACGCGTCACTCCCTGGAGCACGCTGCAGGCGCCGCCCGGCATTTTGTCACCCCCCTCAGTGGTGACACCCGGAGTAGCCCGCCCCCACTGCCCCCCCTTTCCTCCGCTCCTGGGAGACGCTCCTTCAGTTTCATGAGGGAGCTGTCAGGCGGCACATTGGCGAATAGCCGAGAGAAACCAGGCCTGCAGTGAGATTCTTTGTTAGTTCATTTATTAGTATTAAACAGAAATACAAGAAGATCCATAAAATGTACTTCCTGGAGGCTTGAGCTGCTGCCCAGAATGCCTGCTCCTTCTCACAGCAGCTCACTTCCTATGTATCTCATCCCTCCTGCTGCCAGCGACGGCTGCCAAGGGACCCGTTCTGCTTCTGTTTGGTTTTCTGCTCTGTGATGGGGATGAAACTCCTGGTTTTATGAGTGGGGATCTATCAGGCTCTCAAGGAACATAAGGTAGGTAAAGGTAAAGGACTCCTGGATGGTTAAGTCCAGTAAAAGGCGACTATGGGGTTGTGGGTCTCATCTTGCTTTTCAGGCCGAGGGAGCCGGCGTTTGTCCACAGACAGCTTTCCAGGTCACGTGGCCAGCATGACTGAACAGCTTCTGGCGCAATGGGACACCATAATCGAAAACAGAGCGCACAGAAACTCAGTTTACCTTCCTGCCACAGGTGTCCCTATTTATCTATTTGCACTGGTATGCTTTCAAACTGATAGGTTGGCAGGAGCTGGGCCAGAGCAAGGGGAGCTCACTCTGTAGCGGGGATTCCAACTGCCAACCTTCTTATCGGCAAACCCAAGAGGTTCAGTGGTTTAGACCACAGCGCCACCCACATCCCTTTCAAGGAACATAGTATCAACTGGCTGAGGTACTGTCTCTATCGCATCTGACTCCTGTCTCTGCTCAGGGCTGGTGCATCTGTTAGCTTGCCCCTGTTCCTCACCCTCCAATATTTCCCAGCTCTTTTCTTCTTCTTGGGTGTGTCCTGTTATCCCATCACCATAAACCTGGGTCTCCATACACTCTTCATCTGCCCCGTCCCTGGAAGACCACCACACCTCCTTATCTGCCTAGTTCCTGACATTCAGGTATACAGGGCCGAGGCCATTTAGGGATTTGAAGGTCAGCACCAACACTTTGAATTGTGCTCAGAAACGTACTGGGAGCTAGTCCAGATCCTTTAAGGACTGGTGTTATATGGTCCTGGTGGCCGCTCCCAGTCACCAATCTTTGTTGAGCCAAGGAACATAAAAAGCTGCATTATACTGAGTCAGGCTATTGATGCTTTTTGATCAGTACTGACTTCTTCTTCTTTGGTGATCATTCGTAGCCGAGTAAGATTGTCTTCCATAAACACAGTTTTAACAGTGGGTCCGTAAGTGACAGTGCAGGCCAATTCTGGATTCACATGTCCTTCCACAGTGGGGACATAGGTTTCCAGGCAGGAGTTGATCACTGTGAGGGTTTGCCAAGTGTGCCTTCCTCCTAGCACGTTTCTTCCTGCGTTCGAGCTTCTTCAAAGCCCATGACACCTTTGGTAAAGGCTGTTCTCCAATTGGAGCGCTCGCAGGCCTGTGTTTCCCAGTTGTCGGTGTTTATACTACATTTTTAAAGATTTGCCTTGAGGGAGTCTTTGAACCTCTTTTGTTGACCACCAGCATTACACTTTCCATATTTAAGTTCGGAATAGAGTACAGTGGTACCTTGGGTTAAGAACTTAATTCGTTCTGGAGGTCTGTTCTTAACCTGAAACTGTTCTTAACCTGAAGCACCACTTTAGCTAATGGGGCCTCCTGCTGCCGCTGCACCGCTGAAGTGCGATTTCTGTTCTCATCCTGAAGCAAAGTTCTTAACCCGAGGTACTATTTCTGGGTTAGCGGAGTCTGTAACCTGAAGAGTATGTAACCTGAGGTACCAGTGTAGTTGCTTTGGAAGACTATAATCTGGCACCCACACAACATGACCAGTCCAATGAAGTTGATGTTGAAGAATCATTGCTTTGACACTGGTGATCTTTGCTTCTTCCAGTACACTGGCATTAGTGTCTTCCCAAGTGATGTGTAAAAATTTTTGGAGACACTGTTGATGGAATCTTTTGAGGATTTGGAGATGGTGTTTATAATTACTGGCTACACTCTGGCTCAACAGAGTTTCAGGCAGGATTTTCTCCCAGTCCTTCCTGGAGAAGCTGGGGTTTGAACCCAGGACCTTGTGGCTGCAAGGCTAATGGAAGGCCACACTGACCCCGGCCAACTTTCCAGTGACTGCATGCCAAGCGAGCATGGCTGAAGCATAGAAGCAGGCATTGCCAAAGTAAAAAAATAAATCTACCTTTCCCCTGTAATTAAGAGCAGCGACTTTATTCTTTTCTGATCTATCAAGAAGTCACATCCACCTTAACTCATCAAATTACTTTCACTGCCTTCCATGATTAATATTACTTTATGCTCCAGAAATGCATCACCCCACCTTCCCCTTTTCTGCCCCCAAACTAATTGCCTTCCATGATTAGCAATTAATTGGTTCTCTATCTCTTTCCTCCTATCAATCTTCTTTCCTTTTACTCCCCAGTCCCTCCAGTATTTTAGTCTTTGAGCTTCAGCAAGTAAACTGCAGCAGGTGGGTCTCCCCCACTGAATTTAAAGCACACTCCCCTTCCAGAAAATCCTGCGAACTGTAGTTGGTTAAGGGTGCTGGAAACTGTAGCCCGGGGGGGGGGTCGAACTACAGTTCCCAGAATCCATTGTGAGGGGGAGCCATATGCTTTAAATGCATGGTTTTTGTATGTAGCTTTATTGTTAGTAAAGGTAAAGGGACCCCTGACCATTAGGTCCAGTCGTGGCCGACTCTGGGGTTGCGGCGCTCATCTTGCTTTACTGGCCGAGGGAGCCGGTGTACAGCTTTCGGGTCATGTGGCCAGCATGACTAAGCTGCTTCTGGCGAACCAGAGCAGCGCACGGAAACGCTGTTTACCTTCCCGCCGGAGCGGTACCTATTTATCTTCTTGCACTTTGATGTGCTTTTAAACTGCTAGGTTGGCAGGAGCGGGGACCGAGCAATGGGAGATCACCCCCTCACAGTGATTCGAACGGCCGACCTTCTGATCGGCAAGTCCTAGGCTCTGTGGTTTAACCCACAGCGCCACCCGCATCCCTAGCCTTATTGTTAACGGGTGATGAACCGCACCAGCATTTTGTGGGGAAGAAAGAACACGGCGGGCAAGGGAGAGCTGCCCGTGCGTAATAACTCATCTGTGTCACTTTCTGGAAGACAAGGAGATGTTGTTGCTGCGTCTAAATTGTTTGCAGATTTTGAATGCAGCCCCCATCCCAAGTGTGGGGGGGACATACGGGAGAGATGAAGCCGGGTCAAGAGTCAGTACATTGGAAGAGAAAATTGGGGAGGCAGTGGGTGGCAAGAGGGATTCTACTGAAAACACATTTAGAGCTGCCTTTTGGGGAGAGGGGAAGGCGAGGGGGGAAGACCTCACACGCAGGCCTCGTGAGGAACCAGTCATGGAAGCAGAGCCTCTCCAGCCAAGCATAACATGGAGTGGATGAGGTAGCATTGGCCGAGAGCATTGGCAAGGGAGTCTTCCTGAAAGCCCCTTCGACGCAGGATGTGGGGAATGGTCTGGGGTCTTTACAGAGCATGCAGATTCACGGGGAAGGAAGGTTAAGACGGTGGAAGACAACATGGGTCTCTCGACAGGCATCCTGGGAGTTCCAGTTCTGCTGTTTTCAGCCCATCACATGACAAAAGTGCGGGGAGGGGGTGTCAGAGAGGCCTCTCTTAACCAGATATAAGCATGCAGGATGCTTTGACAACTACAGTGGTACCTCAGGTTAAGAACTTAATTCGTTCCAGAGGTCTGTTCTTAACCTGAGGTACCACTTTGTGCCGCTGCCGCCGCACAATTTCTGTTCTCATCCTGAGGTAAAGTTCTTAACCCGAGGTACTACTTTTGGGTTAGCGGAGTCTGTAACCTGAAGCGTTTGTAACCAGAGGTACCACTGTACTTCCATTTCTCCCAAGGCAGCATATTACCTACCAGTGTTAGAAACTCTCATATACAGTGGTACCTTGGGTTAAGAACTTAATTTTTTCTGGAGGTCCGTTCTTAACCTGAAACTGTTCTTAACCTGAAGCACCACTTTAGCTAATGGGGCCTCCCACTGCTGCCAAGTGATTTCTGTTCTCATCCTGAAGCAAAGTTCTTACCCCGAGGTATTATTTCTGGGTTAGCAGAGTCTGTAACCTGAAGCATCTGTAACCTGAGGTACCACTGTATCTGACTTTTAGAAGACATCTGTTAGAAGACATCTGAAGGCAGCCCTGTTTAGGGAAGCTTCTAATGTTTGATGTCTTATCACTTTATTATTATTAATAATAATAATAATAATAATAATAATAATAATACAGTCGTACCTTGGTTCTCGAATGCCTTGGTACTCAGACGTTTTGGCTCCCAAATGCTGAAAACTCGGAAGTGAGTTTTGGCTCCCGATTGAGTTCAGGAAGCTCCTGCAGCCAATTGGAAGCCGCGCTGTGATTTTCGAACATTTTCAGAGGTGGAATGGAGTTCCAGAACAGATTACGTTCGAGAACCAAGGTACAACTGTACTCTGCTGGGAGCTGCCCAGCAGATGAGTGGGGTATAAATAAAAAATTACCGGTATGGTGATTTTGATGATGATGATGATGATGACAGGATCATGGACAGGGATTCAGAGGTTTCTCCGCAGCTGTAAATTTCCACAGGCCCCAAGCCTTGAGGATAAACAGCCATTTTAGATTTGGTCCTAACCAATGTTGATGACCTGGTTAGTGGGGTAGAAGTGGAAGGATCATTAGGCGCGAGTGATCATGCTCTTCTGAAGTTTACTATACAGCGGAAAGGAGCAGCCAAGCATACTAGGACTCAATTTCTTGACTTTAAGAAAGCCGACTTCATAAAACTTAGGGAAGTGCTGGGTGAGATCCCATGGACAGTAATACTAAAAGGAAAGGGAGTTCATGATGGCTGGGAGTTTGTTAAGAGGGAGATAGTAAAAGCACAACTTCAGGCAATACCAATGAGACGGAAACATGGAAGGTGCCTAAAGAAGCCAGGGTGGCTATCTAAAGAACTTTTAACTGTGTTAAGATTAAAAAAGGATGTGTACAAAAAATGGAAAAGGGGGGAAACCACCAAAGAGGAATTCAAACAAATAGCCAGCACGTGTAGACACAAAGTCAGAAAAGCTAAAGCACAGAATGAACTCAGGCTTGCTAGAGAGGTTAAAAGCAACAAAAAAGGCTTTTATGGGTATGTTCGTAGCAAAAGGAAGAACAAAGAAACAGTGGGGTCGCTCAGAGGAGAAGATGGTGAAATGCAAACAGGGGATACCGAAAGGGCTGAACTCCTCAATGCCTTCTTTGCCTCAGTCTTCTCCGATAAAGAAAACAATGCCCGACCTGAAGAATTTGGAGCAAATGATTCAGCAGAGGAAACACAGCCCAGAATAACTAAGGAGATAGTACAAGAATACTTGGCTAGTTTAGATGTATTCAAGTCTCCAGGGCCAGATGAACTGCATCCAAGAGTATTAAAAGAACTGGCAGATGTGATCTCAGAACCACTGGCACTCATCTTTGAGAATTCCTGGAGAACAGGCGAAGTCCCGGCAGACTGGAGGAGGGCAAATGTTGTCCCTATTTTCAAAAAGGGGAAAAGAGAGGACCCAAATAATTACCGCCCAGTCAGTCTGACATCAATACCAGGGAAGATTCTGGAGCAGATCATTAAGCAAACAGTCTGTGAGCACCTAGAAAGGAATGCTGTGATCACCAATAGTCAGCATGGATTTCTGAAAAATAAGTCATGTCAGACTAACATGATCTCGTTTTTTGACAGAATTAAAAGCCTGGTAGATGAAGGGAACGCAGTGGATGTAGTCTACCTTGATTTCAGCAAGGCATTTGACAAGGTGCCCCATGATATTCTTGTAAAGAAGCTGGTAAAATGCGGACTTGACTATGCTACCACTCAGTGGATTTGTAACTGGCTGACTGACCGAACCCAAAGGGTGCTCATCAATGGTTCCTCTTCATCCTGGAGAAGAGTGACTAGTGGGTTGCCACAGGGTTCTGTCTTGGGCCCGGTCTTATTCAACATCTTTATCAACGACTTGGATGATGGACTCAAGGGCATCCTGATCAAATTTGCAGATGACACCAAACTGGGAGGGGTGGCTAACACCCCAGAGGACAGGATCACACTTCAAAACGACCTTGACAGATTAGAGAACTGGGCCAAAACAAACAAGATGAATTTTAACAGGGAGAAATGTAAAGTATTGCACTTGGGCAAAAAAAATGAGAGGCACAAATACAAGATGCGTGACACCTGGCTTGAGAGCAGTACATGTGAAAAGGATCTAGGAGTCTTGGTTGACCACAAACTTGACATGAGCCAACAGTGTGACGCGGCAGCTAAAAAAGCCAATGCAATTCTGGGCTGCATCAATAGGAGTATTGCATCTAGATCAAGGGAAGTAATAGTGCCACTGTATTCTGCTCTGGTCAGACCTCACCTGGAGTACTGTGTCCAGTTCTGGGCACCACAGTTCAAGAAGGACACTGACAAACTGGAACGTGTCCAGAGGAGGGCAACCAAAATGGTCAAAGGCCTGGAAACGATGCCTTATGAGGAACGACTAAAGGAGCTGGGCATGTTTAGCCTGGAGAAGAGGAGGTTAAGGGGTGATATGATAGCCATGTTCAAATATATAAAAGGATGTCACATAGAGGAGGGAGAAAGGTTGTTTTCTGCTGCTCCAGAGAAGCGGATACGGAGCAATGGTTCCAAACTACAAGAAAAAAGATTCCACCTAAACATTAGGAGGAACTTCCTGACAGTGAGAGCTCTTCGACAGTGGAATTTGCTGCCAAGGAGTGTGGTGGAGTCTCCTTCTTTGGAGGTCTTTAAGCAGAGGCTTGACGACCATATGTCAGGAGTACTCTGATGGCGTTTCCTGCTTGGCAGGGGGTTGGACTCGATGGCCCTTGTGGTCTCTTCCAACTCTATGATTCTATGATTCTATGATTCTATTCTATAAACTTCATAGGATGATGTTCAGGTCCATATTCACGCGGAGAAAGAAAATAATTTATTTCTATATTATTTTATCTAGCTTCTATCCTGCTACCCTTCCTCCCAAAGGGTATAAACAATACAATTAATTGGTATAAACTGGTATAAACAATACAATTAATTATTATTTTTTGGAAAGACATTTAAAACCAATGAAGACCGTTTAAAAAGTAAGCAGGGCAAAATGGGATATATGTATGTAGATGTTGTTGCATGTATTACATTTATACCCCACCTGTTTTCCAAGGAGCTCCACATGGCATTGCATGGGTCTCCCTCCTCTTGTTTTATCCCCACAACAGCCCTGTGAGGTGGTTTGGGCTGTACTAGGGTTGCCAAATGACTGCGAGAACCTGCATAGGTGTGCTCCTGTGCTTTTAGCAACTGCAGGCCATCCGATTTTCCAGAGATTTACAGAACCCATCCCAGTTTCTGATTTGATCCCAGAATGTCCGGCTTTTCCATAGGACGTTCCTATTTTCATCAGAGAAATGTTGGACGGTATGGAGTTATGCGACCCCCGAGCCAAGGAGATAGGTAAAGATTGTAACCTTTAGAAGATATCTGAAGTTTTTAAATGTTTAGTGTTTTAATATGTTTTTATAGGTGCTGGAAGCCGCCCAGAGTGGCTGGGGCAACACAGTCAGATGGGCAGAATATAAATAATAAAATTATTATTATTGTAGAATAGGACGTCCCTATTTTCATCAGAGAAATGTTGGAGGGTACGCAACTGCACAAAATGGAGAAGGAGAAAAACATTCTGCCAGTGATGCTTCTTGGGGAGCATAGAGATAATCTATGCAAATAGAAGAAGAAGAAGAGTTTGGATTTAATATCCCGCTTTATCACTACCTGAAGGAATCTCAGAGCGGCTAACATTCTCCTTTCCCTTCCTCCCCCACAACAAACACTCTGTGAGGTGAGTGAGGCTGAGAGACTTCAGAGAAGTGTGACTAGCCCAAGGTCACCCAGCAGCTGCATGTGGAGGAGCGGAGACGCGAACCCAGTTCACCAGATTACAAGTCCACCACTCTTAACCACTACACCACACTGGCTCTCTGCAGAACAAGCATATAAAGTATTGTAAATAGCTGCAGAACACGCTGGTTACTGACAGCGGAGGAGCAAGAGCTGGTAAAAATGTTGGCAACTCCGCTAGGAAATTGTGGCAGCAGCACTCAGGTCAGCGTGCTATTTAGGGCTTTTTGAGCTCTCTTTTGAAGAAACTAAACAGCCACCACCTCTAAATATTTTGTACCGTGCCTGAAAGCAAAATTGGCACCTCTGCCATAGTGGGCTCCCTGGGTGGTCCCCTTGGCCAAGAACTCTCTGTTCTCCCAAGTTCAGCTCCTCATCTGGAAAACTAGAATACATCTGGCCCTTACTGCAATCGACACAGCAGAGTATGATTTAGTTCACTTGCCGACCTCACCTGCTGTGCACCTGGATGGGAAAAAAGGAAGGGGGGAGTGAAGGAAGGGCAGTGCCTCAGACAGCTCACAATTTATTTAGATGGGATTCCCTCACCTCTCACCTGCGTAGTCCATCTCTTTAGAGGAAAGCATGCACAGATCTCTGTGCACACACCTGTTTTGCCACAGGTGCACACACGATGCGCAGCCAGGAAAAAGCCACCGGTGCTCTCAGCCCTGGCTTTGCCTGCAAATCTCCTCTGCAGCCCACAACCCGTCTCAGTCCAATGATTGAAATTACCACGAGCAACGATTATCATGCCTCTCCTCTCTCCCCCCCCCCCAGTTGTTGTGTTGTTGTTGTTGTTTTTGCCGCAGTCATTTGTCCTGTTCGGATGGAGCCAGGCCGAAATAGCAACAGGAAATCATGACCGTATCGTGCTCGGAGCCGCCTTGGTTTTTTTTTTTGCAAAGTGATAAGTGAAGCCACAACAAATTAATTTCATTGGTCCCAGATGGAGCCGTTCAGGAGCTGCCATCGTCCTTCCAGGCCGCAGTGTGTGGGCTGGGAAAGTTATTTCCCCACCCCCACCCCGCAGTTTGACCAATTTAAGGCATGTTTTGTAGGAGGTTTATTATTATAAGACAAATGGTTCTGTTCCTTGCTGGGCCTGTCTTGCAAAGCAGAACCCAGAGATACACAAACTACTTTGGCCTTAATTTTTTAAAAATAAAATATTTGTAATAGGACATTGACTGATGCGGTATTAATCAGTGTGCCCATGGTATCTGGCGGAACTGGTATCTGGCTCCAATACCTGCCTCTTGGCTCCATTAACCTCCTGATAGGAAAAAAAGATGTTTCTTAGCACCATCAGGGTAGTCCAGGCTTCTACTCAGCAAAAATCCACTCCTGGATCCTCAGCAGACAATTGACCCTGGAACAGGGTTCAATGTCTAAAACCATATTTGCCCTGCAAGACAAAGGCTTGCCGGAACAAGAAATTTCGGGTGGGGTGTGGGAAGTCATTAATTTCACATTTCAGTGCGAAATGACCTAATTCGCACTTCACCAACCTGTACATAGCTATCCTTTGAAAAGTGCAATTCTCTAAATTTTGTTCCCCAACACAAATGCGTTAACTTTAGCAATGATCCCTCAGGATGGATGGATGGTTTGATTTCAGTCCCCCGCCCCAGTTTTTTAGTTTTCCTGCATTAAAAAAAGTCCTCAGGGAAATTCACCAGTGTTTTAGTGAGAATATATCCTGATGTTCATATTTGTGTATGTGATCTGCCCTAATATACACACTGCTGGATCAGTGGATCAGGAATCCACTGAGCAGGAGGACTCCTTGATGTAGCAGCTCTAGCTTACCACAATTTTTGCAGTTATCACACCCACACCGTCCGTTTCAAGCACTCTTGTGCCAGGTAAACAGCCATAGCTTTCCGCAAATAATCCTGATACGTATGGTTTGTTAAGGGTGCTGGGAACTGCAGCTCTGGGAAGGGTCCCCTAACAGCGCACATCAACCTTAACAAACTTCAGTTCCCAGGATTCTTTGCGGGAGGCCATGCTTGTGTACGCACAACATTTTATTCTAGAACAACTTGCTGTTGTTGCTTTCTGCGTAGTCCGCATACGATCTAGATCTGTTGCATTGTTATTATTATTTTGGCCCCTGAAAAGTGCTTGCTGAGAAATTGAACTAGAAGCTCCCTGCAGATTGATTCTGCAATATCTCATAGTGTGTCCACTTGAAATCGGATGTAGATAGTATCCTCAGCTGCCCAATGATGTTCTGGTATTTGATATATACCAAGATTGCAATCTCCACTTCTTCTTCCTCCTTCATTCATCCATCAGGGGCTTAGGTGGGCGGGCGGAGGCATGGATATCAAGGGGAGGTTTTTACAAATGCACATTGAATAAGCACACCCATTCTTATGGATGGCAGGTTCTAGATTCAAAGGCGTACTGTCCCTAGGCTCCTTTGTGTACTTGGCAAGGCATTGTATAAGTCCGTTCGACTTCCAAAAACATCTGAAACCAAGGCGCAGCTTCTGATTGGCTGAAGGAGCTTCCTGTACTCAATTGGAAGCTGTGGAAACTGCGTCGGACGTTTGGGTTCCAAAGAAAGTTCACAAACCGGAACACTCACTTCCAGGGTTTGCGGTGTTTGGGAGCCAAAACGGTTGAGTCCCAAGGCGTTTGACAACCAAGGTACTACTGTATGGGGTAGCACTTGCGTTGATGCAACATGGCCTTGCTCTCCCTGCAAACAAATCAGGATGAATCCTCACTAAACAGCTCATCTGGAAGTAAACACCGCTCCAGATGTTGACGTGCCATGAATTTATAGGAGTGCATTATTATACTGACTGATTTATTGCCAGCCTCTTCCCTCAAAATCCCCAGCATGGAATTTTCCTTCTTCACTGATGCACCACACTTGAGGTGACATTTTTATCGAGTAATCCGCCCTTTCCTGGTTAGTCACTGTTAGCGTCTGTGCGGTGAAAGTTAGGATTTATTTTTTTCCTTCCACATGTCTCACTTTACAGTAACATGGAACCTAATTTGCATACCCACCATTCACCCTGTTTGGAAATGTTCTTTTTGAATTCTTCACAGTTCCACGTGGGTTTTCACTGGGCTCAATTATTTTGTGTCATCCATGAACTCATACCCTTCAACATTTCTCGGGCGAAAAGAAGGACATTTCTCACTACCCCAACTGACCTTCTTTGACCTCCATTTTTTTCTTCCACCACTAAAATGTAAAGGTCAAGGACCTCTGGACGGTTAAGTCCAGTCAAAGGCGACTATGGGGTTGCGGCGCTCATCTCACTTTCAGGCCGAGGGAGCTGCCATTTGTCCATAGACAGCTTTCCGGGTCATGTGGCCAGCAGGACTAAACTGCTTCTGGCGCAATGGAACACTGTGATGGAAGCCAGAGTGCACGGAAATGCCATTTACCTTCCTGCCACAGCAATACCTATTTATCTACTTGCACTGGTGTGCTTTCGAACTGCTAGGTTGGCAGGAGCTGGGACAGAACAATGGGAGCTCACTCCGCCATGGGGATTCGAACTGCCGACCTTCTGATCAGTAAGCCCAAGAGGCTCAGTGGTTTAGACCACAGCGCCACCCGCATCCTCCACCACTATATCCACAGGACACAGTACATACACACACACACTGCCATCCTTAGAAAACTCCTTAAACCCAATTTTATTTCATCTTTGGTAGATTTGCAAAAAGAGAAACATACTTCTGTTTGCGGACCACTTCGGCAGTGTTGGACATCATAAAACAAAGCTTTACGGATTGTTTTCACCAGATAAGAATCTGACCCATTGCTTCTTTCAAAGACTTGCATAGTCCACAAAGACTATCGTAGACTTATAAGATTTATGTTTGTTTGGTTCTATGTTTTCAAGAGAATCCATCAAGAGTGCACATTTTGTGACTTTCAGAGATTTATCAGATCTCTGTTTATTTGGTTTTGCAGAGAGTGCAAATTTCATATATTTCATATTGTTCAATGTTCTGTATAGATTATATAAAGAGTTTATATTGATATTGCATTGTTGTACAGTGGTACCTCGGGTAACAAACGCTTCAGGTTACAAACTCTGCTAACCCAGAAATAGTATCTCAGGTTAAGAACTTTGCTTCGGGATGAGAACAGAAATCGTGCTCCAGCGGCGCGGCGGCAGCAGGAGGCCCCATTTGCTAAAGTGGTGCTTCACGTTAAGAACAGTTTCAGGTTAAGAACGGACCTCCGGAACGAATTAAGTACCTAACCCAAGGTACCACTGTTAAGTTGTGGGTGAACATATGAGACGACACAGCGATTCTTCAAACAGCTCTTGTTTATTCACAGGCCAGAACAGAACTGGGCTGAAGGGTTCAGCCAATCTGCTTATATAGAGCTCCACTACAACGCAACAGTAACCATTTTCTGTAACTATCCAATCACTGAACGTCACTTTCAATCCCTTATTTGCATATGTGGCCCTGAGTGAAAACTATCTACAGTATCCCCCTGCTGGCCCAGGGTGAGTACATAACAACAGGAATTCGTTCATTTCCCCCCCTTCAAAATATAGTCCGGCCCCCCACAAGGTCTGAGGGACAGTGGACCGGCCCCCTGCTGAAAAAGTTTGCTGACCCCTGGCATAGACAATAGATAGGGCAGAGCTTCCCAAACTTTTCATGTCGGTGACACACTTTTTAGACACGCATCGTTTCACGGCACAGTAATTCAGTTTTACTAGCAAACCGGGGGTCAAACCAGGCATAGGCAAACTCGTCCCTCCAGATGTTTTGGGACTACAACTCCCATCATCCCTAGCTAACAGGACCAGTGGTCAGGGATGATGGGAGTTGTAGTCCCAAAACATCTGGAGGGCCGAGTTTGCCTATGCCTGGGTCAAATTGACCCCTTTCCAGCCCCAAGGAGAGCTCGCGAGACATACCTACTGTGATGGCCTGGGATTCCGATTCAGAGGATGAACCAGAGGAATCCCAGCCTGCACAGGAGTCCCCGCCTCCAGGGCCGGCTGAACTGGGGCAAGGCCTAGATGCTGAAGAGCCTGCACCTGTGACAGAGCATCAGGAGCTGGCCCCAGGTGAAGCCCTTCTGGCCCCAGAGGGGCTTGACGACTCAGTGGCCACAGGTGAGCCTCCTCCAGGGCCCAGTAACCCTTCGGCCTCTCCTGATCTGCAGAGGCTTAGGGCAGAGAGGCGAAGGGAACTGGTTGCCCCCAGGAGGAGTGCTCGCCTTAAGGCCAGAGGAGGCGGGGCTCCTGGGGGTCGGGACCGCCCCCGGCCTTAGAAGAGAATAAAAGCCCAGTCAGCCTGGCCCCAGGTTGCGGGAGCAACGTCGTTGTTGGCTTTGGACCTTCCTGTGTTCCTGATCCCTGCTTGGCCTCCTGTTCCTGACTATCCGGTGTTCCAGTTCCCAGCTCGGCCTCCTGTTCCAGCGTACCTGTTCTCCGCCCGGCTCCCCGTCTTGGACCTCGCCCCTCTTCGTGTGGACTCTGCTTACACCCACGGTACCTTCCCCCGGGACCAGCACACCTACACATTGCAGCCAATACACTAACCTGTCGTGACACCCAGTTTGGAAAGCTTTGAGACAGGGGTTCAGCTGGGACACCAGTGAAGCTGGTGGAAGGCACTCTTTGCCACTGAGGCCACCTGAGCCGCCCACCTGTGACTCCCAAGTCTCCCCCAAGTTGTCAAAATGAAGGGGGAAGGGAGGAATGCTGTTGGCAAAGCGGCGCAGCTCCCCCCCTTACCCCGATGGCTCGGGGTAGGTTTGGGAGTCGAGGGTGCCTGGCACGCCGAATGTCACCTCCCTCAGTGAGGGAACCCGGGGCGGTCCACCCCCACTGCCCCCCTTCCTGCGCCCCTGCCCCCAAGCTGTGTACCTGCTCCTTCAGAGGGAGCGCAATCCCATCGAGAGCAGGCCACCTCCCACCCATCTGGTCTAGGGAACCACCCACTAACAGTGCCTCCAGTCTTAATCCGGATCGAGCTTCAGTTTCTTGGCTCTCGTCCATCCCGTTCCCAAGGCAAGACAATGGTCCAGCGCATCCATTAAGGAATTAAAAACCTGCTTTGGTAAGTTTTAAACTGTTTAAAGGGTGAAACTAGTCAGAATGCCACCAACCTATTATTGCATGGATGATATGTTACAGAATAATCCTGCAAACAAGGGGCGGGGGGAGGTAACAACAACATCCATCTGAGGGGCTCTAAATGGCTGCTAAGTTTATTCAGGAGGTTTTAATGAGGGATATTTTCAAACATTTAATGTCCCCTGAGCTGCCTCTATCTACATGTTTGTTAACAATGTCAAAGAATAGAAGGTTTGTGAGGCCAGACTTTCTGTTGCAGAAGGAAAGATTCTTCTCTCCCCCTCTGCCCCCAAAGATAGCAATTCTGGCTTTAATCAGTGTTTCTATGAATGAATTTTGGATAGGCGTTATTTTACATTTTATACCCTGCTTCACCACTGGAATACAGTGGTACCTTGGGTTACATACGCTTCAGGTTACAGACTCTGCTAACCCAGAAATAGTACCTTGGGTTAAGAACTTTGCTTCAGGATGAGAACAGAAATCGTGCTCTGGCAGCAGGAGGCCCCATTTGCTAAAGTGGTGCTTCAAGTTAAGAACAGTTTCAGGTTAAGAACGGACCTCCGGAACGAATTAAGTTCTTAACCCGAGGTACCACTGTATAGCAGTCAACAAAAGGCAATCTAAAATTAACACTCCTTGCACACCAAAAGAGATAAGATTAAGTTCATCCATCACTAATTCTAGTATGACTTCTGGTCCCCTAAGTAAGGTTCCTTATGCTGCACATTTAACTTTGTATCTCCTAAGTTCTTCTGTTGGTTTATATCTGTAACAATCTCTTATTTCATGCAGAAATCAATCCAGGCCTGCAAAAGAATTTATTTTATTACCATGTTCTTTTAAGTATTCTCTGTAGATATTCCACGCTTTATTGAATATTTGGTCTGTATGGTCTCGGAATCTTGCTGTTAATCTTGCTAGTTCTGCAAGATATACTAGCATTTTATTTTGCCAATCTAGTTTAGAGGGGGCAGAGTCCCCTTTCCATACCTTAGCAATTAGAATTCTAGCTGCTACTACCACATACATAAAGATTTTCCTTACTCTTTTTGGAATTTCGTTGCTCGTTATGCCTAGTAAGAAGGCTTTGGGCTTCTTTGGGAAGGAACATTTAAACATTTTTTAAAGTCCATCGTAAATTATTTCCCAAAATTCCCTGGTTGTTGTTGTTGTTTTTTTTTTTTTGCAGTTCCACCACATGTGAATCACGGTGCCTTTGCTCTTTGTCTTCCAAGGAACTCACCTGACTGGTTTGCCAATCTCTCCAGAACTCTTAACACCTTGAAGTAAGCAAAACTCATGTTTGCTAAGGCTGTACTGAATCAGGAAGATAAGGAATTGTAGACAGGCCAGAGCTGGTCACAGCACAATTAAGGATGTTCCTATGTGTATGTACAGTCATACCTCAGGTCGCGCGTTTTCAGGTTGCGCATCGGAATGGGTTACTTCCGGGTTTCGGCGCTTGCACATAAGCACCAAATCGCACTTTGTGCATGCACAGAAGCGCCAAATTGCAACCTGCACATGCGCAGACGCAGCGCTGCGGGTTGCAAACATGCCTCCCGCACGGATCACGTTCGCAACCCGAGCGTCCGCTGTATCTGAATAGATGTGTATGAATGTGTGTGTGAATGCCTTTGGGTGGCTATGCTCCACTTTCCCCACACCTGTTTGTTCTAGCTCCACCCATTTTTGGCTCTGGTTATGCCTGCGGCCCAGTTCTGGCTGGGGCAATGCAGATGTCAACAGGAAAAAATATTCTCCAACCCAGCCCTCGGTAAACTGGAATTCACGATAAGTGTGACGCAGGTCAGAACGAACCAGTAAAACAGTAGGAACAAAATGGGGTGTGTGTGTGTGGAGTTCTCATGTTCCCTACCTGTAACCTGCATGTGGTCGCTCTAAAATGGTTGTGTGAATCAGTGCTGAGAAGAGAGATGTGGATCAAAGCTACATCTGGCTTTGAAGCTTCCTGCTCTCAGATGCGTGTGCATAAGCTGCTGTGAGTCAGTGTGCTGGTGCCGAGGGTTAACCGTGCGGTGAGGTCCGAGTCCAGTCCGAGGTTGAGGATGCAGTATGGAGGCTGTCTGTCAAAGCTGAAGCTGGGTCCAAGACAGGGAGTCGGGTGAGGTCAGGAACTCTGGCAGGAGAGCAGGACAGGGTGCAGGCAGGAACAGGCTGCCAACAATGTTGCTCCCGCAACCTGGGACTGGGGCTGGCTGGCTTTTATCTGCCCCGAGGCATAGGGCAGCCCCGGTCCACAGGTGACTCGCCTCTCCTGGCCTGGAGGCGAGCACTCCTCCTGCAAGAACTTAGTTCCCTCTGCCTCTCTGCCCTGAGCCTCTGCAGCTCAGAAGAGGCTGGAGGGTTACCGGACCCAGAGGCAACCTCAGCTTCCTCTGATGGGGCTGAGAGTGGAGCACCTGCAGGCAATGGGTCCTCCATCACCTCAGGAGCCAGAGCAGACTCAGCTGGTGCCTGCATCTGAGGATCCAGCACAGGTGAGGACTCTTCAGGCTCAAGCCCCAGCCCCGGCTCAGCTGGTTCTGGAGGCAGGGACTCCTGTGCAGGCTGGGATTCCCCAGGTTCAGCATCCGAATCCGAATCCCAGGCCATCACACCCAGCAGTGGAGGGGAGGGGAGGGGAGGAAGGCAGTCTGCACTTGCTCAGAGTTCCTCTTTCCCTGTGTTGTTGTTGTTATTACTTCCTTCCAACGTATGAAACTTACACCTGCAAAGGGAACTGTTGGCATTAACCCCTGTGGAAAGCCACAAGCCTTTCCCATACTTTAATTGCAGACCTACTCAGTGCTCCACCCGGTCTCCTGTTGTTTGGGTTGCGTGCTCCTCGTTGGATAAATATAAATATAAACCCAGCCGCGGCCAATTTAACCTGGACGAAACGGCGGGGGGAGGGGGGGAAAGTAATTTCATGGTAAACCATAATTACTAGTACAAACCAATCCCTTCATTTGCAGACCCATTTGGAGGAGGTGTTTGGCGACATGAATTGGCATAATTAGAATTCTGTCTGCTTGTAATAAATAAGAGACGATTGCTTATAGTGTTCTGGGTTTGACAATATATATAATATAATATATACATTGCAATGGATGGACTATTTTGGATATGAAGAAACGTGGGCATCTTGGGCGTTTCCTGAGATCAACATCTACGGCAAAACTTTCTGGATGCTCAATTGCTAAGTCTTCAAACTTAACTTACCCCCTCCTCCCTGTTTCTCTCTTTTACACACACACACTTCAATGGAGGCGAATTTCGTCTGCGCTGCAGTTTTAAGAGAAGCAACCTAATTTACACCTCCTGGACTAACAGGCAGCTCAGAACATAATTATTCTTCTTCGGATTCTGCAAGAAAATATGTACCAGCACATGCAAGGATGGGGGGGGGGTGTATTTTAAGAGAAGCTACATTTAGAAATGAGCATTAGTATCAAGATAACAGTAAAAATGTGGTAAAATACTATTCACATAAGCATTGGAAGTATGAATCTTTACATGGACTTTGCCAGTGTTATTTTTCTAGAAAAAGAGGTGCCAGAACACATCCTGAACACATCCCTCGTTCTCTTAGAACGGCAAAGGTTCACACCAGTGAAGGCGGTGAAGGTCTTGTGTGAGTGTCTGGAGGCGATTGGAGGATGGATGGTGGCTAATGGGTTGAGGTTGAATCCTGACAAGACAGGGGGGGGGGGACTCCCTGGTCCTGAAAGAGGTAACTGTGCCCTTGAAGGACCAGGTGCGCAACCTGGGAGTCATTTTGGACTCACAGCTATCCATGGAGGTGCAGGTCAATTCTGTGTCCAGGACAGCTGTCTACCAGCTCCATCTGGTACACAGGCTGAGACCTCCCTGCCCATGGACTGTCTCGCCAGAGTGGTGCGTGCTCTAGTTATCTCCTGCTTGGACTACTGCAATGCGCTCTACGTGGGGCTACCTTTGAAGGTGACCCGGAAACTGCAACTAATCCAGAATGCGGCAGCTAGACTGGTGACTGGGAGTGGCCGCCGAGACCATATAACACCAGTCCTCAAAGACCTACATTGGCTCCCAATACGTTTCCAAGCACAATTCAAAGTGTTGGTGCTGACCTTTGAAGTCCTAAACAGCCTCAGCTGAGGTCCAGCCCAGATGGCCTTCTGACGGTTCCCTCACTACGAGAAGCCAAGTTACAGGGAACCAGGCAGAGGGCCTTCTCTATGGTGGCACCCACCCTGTGGAATGCCCTCCCACCAGATGTCAAGGCAATAAACAACTATCTGACTTTTAGAAGACATCTGAAGGCAGCCCTGTTTTGGGAAGTTTTTAATGTTTGATGTTTTATTGCTTTATTATTATTATTATTATTATTATTATTATTATTATTCTGTTTGGAGCTGCTTAGAGTGGCTGGGGAAACCCAGCCAGATGGGCGAGGTATAAATAAATTATTATTATTATTATTATTATTACTACCTGAGAGGTGCCAGAACTGAGTTCTGTCTGGGGGGGGAAAAAAGCCATGGGCTTTGCTGTAAAAAGATCAGAAATATGAGGAAGTGTCACAGAAATCACTTGTGTTACAAATGAGCAGATGCAAAATTGACAGGGAATGGAAATAGACAATTCATCCGTAGTCACTCATCACAGATGGCTTGGGGGATCCATTTGTTTCATTTGGTTGTTAGTTAAGACGATTTTCAGAATTTATTTTTTTTAATTTAATCTGGCGGTTCTCAGTTGTTTGCTTATTTTATGTCAGGCTGCGTATTGTTTTATGTTTGCGGTTATCGCTCCTTGGCTGTCAAATCTTTGTTTTGGAATCGTAATTCCAATTTCGTAAAGCCACTCGACGTTTCGCACAAACAAGAAGCAGACCTGTTGGAAGGATGCTGGAAGCGCAAGCTCAATATGCAATTCTGTGCTCCCGGTCTGAACGCAAGCTTCCACGCTGTACTCCTTTCCAACGGAGGAAGGGAAATGCAGGCTATATTTTAAGAAAAGGGGAAGCCATGGCACTCCAGATGTTGTTTTACTCTTGTCTTCCATCGTCTCCAGTCAGTATGGCCCAATGGTCAGGGATGATGCAACATCTGGAGGGTTGTAGGTCCTCAGCCCTGTTATATTGAATTGTCTATATGTACCGTATTTTTCACTCTATAAGACGCACCAGACCATAAGACACACCTAGTTTTTGGAGGAGGAAAGCAAGAAAAAAAATATTCTGAATCCCAGAAGCCAGAATAGCAAGAGGGATCGCTGTGCAGTGAAAGCAGCGATCCCTCTTGCTGTTCTGGCTTCTGGGATAGCTGCGCAGCCTGCATTCGCTCCATAAGACGCACACACATTTCCCCTTACTTTTTAGGAGGGAAAAAGTGAGTCTTATAGAGCAAAAAATACGGTATTTTATTTATTTATTTATTGAATTTATATACCGCCCTATACCCGGAGGTCTCAGGGAGGTTTACACAAAAGATTACAATATATAAAATCAAAATAAGAACAATAGCCCAATAACAACCCACCCCCGCAAAGCCACATTTTAAAAGGGTGTTGGATGTTGATCAGGTCAACCAAGGCCTGGCGCCTAAAGGTGTGTAATGAAGGCACCAGGCGAACTTCCTTGGGGAGAGCATTCCACAGATGGGGAGCCACTGCAGAGAAGGCCCCGTTCTTGTGTTGCCACTTTCTGGACCTCTGGAGGAGGGGACACACAATGGAGGGCCTCAGAAGGTGATTTCAGGGTCTGGGTAGGTTCATATGGGAAGAGGCAGTCTTTGAGGTATTGTGGTCCTGAGTCGTTTATTGCTGGACCAAGGTTGAGAAAGTGGACTGAAAGGGACGGTTGTCCCAAAGAAGATGATTAAATCATTCATGTATGCAACAACAGCAGCCAGAATCCCATATGTGCAAAAATGGAAAGAAGGGGAAAGTCCCATCCAAGGCTTTTAAAACTAATGGACTATGCAGAAATGTCAAAGTTGAGAACAAGACTAAGGGCAGATCTACACTCGTGTTTTTTTTATCATTAAGGAAGGGTTAAGGAATGGTATAGATAAGGTAAAGGGACCCCTGACCATTAGGTCCAGTCATGGCCGACTCTGGAGTTGTGGCGCTCATCTCGCTTTATTGGCCAAGGGAGCCGGCATCATGTGGCCAGCATGACTCAGCCGCTTCTGGCGAACCAGAGCAGCGTACAGAAACGCCATTTACCTTCCCGCCGGAGCAGTACCTATTTATCTACTTGTACTTTGATGTGCTTTTGAGCTGCTAGGTTGGCAGGAGCAGGGACCGAGCAACAGGAGCTCACCCCGTCGTGGGGATTCGAACCGCCGACCTTCTGATCGACAAGTCCTAGGCTCTGTGGTTTAATCCACAGCACCACCTGCGTCCCATGGTATAGATAGGGTTGCCGTATTTCAGAAAGGCCGCTTTTCGGAAATTCCCCCCAGACATCAAACCCGCCTTTGAAAATCCGGTAATGTCCGGGGAAATCTGGATGTATGGGAGCCCTAAGATAACCATATGGACACAAGACGTTCTGCTTTTAACATTCAGAATGCTCTATTAAAATTTGATACTGGAGGGTGCTGCAGAACAACCAGCAACGAGCAGTAGGGGATCAGCCATTTTGACGGAAAAAACCCCAAAGGTAAGAAACACTTTATTTTAAAATTATGCCTTGTGATGCTTTAGAGCGATATACAGTGGTACCTTGGGTTACATACGCTTCAGGTTACAGACTCTGCTAACCCAGAAATAGTATTTCAGGTTAAGAACTTTGCTTCAGGATGAGAACAGAAATCGTGCTCCGGTGGCTCAGCGGCAGGCCCCATTAGCTAAAGAGGTGCTTCAGGTTAAGAACAGCTTCAGGTTAAGAACAGACCTCCGGAACGAATTAAGTACAGTGGTGCCTCGCAAGACGAAAATAATCCATTCCGCGAGTCTCTTCGTCTAGCGGTTTTTTTGTCTTGCGAAGCATCCCTATTAGCGGCTTAGCGGATTAGCGCTATTAGCGGCTTAGCGGTTAAGCGGCTATTAGCGGCTTAGAAAAAGGGGGGGGGAGGGAAAAAACTCGCAAGACTTGCAAGACGTTTTTGTCTTGTGAAGCAAACCCATAGGGAAATTCGTCTTGCGAAGTGCCTCGAAAAACGGAAAACCCTTTCGTCTAGCGGATTTTTCGTCTTGCGAGGCATTCGTCTTGCGGGGCACCACTGTACTTAACCCGAGGTACCACGGTATCTACTATCGTTCTAATAATGTTAAACAGGCCCATGTTGCCCCAGCCCAAGAGATCCAAGGCATGAATTTTTTACTGAAGGGTGGACTACTTGAGAAAGTTATCGTAGTCAAATAAAGTCGGAGGCAGGATTTAAAATATGAGCAGCGGAAGGGAAAGGATTATAATTGTAACAGAGGAAATATGTATTAGATAAAAGTTATGCTGTGTGATGCAGTAGGAAAAGGATGGGAACAAAAACACCTTGGTGGTGAGGCTGGGAAGTCAAATTGTTAGGGGAAATAAGCATTGAAGCTGAAGTTAATTTGTTAATTTGTTTGGGAGTCTCCCTACCTGTGGATCCTAGCAACGGACATTCAGACATGCAGGTCGGCCGAGTGGGTAGATGCTGAGACTCTTAATATTGGGGTCATGGGTTTGAGCCCAACGTCGGGCAAAAAGATTCCTGCTTTGCAGGGGGTTGGACTAGATGACCGTGAGGTTCCCTTCCAACTCCACAATGCTATGGTTCTATGAAGCATCCTGCCTCTTTACCAGGAAATAGGTATTGCACATCGGAAAAGTAGTATCTCCTAGGACCATAAAGATGTTACAACAAACTTTGGTTTCCTTGCTCCTCTGAAGTTTGAAAGCAACTTTCTCCAAGGTGGAGAAAGCAGCAGACACCGTTCTTTGTCTCCCTGTTTTATCCTCACGTCGATCCTGCGATCCTAAATTAAACTAAGAGATGCTTCCTGGACCAAAAACACCCAGGGAGTTTTGTGCTAGATCTTCACGCCTGTTTTATGGTGCGTGGGTGATGGAAAAAAAGAGGACTGTGTATTGTCTCTGATTTTTGTGCACAGATTCTCTTTCTGAAATCGCTGGTTCATGCATACATTATGTTCTGCCCTTTATTCCCAGTTTTTCCACCCATGTGCCTGTTCTGCTTTTCCATCCGCACTGCGAAATCCATTCCTCAGAAACCCAGCGCCACGTTCTTTTAAAACTTCTGATTTTTTTTGTCTTCTTCTCCTTCCTTGAGGCCATCCACGAGGCCCACAATGTAGCTGGAAATAGACACCTATTCTATAACCACTGGCAGTCCCAAACCATGCGCCTGTCAAACCCCAAATTACAGGGTTTGGCTGCTGTGGGCCTCCATCTGCGGCTTTGCAAGAAGGATTTGAGACCAATGCGAAGCGCTCTCCTGACTTGCCTTTGCATATATGCAATCACAGGAAATATTTCGCTGGCCTCTCATTGGCCAGGCCTGCCAAGTGGAGGAAACCAATGGGGTGCACTTAAACACCTCCTGTTGACCACACAGGCTCTTTACCCCATGACCCGAGAAGCTGACAACACAGCCAATGAGCTTCCTAGAAGCAGGTGCCCTGCTGAAGGAAGTGCTTATACAGTGGTACCTCGAGTTAAGTACTTAATTCGTTCTGGAGGTCTGTACTTAACCTGAAACTGTTCTTAACCTGAAGCACCACTTTAGCTAATGGGGCCTCCTGCTGCCGCCGCGCCGCCGGAGCCCGATTTCTGTTCTCATCCTGAAGCAAAGTTCTTAACCTGAAGTACTATTTCTGGGTTAGCGGAGTCTGTAACCTGAAGCGTATGTAACCTGAAGCGCATGCAACCTGAGGTACCACTGTACAATCCAGCTGGGGAGCTTTGCCTGGCCTTACCTCAGGCACAGGCAAACTCGGCCCTCCAGATGTTTTGGGACTACAACTCCCATCATCCCTGACCACTGGTCCTGTTAGCTATGGATGATGGGAGTTGTAGTCCCAAAACATCTGGCGGGCTGAGTTTGCCTATGCCAGCCTTACTTGCACACACCTGGTGAAGCAGCCTTAGATGGGAATCTGCCTTCCCATTAACCAAGGGATTTGGACTAGGGATGGGGAGAAATTTGATCCCATCCACGTTTAAAGCTGAATTGCATGTCCTTCATCAGTTCTCTGATGGAAATAAGGACATCCTATTTCAGGCACAGGCAAACTCGGCCCTCCAGATGTTTTGAGACTACAATTCCCATCATCCCTGACCACTGGTCCTGTTAGCTAGGGATGATGGGAGTTGTAGTCCCAAAACATCTGGAGGGCCGAGTTTGCCTATTTCATACCCTCCAACATTTCTCCAATGAAAAATAGAGACACCCCCTCCAACGTTTCTCTGATGAAAATAGGGACATCCTATTCCATATCCTCCAACACTTTTCTGGTGAAAATAGGGATCTCCTAAGGAAAAGCAGGGATCAAATCAGAAACTGGGATGGCTTCTGTAAATCTGGGACAGTTCCTGGAGAACAGGGGTGCTTGGAGGGTCTGGAATTGATCAAATCCATGCTTTCCCAAACAAAATGGGAACTGAAACAAAACCATATTTCAAAATTCACACTTATTTGAATTTTGCGCACATCTCCCACTCTTACATATTAGCCTTATCTGAGACTAAGTCCCATTGAATTCAGTGAGACTTGCCTCCAAGTGGAAATGCAAAGGATGTCCTCCGGCAAATTAGCTTCACTTGAGTCCCATTGAACTCAACAGGTCAAGTATATCCCATAGATTTCAACTGGAATTAAATGTAACCATCAATATGGATCAAACCCATAGGAAGAGTATATGCAGAGTTTCTTACTGAATGAGAAATGTCAGCTGGTCTGAACAGATCTTTTTTTTTTCAACTTAAATTTTTATTAGTTTTCATCAAACATACATTCCAATACATTCGTTGTATTAATACATCTCATACATAACATTAGCTCTATTGAGCTTTGGACTTCCTTCCTCCCCTTCGGTAAGTAGCTGGTCTGAACAGATCTAGAACTCAGCCTGGCCTGCACATATTAGCAGAAGGTGGTAGTAGAACGGATTCTACAACTTCAAACTATAGGTGTGGGGTGTTTCTGATTTGATCCCAGAATGTCCCGCTTGTCCTTAGGACGTCCCTATTTTCATCAGAGAAATGTTGGAGGATATGGAGTTATGCGACCCCCGAGCCAAGGAGTTACTTAGTTTAATCGCAAAGTATTGGAAGACACAAGATTTACCCACTCTGGAAGAATGGCAGATGCAAGTGATAGACTATATGGAATTGGCAGAAATGACTGGCAGAATCCGAGACCTGGGAGAAGAGTCGGTGGAAGAGGACTGGAAGAAGTTCAAAGAATATCTCCAAAAACATTGTAAAATGTTTGAATGTTAAAATGATGTTGGATATAAAGATAACATGGCATCAGTGACATAGTTAAAAGGAATATGCAAAAATGTTTTAAAATGGAAAGGGTGAAAAGACCAGAGTAATATTATGTCAAATCTAAACAAAATGATCCAAGGGATTAAGTTATAAAGAACATGCAAAAATGGATTTAAAAGAAAGGAAAACCGAAGACATAATAGGTTGAAATGTATAATATTAAATAAGATTGGAAAGAGGGTAAGGAATTGCTGAATTTGATTGTGTAAAGGGGAACGCAGAAAAGGGAGATGCGAGGAAGTCAGGAAAGAGGGTTATGAAGATGGTTAGTAAAAAAATGGGATTTTTATGTTTTTTCTGTTTGTTTTTTCTGTTATGCCTTTTATTGTGTTTAAATGTCTATGTTGAATATTTGTTTTATTATGTAAAATTTCAATAAATATTTCATTAAAAAAAGGAGTTACTTAGTTTAATCTAGTTACTTTAGTCCAGTTACTTTAGACAACCTTTAGAAGGCAGCCCTGTATGGGGAAGTTTGATAAGGTTTGATGTTTTATTATGTTTTTATATATGTTGGAAGCAGCCCAGAGTGGCTGGAGCAGCTCAGATGGGCTGGGTATTATAATAATAATACAGTGGTGCCTCACAAGACGAAAAGAATCCGTTCCGCGATTCTCTTCGTCTAGCGGTTTTTTCGTCTTGCGAAGCAAGCCCATCGACGGCTTAGCAGCTTAGCGCTATTAGCGGCTTAGCGGCTTTTAGTGGCTTTTAGCGGCTTAGCAGCTTAGTGGATCAGCTGATAAGCGGCTTAGCGGCTTAGAAAAAGGGGGGGGGAGGAAAAAAAAGTCGGAAAAACTCACAAGACATTTCGTCTTGCGAAGCAAGCCCATAGGAAAATTCATTTTGCGAAGCGCCTCCAAAACGGAAAACCCTTTCGTCTAGCGGGTTTTCCATCTTGCGAGGCATTCGTCTTGCAGGGCACCACTGTAATAATAATAATAATAATAATAATAATAATAATAATAATAGAAAAGGAAGCCCCTTTTTTCATCAGAGGAATGCTGGAGGGTATGCGTAAATTGGAGTTTTCATGAGGACGAAGCAGCTTTTAACTGGTTCAAATAGCTCACCCCACAAACAGCGAGATAAATCGTCTCCTCTCCTGTCCACTGAAGTGAAATACCGCCATCTAGAGCCTACATTCTGTAATATCCAAAGGAAGCTGTTCACTGGCGCAGAGGCGAGGGGAATCCATTGCTTTTAGTTACTATAGTGGTACCTTGGTTCTCAAACTTAATCTGTTCCGGAAGTCTGTTCCAAAACCAAAGCGTTACAAAACCAAGGCATGCTTTCCCATAGAAAGTAATGCAAAATAGATTAATCCATTCCAGACTTTTAAAAACAACCCCTAAAACAGGATTCCACATGAATTTTACTATCTAACGAGACCATTGATCCATAAAATGAATGCAATAAACAATGTAGTGCAGTCACACAGTCTATTAATCAGTAGCTGAACTGGGTTCCACACAGTCACAAAAACAAAAAAAGAGCTGCAGAAACAAAAATGCAAAATAAATAGCAAAAGCAGACAGACCTCAGTGTAACACTCAAATCAAAAGCATAACACTCAAAACGGAGCATGTTCAGCTTCTGAAAAAAGTTCGCAAACCAGAACACTTACTTCCAGGTTTGCAGTGTTTGGGTTCCAAGTTGTTTGAGTACCAAGGAGTTTGAGAACCAAGGTACCACTGTACTGCCATTTCAGTGTCTCCCCTTCATAGCTTTCAGTCTCAAAGTGGGTTAGGACTACAGGGGGTACCTCCAGTTAAGAGCTTAATTCGTTCTGGAGGTCCGTTCTTAACCTGAAACTGTTCTTAACCTGAAGCACCACTTTAGCTAATGGGGCCTCCTGCTGCTGCTGCGCCGCTGCTGCACAATTTCTGTTCTCATCCTGAAGCAAAGTTCTTAACCCGAGGTTCTATTTCTGGGTTAGCGGAGTCTGTAACTTGAAGTGTATGTAACCTGAAGCATCTGTAACCCGAGGTACCACTGTATGTCCAAATAGAAACCGTGTTAAATACACATAACTATCCCTGTAGTCATCTGTGGCCATGATATGGTTATGCAAATAAAAAAGGACATTTTTGTATCCAAGGTGGACTTAAAATCCATGAACTCCCTCCCTTGCCCCTGCTCAGCCAAGACACCCCAGAAATTCAGTAAGGAGACCTGATCTCTTTGAAAACTGCTTATGCAACAGGCAAAGTAGCTAAACATATAACACAGGATTTACTCCTGGACCAAACTGCCCTTTACATAGAAAAACATTCTTGATTTGATCTCCCAACTTAAGAAAGAAAGAAAGAAAGAAAGAAAGAAAGAAAGAAAGAAAGAAAGAAAGAAAGAAGGAAGGAAGGAAGGAAGGAAGGAAGGAAGGAAGGAAGGAAGGAAGGAAGGAATGCAGACATCTCTGGGAGTGGCAGACAGTTTCACTGGACCACTAGCAGAGGGGAAAATGGATGTTTAACCATCTCCCAGTGAAAACCACTGCCGTTGTCTTTCCCCCAGTTTGGGGGGAGGGAGATTATCTTCCCCTTTTTCCACTGTTCCTGCTACAATTGCAAATAAACTCCCTGCCATCTTGCTCCAACGAACTGCCTTTCGGTTAAACAAAAGATGAAAAAACACCAGCATCCTCAGGGAGATTCAGTAGCCGGTTTTCTGCATGAAGCGCAGTTTGGCCGCAAGTGTTCTGTTATGAGAAAAACTGTTCCCTTATGGGGTATTCCGGAGCCCGTATAGAGTCCTTAAGTGGGTTCCCTATCGGTAGGAGAAAACAGCAGAGGCCAAGCAGAGTATATTGAGAAGCAAAGTGGCTGGAAAGCCTGATCTTTATTAAAGGAACTGTTGCAATAGGGTCCTCACTCACCACACGCAGGAGGGAGGAGGAACCCTGAACAACGGTGCACAAGCCCTTATATAGTCTTTTGAAATTGCCCACCCTGTAGCCCATGACCCCACCCCAAAACATCATACATACATCACAGAAGGAGGCTTTCCACAACAGAAATCCTGTCTGCCAGGATACTTGATAATGGTCACTGATGGCATTACCTGGGCAGCCTGGCCATTCTTTGGTGATGGTTAATACTTTAGTTCCTGAGTCCAGGGCACAGGCTCACCCTATTCATACACAAATACGCCCTTTAAGGTAGGATTTGCAAGCAAAATGACAATGGGGAGGCTTTCCCCATTTGCCTCCCTTACTGCAGAAGAATATCTGAGGTCATTGGGAGAGTCAAAACGGCTTCAGGATTGCTCTCCCATTCTATTTCAGACACGTGGTTCATGTATTTAGATATGTGTGCATTTATGAATATTTATTCTATATTTGAGACCTGAAAATTCTTATAACATTATTATTACATTTGGATACAACCCTTCATCTGTTGCAGTTATCTAACCTAGAAGTTACCAGAGCATAGACCATGGGTAGGCAACCTAAGGCCCGGGGGCCGAATCCGGTCCAGTAGCCCTCTCAATCTGGCCCGCGGACAGTTTGGGAATCGCCGTGTTTTTAATGAGTAGAATGTATCCTTTTATGCAAAATGCGTCTTTGGGTTATTTGTGGGGCCTGCCTGGTGTTTTTACATGAGTAGAATGTGTCCTTTTACTTAAAATGCGTCTCTGGGTTATTTGTGGGGCATAGGAATATTTTCCAAAATATAGTCCGGCCCCAGACAAGGTCTGAGGGACAGTGGACCGGCCCCCGCTGAAAAAGTTTGCTGACCCCTGGCATAGACAATAGAAGGGCAGAACTTCCCAAACTTTTCATGTCGGTGACACACTTTTTAGACATTTAGGTGTGTGTGCATTTATGAATATTCTATATTTGAGACCCTGAAATTCTTGTAACAGTTCCAAAGGGAGAATCCTGCAACCGAATCGGTAGCAGCCAGTGCACATTCAGACAGGCAGGAAGACCAACAGTAGGGGGAGCCAGAGCCAACAGTGGCTAGAGCACTGGTGGGCCCAGCCCACTGCTTGAAAAACACTGTGCTAGTGCAAATGTAAGAATTATAGACATGCCCACTTGACTGCTCTGATTTGCAGAGCCAGCACTGTTACTGGTGAAGTATAGCAGCCATGTTACAGCTACAAGAAATCAGTCTTTCAGCATGATGGCACCCACACTTGAGAAACCTGCCTATTGACATCAGGTAGGAAATCAATCTTCGGAACTCCTGCCTATTGACACCAGAAAGAGACTGTCACTGGGTTCGTTTTTGGTGCCTGCTCAAAACATTTTTGTTTTTGAAGCAGAATTTGACAGAAGCAATCCTCGAGTACCACGTTTGACAGCAAACACGACAATTCATTTATTTTTTAGCTGGGGCAATTAGAATTAGATCTACCATCTGACTAACCTGTTTGGTGCCTAGTAAAGAAAGCCCAGGGACGTGGGTGGCACTGTGGGTTAAACCACAGAGCCTAGGGCTTGCCAATCAGAAGGTCGGCGGTTCGAATCCCCGCGACAGGATGAGCTCCCATTGCTTGGTCCCTGCTCCTGCCAACCTAGAGTTCGAAAGCACGTCAAAGTGCAAGTAGATAAATAGGTACCGCACCGGCAGGAAGATAAACGGTGTTTCCGTGCGCTGCTCTGGTTCACCAGAAGCGGCTTAGTCATGCTGGCCACATGACCCGGAAGCTGTACGCCGGCTCCCTCGGCCAGTAAAGCGAGATGAGCGCCGCAACCCCAGAGTCGGCCACGACCGGACCTAATGGTCAGGGGTCCCTTTACCTTTACCTTTAAAGAAAGCACACTCGTCCATATGTTGTTGTTTTTTGTGGTCAAGGACAGTTATTCACTCTTTTATTTGTATCATTGTGAACTTTCAGAACGCATTTTGTCTAGCCAACCCTCTAGCTATATCTGTATTTTATTGTATCTGATTCCTTTGCTACGGCGTGTGGCAGACGCAAATAAAGATTTTATCTCTCTCAAACATTTTTGTTTAGGCAAGTCTATCCAGCCACACCAATGCCAAGGAGCTTTAATCTTTTTTATTGTTAATTTTAATGACCTTTAAATGTTTTAAATGTTTTAAATCAGTTTTTAAACTGTTGTTATTGATGATTTTAATATTTCTTGTAAACCACTTGGAGGTTTTACAACAATCAAGTGGCATATACATTTTGTGAAATAAAATGAAAGTTTCCCCTCTCATTTTTTCCATAGAGAAGTGCAATATCTGTCCTAGATTAGAAAACCAAACCATTTACTGAGAGCACAAAGCAGTCTCTCGATGAAATTGCCTTCTTTATCCTTCTTCTTTATCCTTTTGTGTGTGTGTGTGTGTGTGGAGGGGAGAATCAAGGTAATTATTCCACGCTATCTAGGATGCTGTAAATCATCTCTATGCTCACAAAGCAATCCAATTATTATCCAACATTTTCTCTTAATTTTCTCAAGTATCTTCAGTGGCAGAAATGCACAAAGCCTCTGACTGTTCTACAGGCAAATTAGTAAATTGCCTTTATAAAATTTGTGCAAATTTAATCAGCTCTGGGGAGAGAAAAGCTGTTTTATACCAGGCGGCATATGGAGGTAGTGTGGTATAGTGGTTTGGGTGTCAGACTAGGACCTGTGAAAAGTACACACATAATTAAAAAACGCGGTGAAAATGCTTTTTTAAAAAAGTTTTAAAAAATACATTGAGTTTTGCGTAGCTCACGGTCGCCATCTAATGTCACATTTGTACATTGCACCTTGTTGTTGTTTACTTGTTTAGTCATGTCCGACTCTTTGTGAACCTGTGGACTAGAGCACGCCAGGCACTCCTGTCTTCCACTGCCACCCACAGCTTGGTCAAACTCATGCTGGTAGCTTCGAGAACACTGTCCAACCATCTCGTCCTCTGTCGTCCCCTTCTCCTTGCGCCCTCCATCTTTCCCAACATCAGGGTCTTTTCCAGGGAGTCTTCTCTTCTCATGAGGTGGCCAAAGTATTGGAGCCTCAGCTTCAGGACCTGTCCTTCCAGTGAGCACTCAGGGCTGATTTCCTTCAGAATGGATCAGTTTGATCTTCTTGCAGTCCATGGGACTCTCAAGAGACTCCTCCAGCACCATAATTCAAAAGCATCAATTCTTCGGCGATCAGCCTTCTTGATGGTCCAGCTCTCACTTCCATACATCACTACTGGGAAAACCATAGCTTTAACTATACGGACCATTGTTGGCAAGGTGATGTCTCTGCTTTTTAAGATACTGTCTAGGTTTGCCATTGCCTTTCTCCCAAGGAGCAGGTGTCTTTTAATTTCGTGACTGCTGTCACCATCTGCAGTGATCATGGAGCCCAAGAAAGTAAAATCTCTCACTGCCTCCATTTCTTCCCCTTCTATTTGCCAGGAGGTGATGGGACCTTAGAGCACATTTAAAACATTTTATTTGCAGCTGTGTAGCTGAGGACCAGGGTTTGAATCCCCACTCAGCCATGAAGTTCACTGGGTGGCTTTTTTGAACTGCTGACCCAGACGAGGTCTTGCAGGAGTAGTTTGGTGCAGGGATACTGAAGAAGAGTCATCAGTTCTGATGCTTTATTAAAGAAAGGTGTAGACTTACAGCCTGCCAGGTCTCCTAGGCTTGGCAGATGCAAGACAGGCACAGCAGCAAGGAGAAGGCTTGTCCGTGCTCAAGCAAACATTTGCACATTCTTTGTACACAAAGCAGCATACGTTACTTTGCCAATGACTTCCCTTCACTCCACCTGCCCAGATGAGGGCATAGGATTTACGTATAAGCTAAAAAGCCACTCTCTTGGGGCCCCCCAAAAAATGTAAAGGGAAAAAAACACCTGGATGAACATTTCCAAAATATAAGATAAAATAAAATGAAATAAAACCTACATACAGCAACAGTGTTTTGTGTTGTGTAGTGGTGTAGGACACAGGTGGCGCTGTGGGTTAAACCACAGAGCCTAGGACTTGCTGATCAGAAGGCTGAGGGTTTGAATCCCTGTGACAGGGTGAGCTCCCGTTGCTCGGTCCCTGCTCCTGCCAACCTAGCAGTTCAAAAGCACGTCAAAGTGCAAGTAGATAAATAGGTACCGCTCCGGCGGGAAGGTAAACGGTGTTTCTGTGCGCTGCTCTGGTTCGCCAGAAGTGGCTTAGTCATGCTGGCCACATGACCCGGAAGCGTTTTTATTCCTTCTTATTTATGATTATTACTTTGCCAAAATAAAATAAAAAAATAAAAAAAAATTAAACATGGAAAAGGAAAAAATATATATGAGAAAGTGAAAGAGACCGACATTGACAGACCCTTCCATCCCTGCGTCTGTGTAAAATGCAGAAGATTGCTCTGTAAGCCTGCACTTCCAAAACCCAATTGCTTTTAAAATCCTTTTCCCAAGCAAAGCCTCGCTCGTTAGATTTCCTAACACCCCCTTGACATTCCTTGGATGTCCTGCCCGGCTGGAACACCCAGGTTTTCCTCAAGTTTCATTGTAGGCGAAGTTCGCTGGCAACTCTAGATCTCTCCCAGCCCACGGCCTGAGATCCTTTAACGGGAGGCTCTGCCAGAACTCCCAGTCTGGGACTTGGAATTGCAGAGCCAAGCCACAGAATGTTTGCTCTGCTGCTGATCTATAGGGACCCACCTCCAGGCCCTTTAAATTCTCCCATCACTTCACCCATAAGCAGATAGCAGTCGAGCATGAGACTATTAATCTCAGGGTCGTGGGTTCGAGCCCCTTATGTTGAACAAAAGTTTCCTGTAGGCAGTTGGGCTAGATGACAACAACAACAACAACAACAACAACAACAACAACAACAACAACAACAACAACAATAATAATAATTTATTATTTGTATAATAATAAATAAACTATAATAAACTATAATAAACTAAGATGTCACACATTAAAAACTTCCCTGAACAGGGCTGCCTTAAGATGTCTTCTGAATCTCAGGTAGTTGTTTATCTCTTTGACATCTGATGGGAGGGTGTTCTACAGGGCAGGCGCCACTACCGAGAAGGCCCTCTGCCTGGTTCCCTGTAGCTTTGCTTCTTGCAGGGAGGGAACCGCCAGAAGGCCCTCGGCGCTGGACCTCAGTGTCCGGGCCGAACGACGGGGGTGGAGACGCTCCTTCAGATATACTGGGCTGAGGCCATTTAGGGCTTTAAAGGTCAGCACCAACACTTTGAATTGTGCTCGGAAATGTACTGGGAGCCATTGTAGGTCTTTCAAGACTGGTGTTATGTGGTCTCGGCGGCCACTCCCAGTCACCAGTCTAGCTGCCGCATTCTGGATTAGTTGTAGTTTCCGGGTCACCTTCAAAGGTAGCCCCACGTAGAGCGCATTGCAGTAGACCAAGCGGGAGATAACTAGAGCATGCAGGTAGGGTCTCAGCCAGAGATTCTTTCCCTAAGAATCAGGAAAGCAGGCTAGACTTTTAAAAAGTCACATTCATCTCTAAATGTGTGCTCAGCACAAATGGTGCTTCCTGTGAGAACGAATTAAGGCTGAGCAGTGGATCGGACTATTATGGATGGGCAGAATTGTCATAAATAACTGTTGCACATTTGCAATAGCTCAGTTGTTTAGTTCTACACTTTGGAGCTCCCTGCCTATTGAGATCAAGCAGGCTGCACTCTTTTTGGTGCCTACTAAAGGCATTCTTATGGGACACAGGTGGAGCTGTGGTCTAAACCACAGAGTCTAGGGCTTGCCAATTGGAAGGTTGGCGGTTCGAATCCCCATGATGGGATGAGCTCCCGTTGCTCGGTCCCTGCTCCTGCCAACCTAGCAGTTCAAAAGCATGCCAGTGGAAGTAGATAAATAGGTACCGCTCCAGCGGGAAGGTAAACGGCATTTCCGTGCACTGTTCTGGTTTGCCAGAAGCGACTTAGTTATGCCGGCCACATGACCTGGAAAAACTGTCTACGGACAAACGCCGGCTCCCTCGACCAATAAAGTGAGATGAGCGCCGCGACCCCAGAGTCGTTCGCAACTGGACTTAACTGTCAGGGGTCCTTTACCTTTACCTTTTTTAAAGGCATTCTTGTTTAGGGAAACCTACCCAGATGCTTAGAAAGTTTTTAACCTGTTTTAGTATTTTAGCTTGAGTGTCTTTTTAAGCAGGGTCGTGAACTTCTCGCTATTTTACTGTTTTATATCTTGTGAACCACTTCAAGGGTTCGTTTTTCAAATGCAGCCCTTCAGGCTGTGGTATATGACCCTGCCCACCCCAGGACTCTGTCCTCAAGGCACACATCCCTCCCTCTCTCTCTCTCTCTCTCTCTCTCTCACCCACCCACCCACCCACCCCTTTCCACCTTCCATGAGTGTTTTCACCTGGATGGAAAAGTGTCCTCTAGCTCTGATCATGTTTCTCGTTTGCCTGGATGGAGGTCAGAGTGGGGTTTGTTTATTTATTTACCTACCCCATTTAGATCCTGCCCACTTGAATTCGTACCCTTCCTAAGGAGCCCAAGGCAGGAAACGGATACACTCATACCTTGGGATGAATACGCTTCAGGTTGAGCATTTTCGGGTTGTGCTCCGCAGCAACCCAGAAGTAACGTAGCACGTTACTTCCAGGTTTCGCCGCTCGCGCATGCACAGACGCTCAAAATAACATCATGTGCATGCGCGGAAGCAGAGAAACGCGACCCACGCATGTGCAGACGCGTGTTATGTTCGCTTCAGGATACAAACGGGGCTCCAGAACGAATCCCGTTCGCATCTAGAGGTACCACTGTACATCATTTAAAAAAATAAAACAGAATTCTCAAAGCAGTCACAACCATTCTTGGTCTCTCTCTCTCTCTCTGGGGGCCAAGTCAAACCCGCTGCATTAGCAGCATGGAAAGGGCCTCTCCAAGGCACAAGCCTGGGCAGGATGTGTGGAAAACAACAACAAGACCTTCCTTTCGGCCTCACTGACATGGTACAAAGCAAAGCGGAGCAATACATTTGGCAGCAGGTTGGCTGCAGGAGTTGCTGGAAGGAGGCGTACAAGGCGCCATCTTAGGGACTCTACTCTGGATTTGAGTAGAGTTAACTCCTTAGCCTTTTCTTCTCCTGAAGACATCTCACAAGGCAGCAGAGGTTTAGGATCAGAGTTTCACTTCAAATAAGTGCTGGAGATGCAATGAGGTTGAGGGAACATTCTTTCATATGTGGTGGACCTGTAAAAGGGTAAAAGAGTATTGGGAAATAATCCATAATGAATTGGAAAAAATGTTTAAAAGTACTTTTCCAAAACAAAACAAAACAAAACAAAACAAAACAAAACAAAACAAAACAAAACAAAACAAAACAAAACAAAACAAAACAAAACAGAGTCCTTTTCATTGGGGATAATTCAGACTGAAATTTCCAAGTATCAAAGGTTATTTATGTATGCCACTACTGCGGCCTGTGTTGTGTTAGCCCCCAAATGGAAAAGGAGTGAGGTCCCAACCAAAGAAGAATGGCAGCTTAAACTGATGGAATATGTGCAGCTTGCGGACCTAACATACAGAATAAGAGAACAAGAAGAACATACATTTGAAGAAGATTGGAAAATGTTTTTTGACTGTATGGGGGGTGGGAATTGTGAACACTTGAAAACGTTGGCAGCATTAAGATAAAATTAACAGTGTAAACAAGTTTTGATGGATGTAATAATGGAATACTGAATGGTATAGTTTATGTAAAATATGCAGGGATTTATGTTATGCAAAATGAACCATGGAAGGAGAAGAAGGGAAGTCATTGATATTTCAAGGTTGTTTAAATGAACATTCTAAATTGTAAAACAGAACATTTAATAAAAATTACACACACACACACACATTTTTATGTATACCCTGCCCTTCCCAGTTTAAAAACCAGGCTCAGGGCGGCTAACAGCAAATATAAAACATTGTTTAAAATGCAACTTAAAAACAGCATAAAACAGCATAGAATACAACATAAAACGCAGCATCAATATCAATAAAATTCAAAAATTCAGGGGTCATTTTTGGGGGCGGGGGGGGAACCCCAGTCAGTCAGATTGACCCCCCTGACGATCGTTAGCGTTTTCTATGGGGAGGAGGTTTGGAGGCCAGAGCGATTGGGCTTTATGAGCGAGGCAGTCACATCCATTATCTTCATATCTCCACATTAGACATTTCATTATGTCTGTCCTTTTACTCTCTCTCTCGCTCTCCCCTCTCTGCTCAGAAACACGGGGATAATGATTTCTCTGAAGTGAAGGCTTTAATGGAAGTGACCCATATGTCTCATTAATCAAGTTAACATCATTCTGTTAAAAAAAAATAAAAAATCTGGGTTCGGTTTGCCAATGTTATGATCTTCTTTTCAGATGTATTTTTAGCAAATGTTCCAACCATTACAAAAAAAAGAGGGGGGAGGGGGAGGAAAGGAGAAACTTTCACCACATTTTTATTTTCCATCTCCCTTGCTTGAGTCTCTTTGATACAAATAGTTCAGTTTTGCCTGCCCTCTACAGCTCTGTGACAAGAGAATTGTGGGCACAGGAACCTGTTTGGCCTCTTGTAAAAGGTCAAGGTCAAGGACCCCTGGACGGTTACGTCCAGTCAAAGGCAACTATAGGGTTGCGGCGCTCATCTCGCATTTAGGTCGAGGGAGCTGGCATTTGTCCACAGACAGCTTTCTGAGTCATGCAGCCAGCAGGACTAAATCGCTTCTGGTGCAACGGGACACCGTGACGGAAACCAGGGCGCACGGAAACATCATTTACCTTCCTGCCGCAGTGGTACCTATTTATCTACTTGCACTGGCGTGCTTTCAAACTGCTAGGTTGGCAGGAGCTGGGACAGAGCAAACGGGAGCTCACTCCGTCGTGGGGATTCAAACTGCTGACCTTCCGATAGGCAAGCCCAAGAGGCTCAGTGGTTTAGACCACAGCGCCACCCGGGTCCCTTGGTCTCTTGTATGCACCAAGGAACCCCCCGTGGTGAGGGGGAAGGGAAGGTGCTCTTCTGCACAGCCTGGATAGCTCAGTTGGTTAGAGTATGGTGCTGGCAATGCGAATGTTGTAAGTTCGATCCTCGCATGGGATGGCTGCATTGCAAAGGGAGTTGGACTAGACAATTCTCTTCCAACTCTACAATTCTACGATTCCAAGAGCTGCCACACGGCAAAGTCATTGAGTGGGGTTCTTCTGCATAGCGGTACCAGGTTACAGGATGCTGCCCACGTGACAGGGTTCAGATAGCCAGAGAGAGAGGCATCTCCATGTGGAGAATCCGGCTTGTATTTCATGGCTCGGGGAAAATGGAGTAAGAGAAGACAAAGAAGGAGGGCGTGTTGCGGGCAGGTGTGGCATAAGCGCATGGAATCCTTTTTAAAAATAATAATAATAATATTTTTTTTTGTTGTTTTGCAAGTTTATAATTATAATCATACCACATCAAATCCACAATTAAGATATTCCTCCGAATCTCTGGACTTCCCAGCTTCCCCTCCGTGGGTTCTGTTATCACCCCTTTTCTGCTGCATCTTTTTCCAATAATCCAAATATTATGTTTTTGTCATCCCATGACAGTGGTACCTCTGGTTAAGAACTTAATTCGTTCTGGAGGTCCATACTTAACCTGAAACTGTTCTTAACCTGAAGCACCACTTTAGCTAATGGGGCCTCCTGCTGCCGCTGCGCCACCGCCGCACAATTTCTGTTCTCATCCTGAAGCAAAGTTCTTAACCCGAGGTAATATTTCTGGGTTAGCGGAGTCTGTAACCTGAAGCATATGTAACCTGAAGCATATGTAACCTGAGGTACCACTGTATGTCCATAGTTCTCGTAACATTACAAGTGTCATTGCAGTCCTGCTAATGTTTTCGACTGCTTACAGTGGTTTTCTAGGTAAGTTACAATTTCCCCTCCATTCTGTATTAAAGTTTTGGTCTTCCTGGTTTCTGAGCTTTCCAGTCCGTTTTGCGATTGGAATGCTTGGGCCATTGCCAGACCATCTCCTGGAAGGATGAGCTGTGGCCTCGTGCCAACACACTGGCTGGATGCACAGGGATGGCTCAAGGTGTTTTGACCCCTAAGGTGAAATGCTCCATTGCCTCGACCAGACCTTGTACGCCTCCTTCCGGCAACTCCTGCCGCCACACTGGTGCCAGACGTATTGATCTGCTTTCTTTTGGACCACATCAGCGAGTCCAAGAGGGGTGTCTTGTCGTCCGGGCAGCCCAGGACCTCCAGACACACTGCCCAGACTTGCGCCCTGGGGAGGTAACTTTGGTGCTGCTAAGATAGCAAGAGCAATGCAGGAGGCAGCAGTTATGAGTTACCGGTCTCTGCAGCCACTACAGCCGCCGTGATTCTCCAGCCATTTGATTTCGCTTCCAGAAGCGCACTCCATTGTTTGGCGGATGCCAACAGGGCCAGATTTAGGTTTGATGAGGCCCTAAGCTACTGAAGGTAATGGGGCCCTTTATATGTCCAGCTGTCCTTTGTCAACAACAAATTGCCGCTGTTTTTTGTGTTGAATATACAGTGGTACCTCGGGTTAAGTACTTAATTCGTTCCGGAGGTCCGTTCTTAACCTGAAACTGTTCTTAACCTGAAGCACCACTTTAGCTAATGCTGCCGCCCTGCCGCCGGAGCCCAATTTCTGTTCTCATCCTGAAGCAAAGTTCTTAACCTGAAGCACTATTTCTGGATTAGCAGAGTGTGTAACTTGAAGCGTATGTAACCTGAAGCGTATGTAACCCGAGGTACCACTGTATAATGTATTGTAATTTATGAACCTAGTAGGTATCTAAAGCCATTTGCACATAACAAAATATGTATTTTATCAAAGTAATTGTTGGACTGAAATACAATTAAGAAGAAGTATTTTAATAGTGAAATAATTATTAAGCTCTAACTTAAAATGATTGGGGGCCCATCACTTACATCATACAACACAAAACAGAAACTGGGATGGCTACTGTAATCTGGGACTGTCCCCGGAAAATTGGGACATGTGGACAATCTGGAGTTGACCAAGGATGAATCCAACCTGCAGGTCAAAGAATGTCGCCTACAAACACACCTTAGAATACTGAATCCGAACGCTTCATTGCAAAATGATTTCGGGAGAAAATGATGGTTTCCCATCCCACTCTGTCTCACACTGACTGAACTAAATTGAAACCCCCCTCACCCCCCCCCCCCGTCCACCAGACATCGCCTCCCTGCCTAGACGGTCAGATGCACAAAGGAGCTCAGCTGTTTTGTCTTGAGTCACCAAAGTCTGGAAATCTTCCCCACATGCAGAAAAAGAAATACAATAATAATCTCAGCCCCTCCCCCCCCTCCTCCCACAATTACAGAATAGGACAGAGTCACTCAGTATTAAGAGTGCATTTTGAAATCTGATAGCGGTTGACTAAGCCAGGGGAGAACAGGAGGGCTTTTGGGCTGGAAGACAAAAACCATTATAAAGTCCAACAGCTGGGAGGTGAAGTCAGACGAAAATGAGCCCTGAAATAAACCCCACTTCCTGGTGGAGGAGAATACATACGCTCTGGAGCTTCTTACTTAAGGAAAGAGCGAGGGGGCGGGGGGAATATGCACGCCACCGGCCAATTTTTACATGACTCGCACCTGAAAGACTGCAAATGGAAGCTTAAGAAGTCCACACTCCATCCTGTGTCCTGTTCGGCTTAATACCTTTGTTTCTGCACCTCCTAGGCCTCCCTCCCCAGACTGATTTTTGTGTTTGTATGTGGGTGTATTGTGCAATATGCCATTGGCTGTGTACACCCCAAAGTGCACGTGGGTCACGCAGATCCAATTTCTCCATGTGCAGATCCGGCCGAACACAAGTGCTCCCAACTGCCCCATCCTTGTGTTTTCCAGCCAAACCATAGCTGTCAACCTTCCCTTTTTTTGTGTGAAATTCCCTTATTCCAGCGCCATTTCCCGCTGCTTCCTGCTGCTATCCCGGATTGTTAGATATCCCATAGACTGTCCCCGGGACAGGTGAGGCTGCTGATCCCTTAATTTTGAGGCTGCTGATCCCTTATTTTGAAATCTGAAGGTTGACAGCTATGATCCAAACCTGTGGGCAGTGCTTAAATGGGATGCATTCACACTGCACGCTGTTACCCCCAATCAGTTAGTACTCCCTGAGATCTGAAGCCTAAGGTGCATTGTGGGCATGCACACAAATATTTGTTTACCTGTGTGCATGGCGATTTTTTTTTAAAAAAAAAACTGTGATACCAAGATTTCCACTATACCTGGGATACGGGTGGCGCTGTGGTCTAAACCACTGAGCCTCTTGGGCTTGCCGATCAGAAGGTCAGCAGTTTGAAACCCCGTGACGGGGCGAGCTCCTGTTGCTCTGTCCCAGCTCCTGCCAACCTAGCAGTTCGAAAGCTCACCAGTGCAAGTAGATAAATAGGTACCACTGTGGTGGGAAGGTAAACAGTGTTTCTGTGCGCTCTGGTTTCCGTCATGGTGTCCTGTTGCACCAGAAGCGGTTTAGTCCTGCTGGCCCCATGACCCAGAATGCTATCTGGCGTACTTTCAAACTGCTAGGTTGGCAGGAGCTGGGACAGAGCAACGGGAGCTCATCCCATCGCGGGGATTTGAACTGCCGACCTTCTGATCAGCAAAGCCTAAGAGGCTCAGTGGTTTAGACCACACCCCCCACCCGCATCCCTTTTTCTTGTGCTATAGCACAACGCAAGCAGTATGGCTCCCAGTACGTTTCTGAGCACAATTCAAAGTGTTGGTGCTGACCTTTAAAGCCTTAAACGGCCTCAGCCCAGTATATCTGAAGGAGCGTCTCCACCCCCATCGTTCTACCTGGACACTGAGGTCCAGCTCCGAGGGCCTTCTGGCGGTTCCCTCACTGCGAGAAGCCAAGTTACAGGGAACCAGGCAGAGGGCCTTCTCGGTAGTGGCGCCTGCCCTGTGGAACGCCCTCCCACCAGATGTCAAAGAGAAAAATAACTACCAGACTTTTAGAAGACATCTGAAGGCAGCCCTGTTTAGGGATGCTTTTAATGTTTGATGTATCATAGTATTTTAATACTCTTTTGGAAGCCGCCCAGAGTGGCTGGGGAGGTCCAGCCAGATGGGCGGGGTATAAATAAATTATTATTATTATTATTATTATTATTATTATTATTATTATTATTATAAAACAAGCAAGCAACCAGAGGATTTGTGGTATGAAAAGTTACATGATTTCATGATTTCAGCGATTGAAAATGAAGCAGTACGTCTGCCCCAGAGCTTTTGCAGGAGAAAACCTTCTTAGAAGCGGGACTGCGCATAACTGCACCAACACCATCATAGCCACAGATTATCATGGATGTGCAAGGAAAAGTTTGGAAGTGCCCTTGGTATGTATCAAGACCAGGAGTGGCAAACTAGGCAACTGTCTAGGGTACCCAAATCCTAGGGAAGCCTATCTTGGCTGCATCATATGAAAGTTGGATTGATTGTATCTGCATTTTACTTTTTAAACTTTGCACGCAAGCCACCCTGCATAATCATCATGAAAAGAGGATAGCGATTTGCATGTATATGTATAGACACACACTTCATACCCTCCAACATTTCTGTGATGAAAATAGGGGTGCCCTATTTAATAATAATAATAATAATAATAATAATAATAATAATAATAATAATACCTTGTCCATCTGACTGGGTTGCCCCAGCCACTCTGGGCAGCTTCCAACATATATAAAAACAGAATAGAACACTAAACATTAAAAAGCTTCCCTATACAGGACTGCCTTCAGATGTCTTCTAAAGGTTGTATAGTTACTTATCTCCTTGACTCCATACCTTCCAACATTTCTCCAATGAAAATAGGGATATCTTAAGGAAAAGTGGGACGTTCAGAAACTGGGATGGCTTCTGTAAATCCAGGTCTATCCCTGGAAAATAGGGACACTTGGAGGGTCTGCACACTTGTAAAGAGCACCCTTATTTAAACAGAAATATAATGCATTCCATCATAGTGGAGAAGACGCCAGTGGACTCGAGTGCTCAGCTTGCAGACCTGGTGCTTCAAACTGCTGGTGGGCAACTTCTGAGCTCCTGCTCTCTCCATTGTAGTTCCTTATACAGTGGTACCTTGGATTAAGTACTTAATTCGTTCCGGAGGTCCGTTCTTAACCTGAAACTGTTCTTAACCTGAAGCACCACTTTAGCTAATGGGGCCTCCTGCTGCCGCCGCGCCGCCGGAGCACGATTTCTGTTCTCATCCTGAAGCAAAGTTCTTAACCCGAGCTACTATTTCTGGGTTAGCCGAGTCTGTAACCTGAAGCGTATGTAACCTGAAGCGTCTGTAACCCGAGGTACCACTATATTTAAACCAATTTGGGACTGGACAGCCCTTCAAACAGAAAAATAAGGAGTGTCCTCCTTTATAAAGGAGTGTCCTCTGGCAGGAATCTCAACTAAGGCATCCATGACAGACAGCCATTCGATACCTTTAAAACAGAGGAAGCTAGGGGACAAGGGCAGATTGGAAAATGAAGTAGAATGTCCACCCCAAAACCTTTTGCAGGTACAAACAGTATACCTGAAGGAGCGTCTCCACCCCTATTGTTCAGCCTGGACACTGAGGTCCAGCTCCAAGGGCCTTCTGGCGGTTCCCAGAAGTGAAGTGAGGTTACAGGGAACCAGGCAGAGGGCCTTCTCGGTGGTGGCACCTGCCTGTGGAATGCCCTCCCATCAGATGTCAAGGAAATAAACAACTATCTGACTTTTAGGAGACATCCGAAGGCAGCCCTGTATAGGGAAGTTTTTAAAGTTTGATGTTTTATTATGTTTTTAATATTCTGTTGGGAGCCGCCCAGAGTGGCTGGGGAAACCCAGCCAGGTGGGCGGGGTATAAATAATAAAAAATATCATCATCATCATCATCATCATCATCATCATCATTAATTGCATGTGACTGCCCCAATAGTGTCCTGAGCACAAATAATCACAAATGCACAATAAAAAAGGATACCTGGAGATATCCTTGTTTCTTTGCTCTCTGTTCTCCGGCGAAGAGGACCCTCTCATGAACCTAAACTGTATTTCCATGTTTCCTGTGACTTTGGGGGGGGGGGGTAGAAGGAGTGGAGAGAGAACGGGAATTATAAACCCAAGCACATTTCATCAGCGTCGGAAGCAGTAATCCTGTGCGATAAGACGCACTGCCATTAAATTAGCAATATAGAAATATGATGTCAGAAAACTTAGCAAGAGCCAAAGAGATCAGCCTGCGTTTGGAAGGGAAAGCAGGAGAGGATCCGATTGTGGATGGGCTTGGGAAACGGAGCGTTATTCTTTTCTAAGAAAATGTGGGATTCTGGAGTGCTGAACATGCTCGGGGGAAGAATAATCATTCAGGATCTCCCAGAATCTGAAAAGCAGCCTTTTATAAACTCACTCAGTCACCTTAAAGAGGACATTCCCATTTTCAGTGCCACCCCATCTGTCAAATGGGGATGATGCTATTGACGTACCTTGCAGGGTTGCTGTGAGGGTTGAAACAAGATACAGTCGTATCTCAGAAGTCGAACGGAATCTGTTGCAGAAGTCCGTTCGGCTTCCAAAACGTTCGAACACCAAAGCCCGGCTTCTGATTGGCGGCAGGGAGCTCCTGCCGCCAATCAGAAGCCCCGTCGGATGTTCAGCTTTCAAAAGAATGTTCGAAAACTGGAACAGTCACTTCCGGGTTTCGACTGTTTGGGAGCCGAAACGTTTGAGAACTAGGCTGTTCGAAAACCAAGGTACGGCTGTAATGCCCAGGAACCACTTGGAACATTTGAAAGCATTCTGTAAATGCTGTAGTATTGATACTGAGAAATGCTGCGTACAGCTGAAAACACTGGTGGCATGAAGATAGATTTGGCAGTGTAAATAAGTTCCGGTGGATGTAATAATGGAGTACTGAATGGTTTAGTTTACGTAAAATATGCAGGGATTTATGATACGTAAAATGAACCATAGAAAGAGAAGAAGGGAAGTCAATGATATCTTAAGGATGTAGAAATGAGTGCTTTAAATTGTAAAACAGAAAATTTAATAAAAATTATATATATATACAGTGGTACCTCAGGTTAAGTACTTAATTCGTTCCAGAGGTTCGTTCTTAGCCTGAAACTATTCTTAACCTGAAGCACCACTTTAGCTAATGGGGCGTCCTGCTGCCACCGCGCTGCCGGAGCACGATTTCTGTTCTCATCCTGAAGCAAAGTTCTTAACCTGAAGCACTATTTCTGGGTTAGCCGAGTCTGTAACCTGAAGCGTATGTAACCTGAAGTGTATATAACCTGAGGTACCACTGTGTATATATATGAATGATACTGAGAAATTGTAACAAGTGGCGGGGACACAGGGAGCTGCGACATATTGAGTGGGGGGCTGGACTATATTTTGAAGGGGGGGAATGAACGAATTCCTATGCCGCACAAATAACCCAGAGATGCATTTTAAATAAAAGGACACATTCTACTCATGTAAAAACACGCTGATTCCTGGACCATCCGCAGGCCGGATTGAGAAGGCGATTGGGCCGGATTCGGCCCCTGGGCCTTAGTTTGCCTACTCATGAGTTAGACCATTGGTCCATCAAGTTCAGTACTGTCTACACTGATTGGCAGCATCTCTCTGAGTTTTCATACAGGGGACCCTCTCAGCCCTGCCCGGGATGGAGCCAAGGGCCTTCAACACCCAAAGCAGGTGCTCTACCAACTGAGCCCTGGAAAGAAACGGCAAAGGGGCATTCCTCTTCCCCTTGCTGTGAGCTTTGCCTACTAACAGAAAAGCAAAACAAACCTTAAAGGGCAAGCTTTGTCACACACAAACACACAGGAACGCAAAGCCAGGATCTGGTGTTCACGCTTGACCAGAAGAACGATTTCCAGCTGTCCTGCCGTGAACGCGGGAGATGGTGACTTTTTGGAGGTTAAAGGTGTCTATCTCTTAATGACAAATTGCTTTGCGTGAGTAAGGAGGAGAGGGGGAGGCCGTTTTTCCCTCCTGCCCCCCAACCACCCCCCAGAGAAAAGCACTGCCCCCCTGCAGAGGAGATGCCTGACAACAGCAGCTGTGGAAGGGGTCATGGCCGGAAGGGGTCACGGGTTCCCATTACTGAAGAATGTGAACTGCCCTGTGTAGCCCTAAAGAGAAGCATAGGGTAGCAGAGGACATGTGTGTTTGTGTTTTCTGTGGAATGGCGTTTGCTCTGAATCAGGGGTAAACAGTGAGTTTTCCCAGGGAAAGAAGCAAGCAGAACATATCCCCTCCAACATTTCTCCGCTGAAAAGAGGGACGTCCTGAAAAACCTCTTGGACCAGAGGCGTCGTCTTCGCAAGGTGATCGAGGGGCCCCGGTGTGATGTCCTGATATTAAGCGATGTTCTGATGCTGTGTGTACAGTGCCGTATTTACGTATAAGCTAAACAAGCTATAGCTTAGGGCCCCACTCTCTTGGAGGCCCACAAAAAAATTAAAGGGAAAAAAACCCTGGATGTACATTTCCAAAATATAAGATAAAAAACAAATAAGATAAAACCTACATACATCAGCAGTGTTTTGTGTTGTGTAGGCTCCTATTTGTTATGTGCAAATGGCTTTAGATACCTATTAGGTCCATAGTTTACCATATAGCATATATTCAACACCAAAAGAGCGACAATTTGAGTGGCAGATGCAACTGATGCCTAGCCGAGATGACTGGCAGAATCCGAGACCTGGGAGAGGAGAGAGTCGAAGAAGACTGGAAGAAATTCAAGATTTACTTAAAAAAATACTGTAATTTGGTTGAATGCTAAGAAAGGATGCTAGATCATAAATAATTGTGCACCACTAAATTAGTGAGAATTAAGATGATAAGTAAATTTGAGGAAAAATTATAAACCTTTTGGAGAATTTATAGATTATATTTAAATGAATTTGACATAAGAGTGTAAACAAGATGATAAATTGCTGGCAAGAATTGGCAATGATGCAAATGGGAGCGGGAGGCGCGAGGAAGTCCAAAGATGTTATGAAAAGATGTTATGATATATGTTATACTGTTTTTTATTTTTGCATTTAAGTTTGAAAAATCCAAATAAAATATTATAAAAAACAAAAAACAAAAGAGCGACAATTTGTTGTTGGCAAAGGACAGCTGGACATATAAAGGGCCCTATTACCTTCAGTAGCTTAGGGCCTCATCAAACCTAAATCCGGCCCTGTATGTGTGCAACATCCATGGAGCTGGGGTGTGTGTGTGGAGCTGAACGCCCTCTGAACATTGAGGAGGCCTGTCCCCTCCAAAAATACACTGGGGGGCCAAAACTGCCTTGGCCCCTAGGAGTTGGCGCATACATCTCGGACCTGTGCCTAGAAAGCATGGGCAAAGTGGGAGAAAATACAGGACAAGCAGCAGGGTGGACGAGCCTGATGTTGCATCAAACAAGCACTATATTACATGTTCCAGTACATTTCTGCTTCACTTTCCTTGCAGCAAAAAGTCCCAGTCAACTATCATCGTCCTCCTGGCAGTGAAGCAATAAAACTGCTAGCACATTTGGAAAGCTAAGCAGGGTCCGGTATGGTTTCAAATTGGATGGGTGACATCCTGTTGAGATTGCTGCATTGTGGGTTGTGGGTGTGTTTGGACTGGATGACCCTTGGGGACCCTTCCAAGTTACAGAGTCATAGAGTTGGAAGAGTATGTGTTTTTAAATACCACCCAGAAATAGCGACAATCTGGAAGTGCCCTTATTCTCTCTGTGTGATTAAGCCCCTGCATTCAAACCCTCTTGTAATACAGATAATGTTTGTCCTGGGGTTGCTATAGGGCTCAGTTAGCCCTTTAAAAAAAACAAAAACAAAATAATTGTTATTTGATTTTACAAGTACAGTTATACCTCAGGTTACAGACAGTTTGGGTTGAGCGATTTCGGGTTGTGCACTGTGCCGAACCCGGAAGTACCGGAATGGGTTACTTCCGGGTTTCGGCGCTTGTGCATGCACAGAATCACACTTTGCACATGCACAGAAGTGCCGAATCGTGACCCACGCGTGCACAGACGTGGAGCTGCGGGTTGCGAACGTGCTTCCTGTACGGATGACGTTCGCAACCCAAGTGTCCACTGTATAGAATTATAACAATACCAAAAAAAATCTGTATTTAGAGATTTCTCCGAATCTCTGGGCTTCCCACCTTCCCCTCCATTGGTCCTATTGTCAACTTTTACAACTGCATATTATTTAGTAATCCGTATTTTATGTCTCTCCATTTTGTCCATAATATTTGCTACGTTACAAGCGTTATTACAATCCTCCTAATGTTTCCGTCTGCTTACAGTGGTCTCCCAGGTAAATTATAAATTTTCCCCATTCTTTATTAAAGTTTCGGTCTTCTTGGTTCATGAGCTTTCTGGTCAGTTTTGCCATTTCGGTGTAGTCTGTCAGCTTGGTTTGCCATTCCTCTCTGGTAGGGACCTTGTCTTCTTTCCATCTCTGGGCAAGTAGCATCCGTGCAGCTGTCGTCGCATACATAAAAAGTCTTTTCTGCTTTGTAATCTCGGTCCCTACAATCAGTTAGCCTTTTTGTGTGTGTCACCCGGGCCATGAAGAAGCCTATTCTCCTAATTTCAGCACACCAAGGCCTTGGAGATCCTCTTGTCTAGATCCCTGTTCGATGCAAGGATCTTGACAAAGTCATGGGAGGTGTGTTTCGCTGGTCAGTGGACAAGCCTATTAAGGATTGGTTATTGCCAGTCAGGGAAGAGGTGACTAATGTCAAAGATCCTTCCCGGGGCAGAGGTCAGACGATGAGCTCCTGGTTCTTTTCAGATTCATTAATCTTGTTTGGATGGCTAGCAAGAGCAGATAATTCAGGGCACCTCAGTCAGCAGAGCATGAGACTACTGATCTCAGAGTCGCGGGTCTGAGCCCTGTTTTGAGCGAAAGATTCCTGCGTTTGGACTAGATAACCATCGTGGTCCCTTCCAACTCTGCAATTCTATGAGATTCTATCATTCTTCCCTTGCTCTTGACTCCACTTCTTGGATTGCCCCAAGGCTCTCCTCACCCCAACCTCCTCTTCTAAGCCCGTGTTTACAAAAACAGACATGACCTCATAAATCAACTATCGATGTCTTGCCAGTGGGAGCCATTTGGCGTGAGAATCCCGACAGAGAAGGAAAACAGGTTGTGTGAGGTTTATTTATTTTTTATTTTTTTTATTTTCAGGTTCAGCCAAAGAGGGCTCAGCTTGGGACTACAGTGGTACCTCAGGTTACATACGCTTCAGGTTACATACGCTTCAGGTCACAGACTCCGCTAACCCAGAAATAATACCTCTGGTTAAGAACTTTGCTTCAGGATGAGAACAGAAATCGTGCTCCGGCGGTCCAGCGGCAGCAGGAGGCCCCATTAGCTGAAGTGGAGCTTCAGGTTAAGAACAGTTTCAGGTTAAGAACGGACCTCCAGAATGGACCTCCAAACCTCCAAATAAAACGTACTTAACCCGAGGTACCACTGTACAACTTTTATGCTGCAGATTGAATATTGCGGAAGGCAGAGAGGTCAGCAGTCACTGGAAGAATCAGGGAAGAGTTGGGGTCCCCTGCTTGCTGTCTCTGTGATTTTACTTGGGTAGGAATAGGGGTATTGCTGTTTGATTGCTCTTGGAGGATCAATCCTTCCGTTGCCCTCCCAGTTTTGAGAATGTTCTCTCCAAAGGGATATGAAAAGAGTTCATTCAAATAACACTTGTAGGGAGGAATGCTAAATTCTGATTTAAAAAAACAAAAAACGGGCTCTCCAAGCAGGGACAGGAGCTAGAGCTACATTTAAATTGGACGTTACTGGCTTTAGGATGAGGACAAGCAGTTAAAAAAATACTTCTCTATATTATTTTCAGCAATAACACACATCATTATGCAAGCCTTACCTCCCGCAAGTGCATTTTCATACACATTGCCTGGGTGGAGAATCGGACTAAAAAATTTGGAGAAGTGAATTTCAATGGATGGCTGTGTTTCAGTGTTTGCATACTGGTTTTAGAAAGTGTGAATTATGTAGGTTTGCCTTGAAATGTGAAATGAATCAAATTTCTCCCCAGTCCCTGGATGGAAACAACATTTCCCCAGTACTGTAAGCATCTGACGGGACATAGTTTTACAGCTCAGGCTCATGAAATATTGGCTAGTGGTCAACCTTAATCTGCAAATGATTTGCACAATATTCAGTTTCCAGAAAGCGAGATGTTGCGTCTCAAATGTACCTAGAAGCTCATATGAAGTACTGTACTCTGTGCATGCTCAGGAGCTAAGGTGGCACAATGGCTCAGTGCGTAACCAGAAGGTTGGTGGATTAAGACCACCCAGGAACAGCTGGGGGCAGGATTCCTGCAGCGGGTTGGTGTATAAGATGACGTTTTTTCATAAATCTTTTTAGTCAAAAATTAGGGGTTGTCTTACATACAGATGGTGAATCTACAGCATTTTGTTTTTGGGTCTCAGGCTCTTGAAATATGGCGACCTCCAGAAAACTCAACAACTTTGAACTTTGGCCAACTTCCCTCAAAAAAGCTCAACAACTTTGGGCAACCTCCCTACAGAAAGCTCAACGTTGTTCTGTTTGATGTTTAAAATATTGATTTCTTAAATTTGAGTTCAAAAAAATATAGGCCGTCTTATACATGGGGGCATCTTATACACAGAGAAATACGGTATATCTAAATTTGCACCTATTTAAGGTAGCATATGAAAATTACATGCAAATCTCAGTCCCATTTCGTCCTCATGTTTGGTGATGCATAAGGGACTACCCTATCAGAAGCTCTTTTCTTTGTATGATTACATTAGATTTTGTAAGGCCAAACTGTAGCACTGCTGGCAAATGCTGGGGGACTGAGCCCTCGATCCAAGTACATCCCGCATTCATTTGAACAAAGCCGCAATATGATGTCTAGAATTTTACTTCCAGGCTTATGAATTCAACTCAGGGCTCTTAGCGAAAGAATATGAGTTCAAGGGTTTATGGATGCTTTAATGAATGCTTCTGGTTTGGGTAATGGTATGACAAAGGATTCAATAAAACAGTTATCCAGTACAGAAACATCCACTGAATTTAAAATGCCTTTGTAAAACAACCAGAAAGGAAAGTTAAGCATATATATATATATATAGGCCTGTGACTATCACAGGCCCTCCAAGTTTCCCTATTTTCCAGGGATTTACAGAAGCCGTCCCGGTTTCTGATTTGATCCCAGAATGACCCGCTTTTCCTTAGGACGTCCCTCTTTTCATCGGAGAAGTGTTGGAGGGTATGGAGTCATACAACCCCTTGAGCCAAGGAGATAAGTAACTAGACAACCTATAGAGGACATCTGGAGGCAGCCCTGTATAGGGAAGCTTTTTAATGTTTAATGTTTTTATATGTATGTTGGAAGCCGCCCAGAGTGGCTGGGGCAACCCTGTCAGATGGGCGTGTTATAAATGATCTTCTTCTTCTTCTTCTTCTTCTTCTTCTTCTTCTTCTTCTTGAATAGGACGTCCCTATTTTCATCGGAGGAATGTTGGAGGGTATGGGGGACACCCACTCACCTGTAAGTATTCAGAGGCATACAGCCTTTGACAGAAGAATCAAGTACATAAGAGGTAAGGTCAAGGACCCCTGGATGGTTAAGTCCAGTCAAAGGCGACTCTGGGGTTGCAGCGCTCATCTCATTTTCAGGCCGAGGGAGCCAGCATTTGTCCACAAACAGCTTTCCAGGTCATGTGGCCAGCAGGACTAAATCGCATCTAGCACAACAGAACACCCTGACGGAAACCAGAGCTCACAGAAACGCCATTTACCTTCCCGCCACAGTGGTACCTATTTATCTACTTACACTGGCGTGCTTTAGAACTGCTAGGTTGGCAGGAGCTGGGACAGAGCAACGGGAGCTCACCCCATCGCAAGGATTCGAACCACCAACCTCTTCTGATCGGCAAGCCCAAGAGGCTCAGTGGTTTAGACCACAGCACCACCTGAGTCCCTTTTGGCAAGTATATAGGCGGCACACACACAATACCTTTAAAGGGATTCGAAACATATTTCCCCCCTCAAAGAATTCTGGGTACTGTAGTTTCTTAAGGGTTGCTGGGCATTGTGACTCTATTGGAGGTAAACTACGGTGCCCAGAATTCTTTGAAGGAAAGCAAGTGCTTCATACTCAGCCAGAGCCATCACGGCTAGCAGTCCTTGTTAGCCTAACCCTCCATGTAGCAATTAAATTCACGAAGCAACTCAGGGTTTCCGTTCTGCAGCTTTGCTTAGACCACTCCTGAAGTCTTTGCGCTTCACTCTCCGCATAAGCTTTCAAACTTTTAGGTCACGCCTTAAATTTTTAAATATCTCCCCCTCTTTACCTAGCTTCTCTTTCTTATCTTGTCTCCCTTTGGACTGGCTCGTGGGTCCTTTTCTGAAAATGGAAGGCAAAGGGTTTTCTTTACCGGGGCAATAAAAATAACTCCAGTGTGTGAGAAGGAAACATTAAACCCTCCTTTTGTGTGCGTGTGTACATTTCTCTCCCGCCCCCTCTACAAAAAAAAAAGTGCAGACAATGTTTCTTTAAAACTCTCCATCTGCAGTTCCCATTAGATGCGCCTCTAAGGTTTCGGGTGATTAATAGCTTGCATGCTTGGCTTGGGTTGGAGGGGTTGTGCATGCAGGTTAAGCCCTCCCCCTCGCTCCTCTCTCACATTTCCCTTCCTAAGCTTGTCACTCACACCCCAGCAAAGTATTTAAAAAGTGTTTTCTGGGCTTCAGCACTTCACAGCAAGGAAGCTTCAGGCTTCAAACGCAACAGATGTGAAGTTTCTCCTGTGGAAGCTATGGAGAATTCTGCAGGGTTCCCCCTCACCGGCAAAGCCATGGCGGCGAGCTGGAGAACTGTCTAGCTGCAGAGGACCGGTTTCTTTTCCTGGGCAAAAAGTTAGACCATCGGGCTCCCTTTGCAACCGCGTTTGAAACAAGGCACTCCTAGATGGAGCCACCTGCTACCAGTAGTTGCATGAGAAGCTCTCACCCTACCAATGCGCTCTGGGGTTGCCTGCGAAACCAGCATGCCGAAGGTGGAGGGACCACTGGGCCACACCATTACCCACAAGCCCCCTTTTCGTTCCACCACAAACCGGACTTTGGCATCTACTCGGACTTCTCCAACTCCTGCCTGGCTGCAGCCCCCCAGAGCCTTCCCCGCAACGAGCGAGCTTTCGACGAGCACCACTCTTCCTTCCAGCACCCCACGTGGCATTTTGCAGCCACAGAGGGCAGGCAACGTCTGGCGGCCGAGCTGGCTTTGGTCTCCGGAGAGCCAGAGGGCAGCGGCCCACATGTGGTGGATGCCGCCATTGGCACGAGCGAAGACTACGTCCTGGCAGAGAACGTGGTGAGCGAAACGGAAAAGAAGACATTCAGAAGGAAGAAAGGGAGCGCAGGTAAGGTGGCATTTAAGAATCCTAGACTGGTAGAGTTATGTTTCCTCTGAAGGAGCAGGTTCGTAGCTTGAGGGGTACTCCTGGGTGCTTTGCTGTCGCTTGAGGCTCAGGTGGCCTCAGTGGACCGGAGTGCCTTCCGTCAGCTTTGGCTGGTGGCCCAGCTACGCCCCTATCTGGGCTTTGTTTGTTTGCTTAGTTGTGTCCGACTCTTTGTGACCCCATGGACCAGAGCACGCCAGGCACTCCTGTCTTCCACTGCCTCCCGCAGCTTGGTCAAACTCATGCTGGTAGCTTCAAGAACACTGTCCAACCATCTTGTCCTCTGTCGTCCCCTTCTCCTTGTGCCCTCCATCTTTCCCAACATCAGGGTCTTTTCCAGGGAGTCTTCTCTTCTCATGAGGTGGCCAAAGTACTGGAGCCTCAGCTTCAGGATCTGCCTATCTGGACAGGGATAGCCTAACTACTGTGATCTGTGCTCTGGTAACCTCAGGGTTCGATTACTGCAATGCGTTATATGTAGGACTGCCTCTGAAGACGGTTCGGAAACTTCAGCTGGTGCAGAATTCAGCGGTCAGGTTGCTCACCAGAGCAAGACAGTTTGAACCTATTACACTGATCCTGGTCTGACTGCACCAGCTACCAATTAGTTTCCGGGCCAATTCAAAGTGCTGGCTTTGACCTATGAAACCTTAAACGGCTCAGGACCGAAATACCTCAAGGACCTCCTCTTTCCATATGAACCTACCCGGACCCTGAGGTCATCTTCTGAGGCCCTCCTTTGTGTGAAGAAGGCCCTTCTTCGAGGGGTCTGGAGGGCGGCAACAGGAGAACGGGGCCTTCTCCGCAGTGGCTCCCTGTCTGTGGAATGCTCTCCCCAGGGAAGTTCACCTGGTGCCTTCAGTACACACCTTTAGGCACCAGGCAAAAACAGTCCTTTTTAACTAGGCCTTTGGTTGATCCGGCAAAAACAGTCCTATGCCCTTTTAAAATGTGGCTCTTGTGGGGGTGTATTATTGGGTTATTGCTTTTATTTTGGGTTTATATATTGTGATCTGTTTTGTGAACTGCCCTGAGACCTCCGGGTATAGGGCAGTATATTATTATTATTAATAATAATAATAATAATAATAATAATAATAATAATAGTTGCAAGGGACCCCGAGGGACATCCAGTCCAACCCCCTGCAAAGCAGGAAACTCAGATAAAGCATACATGACAGATGGCCACCCGACTTCTGCTTAAAAATTTCCAAGGAAGCAGCCCCCAAATATATAAATATCTATGTGTGAGTCCAGTTATGCATCACAGAAAAATGTGGACCACAAAAAGACACAGATTTGCATAATTTACATGCATTTGCTAATTTATATGTAGAGATGCAAATTTAGAAATGATTACTGTGATTTGAATAGAAATACATCTCACCCTGGCAGAGAAGACAGTGACCAGATGCCCCATCTGCCTGCTCCACCTCAACCCACAAACAGAGGAATTTGCTGCATACTGTCAGACCACTGGTCCAACTCATAGCTGTCAACTTTCAGATTTGAAAATAAGGGATCAGCAGCCTCACCTGTCCTGGGGACAGTCTATGGGATATCTAACAATCCGGGATAGCAGCAGGAAGCAACGGGAATAAGGGCATTTCCTGCAAAAAAAGAGGGAAGGTTGACAGCTATGGTGCATCTAGCTCAGTACTGTATACAGTGTTTCAGACTTGGGGTCTCTCCCAGCCTTTCCTGGAGAGACCAGGGATCAAACCTGCAACTTCCTGTTTGCAAGGTGTGTGATCTGCCACTGAGCTACGCCCGTTCCTCTGATTTCTCTTCCTGTAGTTCTTTATCTTTAAGGTGCCCTTGGATTAGATGGTACTTCAAAGAGAGGACTGTTCTCTGTGAAGTAGGATACATGGCCACTCTAGTATCTATTATTGATTTGTTTTCATCTGGTCCAAAAACCTTCCTTTCAAAAATAAAATAATTTTTTAAAATCCATTTTTGCCTTTAACGATTACCATCGCAAATGAATCATAATCGTAAACACATAGGTTTCTCTGAATCCCCGGACTCCTTTCCACCCCTTGTTATTCTTTTCCAAATGCACCTTATAATTGTCTCTATATTTTCTTAATACTCCATTCTCACCATAGTTCTCGCTACATTGCAAGTGTTTTCTAAAATCCTGCCAGTGTTTTAAATTGTTTACACAGTGTTCTTTTAAGCACCGTATTTTTTGCTCTATAAGATGCACCAGACCACAAGACGCACCTAGTTTCTGGAGGAGGAAAACAAGAAAACAAATATTCTGAATCTCAGAAGCCAGAACAGCAAGAGGGATCTTCCTGTTCTGGCTTCTGGGATAGCTGCGCAGCCTGCATTCGCTCCATAAGACGCACACACATTTCCCCTTACTTTTTAGAAGGGAAAAAGTGAGTCTTATAGAGCAAAAAATACAGTAACTTATAAATTTCCCCCCATTCTTTATTAAACTTGTTATCTTCTTGATTTTTGATCTTCCCAGTCATTTTCGCCACTTCAGCATAGTCCATCATCTTTGTCAGCCATTCTTCTCTTGTAGATACTTTATCTTCCTTCCATCTTTGGGCAGAAACCTTCCAAACAGTTCGGAATGTAGACAACAAACTCTCTGGCATATTAATCATGGTGATGATGAAAGGAAACAAGACATCATAGAACAGAGATTAAGCAAAACAAGTGGTGGGAAATGCACTGAAATGAATTCCAAGGTAGAGAATCCTGCAGTCCTTCAGATTTTGCTGGACTCCATCTCCCATCATTCCTGACTGCAGCTGCTGGGAGCTGGAGTCCAAGAATGTCTTGAGGGCTCCAAGTTCCCCCAGCCCTGGCCCATCATGGAAAAACAAGATTTCAACAGGCCCATCTAAAAGGCAGTCATAAGAGAAGGTGGACTAATGAGCTTCTTGGGGGAAAGGGAATTCCACAATGTGGGTCCTCTACATAGCTATCAACATTTCCCTTTTTTAAAGGGAAATTCCCTTATTCCAAATAGGATTCCTTGCAAGAAAAGGGAAACATTTACAGCTATGGTCCCCTACAGAAAAGGGCCCTTTCTGGCAGCCCAGCCAGCCAATTGGATGGCAATGGGAATCAGAGCAAGGCCTGCAGTGTCCAATGGACCACAGGGGGAGGGCCGGTTCCTGTGAGAGAAGGTGACCCTGCCCGGCTTTGGACTGGTGTCAATATTGGGTCAAAGCGACCGGGCACCTCTTCCCGACAAACTGAAACGATTCTGAAATGGATTTCAAATGTGATTGCTTTTCTCCCACCAAGAGTCTTGAAAAGTGCAATGCTGAGATTATGCTCAGGTGTCCTTTCTAGAAGATTCTAGAAAGGCGAATCTTCCTCTGTGAAATAGCCGCCATTGCAGATGTTGTTTCACATCATGGAGATGATCGCAACTCCAGATTTTGCAGACAAAGTCTAGTTAAAAGAAAACAATAATAAAGCACAGAGTTCGGCTTATGAGCCAAAGGAGCAAGAAAGGAAGGAAGGCGTTTAGATTATCTAAAATAAAAACATCCCTGATTCCCTCTGGAGATGAGAGTGTGATCATCTCCAGCCTGCAGTCATTACAAATAAGCTTCCCAGGTTGCAACTCAAAGATGGTGTGTAACGTCCTTTAAATGTCACATGTTTTCAAGAGACCATGCCACCTTGGCTGGCCCTCCCCTCTTTTCCCATTGGTTCCCTTCCTTGCCTACTCCCTGTGCCTCCTTTGGGACGGAATCAGATTCCCGCTTGCTATAGCAGGCCCAGGAAGAGCGTGGGCAAGGGGACTAATGGCTGAGAAACCAGGTGCTGCTGGACTACAAGTCCCGACATCACTGATAGTTATCTCCCACTTGGACTACTGCAATGCGCTCTACGTGGGGCTACCTTTGAAGGTGACTCGGAAACTACAACTAATCCAGAATGCGGCAGCTAGACTGGTGACTGGGAGCGGCCGCCGAGTTCACATAACACCAGTCCTGAAAGACCTACATTGGCTCCCGGTATGTTTCTGAGCACAATTCAGAGTGTTGGTGCTGACCTTTAAAGCCCTAAATGGCCTCGGCCCAGTATACCTGAAGGAGCGTCTCCACCCCCATCATTCTGCCCGGACGCTGAGATCCAGCACCGAGGGCCTTCTGGCGGTTCCCTCATTGCGAGAAGCAAAGCTACAGGGAACCAGGCAGAGGGCCTTCTCGGTAGTGGTGCCTGCCCTGTGGAACGCCCTCCCATCAGATGTCAAAGCGATAAATAACTACCTGACATTCAGAAGACATCTTAAGGCAGCCCTGTTCAGGGAAGTTTTTAATCTGTGATATTTTAGTGTATTTTTGGTTTTTATGGAAGCCGCCCAGAGTGGCTGGAGAAACCCAGCCAGATGGGCGGGGTAAAAATAATAAATTATTATTATTATTATTATTATTATTATTATTATTATTATTATTATTACTGACCATTGGCCATGCTAGCTGGGGCTGATGGGAATTGGAGTCCATCAACATCTGGAGGACTGCAAAGCTTCCCCATCCCTGGGATAAGGCATCAGCAGGACCAACAGCTGCACCATCCGACAAAGCCTCGTGAATCATCCCCACCGGAATATGAGACATCCCTAAACCACAACTTGGCAACTCTAGTTACAGTACTCAGCGCACGCAGATTAGATGCTGAGGTTCGAGCATGCCTTGAAAACATGCCCTCTGGCCTGGAAGTTCTGCCAGGCAGGTCAGGCCAAATGCTCAAGCAATGCATTAGCTACCCTATCAGAATTGCGTAGGTCTGTTGAATGACAGCATTTGTCTTAGCTACATAGACAACCACACCTTGCCCCATAACCTTTGAAACAATGCACAAGGAAGCACATGTCTAGCTTGGAGGCAAGGGACCTGGTTCTTTCAGGGCAGACAACACATAATCTCTTCTGCTGGCATCCAGTGAAGGCCCTGAAGAGCTGCTGCCAGTCAGAATAGGTGCTATAGGGAAAGGCTGGCATGAACCTTGGGGAGCCCTGGCAGGGCCCGCTGGCACTGCTGCCCTCACGCCATCATAAAAACACGGGCAAACTCTTCCCTCCCCTAATAAGCAAAAGCTCTTTGAGGTGAATTTTCATTACTCTGGGAGAATAACACCAGGTAACTGAAAATAATAACAACCACCACATCATAGTAGTAATAAAATAACAGTTTAAGACAGTAGTTCTCAAAGGGTGTGGCATACCACACCGATGGCAGAAGAGGATGGCAAGTGTGGCAGGAAAATTCATCAGTATTATATTTTGGGAATGATTCGTGTTCTTACGCGGCTGCGTTGTTTTATACAGTGGTACCTCGGGTTACAGACACTTCAGGTTACAGACTCCACTAACCCAGAAATAGTACCTCGGGTTAAGAACTTTGCTTCAGGATGAGAACAGAAATCGGGCAGCGGCAGTGGGAGGCCCCATTAGCTAAAGTGGTACCTCAGGTTAAGAACAGTTTCAGGTTAAGAACGGACCTCCAGAATGAATTAAGTTCTTAACCCCCAGGTACCACTGTACTTTCTGGGTGTTCCACGATCATATTATAAAGTTGTTGTGTTCTAGCACATGCTAAGAGTTGCTTCTTTTTGTTTCCTAAAAAGAAAACTGGCGTGCTGTGAGCAAATGTTTATTCTGAAAGTGTGGACCAGAGAAAAATAGTTTGAGAACCACTGGTTTAAGACAACAAATCTGAGTAGGCTTAGAGAAGTCCTACGAGCAGGTAAATATATTTTTCTCTAGCAGCAAAAATAGCAGCTGTTTTTTGTGTGTGCGTGCAGGAAAGAAGTCAGAGAAATGCTACAGGAAGAAAGGGCAACCTATTTTTTCAGGTTCTGTTGCTCCAGTTCATTTCAGACCTTGCCTCCTGGCAATGCACAGACACCTGGTTTAAAATAGAATATCAGGAGACCCAAACATTAATCCTTGATCCAATCATGGATTTCCCACACCAAATGTAGCCAGAACCCAATATGCCCTCACAAATGAGAAGTGGCTCATGAATCTTGCAGTGGCAGGTGACTGACGTCCCCACAGTGCCCTGGGCCAGTGCAGGATTTGGGCATTGCGGGGCTGTTCCAATGAATGGTACCAGGTGGGGGCAGATTATCCTTCACGTTCGTTGATGCTACTGCTGCACACGGCCACCATCACTGTTGGGAAGCCTGTTGGCTTCAGTGGGGTGGGGTGGTCACTGTGGAACGGCTGGGGCCTCCCTCACACCCGGCACTGTCCGTGAATCAGGTCTGGTATAAGGCAGTGTTCTTTGTTCCTTCCTAAATTCAATCCTTCCCACTGGACGGAAAACACATGCAGTCATTTTCAGGGGGTTTGGAGGCTAGATAGCATGAGTGGTCGTATCGTTTAATCCAGACCTGTACTGCGGGCCAGGAAAATACAGCCAGCAGCTCCCTGTGAGGCCCAAAAATGTTGCGGCTGAGAGGACGGTTTAGGCAGAAATCCCAGCCCAGGACCTGCATTATGTTAGAGGAGTGTTCTGCAGACAAGAGTGTTGCTTGACACTGAACTTGCTTTTGGGTCTCCCCATGGCATCTGCTTGGCTCTAGATCAGCGGTTCTCAACCTGTGGGTCCCCAGATGTTGTTGGACTACAACTCCCATCATCCCTGAGCTCTGGCCTTGCTAGCTAGGGGTGATGGGAGTTGTAGTCCAACAACATCTGGGGACCCACAGGTTGAGAAAGGCTGCTCTAGATGGACCACTGGCTTGCTCTAGCAGGCTTTTCTCATAGTTGAGTTTGAGACTGATCCTGTTTTGGACACTAAGGTTTGGTTCTGTGGGATAGGTTGAATAGGTAGGAGAGGATATATGAATTGCAGTTTATCCCTCCAAGCACCCATGTGTGTTGGGTTGAACAGACTTTCAAAATCCTGTCCTTGGCAGCAAAACCAGATGCCTAGGAATGAGGCTGCAAAGCCTCCTTTGAGCAAATCTAGCTACAAAGCAAGCTGGCTTCCCCCTCCTCACGAAGCTTGAGAATGAATAAGGCAACAATCTGGGGAGCAAGTTTAAAAATAAGATTTTCTTGCTTTATAATGATGCATTGGTCCACAGCAAAGGCAGCAGTAAAAACTATGCAGGCAAAATACTTACATTTGCAGCATAACCAATCGTAAGGAAGTGTCTAGGACATAAGTACGTAAGAGAGAGGAAGAGGAAGTACTCTGTGCTCCTTCCTCTCCAGGAGAGAGGGGAAATGACACCACACAGAACCCCCTCTAGCAATCGCATTTCTATGGTCTGAGTATCTGCCTATCAGCAATACAGCTCTGTGGATTTAACCCCTTCTTATGCTAACTAGCAAGAATACACATTCTTGCTAGTTAGCATAAGATTTGGCTGCTAATCTTCCACAGGTTCTGGAATATGTGTGATCCTGATGATGAGGAAAATGTATCGAGCCATAGAAGAGGGCCTTTCCCTCATCACCAAACATACCAGAGTGAATTCCCCATACAAGAGCCGCATACTGGGGAACTGAGAAGGTGGACCACTAAACCCACCTTCGTCCCATTCTTTAACCATCTTGATTTGTGAATGCTGGATAAGACAGGAATGAGGAACCTGTGTCTGGACTATAAGTGCCATCATCCCTGGCCACTGGCCATGCTGGCTGGAGCTGATGGGAAGTTAATGTGGGAATGTTCTGGGGTGCAGGAGAGGATATATTGACTAATTATATCCTTATCCAACTTGTGCTAACAAGTTCCCAAAATATCAGCAGAGTTTATAGACATTCCCCTTTAAGTTCGCAACGGTAACGCTTGCACAGGTTCGCTAGAACCTCTATAATAATTACTCTGATAATTTCCCCTTTGTTCCCTCTTAAAATACAAGACACGACACAGTCTTTATAAAAGTATAAAAGAGTTTACTCACGTTCTGTTCACAATATGATCCCAGAAGGTAGGCAGGCTTAAAAAGGTTACATGCAGTTAGAATCTATCTTGTAGCAAGATATTACTGTCCTCTCTTGGCTGGGAGCCAAGAGGGCATCCTTAGATGTTTCCTCATCGAAGGAAGATGGCAGAGAGAGAGGCAAGAGGCAAGAGGCAAGAGGCAAGAGGCAAGAGGCAAGAGAGAGAGTGGCTGCCTGCCCTGTGCTTTTATCATTACCTGCACAGGTGAGGCCACACCCACCTCTGGTCACATGCGGAGGAAGTCCGTCCCCAGGAAGTTTACCTGCTTGCTGGACAGACATCCCTCCCCATGTTCTAACATGTACACTCTAGGAATGTTGTCATTGACTGCTCCTGTGTTTACATCCCACATACCCCTTCTCAGGCAATACAACATACACAAAACATAAACAACTTTATTCAACCACCCAGAGTCCCAGCTTGACATGTAGATTCTGGAAACTCTCTCTTGGTAGGGGTTTCGTCAGGATGTCAGCAGTCATCTCTTGGGTGCTGCAGTAGGATAGTTCCACAAGTCCATCCTGGATCATCTGGCGTATGTAGTGGTATTTAACCCCAATGTGTTTTGTTCTGGCCAGGAACTTCTCACTCTGCGTCAGCTTCAGGCAACTTTGATTGTCCTCTAGCAAGCTGACAGGCCCTTTTCTCACCAACCCAAAGTCCTTTATGAGTTGATCAAGCCAGGCGATCTCTCTGCAGGCTTCTGTTGCTGCAACGTATTCTGATTCTGTGGAAGATAATGCTACACAGCTCTGTTTATAACTGCCCCATGAAACAGGTCCATCACCAAACATGAAAACATGACCACTTGTTGATTTATAATCAGCATTATCCCCAGCCCAATCCGCATCAGTATACCCAACCAACTTAGGGTCTCTGACGGCTGGTAACCTTAATTTACAATTCATGGTACCCTTCAAATATCGCACCACCCTCTTTACACCTGCCCAATCATGCTCAGTGGGAGAATTCACTTTTCTGCTAAGAATCCCCACAGCATTAGCTAAGTCAGGTCTACATGTGGTAACTAAATACAAAAGTTTACCAATCGCCGACCTGTAGTCATTGTTGTCTGGCAACTGCTTCGAATCCTGCTGATTCTTCAGGAAGTCAGTAGCCATCGGTGTAGCAACTGGATGTGCGTCTTGCATCTGCATGTGCTCAATCAGCTCGTGGATCTTCTGTCTTTGGCTGAGAAGAAATGAGCCGTCCTCTTCTCTTTCCACCTGGATCCCGAGGTAGTACTGGACATCTCCTAGCTCCTTGACCTCCACCTCTTTGCTAAGGTGTTTTACTATCTGTGTATAGTCTTTCTCACTTGCTGTGGCAATAATCAGGTCATCAACAAATGCTAAGATATATGAGAACTGTCCATTATTTGACTTACTGTACAAGCACTTGTCAGCGTCGCCTTGCTTGTACCCAAGTTGCGTCAGCATTTTATGCAACTTCTGGTTCCAGGCTCTAGCAGCCTGTTTAAGTCCATAAAGTCCTTTCTGCAGTTTGCACACTAAATGTGCCTCATGTGGTTTCACAAAACCTTTGGGCTGTTTCATATAGATTTCTTCAGAAATCTGCCCGTGTAGAAAAGCGGTAGCAATGTCTATGTGTTTCACTCTCATTTTCTTGGAGGCTGCAATGCTTAAAAGCATTCTTACGCTGCTGTACCTCACGGTTGGTGCAAAAACTTCATCATAGTCTTCACCAAAACGCTGTGAAAATCCCTGTGCTACAAGTCTAGCTTTGTAGCGCTGCACTTCTCCTTCTGACCCCTTCTTAACCTTGAAAACCCATTTACTGCCAATGGCCTTCTTACCGGGAGGCAGCTCAGTGAGTGTCCAGGTCTTGTTCTGATGCAGTGCATCCATCTCCTCCTGCGCGGCCTTCCTCCAGAGACTGGCTTCTGCAGCTGGCATCTCCTGTATCTCTTCCCAAGTGGAAGGTTCCTGTGGAAACGCTGACCCTGCAAAGTAGGACAACCGTAATGGTGGGACACCTTTGTTGGTTCTGGACGAGCGCCTGACCTCTGGTTCTGCGACCGCATCAGCTTCCTCATCCTCCTCCAACGCAGGCATGTCCCCATCTGAGTCCTCATCTTCGTCTCTGGTGCCGCCAGGGTTCTGGTCCTCTGCGTCTTCTGGTGCGTCGCCTGTAGGGGGCGCTGTAACACTTGAAGGCAGATTATTACTTTGTGGGGTCTCAAAAGGGAAATATACAAACTCTTGAGTCCTTTCTGACTCATCTGAAGAATCCACAACAGTGTTCTTAGTGTCTACCTTTCCATATTCATCAACATAAACCGCATGGTATGCATTTGTCTTACCAGTTTGTAAGTCCATAATTCTATATCCTTTGCCTCCAGAGGCGTATCCCACAAGGATACCTGCTTTTGCCCTGGAGTCAAGCTTGTGTCTGTGTTCCTTGGGCACGTGGAAGTAACACGGACTTCCAAACACACGTATGTGCGACAGATTGGGAGCTTTCCCATGCCAAAGTTCAAATGGTGTGCGCTCTGCACCTTTAGTTGGCAGTCTATTCTGCAAATAGACCGACGTGTACACTCCTTCGGCCCACAGCTTCTGTGGCAAACATGCATCCTTTAGCATGCGCCTTGTCATGTCCATAATGGACCTAAACTTTCTCTCAGCTATGGCATTCTGCTGTGGTGTGTAAGGAATTGTGGTTACATGTGCAATTCCTTCCTTGGCCAGGAGAGCCTGCATTTCATTTGAGCAGTACTCACCTCCATTGTCGCTCATTAGCACAGCTGGAGCTCTTTGGAATTTATTCTTGACCATGGCAATGTATTCCTGGAGCTTGTCCACTGTCTCACTCTTCTCTTTGAGGAAATACACAACACAAAATCTTGAAAAGTCATCCAGAAATATTAAAATATATCTATTCTTTCCCAGTGAGGGAACATTCATGGGTCCACATATGTCAGTGTGCACTATGTCAAGCACTTTGTTGCTTCTTTGTTCTGCACAACGTGGAAATGAAGGTTTTACAGCCTTCTCAGTAATACAGCTTATGCACTTTGCTGGAGCTTTGTTGCTCTGCTTTACCTGCAAGCCTCTTACAAGATCTCTTTTCTGTAGATCCAGAATGACGTTGGTGTCTCTATGTCCAAGCCTTCTGTGCCACAGGTCCAGATCTGCTTCATCCTTCTGGCTGGAATGTGCCACTTTTGCAGACTGATTCTCTGAAAGATCAAGCTCATATACACCATTGATTAGCTTTGCTTGAGCAAACACTTTGCCATTTCTAGTCACTTTACATTCTCCATTTCCAAATGTGATCTGGAAACCTTTCTTGTCCAAAGTGGACACGCTGATTAAATTGCAGCTCAGCTCTGGAACATACAAAACTCTAGAGATTGTGTTCTCAATGCATTCATTGTTTATATTGCATTTCAGACTCATGGAACCTGCACCTTTTGCTTTAACAATGTTCCCATCTGCAATTTCAATTTCAGATCCTTCTTCATCATTTATCTCATTAAAATAGTCCTTTTTATATGAAAAATGTGAGCTGGCACCTGAATCAATTATCCATTTATTACGTCTATTCTCACGATTCTGGACAGTTAAATTCCTTTCTTGCAGTAGCCATGTGCATTCACATTTCCCTTTCTTTTCTCCTTTTGGCTGAAAGGGGTGGGGTTTCTTGGCTTTAGGAGCCCTGCAATTCTTTGCAATGTGTCCTTCTTTGTTACAATTGAAACAAATCACTTTCTTAGGCATCTCTTTGGACTTTGTAAATTGCCTAGATGCATAACTGCTGTCCTTGCTTCTAGCATTTCTCACTGGAGATTCAGCTCTATCTCTGCATTCTTCTTTTAAATAACCAATCAAGTCTTTAAAAGTCAGACCTTGTCTATGATCCATCAAACTTACAAATGCGCTAAAGCGTGGTCCAAGTGATGATAACAAAAATGCTATCTTTGTATCTTCATCAAAAGCTTTGGGAGTCAAATCAATTCTTTGAATAATCTCAGTAAACTTGTTGATGTGCTCTGTGAATTCCTCTTTTGAATTCATCCTCACTCTGGTTAATTTACACACCAAGTTTCTGAAGCAGTTTATGCTAGATTCTCCATACACGCGCTCAATATCTCTTAAGATTTGAGATGCATCATCTGTACTATTTATTAATGATAGCTGCTCATCGCGAAGTCCACTCAAAATTATGTGTCTAGCTTCGCTGTTCATGCGTTTCCAAGCACTTATCTTGGCTAAAGCTTCCTCAGACGATCCCGTAGGTTGAGGGTTTAAAGCTTCCAAAATGTGCTTATAATCTAAACATGCTATCAAGAGCTGCTTCCAGTGTATGAAATTGTGTTCATTCAGCACAGGCATTCCTAGCTTTGCATCACTATCAAAAGCTGCTCTAGCCATCTTAAAATACAAAAATTTGAAAATTCTTCAAAATTTCAAAATTTCTCAAAATTTTAAAATCAAAATCTCAAAAATCTAAAAATGCAAAACAATTCTTCACTGCCTTGGGTCACTGTGAACTCTGAGGGAAGGGGGGGTTGCTTAATCCCCACTGCACAATGGAACAAAGGACCATGTGCTTACCAGGAAGTTAACTCAGAAAAATACTACTCAACTCAAAATCACAATCCAACGCAATCCTTCAAAAATACGCAGAAATATGCAATACTGGGCCCAATAACCCTTTGTGGGAATGTTCTGGGGTGCAGGAGAGGATATATTGACTAATTATATCCTTATCCAACTTGTGCTAACAAGTTCCCAAAATATCAGCAGAGTTTATAGACATTCCCCTTTAAGTTCGCAACGGTAACGCTTGCACAGGTTCGCTAGAACCTCTATAATAATTACTCTGATAATTTCCCCTTTGTTCCCTCTTAAAATACAAGACACGACACAGTCTTTATAAAAGTATAAAAGAGTTTACTCACGTTCTGTTCACAATATGATCCCAGAAGGTAGGCAGGCTTAAAAAGGTTACATGCAGTTAGAATCTATCTTGTAGCAAGATATTACTGTCCTCTCTTGGCTGGGAGCCAAGAGGGCATCCTTAGATGTTTCCTCATCGAAGGAAGATGGCAGAGAGAGAGGCAAGAGGCAAGAGGCAAGAGGCAAGAGGCAAGAGGCAAGAGAGAGAGTGGCTGCCTGCCCTGTGCTTTTATCATTACCTGCACAGGTGAGGCCACACCCACCTCTGGTCACATGCGGAGGAAGTCCGTCCCCAGGAAGTTTACCTGCTTGCTGGACAGACATCCCTCCCCATGTTCTAACATGTACACTCTAGGAATGTTGTCATTGACTGCTCCTGTGTTTACATCCCACATACCCCTTCTCAGGCAATACAACATACACAAAACATAAACAACTTTATTCAACCACCCAGAGTCCCAGCTTGACATGTAGATTCTGGAAACTCTCTCTTGGTAGGGGTTTCGTCAGGATGTCAGCAGTCATCTCTTGGGTGCTGCAGTAGGATAGTTCCACAAGTCCATCCTGGATCATCTGGCGTATGTAGTGGTATTTAACCCCAATGTGTTTTGTTCTGGCCAGGAACTTCTCACTCTGCGTCAGCTTCAGGCAACTTTGATTGTCCTCTAGCAACTTTGATTGTCCCCAGGATTGTCCCCAACTTTGATTGTCCTTCAGGCAACTTTGATTGTCCCCAGGAAGTTTACCTGCTTGCTGGACAGACATCCCTCCCCATGTTCTAACATGTACACTCTAGGAATGTTGTCATTGACTGCTCCTGTGTTTACATCCCACAGTTAAGCCTGTTAAATTCAATAGGACTACTCTGGGTAAAATTTAGCTGAATGCTACTCCCTGTTTCCCACCTAGAGGCCCTACCAATGAACTGGGATTGCTTGATCTTTGCATTTCTTTCATTATTTAATAATGTATGTATTGGATCTGTATCCTGCCCTTCATCCAAAAATCACAGCATAAAAATACAAAACGAGAACACAAAATACATAATAAAAACAAGAACAGAAACCAACAAATATCCCCCACACAAATGCATGTAAAATGACATAGAAGGTTAATCGGCCAAAGGGAAACATTTTCACCTGGTGCCTAAAGATGTGTAATGAAGGCACCAGGTGAGCCTCTCTGGGGAGAGCATCCCACAAATGGGGAGCCACTGCAGAGAAGGCCCCGTTCTCGTGTTGCCACCCTCCGGACCTCTCATGGAGGAGGCATGCGAAGAAGGGCCTCAGGTGATGGTCGTAGGGTTTGGGTTGGTTCATATGTTGAGAGGCAGTCCTTCAGGTATTGCGGTTCTTGAACTGGGCCAGCTCTCTTTCCCCTAAAAGGTAAAGGTACCCCTGACCATTAGGTCCAGTCGCGGACGACACTGAGGTTGCGCTCTCATCTCGCTCTGTAGGCTGAGGGAGCCAGCGTTTGTCTGCAGACAGCTTCCAGGTCATGTGGCCAGCATGACTAAGCTGCTTCTGGCAAACCAGAGCAGTGCATGGAAATGCCGTTTACCTTCCTGCTGGAGCGGTACCTATTTATCTACTTGCACTTTTTCAAACTGTTAGGTGGGCAGGAGCTGGGTCCAAACAACGGATGCTAACCCCGTCATGGGGATTCGAACTGCTGACCTTCCGATCGGCAAGCCCTAGGCTCTGTGGTTTAGACCACAGCGGCACCCGCGTCCCTCACTGGACTCACTTTGCTTCCACGAGGAATGTTTCTGTCCTTTCCCTCTTCCAGAAAGCCAGGACACAGGCGGCGGGGGCAGCAGCAGCAGCACAAAAGCAGAAGTCAGCAGCTCCAAAGCAAGGAAGGAACGTACGGCCTTCACTAAGGACCAGTTGCGGGAGCTGGAGGCAGAATTTGCACACCACAACTACCTGACGAGGCTCCGGAGATACGAGATTGCGGTGAACCTCGACTTGACGGAAAGACAGGTGAAGCTCCTCTGCTCCAGTGGTCCCTTGAGGCTGGGCTGCCTCCTCTCCAGCTTTGGGCAACGATGCCTGGAGACAATGGTGGAGAGGAGAGGGAAAATATTGGGTGAATGTTCATTTGCTACCTCGGGTTAAGAACTTAATTCATTTCGGAGGTCCGTTCTAGATATAGGGTGCCTACATTCTGCATGTGCAAATGGCTTTAGATGCCTATTAGGGTCCATAAATTATCATATAGCATATACAGTGATACCTCCGGTTAAGAACTTAATTTGTTCCGGAGGTCCGTTCTTAACCTGAAACTGTTCTTAACCTGAGGTACCACTTTAGCTAACGGGGCCTCCCGCTGCCGCCACGCAATTTCTGTTCTCATATTGAAGCAAAGTTCTTAACCCGAGGTACTTTTTTTGGGTTAGCGGAGTCTGTAACCTGAAGCGTCTGTAACCTGAAGCATCTGTAACCCAAGGTACCACTGTACACTGATTCATTTACCAAAAACAAAAAACAAACCCCACAATCACAAGGCGAATTCACCCAACACAACTCCTCCTCCTCCTCCTCCTCCTCCCCCCTTCTTCTTCTTCTTCTTCTTCTTCTTCTTCTTCTTCTTCTTCTTCTTCTCCTCCTCCTCCTCCTCCTCCTCCGCCTCCTCCTCCTCCTCCTCCTCCTCCTCCTTCTTCTTTATACCCCACTCATCTGGCTGGGTTTCCCCAGCCACCCTGGGCGGCACCCAACAGAATATATAAAAAAGCGACAAAACATAAAACATTAAAAACTTCCCTAAACAGGGCTGCCTTCAGATGTCTTCTAAAAGTCAGATAGTTGTTTATGTCCTTGACATCTGATGGGAGGGCGTTCCACAGGGTGGGTGCCACTACCGAGAAGGCCCTCGGCCTGGTTCCCTGCAACCTTACTTCTCGCAGTGAGGGAACCGCCAGAAGGCCCTCAGTGCTGGACCTCAGTGGGGGTGGAGACGCTCCTTCAGGTATGCTGGGCCGAGGCCGTTTAGGGCTTTAAAGGTCAGCACCAACACTTTGAATTGTGCTTGGAAATGTACTGGGAACCAATGTAGGTCTTTCAGGGCCTGTGTTGTATGGTCTTGACGGCCACTCCTATATAGAATCACAGAGCTGAAAATGGGAATAGGTCAGTGTTTTTCAACCACTGTTTCAACCACACTAGTGTGCTGCGAGATGTTGCCTGGTGTGCCGTGGGAAAAATTGAAAAATTTGAAAGATTTAAAAATAAAGTATTTTATAATTTTTCATATTTCTGTTTACTTACTATTTCATAATAAAGTAATTATAAAATACTTTCTTTGTGTTTATTTGATTCCTATTCAAGAGAATTACTTTATATATAGTCAATATAGGCACAGAGTTAAATTTTTTAACATTTTCTAATGGTGGTGTGCCTCGTGATTTTTTTCATGAAACAAGTGTGCCATTGCCCAAAAAAGGTTGAAAAACACTGGAATAGGTGAATCTGAATTTCAGGTCTGTCTGCCCTTTTCCCTCATTTCACCAACCTTAAACTCAGTTCTCCACATTTGCATCTTACTTGGGGGTTCAGTTCCCAGTGTTCCACATATTCACAAAAACGGCATGTACCCAAAGCCTTTGAGCTGCCCCCAAGGCTAGTGGGTGAGGGGAAGAGAGGGAATCCTCAGTGCTTCCAAGCTCTCTGCCTTGTTTGCATTTACAGTGGTACCTCCAGTTGCAGACAGGATCCGTTCCAGAGGTCCGGTCGGATCCTCAGGTTTCCACGACCTGAGGACCGCTTCTGCACATGCATGCCCGGCGAAACCCAGTAAAATACTTCTGAGTTTGCCGCGCGTGCATCCCGAAGTTTACAGAACCAAAGGGTTTTGTAAATGGAGGTATGACTGTAATTGGCACAATTATAACCAGTCTGTCTTCAACTGTGTATGGTTGAAATGGCGCAAGTTAAACAAGTGTACAGTGGTACCTCAGGTTAAGTACTTAATTCGTTCTGGAGGTCCGTTCTTAACCTGAAACTGTTCTTAACCTGAGGTACCACTTTAACTAATGGGGCCTCCTGCTGCCGCCGCGCCCCCAAAGCATGATTTCTGTTCTCATCCTGAAGCAAAGTTCTTAACCCGAGGTTCTATTTCTGGGTTAGCGGAGTCTGTAACCTGAAGTGTATGTAACCTGAAGTGTATGTAACCTGAAGTGTATGTAACCCGAGGTACCACTGTAAATTCAACAACTATTCAGTGCAGATTTCTCTCAATACGAACATTCTTGCAAGCCATTTCCCTTAATGTGATGCATGATTTATATTCACTAATACAGTGGTACCTTGGTAGTCAAATGGCTTGGCTCCCAAACACCGCAAACCCAGAATTTCAAACGTTTTCTGGAAGCCGGACGTCCGAACGCGGCTTCTGATTGAGTGCAGGAAGTTCCTGCAGCCAATCGGAAGCCGTGCCTTGGTTTTTGAACCTTTTCGGGAGTCGAATGGACTCCCAGAACAATTAAATTCAAGAACCAAGGTACCACTGTACATGCAGTCTCATGCACACTCGACCCTAGCCGGTGCAAATTTTTTGGGGGGACATGTGGCTAGAGAACCGCATTGCAAAATTCGGAAAAGTGTGAATTTGCAAGGGCTGTGTTTGCATGCATGCAAGCTCACCTTAATCCTCTCCCTCTTCTCGCACAGGTCAAAGTGTGGTTTCAGAACCGCAGGATGAAATGGAAACGTGTGAAAGGTGGGCAGCCGGTGTCACCCCAGGACCACAGCCTGGAAGACATGGACTCAGCTGCTTCTCCAAGCTCAGAGTAGCCCTGTACACAGTGTCTCAGAAGGCCTGGACCAATCTCTTGGCATCATCACAGCCCAGATCGTCTGCTCTCTCCCTAAGACTTTGCAAGAGTTGGCTGAAGAAGGAGCAGTTTCGGAAGAGACCTGGCCTTGCTTTCCCAGGTAGATCTGGGCTCTCTCCTTCCTTCCTTCTTATCTCTGACGGAATTGCTTTTCACAAGCCACCAACAAGGGAAATCAAGGCACGGATGGCTTCCCAATCATTCTAACGCTGCAGACATGACATTGTTAGAACCATGAAGCGAGCATGTACGTTGTGTTTGCTCCCAACTTGGCATCCCTCTCCAGGATCACATTCTGGAAAACAGCAACAAGCTGACGTTTCGAGTTTGCAGCAGAAGGAGGCTAGACCACCCAGGAGGTCACCGAAAAAATCTTACAGCCGGTCTCTCAAGCTCCCCAGAAGAAAAAGTGTGCATATAGAATTGCTTTAGGCAGTTTCAAATCCCACTGCGAAGTGTTATAGATCGCCCCTAGTACTATATTATCTTCCGCCATTAAAAGAAATAAAACGATCAGTCCTTGCCAAGGGCTGGACAAGAATCTGCACTCCCAGAATGTGTCAAGAATTGCCACTTTCTTGCCTATGATTAATAGGCTGCTTTGTTGCTTGGAAGTGTGTGCTATGAATTTTGATCCCTGCTGCTCACCGCACCTCCCTGCAAAAACCACTTGAAGAGCTCGGATCTCTCTCAGTAATTACAGGGCAGCTACAGTGGTACCCTGGTTCTCAAACTTAATCTGTTGCGGAAGTCTGTTCCAAAACCAAAGTGTTCCAAAACCAAGGCACGCTTTCCCATAGAAAGTAATGCAAAATGGATTAATCCGTTCCAGACTTTTAAAAACAACCCCTAAAATAGCAATTTAACATGAATTTTACTATCTAACGAGGCCATTGGTCCATAAAATGAAAGCAATAATCAATGTGCTTTACTATAAAATAAGATGGTATTGTAGATGATAAAAAATAAAATTCTTATTTTTTCTTACCTGCACTGCTGATAGTCATTGTTTGGATGGGGGGGGGGTACTTTTATTCATTTCCGCAGCCATACAATCAATCAATCAATCAATCAATCAGTAGCTGAACTAGGTTCCACACTTTCACAAAAACAAGTTAACAGAAAAAGCCTCAAAAACAAAAACGCAAAATAAATAGCAAAAACAAAATCACCAAACTTAATCCGTTCTGGAAGTCCATTTGACTTCCGAAATGTTCGAAAACCAAGGCGAAGCTTCTGATTGGTGCAGGCACCCCAGAAACAATAGCCAACAGCCGCATCGGACATTCGGCTTCTGAAAAACATTCATATACTAGAACACTTACTTCCGGGTTTTCAGTGTTTGGGAACCAAGACGTTTGAGAACCAAGGTACCACTGTACTTGGTTGTGCAACAGTTCTGCAGATTTGGGGGACTTTGCATTTTGATTCCTTCTCTTGGTCGTCCAGGCCTTTCTCTGCTTCTACCATAAACCTGAAGTCTATATACAGGAACTGAGATGACACTGTACTGATAAATTATAAAAAGGAGGGTTGGGTTTGTTCATAGGTGTCTGTAGCCTGCTTCTGTTTGTGACATGAGCTGGCCAGGGCGGGGGTCCCTCTAGGCTGGTGTTTTACCGTGGTTGTATTCTGCAACGCATTTCTGACATAAGGATAGTGTGCTACACAATCACAGAATTGCCAAGCTGGAAGGGGTCTAGGCCACCCCCCTGGAATGCAGGAAATCACAGCTAATTAGTGGTGGGTTTATTCTGCTCTGGTTTGTTCCAGCGATGCTTCCCTAATGCTATGACGCTATCCCTGCCGGGCTATAGGGCAACAAAAGCGAAAGAAAAAGTAAACTAGAAAGTTTGCGGTGTTAAAAGTTGTGGGATTTCCGCAGGAAGTGACTGGAGATGAAGCAGTTTGACTGCCCAGTGCTGGATTTATGTATAAGCTAAACAAGCTATAGCTTAGGCCCCCACAAAATTTAAAGGGGAAAAAACTGGATGTACATTTCCAAAATATAAGACAAAAAACAAACAAAATAAAACCGACATACAGCAACGGTGTTTTGTGTTGTGTAGGCTCCTGTGATGTAAGAAATGGGCTCTGCCTGCTAGTCTGCTCCCTAAAATGTCACTGGTTTGCTCATTTCTAACAGCGACAATTTGTTGTTGACAAAGGACAACTGGACATATAAAGGGCCCCATTACCTTCAGTAGCTTAGGGCCTCATCAAACCTAAATCTGGCCCTGTGACTGCCCCAAAACTTCTGCAGGCCCAAACAGTATTGAAAGCAGGATTGCGTGTAATAATAGCATCGTGCACACAGATCATGTAAAGTAAAGGTAAAGGGACCCCTGACTATTAGGTCCAGTCGTGGCCGACTCTGGGGTTGCAGCGCTCATCTCGCTTTATTGGCCGAGGGAGCCGGCATACAGCTTCCGGGTCATGTGGCCAGCATGACTAAGCTGCTTCTGGCGAACCAGAGCAGCGCACGGAAACGCCGTTTTCCTTCCCGCCAGAGTGGTACCTATTTATCTACTTACACTTTGACGTGCTTTCGAACTGCTAGGTTGGCAGGAGCAGGGACCGAGCAACGGGAGATCACTCCGCTGCGGGGATTCGAACTGCCAACCTTCTGATCGGCAAGTCCTAGGCTCTGTGGTTTAACCCACAGCACCACCCATGCCCCATGTCCCTCCCACAGATCATGAGTGCACCATAAAAAGGATGTCTGGAGGGGCTATTTCTGTTTTAGTGCAGAGAACTTGTCAAATCTTTGAATTTGTTGTGCCATTTGCTGATTCGGATGCTGCTTTAGTCCTGCCACATAACAGATCACTTTGTCGCACCTCCAACAGTCTGATTGTCAGAAGGCTTAAAAATAAAATAAAATAAAACCTAGCTTGCTGGCCACAGGGGACCACCGGAGAGAGCGAACCTGACCATCTGCAGCTCGCTCTTGTTGCTTGCATGGCATCGGAAAACCAGAACCGTCCCTGGTCAACGTCAGCCAGGGGTAGGTACGTGCTGCGCACGGAAGGAGCAGCAGGAAAGTGCTTAGTCGGCAAATAGCGTGGGATGACTCATGCAAGCAGAGATGGGATTGGGAAGCCAATAAGCCCCAAGGGTCACTGCTAGCTTGACCCAGGAGGAAATTACTTCCTGACCACAGAAGCATGTCAGCCCTGGAGCATGAGCAAAGCAAATGGGGGGGGGGAGGAAATGTAATGGGGTGAGTGCTTTGCGTATTACAAAAACCTGTCTCTTGTTGTAGCGGCCACAGGATGCCCCGGGGATAGTCAAGGTGGTGCCCTCCATAAATAACAACAACAACAACAACAGTTTATTATTTATACCCCGCCCATCTGGGTGGGTTTCCCCAGCCACTCTGGGCAGCTTCCAACAGAATATTAAAATACAACAATCTATTAAACATGACCCGGAAGCTGTACGCCGGCTCCCTCGGCCAATAAAGCGAGATGAGCGCCGCAACCCCAGAGTCGTCCGCGACTGAACCTTTACCTTTACCTTTACCTTTACCTTTACCTTTAAGATATGAATAGGGTGTGAGCCTGTGACCTGGCCCAGGAACTAAGTATTTATCATTACAAAAGACTGGCCAGGCTCCCCAGGCAATCCAATCAAGTAAGCATGGTATCCAATCAAGTACAGTAACCTGCCAGGCAGGAGATAAACAACATTCAAATTTCTGTTTTAGACCGACCACCTTTTCTGTGATGTAGGTATCTAGGGGGTGGTCTTAGGTTACACCCCTTCTGTGATGTATGTATGATGTATGGAGGGGTGGTCTTGAGCTCCAGGGCAGAGAATTTAAAATGTCTATATAAGGCCTTGCGCGCCATTGTTCTGGGCTCCTCCTCCCTCCTGCGTGTGGTGAGTGAGGACCTTGTTGCAACAGATCCATAAAGATCAGGCTTACTAGCTGCTTTGCTTCTCAATATTCTCTGGTTGGCCTCTGTTATTTTCTACTACCAATAGGGAACCTGCGTAAGGACTCTGTATGGGCTCTTGGATACCCCATAAGGGAAAAAGGGCGGATTTTGTTTACAACACCACCATGCTGGCTCTCAGAGGTACAACATTCCCTGGATGGCACCACGTTGGCAACCTCTGCTCTAAAGTAAAGCGAGGGGGGTGGAATGCAAGGGCTTAATCTGAGCCAGAGTTCAGACCCATCTTCTGTTTTCAGGCTGGGACTGAGCCCTGAGAACTTCGCATTACTGCCAGTTCGACAATTGAAAAGCGACTCTGCCAATTTTTCTCCGATCCTTTGCCCAATAGGCAAGAAAGCTTCACAGGAAGCCTCCGCCCCCGTCTATTATTATTATTTTGTTTCCTCCATTTGCTTCCAAGCAGGTCCACAGTGCCAGCAGGAGGAGAGTCCCAGAGGCTGGTTGCGGTTTGAGCTCCAGCCGCTCACTTTTGTAAGCACAAGTGAAGTCCTGGGAGCATCGCTTTCGCTGCATCTCTCTGCCTGTGTGAGTTTGAGGCCGGCTTCCTTGGGGATATTCCAGGCCTGCTCCCAGAATTCTCTTCTTTTAGACTGCTGGAGATGTGAGGGAAAGCATGCATATGCAAGGTTCTGGCCAATCTCTCACTAAGGGACAAATCCTATCTCTCTACCACCATCCCAGACTGGAGGGGATTTATTGTCGTTGATGGATCCGCAGCCCTGCCATGCCTGGGGTGGAAAGGTGGAAGCCACAGAGATCAGCCCACAGAGATCAGTCCATGTGACAGCAGCAGGACCATCTCAGGAGTCAATGGATCCTAGGCCAGCTCAACCCTGGACTCAGCTACATTACTGTATTTTTCGCCCCATAGGACGCACTTTTTCCCCTCCAAAAATGAAGGGGAAATGTGTGTGCGTCCTATGGGGTGAATACAGGCTTTCGCTGAAGCCTGGAGAGTGAGAGGCATCGGTGCGCACCAACCCCTCTCGCTCTCCAGGCTTCAGGAAGCTACCCGCAAGCCTTGCAAGCCCGGCGGGAGTTCCCGCGGGCTCACAAGGCTTGCAGGCAGCAGCCTGCAGCCCCGGCGAGTGTTCGCAAGCCTTGTGCGCCCGGCAGGAGCTCCCGCCGAGCGCGCAAGGCTTGGGGCGGCAGCCTGTTGCCCGAAGCACAGGAAGCCCTCTGGAGGGCTCCCTGTGCTTCGGGCGAGTGCCTGCAAGCCTTGCGCGCCCGGCAGGAGCTCCCGCCGGGCGCACGAGGCTTGGGGCGGCAGCCTGCCGCCCGAAGCACGCGGAGCCCTCCGGAGGGTGCCCCGTGCTTTGGGCAGGCGTGTGCAAGGCTTGGGGCAGCAGCCGCGGCTGGTGGGGGGAAATAATTTTTTAAAATTCATTCCCCCCCCCCCAAAAAAAACGATGTGTGTCCTATGGGCCGGTGCGCCGTATAGGACGAAAAATACGGTAGTTAAAAAAAAGAAACAGCAAGCGTTTTGAATGCATTATGAACATTCAACACGAGATGGTACTGGAGAGCAAAAAAAAAAAAATTCTTTGAGATTTTCCATAGCGGTTTTTTGTTTGCTATTACAATTTGATTTATGACTTATTTATAGTGGGGTCCCCCCCCGCGTGCAGATCCACCCCCTGTCTCCAGCGACAGTTCTCTGCCACCTGTGGCACGATGATAGTGCCACTCTGCATGCAGCGGCTGGTGGAAGGATGGAAGGACTGGGCCCAATCCAGTCTCCCTCTGCCCCTAGCTCCTTCCAAGTTGTCATTTGGGTTTGGATTGCTTTGCTGGAAGAAGAAAAAAAGTTTACACCATGCTTTATTCTGGCTAATGAGCAGAATAACAGGCGAGCCCAAGAACCTTAATTTTTAAAATGAATACAATGAAGAATTTTAAATATACTGTGTATACACACACACACACACACACACACACACACACACGCCTGCATTTTTGTTCTGGCTTTTCTGCAATGATTCCCCACCCCTTCAGGCCCCCTCACAACAACATTTCTAGCGATGGGCCCTCCTGGAAAACAACCCAAGATCACATATTAGGGATAAACAAACCAAAAGAGATTGCAGCTGAGACACCAAGTCCCAGAACTTAACTACAGAATGGCAGGAGCGCCTCTGAACATATATGGAGTGCCTTTCGTCTTCCACCCCACCGTCCATTATCCAGTTAATATAACTAGAATGGTAATAATAATTTTAACATTGGGAAACGAAAGGCAGCCTCTCCTTTTATCATCCTGAATAACTATTGATTTAATTTGAAGTGTTTTATCTTGCCAGATAAACTTTGACATTAACCTTTGCCCTTTTTAAAACCTGAACAGTATTTAATATATGATGATAGATTTTTTTAAAAAGACAATCTCTGTAACATAAAGATTTGCTTTGGCATTGACACCAAACTGCACCACTGAAATTTAATAATAATAATTTCCCTATTTTTTCTGTTAGAGAATATCTCTCCTAATAACCATTCATAATTGTTCTTATATACATAATTCAAGAATTTTTTTAACCCTATCCCCAGCTATTCCACTGGCTTGCTCCTGCCCCTCCGGCAAACCAAGGTATAACCAATTTCTTCTTTTAGCTGTTCTTGTTGAATTTATTTTTATTCCCAAAAATTTCGGTGGCCTTTTGGCCTTTAACAACAACAGCAGCAATGTACCGCTCTCAATTTAAAAGGCAAAGGAAAATCTGTTTTGAAAGAACTGCTCTGGGGAATAGGGCTGGAGCGGAGTTTGGGATGCCTGAAGTGTCAGACAGTCAGCAGCTGTGAACTGGCAAATTGTTTCCCCTAAACTTGATCCATATAGGAAATTGTAAATCTGTGCTAGCCAAAACAGAGGAGGTGCCATTTTGGCAGGGGGGAGGGGGGCAGCGGAGAGGGGAATCCCCTTGCCAGACACATGTTTCCCCATTTCAGGATAACTTGGAAGTTCTGTTAAACAGGTCAAAAACGTTCTCCCATTCAGAACTAGGGCTGGAATCAGGGCCGGCCCGGGACATTTTGGCACCTGAGGTAAAGCCATAGCTGTCAACTTACAGATTTGAAAATAAGGGACCAGCAGCATCGGAAATAAAGGATCAGCAGCCAAAATAAGGGATTTTCGGGCACAGGTATGTTCAACTTCTGAGCCCCTCCGAGCTAAAGGCAGAAAGCCCAGCCAGCAGCCAAACGAAGCCTCAAGCGGTGGTTCCCACAGCGCAGCAACCCGGCAAAGGGGATGCAGCAAGGAAAACCACTGTCACCTCTCCGCTGGGAAGCGCTGAGCAAAGGCGAGTCCCCAGGCAACGCAGCCGATTTGATCGGCACAAGGCATGCAAGCTCCACCCCCCAGTCGTTCTTAGACTCCTTATTGGGTGAGCAACACAGCCAAGCAACACCGTTGGAGCCTCCCTCCTCCCTGGCCGGCAGGGAGGGAGGGAGAGGAGCTGCTTCCTTTGAAACCCGGGAAATTTAAGGGACATCATCAATAAGGGGCAGCAGTGGGAAACGGCACTGGGATAAGGGAGTTTCCCGCCAAATAAGGGACGGTTGACAGCTATGGGTAAAGCACAAAATGGTGCCCTCCTCCCTGCCAGGGAAGAACCAGCGAGTGAGGATCTACATCAGGAACAAGGGGGCGGAATAAAGATCTACATGGGGACCTGCTGCCTCTATGGACTGCAGCGCCTGAGGCGGTCGCCTCACCTTGCATCATGCGCGGGCCGGCCCTGGCAGAATTATTGACGTCCTTCCCTCAGATTTGGCTTTGTTGGCATCATCTTGGGCAGCCTTATCTGACCGGCTACATGGTGCCCCATGCTATGGGGTGCCATGGGAAGGAGCCAAGTGATGTGGGAAAGGCAACATTAGGGAAAAGGCCTTTCAGATAACCATGCGAGGGCCCCTAAACTCTGCTTTTCCCACTGAAAATACCCCCTCCCAACTGGCTCAGACCTGGCCACAGCTGAGTTGAGTATTACTACTAATATGCCCTTCACCATAAGGTCCCAGGATGGGCTACAACAATATAACAATGCAATATTAAAATCAGTTTTAAAACATGCAGTCAGAACCATGTTGTTGTTGTTTGTTGTTTAGTCGTGTCTGACTCTTCGTGACCCCATGGACCAGAGCACGCCAGGCACTCCTGTCTTCCACTGCCTCCCGCAGTCTGGTCAAACTCATGCTGGTAGCTTCGAGAACACTATCCAACCATCTCATCCTCTATCGTCCTCTTCTCCTTGTGCCCTCCATCTTTCCAAACATCAGGGTCTTTTCCAGGGAGTCTTCTCTTCTCATGAGGTGGCCAAAATATTGGCGCCTCAGCTTCAGGATCTGTCCTTCCAGTGAGCACTCAGGGTTCATTTCCTTCAGATCAGAACCATAGTTTGGGTTTAAACATCTCCCTCTATCAGGTTTCAATGGGGTACAGAGAAATGTGTATCTTTATAAAATGGCAGTGCTTATGACCTATGAAGGATGTCCATATCAATGATGGGCCTTTGGGACTGAATCTGCCACCCAGACTGCTCATTGGACCTCTCTGGCCTGATAGAAATATAAGAGGGCTTCCTCTGTCAGAAAAGACTTGCTTGAGCAACGATGAGCTGTCGCATGTCTTGCGTGTGTGTGTGTTCTTACTTTTCAGCCCTGATTTGCCCATGGATCCCAATTGCTTCTTGGTCCTGACGTACGGCTTGCTCTTTGACCTTGCCTCTTGGTTTGTCCTTTAGTCTTCTCCTATGGCTTCTGCTTCTTCAGCTCACCTCAGACTGCCCAGCCCTGGTCTCATGACTGGCTCAAGACATTTCCCTGCCTGAGGAGACAGACAAGATGACACCCCCCTCATTCCATTTCAAGTGCAGTACATTTCTTCTTCTTCTTCTTCTTCTTCTTCTTCTTCTTCTTCTTCTTCTTCTTCTTCTTCTTCTTCTTCTTCCACTCATAGCCAAGTAAGATTATCTTCCATAAACACAGAGGCCAATTGCAGATCCACACATCCTTCCACAATGGGGACATAGGTTTCCAGGAGGGAGTTGATCACAGTGAGGGTTTGCAAAGGGAGCCTTTCTCTTATGTTTATCCCTATTGTCCTGAGTTCGAGCATCTTCAAAGCCCATGACTGTTCTCCAATTGGAGCGCTCGCAGGCCAGTGTTTCCCAGTTGTCAGTGTTTATGCTACTTTGCCCTGAGAGGCTTTGAACCTCTTTTGTTGACCACCAGCATTACACATTCCGTTTTCAAGTATGGAATAGAGTAGTTGCTTTGGAAGACGATAATCAGGCAGCAGAGGGGCAGACATGCATATCTCTGTGAATCTGTCTCTCTTAAAGCCAAAGGCCACCAGCACACCTTGTGGCAGTGAGTTCCCTAGGTTATGTAGTGCCATATATGTATTATGCCATCCCCCAAGCTCCTGAAACAAATGTTGGGATCACAGATATAGGAGGCAAGAAATAATCCGTCATAAATAACAACTGCTGGTTCGGATTGTCTTCCATAGAGTAGTTGCTTTGGAAGACGGTAATCAGGCATCCACACAACATGACAGAAGTACACAGACGTGGCAACAGACTTGACGCAACACCATCACCATCTGACTGCTGGCAAATCAGGATGAATGCTCATCAAATAGCCAGTGCTATCTGATCTCCACATGAGGGACGCGGGTGGCACTGTGGGTTAAACCACAGAGCCTAGTGCTTGCCGATCAGAAGGTCGGCGGTTCGAATCCTCGCGACGGGGTGAGCTCCCATTGCTCAGTCCCTGCTCCTGCCAACCTAGCAGTTTGAAAGCACATCAAAGTGCAAGTAGATAAATAGGTACTGCTCCGGTGGGAAGGTAAACGGTGTTTCAGTGCGCTGCTCTGGTTTGCCAGAAGCGGCTTAGTCATGCTGGCCACATGACCCGGAAGCTGTACACTGGCTCCCTTGGCCAATAAAGCAAGATGAGCGCCACGACTGGACCTAACGGTCAGGGGTCCCTTTACCGTTATCTGATCTCCACACCAGTGAATGAGGCTGAATGTTCATGAAAGTGGTTGTCTGGGATCAGTCTGTGTTGGAGGAAAGGCTGGAGGTACTGAGTTCGAGGAACAAGCAGTCCACCTCTAGTCAAAGACGGTTCCCGAACACAAGAATTTCACACAGAACCAAAGCCTGGCTTGGCAGTGTCCCCCTGGTTTGTAAAACTCAAATCTGAAGCAGCTGCTGCTTGGAGAACCCAGAGAAACACACAGTTTCACTCCACCCTCCCTCAGGCTCCCACTGCCGAGATTTCGGAGGGTCTAATTGAAAGAGCAGGCCTGGTGCTGTCAGCGTTACAAGCTGGTGAAAAGCCTCCGGAATGGATACCTGCCGGCGAGTGCATTTCTCGCCAGTTTCGGAGTCACAAAGGTGTCCAATAAAAACACGATGCTTCCTTTTCCAGGAGGCATTACTTAAGTGGATCTGACGGCATTTCACCGGGGAGCTGAGACGGTAAGAAACCGAAGGCGGATGGTTCCGTTTTCCTTCAGTGCGCTTACAAAACCTGTGACACATCCCGTGGCAAAGTTTGTTTATTCCACCTGCTGATCACTTCTCCTCCTCGCTTTCTCCTTGACCAGGCCTGAGGCAAAGCCCTTGATGAAGCTGAACCCGGCTCCACGCCAGCCAATTGTCTCCTGCCCCTCCAAATCCCTCTGATTTCTTCCTCTCATCCTCCCTCTGGGTCCATAGGGAGGGAGGAGGAAAGCGTGGCGCTAAGGAACACAGCGAGCATGACAGAACATTCCAGAAGCTGTGCGTCCCTCAGATCCCCCTCCGCCAAAAAGTAAAATAAAAATGGCCGCTCTTTTTATCCAGCTAAATTTGTTGCCCTTCTGGGATTGGGAAAACGAGTCCCTCCTCACCCGGCATAATATGTCTGGATGAACTACAATCATATGACACAACATTAAATTACTCCTTCCTCTCGGTTTCCTTTCCCTGAGCAGTAATGGATGCCAGAATACGTCAAGGCAGACAATACCTCTTTTGAGCTGGGGTGGATCTGGGTCCGGAGAGCAAAAATGTTCCAGAAGGGGAGGGGTTGGGGCAGGGGAGAGGAAATTAGGCAATGTTTTTGCAATGCAACCTCAAACCCACTCCAATTATTTATTTATTTTGTTTTTAAAAAAACCCTGCTAAATGGTGATTGACCGTCCTAGGCAGTTAAGAAGTATTGCAAGACCCACATGGCAAGTGATTCAAAGAGGGGGAGTCGAAATGCCACCTCTTGTTTCGGGGGAAAGGTTATTTCAACTCCATTTCCTTTCCAGGAGCCCAAGGGGGAACTGTGCTTACCCTCCAACATTTCTCCAATCAAATTAGGGACTTCCCATGGGACGCGGGTGGCGCTGTGGGTTAAACCACTGAGCCTAGGACTTGCCAATCAGAAGGTCAGCGGTTTGAATCTCCACGACGGGGTGAGCTCCTGTTGCTCAGTCCCTGCTCCTGCCCACCTTGCAGTTCAAAAGCACGTCAAAGTGCAAGTAGATAAATAGGTACCACTCCAGCAGGAAGGTAAACGGCGTTTCCGTGCGCTGCTCTGGTTCGCCAGAAGCGGCTTAGTCATGCTGGCCACATGACCTGGAAGCTGTACGCCGGCTCCCTCAGCCAATAAAGCGAGATGAGCACCGCAACCCCAGAGTTGGTCACGACTGGACCTAATGGTCAGGGGTCCCTTTACCTTTACCTATTCCATAATAATAATGATGGTGATAATTTTATTCTTTATATCCCACCCATTTTACTCGGCTGCCCCAGCCACTCTGGATGGCTTCCAACATATATAAAAACATAACAAAGCATTTAAAAACTTACCTAGACAGGGCTGCCTTCAGATGTCTTCTAAAGGTTGTATAGTTATTTATCTCCTTGGCTCAGGGGCCGCATGACTCCATACCCTCCAACATTTCTCTGATGAAAATAGGGGCGTCCTAAGGAAAAGCGGGACATTCCGGGATCAAATTGGAAACTGGGATGGCTTCTCCAAATCCGGGACTGTCCCTGGAAAAAAGGGACACTCGGTGGGTCTGAGCATGTGATCCAACGATTTCCCTTCTTTGCTTTTTTCTGTGCCAGCTTCTGGATTTCCATTAGTGTTGCGTCTGGGGTGGCCAAGTGGCACACTATACAGAGGACGTTCCTCTATTTGCAGAGTGCAGTTTGAAGGGACGCGGGTGGCGCTGTGGGTTAAACCACAGAGCCTAGGACTTGCCGATTGGAAGGTCGGCGGTTCGAATCCCCACGACGGGGTGAGCTCCCGTTGCTCGGTCCCAGCTCCTGCCCACCTAGCAGTTTGAAAGCATGTCAAAGTGCAAGTAGATAAATAGGTACCGCTCCAGCGGGAAGGTAAACGGTGTTTTCGTGCACTGCTCTGGTTCTCCAGAAGCGGCTTATTCATTCTGGCCACATGACCTGGAAGCTGTAGGCCGGCTCCCTCGGCCAATAAAGCGAGATGAGCGCCTCAACCCCAGAGTCGGTCACAACTGGACCTAATGGTCAGGGGTCCCTTTACCTTTACCTAGATGGGTTGGTAATTAACTGTTGAATGTTCTCCACTCTAGTCATACCTTCAATCCCGAACGCCTTGTGACTCGAACATTTTGGCTCCCGAACACCACAAACCCGGAAGTGAGTGTTCTGGTTTGTGAACGTTTTTTGGAAGCCGGCCATCTGACGTGGCTTCTGCAGCTTCTGATTGGCTGCAGGTATATTGTTGCTAAGTCATTCAGAGTACATCATCTGTAAAACCTTGAATTCAGCCTCGAGATTTATCAGCAGCCATGGGCGATTCTTTAAGAACCAGAACACAGTTCTGATAGGTGTCAGAACCTGTACTTAACCACGAAGTTGTTAGTGCCACACTTTTTAACAAAAACAGAAAGAAGTGCTGGTACTGCTGCTTCAAAATAAGAGCGGCTCACTTAAGCATACTTTTATTTGTTATAGGAAAATCCTTGGGCTCACTTGGATTACCAAACAAAGACACCAGCCAGGAACATAGGACCAAAACAGCAGCCAGTAGGCCTGGTCTTTATTTTAAAGGACTGTCACATCAGGACTTCTACTCACCACACGGGAGAAGCAGGAAGAAGCCCAGAACAAAGGATGGCTCCCACTTTTATCAGTTTTACAAAGATACCCACAACACCCCTAAAATTACATCATGCATACATCAGAAATACATCACAAATTGGGTCTGGTGACAGAAACCTGAGCATCAGGTTTGCCCCCACCCTTCCCTTGACCTCCACCTCACACCCATCAAGTAAGACAAAAGAAATATTTACAAGTTCCTGGTTTCCCAGGCCAAGTTAATCACACCTCTTTGTCCCGACCAAGAACCTAATCCATTCCTGGGTGGTTTGCCATTGTCCATGGGATGACTGCCTGTTTGACATCCATTTGCCAGGATGCCAGCGATTACCTCTTGTGCAAGAGGCTGCTGTGTACATGACCCCAGGTTTCAGGGATTATGGGCGCCCACATCCCAAACTCCCCGCTTCGTAAGCCATTCCTTTCCTGAACAGAACAAAGTTGGAATGGTGCAAATCCATACTGGAACAATTTTATTTGACTTTCTAAAAATATTCCCAGGGAGCCAGTACATAGATACACTTATCAGTGAATTGTTACGTTTGGTAATGTGCAGCAGAGGCCCTTTGAATGTTGTTGCTGTTTAGTCGTGTCTGACTCTTCGTGACCCCATGGACCAGAGCACGCCAGGCACTCCTGTCTTCCACTTCCTCCCGCAGTTTGGTCAAACTCATGTTAGTAGTTTCGAGAACACTGTCCAACCATCTCGTCCTCTGTTGTCCCCTTCTCCTTGTGCCCTCAATCTTTCCAAACATCAGGGTCTTTTCCAGGGAGTCTTTTCTTCTCATGAGGTGGCCAAAGTACTGCAGCTTCAGCTTCAGGATCTGTCCTTCCAGTGAACACTCAGGGCTGATTTCCTTCAGAATGGATATGTTTGATCTTCTTGCAGTCCATGGGACTCTCAAGAGTCTCCTCCAGCACCAGAATTCAAAAGCATCAATTCTTCGGCGATCAGCCTTCTTTATGGTCCAGCTCTCACTTCCATACATCACTACTGGGAAAACCATAGCTTTAACTATACGGACCTTTGAAAAGAGATAGGAAAAACTGTGATGAAGTGTTTTGTGATTGTGATAAGAATTTTAGAGTCTTAGATATATAATAAATGCTCATAAATGTACCAACCAAGCACGTACATAGATCAGCACAGGTAGACCGACCTGAAACCATTTTTGATTCCCAAACTGACCAAATGTTTTCTCTGCAAGGAGGGAGAGGGTCAGAGAACCTTCCCATTGTCTCAGGAATTGGAAAATCACCATCTCAAAGGGTGACAGACTACCAGGAAAGGCAATCAGATAAGGCACTATCAGATAACCTGGCAGACAGGAAAAACAACAACACCTTTTCTGTGATGTAGGGGGAAAAGGGCACATTTTTGTTTACAAAATGGGGACACTTTCCGAAGTGATTGTGTTGATTTTGGTAGTCGGGTGTTTGTGTGTGTATGATATGACATGATACCTGCTGGAGGAGCAACCCCCCCAACCTTTACATATATTCCTGCAACATATTAAAAAACAAAAACTTATCATAACGTTTTGTTTGGCCCTCTGTTCCCTACTCCAGGTGTTTATGGAAGCTAAATATCAACCAGGGCTTAACTGTCTGGGCTGCTGTTAGACGAGACCCAGCAGCTGGGATGCAGGAGCTAGGATTTGTGTTGAGAACGCTCAGGGGACGCAGAGAGGAGTCGGAGCCAAGGAACGAAAACCAGGAGTCTGAACATAACCCAAACATGCCAAAGAGCCAGGAGAACCATTGTTTGCCAGACAAAGCCTCAGGACAAACAGGAAGCCCTGAAAACATCTTTCTGTCTAGGTGAGGGACCAGCGGTCTGCTTGGGTGGGCAAGGCCAGTCCGGACTCAGCCAAGGACACCTTGCCGCCCAGGAAGGTGTTCCATGCTGCAGTTCCGGTAGCTCACCACAAAGGGTAGCTGCACAGGGAACTGAAGGTCCCTGGTTCGAATCCCAGCAGCGTTCTCGGAACTGGGATGGTGTTATCTTGATTCTAGTGCAGAGGCAGGAAAGCACGACAACGCCCCGCTGGCCACTTACTGGGATAGTGGGTGTTGCCGCGAATGTGTTTTGAGTTGCAGCTGCCCTGTGGGAGCCAGATCCATTGAGCAAGACTAAACAATCTGAAGCTGGATGGAAAAGGAACCGCAGTTCAGAACTGGACACCAAGCGCAACATTCAGAGCCGGCAAATGCCATGCAACTTAGGCGTAGAAGGATTTGCCCATTTCACTTCTCTCAGCCTCTTGTTTTTCCAAGTCTTAAATTCAATTCTCCACATTTCTGCAGCAATGTGTGTGCGTGCAAGTGTGTGTGGTTGCTCATCGAGAAAGTTATTCAGCATTTTGGTGCAAATTTCTCCTGAGACACATGCAGTTTTGACTAATGTGCGCATTTCTGCAAGCAACTTCTAATATGGTGCAGATTTGCATGCTATTCCCCGCCCCCATGTCTTTGTTTTCATCTGCACTTTGCCCTAAGGCAGGGGTCAGCAAAGATAAGACGATGCTGCACCAAAGCAAATCCCACACTGTCACGTACAGTTTTCCAAGACTTTCCTTATCGTGAAAAGTCCGATCTTAGGGGGAATCCGTTTTGTTGCGCAAGATCTCCTAGTCAATTATAATCAGGTGGCACGAATTTGCTGGTATGCAATTGAATGCCACTCAAAAGTAGTGACAGACTGGGAGTGCCCTGTACTGTTTAAATTGTGTTTTATGTTGTTTTTTATGAGGTTGATGATGTCTTATGGAATTTTATCATTACCTTACCAGAAATCTTTGGATGCTGGGCAGGATATAAACAACCTAAGTACCGTATTTTTCGCTCTATAAGACGCACCAGACCATAAGACGCACCTAGTTTTTGGAGGAGGAAAACAAGGAAAAAAATATTCTGAATCCCAGAAGCCAGAACAGCAAGAGGGATCGCTGTGCAGCGAAAGCAGCGATCCCTCTTGCTGTTCTGGCTTCTGGGATAGCTGCGCAGCCTGCATTTGCTCCATAAGACGCACACACATTTCCCCTTACTTTTTAGGAGGGGAAAAGTAAGTCTTATAGAGCAAAAAATATGGTAAATAAATCAAGCATTTTGCACAAAATCCCACCATTTCCTTCAACCTGCCCAGAGAGAGAGCTCGTTTTAGAAATTACAGCCTCTCTTCCCGAAGTCACTGGAAAAACCAGACTCCCCCTTTCCCTCTCCCCTTCCCTTAGATATGAATCTGTCTTATCGTATGACTGTCAAAGGCTAATGTTTGGTTAAGAGGGGCAAAGGTTAACGTGCAACAGGTGCTCGCATATTTCTAGGGAGAACCGATCTGCTCAAAGCATGCAAGGCTCAAAATCCAGGGAAAATATTAGTTCTTCACTTGAAAGAGGGGAAGCCGCCACCACCATTGAGAGAGGGGTTGTCCAGCAGAAAGACTGCTCACATGATCTCTCATGACACTAGTCCCCTTTGGTCCTGTTAAGTGGGCGAACATAGCAGACGACACAGTGATTTCTCCAGAGCAGCTCTTTATTTGTAAGCTGGACAGAACTGACAGCAAACAGCTCAGCCGGCCTGCTTTTATAGGCAGCCGTCTGTCAACATTTCACTACTGTAGATAGTGAAAACTATCTACAGTATCCCCCTGCTGGCCCAGGGTGAGAACCTCAGTACATAACACCCCTCCCCACTGAGATAAGGCGTTAGTTACAATCATAATGGTTTCCTTATATACAGCACTACACGTAATGGTTCAATTAGGCACAAAAGCATATCGGTTACATTTCCCATACTTAGACCAACAGTGATACATGTCCAACAACATAGTCCTTTAAATAAGTTGGGCGCTTGGAAACTCTGCCAGACCGCCAGGGACTGGTAGCCAAGTCCGGGGGGCCACACAATTCTTGTTAAGGCTGTGGTGTGACTCTAGGTGGCGTTGAAACCAAATCCCCTGGATCCGCTGCTGTGGGTGGAGCCTCCGCAAGTGGAGTGGTCTGAGTCTGTGGTAAGTCTGGCGGAACCTCTGAAGTGGCTTGGTTCGGCTCCACGCTGGCAGTTTGCGAGGGAGGTGTAGGTGGAGCCTCGCCATATGTGTCTCTTCTGGAGCCACAAGCGCAGTTGGGGGCACCACAGTAGTGTCCAAGTCCCCAACCCTGCGCCTAAGCTGGTCTATGTGCCGGCACCACAAGCGTCCGTCTTCGAGTGCCACCTGGTACGAGCGAGGTCCAGTGACTCCCACTACTGTGGCTGGCACCCAAGGAATGTCCCCCACATAGTTCCGGGCAAAGACCTGGTTTCCTGGAACAAATGACCGTGGCGTGTTGGCACAGCCTGGGGGTTTGGCCACGGCAAAGTCCGGGTGCAGCCGGTTGAGCGGTGACCTGAGGCGGTGGCCCATAAGCAGTTCAGCAGGACTCCGCCCTGTGGCCGCATGAGGGGTGATGTGTTGCACGAACAAGTATTCGGCGACCCGCTCGTGCCAGTCTCCCCGGTCCAGGCGCGCCAGTGCCTCTTTTGCCGAGCGCACCATTCTCTCCGCTTGCACGTTGCTGGATGGATGAAAGGGTGCCGTTAGGGCATGGCGGATGCCCAGTCCCAAAAGATACCGCTCAAAAGTGCCTGACGTGAACTGCAGTCCGTTGTCGGAGACAAGGACATCAGGACACCCATGCGTCGCAAACAGGCCTCGAGGCACCCGGATGATGGCCTCGGTAGTGGTGGAGGGCATCAGGGCCACCTCCAGCAATTTGGAATAGGCGTCCACCACTACCATAAAGGTCCGGCCGTGAAAGGGGCCAGCCAGATCAATGTGCACCCTCGACCAGGTGTCTTTGGCGTCTCCCAGGTGTGTCCCTTAGCTGCCGGTGGTGCAGGCCTCAACTCTTGGCACGCTTGACAGGCGAACACCCAGCCAGTGATGGCATCGTCCATGTTAGGGCACCAGACGTAACACCGAGCCAACACCTTCATTTTGACAATTCCCGGGTGGCCAACGTGCAGAGCCTCCAGGACGTGCTGACGGAGTCCCTGGGGAATCACGGCGCAGTCTCCCCACAGCAGACAGCCGTGATGAGCCGAGAGTTCATGTTGTCTGGTTGCGAAGGGCTGGAACTCCGATGCAAAAGGCCCTTGTGGCCACCCCCTCCACACCCAGTTGAGCACCCGGCTGATGGTGCAATCCTGGGCAGATGCGGAGGCCACAGTGGCAGCCGATACAGGCGCTGCTGGAAGATCCTCAATCAGGAGGAGCGATGAAGCTGGAGCCGGGTCTTCCACAAACACTGGAAGAGGGCAACGGCTGAGGGCGTCGGCATGGCCCATCAATTTCCCCGGGCGATGGACGAGCCGGTAGTGGTAGGCAGCCAGTAAAACAGTCCATCACAGCATGCGTGGCGAGAGGACCGGTGGAGTTGGACGATCACCGGCGAGGAGGCCCAGGAGCGGCTTATGGTCAGTGATGAGGTCAAAAGTCCTGCCATAGAGGTAATTATGGAACCTCTTCACTCCAGCCACAAGTGCCAGTGCCTCCTTGTCGAGCTGGCAGTAATTCCGTTCCGTCGGTGATAGCGTCCTGGAAAAGTAGGCGAGCGGTGCTTCTTTCCGTCTGGAAAACGGTGACTAAGGACAACGCCAATGCCAAAAGGTGAGGCGTCGCAGGCAAGGACCAGCGGCCTGGATTCACTGTACTGTACCAGCACACGGTCCGATGAAAGGACAGCCTTGACCGCGTTGAAGGCCGCCGTCTCCCGATGACCCCAGGACCAAGGCGTCTTTGTGCTGAGGAGTCGGTGAAGAGGCTCAGCCACCGTGGCTTTGTGGCTCAGGAACATGTTATAAAAGTTCAGCAGCCCCAGGAACGCCTGCAACTCCGTCTTGTTCTTTGGGATGGGGGCCTGCTGGATAGCATGGATCTTGGATGTGGTCGGGTGAAGGCCGGAGGCATCGATAAGATAGCCCAGGAACTCTACCTGAGGAACGGCGATCTGGCACTTCTCCCTCTTTACCTTGAGCCTGGCCTCTTGGAACCTGGTCAGCACGGCACAGAGGCGCTCGAACAGCTGCTGGTGTGAGTCTGCGGACACCAAGACGTCATCAAAATATGGTACCACGCCCGGAAGCCCTTGCAGGAGATGCTCCATAAGGCTTTGGAAGATGCCAGGAGCCACACTCACCCCGAACTGCAACCGGCGGCAACGGAATGCCCCTCGGTGGGTGACGATCGTCTGGGCTTCAGCAGTGGCATCATCGACGGGTAGTTGTTGATAGGCTTGGGCAAGGTCCAGCTTAGCGAAGACCTTACCCTCACCCAGGGAATGCAGCAGGTGTTGGACAACAGGAACCGGATAAGCGTGCTGCTGAAGTGCCTTGTTGATCGTGCACTTGTAGTCAGTGCAGATTCTCACCGACCCGTCTGGCTTGACAGGCGTGACGATGGGGGTTTCCCACTTGGCGTGGTCAACCGGCTCCAAAACTCCTTGGGCGATCAGCTTGTCCAGTTGTTCATCCACCTTAGCCTTGAGAGCAAAGGGAACCCGGCGTGGCTTTAGCTTGATGGGGGCGACTTGTAGATCAAGGCTAAAGGAGATGGGCGTACCTGAATATTGCCCCAAAGTGCCATCAAAAACCTCGGCAAAGTCTTTGACCAGACCCTCAGTCTTTGCGTTAGAGATACAGTTGATGCCGGTGACTTCCAGGCCAAGGGCATCAAACCAGTCTAGCCCTAGGAGGCTTGGCCGCTGACCTTCGACCACCACCAACCGGAGCAGGCCCGAAAAATCCTTGAAGGCAATCCGGAACTGGCCAACGCCTACCACGGGAATGTCGTTTCCCTGGTAGTCTCTCAGGTGTACGCGGTGAGAGTCGAGTTGCCTTTTGGACACTCTGGGTACCAGTCTTTTGATGGTGCTCCAAGACACGATGGACAGGGCAGACCCGGTGTCGATCTCCATGTCACATGGAGCTCCTTCAATGAGCACCGTGACGTTCAGCTTGCGTCGCGTAGGTGAGTCGGTTTGGCCAATCGTGGTTCCAGACGGGCAGCGGCAGTTGGTGAGAGCGAAACAGCTTTCCCTGGCAGACTGGAGTGAAGACTTGGACTTGCGAGTCGGTGAAGGGGGGGTGTCAGACGGAGCTGATCGGCAGACCTTAGCAATGTGGCCCCTCCTGGAACACTTCCTACAGATGGCGTCTCTGAATCGACACTTGGCACGGGAATGGTTCCCTCCGCAGCCGGCACATTCCGGTTGGCCCTTGGACTTCTGTTGGAACTTCCTGCGCTCCCGCTTTGTCTGGTGCACGTCATCGTCTTCACTGGAGGATGCCTCATCACTGCTGGCCTCTTCATGATGCACTGGAACTGGCTTCCTAGCAAGACGCGGGCTGCTGGATCTCAGCAGCTTCTGAGGCCACAGCCTCCTCAATGGCTTTCTGTAGTGTGAGGTCTGGCTTGGCGAGGAGACGCCGTTGCAGATGGATGCCCCGGACCCTGCAGACGATTCGATCCATCAGGGCATCGTCTAAATCTCGGAACTCGCAGTGCATTGCAGCCTGTCGCAGGGCGGTGGTGTAGTTGTTGATTGACTCCCCCTCTGCCTGGTTCCGGTGATAGAACGCATGGCGGGCAGCAATCTTGGACGGCTTTGGTGCGTAGTGGTTGCGGAGCTTCTCTTGGATCGTGTCCCACGGTGTTGCCTGGACTGCTTCAGGTGCAACCAATGCTTGGGCCGTCTCAAACACCTCAGGCCCACAGAGGCTGAGGAATAGGCCCTGCTTACACTCCTGTGATACTTGAGTCAGCTCGTTGGCTTGGAGGTAGCAGTCAAACTGAGCGAGGTAGGAGTCCCATGATTCAGAGGCTGGCGCAAACGGCGGTAGAGGCACAAGTGAAGCCATGATTCCGATGCCGGCGTGAAGGGCGATGGGTGGAACACTGTGCTCTAGCCAGAACAGTCAGCTCTGAATTGGTTCTGTTCAGTGATTTCACTCAGTGATTCAGCTCAGTGATTCAGCTCTGCTCAGAGGTGGCTGCATCTGGCTGTGCTCTGATGTCCATCGATCCCATCCTCGTCGCCAGTGTTAAGTTGTGGGCGAACATAGCAGACGACACAGCGATTTCTCCAGAGCAGCTCTTTATTTGTAAGCTGGACAGAACTGAACAGCAAACAGCTCAGCCGGCCTGCTTTTATAGGCAGCCGGCTGTCAACATTGTAGCAACAACAACCCAGGGTGCCGTTAGGGCATGGCGGATGCCCAGTCCCAAAAGATACTGACGTGGACCTGAGTGAAAACTATCTACAGTATCCCCCTGCTGGCCCAGGGTGAGAACCTCAGTACATAATAGGTCCCTTCTCTTAGAGAGCTTTTGGGGCGTTCTTTTCAAGCATGCCTATATTACAGACATGTGTGATGTAGGCAAAGCCATATTTTTGCATCTGCAAATCTGCTTGGGTGACTTACATGCTGCCAGTTATGACAAGTGCTGGAGAACTTGCTTTGCACTCACAAGGGACTCAGCTACGCAGCTGTAAATAAAATGTTTCAAGTGCGTTGCAAACTGCAATATACAAATGTGACACTAGGTGGCGATGCCGAGCTATGGCAATGTCAATATATTTTTCAAAACGTTTTAAACAAAAACATTTTCACAGCGTTTTTTAAATATATATGTATGTAGATTTCACCAAGGTCTCGGGTTCCATTCCTGGATGTCTCCAACTAGCATTGCGAAAGAGCCCAGTCTGAAAGCTTGGAAAGCCACCGCCAGTCAGTTGAGACTAAGCTAGATCAGGGGTTGGGAACCTTTTTGGGTTCGAGGGTCCCATTCCCTCACAGAGAACCTTCTGGGAGCTGCGTTCTGCTGCTGGTGGGCAGGGAATAGATCTGACTCTTATGAACTAGCCATAGGTTGCTGTGCTGGTCCCGGGGGAAGGTACCGTGGGTGTAAGCAGAGTCCACACGAAGAGGGGCGAGGTCCAAGACGGGGAGCCGGGCGGGGAACAGGTACGCTGGAACAGGAGGCCGAGCTGGGAACTGGAACACCGGATAGTCAGGAACAGGAGGCCAAGTAGGGATCAGGAACACAGGAAGGTCCAAAGCCAACAACGACGTTGCTCCCGCAACCTGGGGCCAGGCTGACTGGGCTTTTATCCTCTTCTAAGGCTGGGGGCGGTCCCGGCCCCCAGGAGCCCCGCCTCCTCTGGCCTTAAGGCGAGCACTCCTCCTGGGGGCAACCAGTTCCCTTCGCCTCTCTGCCCTAAGCCTCTGCAGATCAGGAGAGGCCGAAGGGTTACTGGGCCCTGGAGGAGGCTCACCTGTGGCCACTGAGTCGTCAAGCCCCTCTGGGGCCAGAAGGGCTTCACCTGGGGCCAGCTCCTGATGCTCTGTCACAGGTGCAGGCTCTTCAGCATCTAGGCCTTGCCCCAGTTCAGCCGGCCCTGGAGGCGGGGACTCCTGTGCAGGCTGGGATTCCTCTGGTTCATCCTCTGAATCGGAATCCCAGGCCATCACACCATCCCCCCTCCCAGGCCCCCCCCTCAACCGAGGGTCCGGACCCGGCTTGCCGGGGTACGTCGCATGGAACTCTCGGAGGCAGGCAGGTGCGTGGACGTTGGCCGCTGGTTCCCAGGAACGGTCCTCCGGTCCATACCCCTTCCAGTCAATGAGATACTGCAGCTTTCCCCTGCGGTATCGGGAGTCCAGGATGCGTTCCACCTCATACTCAGGCTCTCCCTGAACCAACACTGGCTGCGGACGGGGACGGTTCGGGTGGAACTCGTCGGGTGGGGCCACCGGACTCAGCAGGGACCTGTGGAAGACCGGGTGAACCTTCAGGGTTGCGGGTAACCGGAGACGGAATGCTACAGGAGAGACTTGGTCCACGATAGGGAACGGGCCGGTGAAGCGGGCGTCCAACTTCCGCGAAGGTCGAGAGGGGTGGAGGTGGCGAGTGGAGAGCCAAACCAGGTCACCGACGCGAAGTTCCGGCCCCACCTGGCGGTGGCGGTCGGCCTGGGCTTTGTACGCTTCCTTGGCCTGGTGCAGTTGCTCCACCAAAAGCTGTTGCTGGGACTGGAGCTCTTGAAGCCACTCCGTCACCGCCGGGACCGCGGATGCCGGCAGCACATCTGGAAACAGCCGTGGATGATAACCGTAACTGGCCTGGAACGGGGTCTGCTGGGTGGACGCATTCACCGCGTTGTTGTAGGCGAACTCCGCCAATGCCAGGTGGTCGACCCAGTCATCCTGCTGGTAGCTGCAGTAACACCGGAGGTACTGCTCCAGCACCGCGTTCGCCCGTTCCGTCTGGCCATCGGTCTGTGGGTGGTAGGCTGACGAGAGGCAGACCTCTGTCCCGAGGGTCTGGTGTAATGCTCGCCAGAACCGGGATGTGAACTGAACGCCCCGGTCGGACACCACGCGCTCTGGTAGGCCATGCAGGCGGAAGACATGCTGAAGGTACAGCTGAGCGGTTTCCTTGGCTGTGGGTACAGATGGGCAGGGGGTGCAGTGCACCATCTTGGTGAAATGGTCGGAGAACACTAGAAGGCAGGTACAGCCACGAGACGGGGGTAAGTCCACTACAAAGTCCAACGAAACCGTGTGCCAAGGGCGCGGTGGAACTGGCAATGGCTGAAGTAGGCCGGGGGGTCGCCCGGTAGGACCCTTGGCGCGCCGGCAGACATCACAACCAGCAACGTAGCGAGCCACGTCGGCCTTCAGGCGGGGCCACCAAAACTCACGACTGACCAGATGGGTGGTCCGATACCGTCCAAAGTGCCCCGCTGCTGGGGCATCATGGGCCATCCGGAGAACCTCCAGCCGCAGTGGCCCTGGCGGGATGTACAGACGGCCGTGGTGCAGCAGAAGGCCCTGATGCAGGACCAGCCCCGGATACTGTGGGCTGGACCCTTCAGCCAGCTCCCGGAGTCGTTCCTGGGCCCAAGCGTCGACCCGCTGCTGTTCCCGCACCCGAGCCTGCAGTGGTTCCGCCTCCTGGGTGGCCAGGAACGCAGCTGGAGGTAGGATCGTGGTGGGTTCTGCTTGCTGTACCGTGTCTGCGTTGTCTTCAGGTTTCCGGGACAGGGCATCTGCCTTCTGGTTCTGAGAGCTAGGGATATAGCGGATCCGGAACTGGAACCGGGAAAAGAACAACGCCCACCGGATCTGTCTTTGGTTCAGCTTGCGGGTGGTCTGGAGGTACTCCAGATTCCGGTGGTCGGTTCTCACCTCCACCGGATGTCGTGCCCCCTCAAGATGGTGGCGCCAGACCTCAAAGGCCACCTTGATGGCCAGTAGTTCCCGCTCCCACACAGTATAGTTACGCTCCGCTGGTAGGAGCTGGCGGGAATAGAAGGCACAGGGCAAGAGTGGCGCTTCAGGTCCATTCTGTTGAGACAAGACGGCACCGAGAGCCGTACTGGAGGCGTCGGTCTCCACCACAAAGGGTCGAGAGGGGTCAGGATGTTGTAAGATCGGCGCCCTCTGGAAACAGGCCTTCAACCCCTGGAACGCCTCCTCTGCCTCCTCGTCCCAGGAAAACGGCGTCTTTGGGCGCAGTAGCCGGGTCAACGGGGTGGTGCGATGAGCATAATCTGCGATGAAGGTCCGGTAGTAGTTGGCGAACCCCAGGAAACGCTGTAGGTCCTTGCGGTTCCGGGGTGCCGCCCATTCTCGAACCGCTGCCACCTTCCCAGGGTCCATCTGCACCCCATCTGGAGAGAGCCGGTGACCAAGGAAGTCCACAGTCCGCTGATGGAACTCGCACTTGCTGAGCTTTGCGTACAAACGGTGCTCACGCAAGCGCTGCAGCACGGTCCGGACATGTCCCTCATGGCGAGCCGGGTCACGGGAGTAAACCAGTATGTCATCCAAGTACACCACCACGTACTTGTCTAACAAATCCTGGAACACGTGGTTGATGTAGCGTTGGAACACAGCAGGCGCGTTGCATAAACCAAAAGGCATAACCAAGTATTCGAACTGCCCGTACCGGGTCCCAAACGCTGTCTTCCACTCATCCCCGGCTCGGATCCGAATCAAGTTGTAGGCCCCCCGGAGGTCCAGCTTGGTGAACACCTGTGCCCCTTGCACCCGCTCCAGCAACTCCGAAATAAGGGGCAAGGGGTACCGGTCTGGGATGGTGATTTTGTTCAGGGCTCGGTAATCATGGCAAGGACGGAGTTCCCCACATTTCTTCTTAACAAAGAGCACTGGTGCCGCAGTAGGCGAGGTGGAAGGCCTAATGAACCCACGCTCCAGGTTCTTGCGCAAGAAGTCCTGCAAAGCCTCGCGCTCTGGCTCTGTTAGAGAGTATAAGCGACTCACCGGTAGGGGCGCTCCGGGCTGGAGGTCTATGCCGCAGTCAAAAGACCGATGCGGCGGCAGCTGGTCTGCCCCCCGTTCCTCGAACACGTCTTGGTAGTCCCGGTACACGGCTGGGAGCGTGGGTGCTGCCTCCTCCGTGGGTGCGGCCGCTAGCATCTGCGACTGAGCATGGGAACATGGATCTGGGAAGTGTACGGTCCGTTTGACCCAGTCAATCTGAACGTTGTGAGCCTCTAGCCAGTCCATTCCGAGCACCAGGGGGAACCGGGGCATGGAGGCAATGTCCAAGGTTCGCACCTCCCGGTGCTGCTGGAGACACAGGACCAAGGGCTGGGTCTCCCGAGTGACGGCACCCGAACGCAGGAGCCGTCCGTCAATTGCCTCCACCTGTACCGGTTCTGGCTTGTTCTGAAGTGGCACCTGATGATGAGCGGCAAAGGCAGCGTCCATATAGGAGCGGGTTGCCCCCGAATCTACCAAAGCGTGGGTAAGAATCCAGGGCCCACCTGGAGGGTAGAGACGCACCGGTACCATGAGATGTCGCAATTCTACTGGTGAGGGCCCTTCTTGCATGGTTTGGGACCCCACGTTGCTAGGGCCTTCGGCTACCGAGGTTGGCGGTTTCCCTGCGACTGGTAGCTTCTCGGGACAGGAACGGGCGTAATGTCCACCCCCACCGCAGTAAAGGCACAGGTTCCCCTCCCGACGCCGCGACTTCTCCGAGGGGGAGAGCCGAGGTCGCGCAGCCCCGAGCGGCGTTGGCTCGACTGGCAACTCGGCTGTGGGCGTGGACCTGCTGGGAAGGACTGGCGCCAGGAGTCGGGAGTGCTGGCGGTCCCGGGTCTGGCGACGGTCCTCCAACCGATCGTCTATCTGCAGGCTCCGCTGAATGAGGGTATCCAGTGTGGTGGGACGATCCATCATGGCCAACTGGTCCAGTATCTCGTCCGACAGTCCCTCAAGATACTGGTCCCGTAGTGCAGAGTCATTCCAAGACAAGTCTTGTGCCAACAGCCGAAATTCTGTGGCGTAGGCGGCGGCTGTGGACTTGTCCTGTCTCAACCGACGAATCGCCCGATTGGCTTGGCTCTCCTTCAGTGGGTTACCAAACGCAGTCTCTAAGTGGTTACAAAACCCCACATAGTCCGTTAGCAAAGGAGAGTCTTGCCGGAGCAGTGGCAAAGCCCACTTGGCCGCCTGGTCCTTTAACAAACTGATTAAAAAATGCACCTTGGTGCGGTCGTCAGGGAAGTTCCGGGCTCGCCCCTGAATGTACAACTTGGCCTGGGCGAGGAACATGGGAAAACTCGCCTGGGTCCCATCAAATTTCTCTGGCAAGGCCACTGGGTACTTGCCTGGAGCTAGGGCGTCGGCCCCAGGATCTGGAAAGGCTTCCAACCGCTGCTGAAGCGCCGCAACCACATCGCTTAGCTGCTGAACGGTGTGGGTCAAGGCCTGGTTTTCCTGGGCCAATGCCACCAGCGCAGCCGCCTGGTCAGCCATGGCCTCTGGCTCTTCCCGAACGCACCCCAACGAAGGGGGAGTGCGGGTGTGGCGGGAGCAAACTGTGCTGGTCCCGGGGGAAGGTACCGTGGGTGTAAGCAGAGTCCACACGAAGAGGGGCGAGGTCCAAGACGGGGAGCCGGGCGGGGAACAGGTACGCTGGAACAGGAGGCCGAGCTGGGAACTGGAACACCGGATAGTCAGGAACAGGAGGCCAAGTAGGGATCAGGAACACAGGAAGGTCCAAAGCCAACAACGACGTTGCTCCCGCAACCTGGGGCCAGGCTGACTGGGCTTTTATCCTCTTCTAAGGCCGGGGGCGGTCCCGGCCCCCAGGAGCCCCGCCTCCTCTGGCCTTAAGGCGAGCACTCCTCCTGGGGGCAACCAGTTCCCTTCGCCTCTCTGCCCTAAGCCTCTGCAGATCAGGAGAGGCCGAAGGGTTACTGGGCCCTGGAGGAGGCTCACCTGTGGCCACTGAGTCGTCAAGCCCCTCTGGGGCCAGAAGGGCTTCACCTGGGGCCAGCTCCTGATGCTCTGTCACAGGTGCAGGCTCTTCAGCATCTAGGCCTTGCCCCAGTTCAGCCGGCCCTGGAGGCGGGGACTCCTGTGCAGGCTGGGATTCCTCTGGTTCATCCTCTGAATCGGAATCCCAGGCCATCACAGTTGCATTCCAGCCATACAGCTGGGCTTGGGGCAGGGTGTCTTCTCCTGATGGACTACCACGGGAGAAAACTGGGGATGGAGTTCTGGGATAGCTCAGATAGTAGAGCATGAGACTCTTAATCTCAGGGTTGTGGGTTCAAGCCCCACGTTGGGCAAAAGATTCCTACATTGCAGGGGGTGGACTAGATAATCCTAGTGCTCCCTTCCAGTTATGTTTCCTAGCACAATTCAAAGTGTTGCTGCTGATCTTTAAAGCCCTAAACGGCCTCGGCCCAGTATAGCTGAAGGAGCATCTCCACCCCATCATTCAGCCCGGACACTGAGGTCCAGCTCCGAGGGCCTTCTGGTGGTTCCCTCCTAGCAAGAAGTGAGGTTGCAGGGAACCAGGCAGAGGGCCTTCTCGGTGGTGGCACCCGCCCTGTGGAATGCCCTCCTGTCAGATGTCAAGGAAATAGGGAACTACCTGACTTTTAGAATATATCTGAAGGCAGCTCTGTTTAGGGAAGTTTGAAGTTTTATTGTGTTTTTAATATTCTGTTGTAAGCCGCCCAGAGTGGCTGGAGAAACTCAGCCAGATGGGTGGGGTATAAATTATAATAAATAAATAATAATAATTATTATTATTCTAGGAACTGGAGACTCTCTGGCTAGGGCCCCTTCACTAAATCTGGGGCAGCTGGATGCGAAGATGGGGTTCGGTACTGAAGCAAGGGCTCAGATTCATACTGTCCACATTCTGCCACGTGTCTGTGGACGCTCCCAGAGCCCTCGCAAAACAGGACACTTATGCACAGAGAAGCAGTGTGCTTTCTGAGGCCTGGTTTCAGCCGAATGAGCTCACCTGAGACCTCCAAGTGCCCTTATTTTAAATCTGATACGCTGGGGGTTAGCAGTCAAAGATCTTGCCCATCTAGACTACCGGTGGGATTTTCCACTACTCTCCAAATGCATTGTGCTATTTAAGGAGAGAGCCCCTTTGGGTCTCCTTTTCCTTTCTCCCCCGTCTGTGCCGGTGGCTAATATGACATTGCCTCAACCACTACATCATGCCGGGACTTGACTCCTCGCACCAGAGAGGTGCACGTGTTTGTGGAAGATAAGACCCTCCTTGAGAAAGAGGAGACATTTTCCTCTGCGAGCCAGGCGTCCCACACAGGCCAAGGTCTCTGCAGCTCTGACGAAGAGTCAGGAAATGCCTTTCCTCCATTTTCACAATTCCGACACTGGAGGGGCTTCTGGCTGGCTGGGGTTTGCCAGGGACCCCGGGAAGGCTTCCCCTCTCCCACTTCTCCAAACACCCCCCCCTCCGGACAACCTCTTTTGGGGCGGCATGTCTGAATCACGGCGAAGCTGTTTGCGGTATCTATTGCAAGGCTGAGCGCAGGCAGGTGCAAGCTAAGCCGTGTGGCTTCCTCTCCTCGGGTGCGTGGTTTTAATTCTGAGGTAAAAGGGAACAGCTCTGAGTCAGCCTTGGGTCTGTACCCTCCTCTCCCTCCTCCCAACTCTTTTCTCTCTCTTTCTCCACAACAGCCAACGATCGTTTCATTTCTCTGGGCCTGCCATTTCTCTGAGAGGCAATGCGGCACAGTGGTTAGAGTGTCAGACTAGGAACAGGTTAAGTGGGTTATGATACGCCGGGCAAACGACTTGGGACATAATATTCAGATGGCAGGCTGGGAAAGGTTATGGAAATCAGATTTGAAATTTATGGCATGTTGTACATTGAAAGAAAATTACAGCCATACCTCAGGGTACAGACGCTTCAGGTTGTGTTTTTTCAGGTTGCAGACCACTGAAACCTGGAAGTACTGGAATGGGTTACTTCTGGGTTTTGGCGGTCACGCATGCGCAGAAGCACTAAATCACACTTTGCGCATGTGCAGAAGCACCAAATCGCAACCTGCACATGCGCAGACGAGCCGCTGCGGGTTGTGGATGCTGCGGGTTGCAAACGTGCATCCTGCATGGATCACGTTCGCAACCCAAGCGTCCACTATATATAAAAATGATGTACCAATGAAAATGATATACAGGTGGTACATGACACCAGTCAAGCTTGCAAAAATCTATCATTTGCCAGATAATAAATGTTGGAAATGTAAAGAGACTGAAGGTACATTATTTCACCTTTGGTGGACGTGCCCAAGGATTAAGACTTTCTGGGAGATGATCTATAATGAAATGAAAAAGGTATTTAAATATACCTTTCAGAAGAAACCAGAGGCCTTTCTCCTGGGCATGGTCGGCCAATTGGTGCCAAAGAAGGACAGAACTTTCTTTATGTATGTAACAACAGCAGCAAGAGTACTCATCACGAAGTATTGGAAGACACAAGATTTACCCACCCGGGAAGAATGGCAGATGAAAGTGATGGACTATATGGAACTGGCGGAAATGACTGGCAGAATCCGAGACCAAGGTGAAGAGTCGGCGGAATAAGATTGGAAAAAATTTAAAGTTTATTTACAGAAACATTGCAAAATTAAGGAATGTTAGAAGGTTGTTGGAATGAAGTAATGTGGTTTTAGCAGAAATGATATAAGGGATTAGGTTAAAATTGATTTATTAATTGGTGAAAGACGAGAATTACAGTATATTAAGATAAATTATTAGGATAAAAACAAAGCTGGAAAGGATTTGCTGAAACATCTAATTGAACTAGAATACAAAAAAGGGAGGTGTGAGGAGGTCAAGGAATAAGTAAAGGAAAGAAAGCTATGTAAAGGTCTGATCTGTTTTTTTTATTGTTTGTTTGTATTTCTTATGTCTTTTTTATTTTTATTTTTTATTGTTCCTTTTTGTAATTTTCAAAATTTGAATAAATATTATATTAAAAAAAATAAAAAAAATGATGTACCGGTGGTATTTGACTCCTACTAAGTTAGCAAAAATGTATAGGACAAGTTCAAATATCTGCTGGGAATGTAAAGAAGAAGAAGGTACCTTTTATCATATGTGGTTGACATGTAAGGTAATAAAAGCTTTCTGGGAGATGACATATAATGAAAGGGAAAAAATGCTTAAAATAACTTTTGTTAAGAAACCAGAAGCGTTCTTACTAGGAATTACAGGTACCAATATTCCAAAGGAGCACAAAAGACTCTTTATATATGAAACAACAGCCGCCCGGATGCTACTAGCCCAGAGTTGGAAAGAAGACAAAGTCCCTACCAGAGAGGAATGACAAACCAAGCTGATGGACTATGCCAAAATGGCAGAACTGACAGGAAAACTCAGAAACCAATAATAATAATAATAATAATAATAATAATAATAATAATAATAATAATTTATTTATACCCCACCCTCCCCAGCCGAAGCCAGGCTCAGAGCGGGTAACAACAGTAAAATGATACAACATTCTAAAATCATTTCATTATAAAATGAAATTGTTGGGCAAAAGAATGTTGCACCGCAAGGGGTTGAGCTGGATGACCCTCGTGGTCCTTTCCAACAATTCTGCGATTCTATGATTCTAGGGTGGATGATGTGGCATGTGGTCAGTGGGCTAAATGTTCCTGCCTGTCAGGCTTCAGGGAATCAGTTCCCTCTCACAGTGGCAGCCCAGAATCAGAGAAACGGTCAGGGGCTGGTCTGGATCAGAAGACTGGGGGCTGTGCAATCGTGGGGAGATCAGTTCCTAACAGAAGAGGAGGGGGAATATTTGACCCCGCCTGCTTCCAGCGTTTCCAGAAGCAGAGAGACAGGCAGACACAGAAGCTGCACAGTTAGAGAGGAGGTACCCAGCTATGAGATAGTAGCTAAGCAACCAGAAGGGAGGGAGCAGCTGGGCGATACATCAATCAAGAGTGTGGGGGGACCCCCTCCCTCCCCCAAACTTGGAGGTGCGAGCGTGTCAGAGAACAAAGGAAACGGGGGGGGGGACGACTTCCTGTTGGTGCGCTACTTGCTGCGGAAGTGGGGAGGAGTCAGAGTAGGCAACTGATATCTTTGCGGAGGGTTGCCTGTTTGTGCTGGTAACAGAATGCTGTAATAAAAGGACTATAAATCTACCAAATGCTTGTTAATTCTTATCAGTGAGCCACTGGAAGGGAGAGGGGAACTCCCGTACTTGACAGAAACGATAAAAGTTCTTACTAAGCAATTTATTCAATAATTCACAGAGAGCACTGAAGGAATGCAGCCTTCCCTAACGCAGTGGCACCTCCAGTTAAGAACTTAATACGTTCTGGAGGTCTGTTCTTAACCTGAAACTGTTCTTAACCTGAAGCACCACTTTAGCTAATGGGGCCTCCCGCTGCCGCCGCGCTGCCAGAGCACAATTTCTGTTCTCATCCTGAAGCAAAGTTCTTAACCCGAGGTACTATTTCTGGGTTAGCGGAGTCTGCAACCTGAAGCGTATGTAACCTGAGGTAGCACTGTAATGGTGTTGCTCCAAGTAAAGTCCCACTCCCCTACATTTCCCCCATTAGACGTCACTCCTGTGTTGGTTAATCTGACTTTTCTGCCTCTGAGCTCTCTGTTGTAATACCCTCAATGCCCACCTGGTCCTGGGAGAAGGGTGGTGGTCAGGAATGCATTCCAAGGACACTGAGTCTGTCGGCTGTCTCTCCTCTGGTGCTTTTTCTTCTTCCTGCTGTTCCTCCTCCAATATTCCCCAGCTTCTCCCCTCTGCAGCCTCTGAACTATGCCCTTCTTCAAGCCACTGTTCTAAATCTATACTGTCCTCCTGTTCTCGGGAAGGTTCAGGAGAAGGGGCGAGGCCTAGGGAGGGAGGCACGATGCTCACATGCATGACGTCGGCCCTCCCCATCACCCTCGCAAGCTGGCCCCTCTGGCCCTAACTGTTCCCTTGTGGAAAATTTCATTGAATGCCACTGTACACCACCTTAACCTCCTTGGAGACAGAAATGAAGCAAACAAACTTGTAACATTCCCCCCAACTCTCCATCTCACTGGACTGTGCTTCTCTAGACTGAGCATTGGTCCTGGTTTTCTTGCCCAACATTTACACCAAGGTCAGACTACGACCGCATGCACACCATCCTGTAAAGCTCACCCTCAAAGAATCTTGGGAACTGTAGTTTACCACCCCGCACTGAGCTACAATTCCCAGAACCCTTGTCAAACTGCAGTGCTGAGGTTTCTTTGAGCAGGGGGAAGATGGGATTTAAATGTGTGTACACAGCCATGCTGAGCATTCATTCTGATTTCTTTGCTGGGTGGGGATACATCTTCCTGTTCGTTCACTGATTCCTCCCACACTTCTCACCATGTTTCCCCATCACTTTCCTAACTGCAAAAAGTCAGTCTTATCTGTTTTGAAAAACTGGACTGCTGCATTCTGGGTCCTATTGTTCTAGGACCAATCAGACTGCTGCATACTGAATCCTATTGTTCTAGGACCAATCAGACTGATGCATTCTGAATCCTGTTGTTCTAGGACCAATCAGACTGATGCATTTTGGATCCTATTCAACTCAGTACATAACAACTTCCATGTGGCCCTTGAAAAGTCACCTAAAAGGAAATGTGGCCCTCAGACTGAAAAAGGTTTCCTACCTCTGTTTCAAGGCATCACTGAAACAAACGAATGAATTTCAAATGGAGCAAAACGGAAAGCTTCCCCCCCCCAAGCAATTCTGCAATGCTGCCAGATTTGTGCAGAAACCGTAGCCCAGAAGCACTCTTTTTTTTTTTTTTAAAAAAAAAGATATTTATTAGGATTTTGTATAATAAGACAAACATCAGCGTCTATGTCCATGCACAATGAATGAAGTAGAGGACTTCATACATTTCTTTTTCTACTGCCCTATTTATGAGCTAATAAGAACTAAGCTCCTCCTCTTGATCCCGTCCACCATCACATCTAAGGAAGACTGTTTGAAATCGCTTCTTGTGGACGCAAATCCCCAAGTTACACGTGGGGTGGCAATCTTTATAGTGCAGGCCTTGAAACTCAGGGCTACTCTGACGGGGTAGTGTGTCCTAGACCTGGACCTGTCTTAATTCTTTTATTACCTTTTTAACCTAATGTCCCGAGCCTATTTTGGGGCCATTATATGCTTCATATACATTCGCAGTAATATCGCTTTGAATTTTGTTTGGTTGTTTGCCTCTAGCATTTTTATTTTATTTTATTATATTTTTATTTTATTTTTTATCCTGCTATGGCTGTATGCTAATGCAATAAAGGTTTGATTGATTGATTGATTGATTGATTGATTGACAAACATCACAATCCAAACAGAAAAATACAATAAAAAACATAGATAGAATAAAAGAAAACAAAAAACAAAGAAAATCTGGTTTTTTACTTATTATCTTTATAACCCTCTTTCCTGACTTCCTCGCATCTCCCTTTTCTGTGTTCCCCTTTACACAATCAAATTCAGCAATTCCTTACCCTCTTTCAAATCTTATTCAATATTATACATTTCAACCTATTATGTCTCCAATTTTTCCTTTCTTTTTAAAACCATTTTTGCATGTTCTTTATAACTTAATCCCTTGTATCATTTTGTTTAGATTTGACATAATTTTAATCTGGTCTTTTCACCCTTTTCTTTTAAAACATTTTTGCATATTCCTTTTAACTATGTCACTGATGCCATATTATCTTTATAGCCAACATCAATTTAACATACAAACATTTTACAATGTTTTTGGAGATAGTCCTTGAACTTCTTCCAGTCCTCTTCCACCGACTCTTCTCCCAGGTCTCGGATTCTGCCAGTCATTTCTGCCAATTCCATATAGTCTATCACTTGCATCTGCCATTCTTCCAGGGTGGGCAAATCTTGTGTCTTCCAGAAGCACTTTTTACTTTTTCACCGGATCACCTATTCCTGCATTTAAAAAGGGGCCTAAGGCCTCTCTGACATTAGGGACGTTTTGATCTCTATTATTCACACGTGGAAAAAAGCAGCTGCAAGGAAACAAATGTGTGGGATGCTCTAAAAGCCGCAGCTTGGATAGAGACCCTGGGCTCCAAGGCTGCTCCTTCTCCAGATGTTCACGGAGCTGTTTGTTGCTTTGCCATCTCTTACAAATGCCAGGAAAAAAAGAGGGGAAGAGAGAGAGAGAGGATGTAAAGCAGCACTTGGAAAACAATGCAGGTTTATAACATTGGATTTGGACGCAGACGGAATCCAGGAAACTGGCGAGAGAATCACTTTCCTGGCCTGGGACAGGCATCATTATAGGGAGCAAAATTAGTTTGTTTTCCTCCCAGTAAGAGAAATGAGCCAGGAAGAAGGAGAATGTTGCTGCAAAGTACCTGCATTTCTAGTATTCTAAAGAGGGAACAGTGAATCTGTCAATTTCGATTTCCCTCTGCTTCTCATTTTCCTAATCTTAAATTCACTTTGCTAAATTTCCCCATCCGTTTGTTATATTTTAAAGCCCTTGTGCAAAGCCATCAGCATTTCCATGTGAATTTTTTCCTAATAGACACATTTTTTTTGCATGCAAATATGCCCAATTTTTGTGTGCTACGTTCCTTAAGAGTTGCAATTTTTATGCACACCTTAAGGGTTGGAGACTGGGATGTGGGTGGCGCTGTGGGTTAAACCACAGAGCCTAGGACTTGCCGATCAGAAGGTTGGCGGTTTGAATCCCCGCGACAGGGCGAGCCCCCGTTGTTCGGTCCCTGCTCCTGCCAACCTAGCAGTTCAAAAGCACCTCAAAGTGCAAGTAGATAAATAGGTACCGCTCTGGCGGGAAGGTAAACGGCGTTTCCGTGCGCTGCTCTGGTTCGCCAGAAGCAGTTTAGTCATGCTGGCCACATGACCCGGAAGCTGTACGCCGGCTCCCTTGGCCAATAAAGCGAGATGAGTGCTGCAACCCCAGAGTCGGCCACGACTGGACCTAATGGTCACAGGTCCCTTTACCTTTTAAGGGTTGGAGAACAGCACTGCAAAATCCTGAAGATCCATTTCCAGGCTTAGACAGCCAAGGCATGAATGATGTTCCAAGTGACTAGAACAGCTGGCTGCCCATTTGTCCCCACTGTCATCTACAAATCCCAGACTATATGAAAGCCCATTGCGCATTTTGGTTGGCTCACAGTTGTTAAAACCCCTGGTGCTGAAATGTGGGCTGGAATTCTTATTTTTTCAGTGAAAACTGAAGGAGCAACATGTGTTCCGCCTTGGTTTTGTGGGCATTTTAAAAGCATAGGTCACCATCAACCCGCATGACTCAAGCAAGTGAGCAAAGCCAATTGCCACAAGAGAATGAAGGGGCAGGAGGAAACTGCAGGAAAGTTGTGCTTAGTGGAATATAGGAAGGTGCCTTATTGTCATGAATTGGCTGGATGTAGAGGAATGGTGGGAGAAACCAGCTGGGGAACCCCCAAGGGAAGAAGGCTCAGAGCCCAGGGAGTGGGGGTGAGAGAATGATGGGTGGTCACAGGGAGAAGACTGGAAAGAGGAGGAGTCGGAAGCTGAAGAGGTCACAGGGTTTAGTGAGCGGGGAGAATCTGTGGCAGACAGAAGTCTAGCATCAGAGGCAGAAGCTGAAGCAGGAGAGATGGGGGCGGGGCTAAGAAGCAGAGAAGGCTGGCTGCTGAAGAGTCGCAAGTATCTCCCCCTCCTGCTGCAACAAGCTTCCCTCTTCTCTGGTCCCCCAGAACCAGGAGAGGCATGAAAAGGGCGGAGGGGAAGTTAGCTTCACGCGGGCGCAATCTCAGATTGCTTGGGAAGGGCCCAGGAGACGAGGAGACTTAGGCAGCTCTGGGAAGGTGGGGAAAGGAGATTCCAACTAAACATATGAAAAAACTGATAGTAAGAGCTGTTCAACAGGGGAATGGTCTCTCTCGGGAGGTTGTGGACTCTCCTTCCTTGGAGGTATTTAAGCAGAAGTTGGATGGTGTCAGGATGATTGGTGGGTGCTAGAAGAGATAACAGCCCGGGACTCCAGCCAGCTTTACAAGGTTTCTTAAGTCCATTATACTATTTACAATCCGGAGCTCTTAAAAGCATGTCCTTCTTAGTCGGTGTCAGTTGCCGAGACTGGCCCCTCCTTTCGTCCTCTCCAGCATAACAACTTCCTGAAGCCTCCCCTTTTCCTTCCTCCTTTACGTAAAGAGCGAAGCCCCGGAAGTTGCTTCCCCCTCCCTGATTCATTGCTTCCTGACAACCCCTCGTCATCCTCCCTCTCTGACGAGGTGCAGCTGCTCATTATCGGAGGCTGCTCTCTATATTTCCCCAGCGTTTCCCCCTTCTCAGCCCCCATTTGTCATGGGTGCTTTAGCTGAGATGCCTGCATTGCAGGGGGTTGGACTAGATGACCATTGGGGTCCCTTCCAGCTCAACAATTCTATGATTCTATGACCTTCGATCTCCACAACCTTCAGACTTACTTGAGAAGAGCAGCTGTGGTCATTGGGCCTGGCCCTCCTGAGCGGATTCTGTTTCTTCCAGTAAAGAGTTAACTTCATGTAATCCGTGTGATTTATTGCAGGCTTGCTCACGACACTTATACAGGATCAGAGCACTGGTCCATCCAGTTCAGTACTGTCAACACTAGAGGGATTTCAAGCTGGGGATTGTTCCCAGAACTACCTGGAGATGCTGTGGATTGAACTTGAGACCTTCTACATGCGAGGCCAAAGCTCTACGGTTGAGCTACAGCCTCTCCTCCTAAACTGTGTGTGTATAGTTCCTTTGTGGCCCTAAAGGTATATCAAGCGCCAAGCCAGAAGGTGTCCAGCTGCTAAGTGTGCTGACGGCCGCTTCAATTTTGGTGTTATGCAAAAGCCTTTTCGGTGGTCCTTGGGCAGCTAAAGGAGGCCTTCCCCAGCCGTCCAGAATACAGCATCAGCTCCTCCCCCCCCCCTGAGCTGCACAGCCCCATCTTTCCTGTTGAATTCCAGATGGATGACATTTTCCTGGCTGTCGGAATCTGCTCCTGGCAGCTGCTGCAGCAGCAAGTAGCAAACATTTCTTCCTCTGAATCACAGTAAATCAGGGTTTGAGGTTTCATCGACTGAAACCTACAACCGAAAAGACTCTCTGGGCAGGAGCTGCTTTTCTGTTTTTTAAGGGGGGGGGGAGTTGGCATTCACCAAACGGAAACCATGACTTCATCCCTGAGTAAGCCAATCTGGAAAGCCCCAAGTCCCTTTGTTTGCTGGGACCAGGCCAGCCTTTGGGTCGGGACCATCAATGGATGCTCTGCTGTCACATGACATGGAATAGCCCTTTGACTTCTACATAAACCAAGTTCGAAGGGCAAAAGAAGATCCTACTGGATCAGGCTCATCTAAACGGCTTCGGTCCAGTATATCTGAAGGAGCGTCCAGTGCCGAGGGCCTTCTGCCTGGTTCCCTCACTGTGAGAAGCCATGTTACAGGGAACCAGGCAGAAGGCCTTCTCGGTCGAGTGGCGCCCGCCCAGTGGAACGCCCTCCCACCAGATGTCTAAGAGAACAACAACTACCAGGCTTGATTGATGTATTACTGTATTTTAATATTCAGTTGGAAGCCGCCCAGAGTGGCTGGGGAAGCCCAGCCAGATGGGCGGGGTATGTATGTATGTATGTATGTATGTATGTATGTATGTATAAATAAATAAATAAATAAATAAATAATATTATCCAGCATCCTGCTCCCACAGAGACTGAAAAGTTGGGGGAAACCAGGAATCAGGATTCGAGCGCAAGAGCGCTCTTCCTTCCTGTGGATTCCAGCGAGCAGCGTTCCCAAACATGGCTGCCTCCAACTCGCTTACACCTCTGAGTGTCCTGATTTTTCAGGGACAGTCCTGGAATTACAAAAGCCTTCTGATTTGAACCCGGAATGTCCCTATTTTCCCTGCCATCTTCTCCAGCTCCGAGCTCGGGGAGGAGAATGAGCTGGTGCTTGTCCTGAGTGGCGGTGGCAGCAGTGGCGGATGCCAGAGAACATCCCATGGCCTCACTATGGCCACTGCTGCCAGCCTCCTTCCTTGAGCAGCTCGTAGCAGCTGCTGGAGAGTGGGCAAGGAGGAGGAGAAGCTGCCACTGCGAAGGCCCAGCCCTGCGTGACATGCCAGGTCTGAAAGGTAGGCAGTTTTGGAGATTCCTTTTGTTGCAGACATGGGCATAGCTGTCAACTTACAGATTTGAAAATCAGGGACCAGCAGCCTCGAAAATAAGGGATCAGCAGCCAAAATAAGGGATTTTCCTAGCACAGGTATGTTCAATTTCTGAGCCCCTCCGAGCCAAAGGCAGAAAGCCCAGCCAGCAGCCAAACGAAGCCTCAAGCGGTGGTTCCCACAGCGCAGCAACCCAGCAAAGGGGATGCAGCAAGGAAAACCACCGTCACCTCTCCGCTGGGAAGCGCTGAGCAAAGGTGAGTCCCCAGGCAACACGGCCAATTTGATCGGCACAAGGCATGCAAGCTCCACCCCCCAGTTGTTCTTAGACTCCTTATTGGGTGAGCAACGCAGCCAAGCAACACAGTTGGAGTCTCCCTCCTCCCTGGCTGGCAGGAAGGGAGGGAGAGGAGCTGCTTCCTTTGAAACCCTGTAAATTTAAGGGACATCATAAATAAGGGACAGCAGCGGGACACGGCACTGGCATAAGGGACTTTCCCGCCAAATAAGGGACGGTTGACAGCTATGGACATGGGATTGTTGCGTGTCACATGTCTGTTTAAATTCCAGCACAGACTGCTGGGTCCCGTGAGCGGAACTTCCACTCTGTGTATAGCTTTTCTTTTTGTCTCCCTCTCAGAGAAGATGGCAAGGAGAAACGACATGTTTCTTTGTTCTGATTTATGTAAAATAAATCCGTCGTTTTAGTATGTATCCACAGCCTCAGCCTCTTCTCTTGTGCAGTTCACTCTGCTACGTATTGTGTGCTCCAGGCAGCAAGCTTGAGTCACTGATTTACATCGGAGCCGGAGGTTGATGAATCTCCGCAGCGTGAAGGCTGAGAGGGAGATGATCCACCTGGGGCCTAGCCAGCTGTCCTCTCAACCCCCGTATGCTGACATTCAGAGGGCAAGGGCTGCCCTGGGCATGAAGAAAGGGAGAGTCTTGATTTAAAAAGGGGGGGAAATGCTTTGCGTGTCTGCATACATACATAAGGTAAAGGTAAAGGACCCCTGGATGGTTAAGTTCAGTCAAAGGCAACTATGGGGTTGCGGCGCTCATCTTGCTTTCAGGCCGAGGAAGCCGGTGTTTGTCCACAGACAGCATTCCAGGTCATGTGGCCAGCATGACTGAACCGCTTCTAGTGCAACAGAACACCGTGACGGAAACCAGAGTGCATGGAAATGCCGTTTACCTTCCCACTGGAGTGGTACCTATTTATCTACTTGCACTGGTGTGCTTTTGAACTGCTAGGTTGGCAGGAGCTGGGACAGAGCAACGGGAGCTCACCCCGTGGCGGGGATTCAAACCGCTGACCTTCCGATCGGCAAGTCCAAGAGGCTCAATGGTTTAGATCATAGTGCCACCCGCGTCCACATACATACATAACATGGGGGTGGGGATTTCAGCCCCTATAATCCCTATCAGAAACACTTCGGGCTTTCTCATTTTAAACATCTTGTGTTTTTCTTTTTGTCAATCTACCAAAGAATAAAATAAAATAAAATCAGATCAGTTGGGGAGGGGGGAGTGAGAAACGTCCCTATTTTCATTTGAGGAATGTTGCAGGGTTTGCAGCTGCAGAGGCAGAAACTTAACCATTGCGGCTAGTAGCCATCAGTGGCTGTCTCCTCCATGAATTGGTCTGTTGTTGTTGTTTAGTTGTTTAGTCGTGTTGGTTTCTACACTTAATTTGGTTGTTCCTCTTTTCGTACTTCTGAGGGCGTTTCTTTTTCTCCTGCTGCTGTTTTGAATTGCTTTGTTGTTGTTGTTGTTTAGTCGTTTAGTCGTGTCTGACTCTTCGTGACCCCATGGACCAGAGCACGCCAGGCACTCCTGTCTTCCACTGCCTCCCACAGTTTAGTCAAACTCATGCTGGTAGCTTCGAGAACACTGTCCAACCATCTTGTCCTCTATCGTCCCTTTCTCCTTGTGCCCTCCATCTTTCCCAACATCAGGGTCTTTTCCAGGGAGTCTTCTCTTCTCATGAGGTGGCCAAAGTATTGGAGTCTCAGCTTCAGAATCTGTCCTTCCAGTGCGCACTCAGGGCTGATTTCCTTCAGAATGGATACGTTTGATCTTCTTGCAGTCCATGGGACTCTCAAGAGTCTCCTCCAGCACCAGAATTCAAAAGCATCAATTCTTCGGCGATCAGCCTTCTTTATGGTCCAGCTCTCACTTCCATACATTTCCATTCTCTCACTTCCATTCCATCGGTCTAGCCCTCTTTTAAAGCCATGTGGGTTTCACCTGTGGACACATAAGGCCATTTGATCCCTGTTCATCTTGTGAGCATATTCGGGCCATCATTTCAGAGCTCCTTCTTTTCTTTCCCTACCTGCATCACCTAGCATTGCAGTGGGGTGCACTAAGTCATAGAACCATGCTTTCGCATACAGTCGTCCAGCCCAACCCCTTGCAATGCAGGCATCTCAACATGTGGCTCCCCATCCAAATTTAAACCAGACCGGACCCTGCTTAGCTTTGCAAATGCACTGGCAGTTTTAATGCTGCACCACTAGGAGGCTTTTAAAAATAAAACCTTTATTAATTGTTCTATTGAATACCACCCTCTCTTTTTGACACAGAACCGGCTCATCCTATAGGAAGCTGGTGTAAATTAGGCTTGGATAGGTTACCCTAAACTTGGTACAGGAATTCTCTAGGAGGGATGAGCTGGCAGGTGAGTGTGGGACTGAGTTGTGAGGTTTGGGTCACATGAACCCAGCTGAATAGAATTTGGAATAGCTATGAGTTTCTCCTTGCCCCTCTACTCCCCCAGAACACCCATTTTTTGGAGGCTTAACCCAGCATAAATTACGCTGACAGCGGTGCCAACATGAATAAAATATTGGGGAGGCCAAGTGAGCCCTCGACCCCTAGAAATTGGCTCCTATGCTGTCTGATATTCCAGTGTTATCTCTGGCTGAGCGGCTTTCACTGGTGTAGCCCTGGCTCAGCTGAGAAAGCCCAAGATCCACTGAATCCAAAACCTATCCCGGTGGGTCTAGGGTTCGAATTACACTGCTGGGCAATCTAAAAATTAGTCAAGCTGCAAAGATGGAAGGTTAGGCTTTTCCAGAGGTGTGGAGCAAAGGGACTCTTCCTTTCCTTTTTTTAAATAAATCCCAAGCTGCGGCCTGCAACCCCAGAGACCTTCCTTGCCTCCCAGGCCTGCTGTTGCTGCTGAGTTCATCTGGTCTCTTTTCATAACTGCATCCACCCGCTGCCCCAGCTCAGCAGGCAGCTTGGCCTGTTTATTCAGCTGCTAGCAGTGGCGGTGCCCTGGGATCATCAATCATGTAGGTTTTGCTCTCAAGGGAATGGGGGGGGGATGTAGGGGTTGGCAGGGAAGGTTTAAACACAGGCCCTGGTTTACACATCAGCTCAGTATCTAAGAAATGCTCCCCCCCCCCGGCAAATTCAGGCTGCACAATTAAAGGCGATTTGGAGCTCTTGCACAACAAACTTGCTCCCCCTCCACCAAATTGGACTTTTTGCAGTAAGGAAAGTGATGGGGGCGGCAGGAAAACACACTGGGAAAATGAGGGATAACACTTGCTTGACGTAATGCTAGCCTCCCTGCCAACCAAATAAGAATGAAGGTTCACTAAATAGCTGTCGTCATTTAACCGCCCTGCAAATCAAAAGCGCAGGCAAATGAGGAGGAACACTCAATAAGCAGGTGGTCTGGAAACAACCGGGAATTCATTTGTCAAGATCTCCTTTGGTTTCTACACTTAATTTGGTTGTTCCTCTTTTTGTACTTCTGAGGGTGTTTCTTTTTTTCCTGCTTCTGTTTTGAATTGCTTTGTTGTTGTTGTTGTTTAGTCGTTTAGTCGTGTCCGACTCTTCGTGACCCCATGGACCAGAGTATGCCAGGCACTCCTGTCTTCCACTGCCTCCCGCAGTTTGGTCAAACTCATGCTGGTAGCTTCGAGAACACTATCCAACCATCTCGTCCTCTGTCGTCCCCTTCTCCTTGTGCCCTCCATCTTTCCCAACATCAGGGTCTTTTCCAGGGAGTCTTCTCTTCTCATGAGGTGGCCAAAGTATTGGAGCCTCAGCTTCAGGATCTGTCCTTCCAGTGAGCACTCAGGGCTGATTTCCTTAAGAATGGATGTGTTTGATCTTCTTGCAGTCCATGGGACTCTCATGAATTGCTTTACGTTTTGTTAATTATAGGGTTTATCTAATGGAATGGATTCTTCTGTATTGTGTTTATCTCTTAATCTTGGTCTTGGATGGCTTGTGCTAGAAAGGGAGGGAGAAAATATTGGAAATAAATCAATATAAATCCTCACAGCCAAGGGCCCTGGCTCCTGGGGGCCGAGGCACTTTGGGGCCCCTCAATCTTTTTTGTTTGTTTGAGGGGGCTGATCCCCCCATGTTCAATGGGCCTTGTGCGCGACGTCAGACATCGTGTGTCATTACGCACGAGTCAGGACGTCATAGAATCATAGAATCATAGAGTTGGAAGAGACCACAAGGGCCATCGAGTCCAACCCCCTGCCAAGCAGGAAACACCATCAGAGCACTCCTGACATATGGTTGTCAAGCCTCTGCTTAAAGACCTCCAAAGAAGGAGACTCCACCACACTCCTTGGCAGCAAATTCCACTGTCAAACAGCTCTTACTGTCAGGAAGTTCTTCCTAATGTTTAGGTGGAATCTTCTTTCTTGTAGTTGGGATCCATTGCTCCGTGTCCGCTTCTCTGGAGCAGCAGAAAACAACCTTTCTCCCTCCGTCTTATGGGGTCCCCTCAATCCTCTGGAGAAGCTGGTGTCTCTGCTCACAGCACCTCTGCGAGAGAGAGGTCAGATATTATCCCTGTTTTATAGATGGAGAACTAAGGGTGAGGCAGCAACTTATGAGGGACCACACAATGTTATTGCAGAGCGAGGTGGGCCATAAACCCAGATCCTGGGTTGTCATGAACTTCCAAATCTAATACATCTGTATTTTTTAACAGTATCTAATCCCAAAGCCAGCATAGGCAGAACACTTCATAATATAACTTCACATCTGGCAGGGAGAAGCTGCCTCTTTCTTTGGAATCTATTAGTAACTTATATTTCATTCTTGGCTTTCCCCCCTGCCAGATACATTTAGATATTGTTTTTTTTGCCATTCTTTAAAGTGCCCTGCCCCACTGATCATGGGTGTTGATTGAAACAAAAATGGCATTCTTGGTAACACATTCACTTTTATAGCTGATATCCTTCCCCAAAATGATAAATTCATCCTTCCCCACACCTGTAGGTTTTTATTTATTTATATTTTTTGCACTTAACCATAACCCTAGGTATTTGAACACCACTGTAATAAACTAAAATCTGCCCTTATTCCCTTATGGGGGACACAAGAGCCCTTATAGAGTCCTTTGTAGGTTCTCCATCGGTCAGAGGAAAAAAACAGAGGCCAACCAGAGAATATTGAGAGGCAAAACAGCTTGTAAGCCTGATCTTTACTGGACTGTTGCAAGAGGGTGCTCCTCTCACACGCAGGAAAGGAGGAGGACCCAGAACCAAGGTGTGTCCGCCCTTATATAGACATTTTAAATTGCCCACCTTGGAGTCAAAGACCACCCCCAGAAACATCATACCTACATCAAAAAAAGGGCAGGCTAAGGCAGAAATCTGAGTGGGTTGTTTACCTCCTGTCTGGCAAGTTACCTGTTAATGTTTACTGGATTGATAGCCTGGGGAGCCTGGCCAGTCTTTTGTAATGATAAGTACTTAGTTCCTGATCCAGGTCACAGGCTCACCCTATTCATACACAGACATACCCTTAAGACAGCATTTGTGAAAGAAAAGACAATGGGGAGGCTCTTCCATTTGCCCTTGTAGAAAAAACACCTGGTCAGCCTGGGAGTCAAAATGGCTCCATGGCTGCTCTCCTGTGCAGCTTCAGACATGTGGCCTATATATCTATGTACACCTAAAGCCAAAATCGTGAGTTCAACAGCGGGTGAGATTGCCAGTCTTTCCCCCCGGACATCTGCCCCTTTCTGTTTCTTTTAAAAAAAAAAATTGCCAAAAAAGCTGAATGTGCATAAGTTAAATGTGCTCTAATTTCTTACCTATCTGTCCCCGTCTGCTTCCTGTTACTTCCGATGCTGCCACCTCACGGCGACATATCACAAACCACCCTAATGTAATAGAACACTTGGTGTGAAATATGTCTAAAAATGTTTAGACTCTAAAAGCCTGGAGGGCTTAGGGCCAAACTAAATGAAACGTTAGGAGAACCATGATCAGATATGCATTTTTGAAAAAAAGAAGAAGTTAAAAGCAGCCACAAGAGGGAGGCTTAGTTTGGGACTGCAACACCAGAGACAGGAGAAATGTTTTAATTCTTTTCAATGTCTTGCTTTCCTGACCTAATTCTTAACTCGTGCTGCTATTTTGCCATGTGGGAAACGCCTTCAATGTACTCTGTGGGTACCTGTATGTTTTCCTTGGTAGATGCTTGTGATATTTAATATTTTATTGATTTTTGTTAAAAAGTGCAAACATGGGGGGGGTTGCTGTTTTGTTGTTTCTGTTTTAACTATTTATTTGTGCTTTTATCTCATGCCTGGCATGCTCTGGTTCATGGGGTCACAAAGAGTCGGACACGCCTAAACGCCTAAACAGCATCTCATGTTTTTATCTTGTGAATCGCCTTGAGATCTTTTGATCTTTATTAATCTTGATTATGGCCGCAGCATCAAACACCAGCCGTTTTCCTAGGCATACCCTGCCTATTTCTTTCTTCTCTGCAGAGCAGGGATGGGGAACCTGCGGCTCTCTAGGTGCTGTTGGGCTCCCAGACATCAGCCCCAGGCAGACACATGGCCAACCAGCCAGGGATGATGGGAGTTGTAGTTCCAGTAACATCTGGGCTGTGCTACAGGCTTCCCATCGCTGCTGTATAACTGTGTGTATGTGAGAGAGAGATGGAAGGAAGTAAAGGTAAAAGGACCCCTGACCATTAGGTCCAGTCGTGGCCGACTCTGGGGTTGCGGTGCTCATCTCGCTTTATTGGCCGAGGGAGCCAGCGTACAGCTTCCGGGTCTTGTGGCCAGCATGACTAAGCCGCTTCTGGTGAACCAGAGCAGCGCATGGAAACGCCGTTTACCTTCCCGCCGGAGCGGTACCTATTTATCTACTTGCACTTTGATGTGCTTTTGAACTGCTAGGTTGGCAGGAGCAGGGACTGAGCAATGGGAGCTCACCCCATTGCGGGGATTTGAACTGCCGCCCTAGGCTCTGTGGTTTAACCCATAGTGCCACCCGTGTCCCCCATGGAAGGAAGCAGTGGGGTCCTTATTTGTTGGCAAGCACAGCAAAGAAATGTGGGGGTGAATATGACTAGTGGGCCAGCTGGGGTCACCCAAGGGCCATATCCGTGCCGTGTGTCCACCTCCAGTCTGAATTCTGCCCCCTTCTTCAAAAACCGAAAAGGAAAAAGGTACATTGAGAAATGAGCGCCAGGGCTCTGGAGAAAACGGGTGGAACTTAGACATTTGGACAGTACCCTCTTGTGGACAACCCTTGGAAATGCAACATTATTGGGTCTTTTCTGCGGACCAAGCCACATAGCACCTGCTTTTCCGATGCCTTCTCCAGGATGGGTGGCCCAGAACGCTTCCTTTTTCCATTGAATGCAGTCTATTCTTTCCCTTTTTAAAATAATTATTTTGACAAAGCAACAATCACAAATGGACAAGAACAAAAACGTGCACCCCACCACTGAGACCATTCCATTGTAGCTATCCAACCTCCCAAAACCTCTTGCAGTGGTTTGACCCCTTTCCATTTTAACAGTATGAATGCCATCTAATGAGATGCCCTCGCCCCTGGATGCTCTAAGCCAGGCATAGGCAAACTTGGCCCTCCAGATGTTTTTGAGACTACAATTCCCATCATCCCTGACCATTGATCCTGTTAGCTAGGGATGATGGGAGTTGTAGTCCCAAAACATCTGGAGGGCCGAGTTTGCCTATGCCTGGTTTGCCTGGTTTGCCTGGTTGGAAGCAGAGGGAGCTTCCAAGTTGTCACTCATTTCCAGTGGGATTTCACCACGTACAGTGATACCTTGGTTCTCAAACGCCAAATGCTGAAAACCTGAAGCGTTTCAGTCTTCAAACGTTTTGCAGAATCCGAACATCCGATGTGGTTGTTGGCTATTGTTTCTGGGGCACCTGCACCAATCAGAAGCTGTGCCTTGGTTTTCAAACATTTCAGAAGTCAAACAAACTTCCGGAACGGATTAAGTTTGGCGCTTTTGTTTTTGCTATTTATTTTGCATTTCTGTTTCTGAGGCTTTTTTGGTTAATTTGTTTTTGTGACTGTGTGGAACCCAGTTTAGCTACTGATTGACTGATTGTGTGACTGTGGAAATGGATAAAAGCCATCCAAACAATTAGTGCAGGTAAGATATATTTTTTAAAAAATAAATTTTATCATCTACAATATTATCTTATTTATTTTATAGTACAATACATTGATTATTGCTTTCATTTGATGGAACAGTGGCCTCGTTCAATAGTAAAATTCATGTTAAATTGCTGTTTTAGGGGTTGTTTTTAAAAGTCTGGAACGGAATAATCCATTTTGCATTACATTCTATGGGAAAGCACGCCTTGGTTGTGGAACGCTTTGGTTTTGGAATGGACTTCCGGAACGGATTAAGTTTGAGAACCAAGGTACCACTGTACTGCCAAATTCAGGATGCGTGATTATAGTCGCTCAGGAGGCCTTGTGCGACACAAACCCACTTCCCCCCAAAGTTCCCACTTTTTGCACTCAGGGAAATCAGTGAGGAAACGCACCAGACACTGTGAGACAACAGTTGGCTTGGATGCAAAATCCCCACACCTTTCTGCCTACAAACCAGAAGGAAGGCTCACTCAATAGCCAGCATTGTCTAACCTCCCTGCAATCAAATCAGAACAAACATATCGTCTGGAAGTACCCAGAGAAGAACAGGGACTTTCCTACGCCAAATGCACCTGTATCGGCAGCTCTCTGGGGCTCTGAGAGTTAAAAGCCTGCTTGCGCCGTTCGGTGGCTCCTTTCCAAAAGAGGTTGCTGTTAAACCAAAGGTCCCCCCATTGCTCACTCTCGTTAATAGATTTCTCCCATTGATTTCTCCCTTTATTGACTATCACTTCCTTTTTCTGCAGGGGAGCTATTAGCTGGGTCGCTGATCCACCGCAACTTAAAAGGCCGTCCATTGATTGGGTTTTATTGGCGGCTCCTCCAAGTGTGTGTGTGGTGTGTGGCGCAGGAGCGTTGCTAAAGACCCAAACACCCTTGGCTAAGACGTTGGCTGCCTCCCCACCTGCTCCCGTGGCTGGCATGTGGGACTCTCCTCAGCATGGGCAGGCTGCAGGGCCGGATTTAGGTTTGATGAGGCCCTAGGCTGCTGAAGGTAATGGGGCCCTTTATATGTCCAGCTGTCCTTTGTCAACAAGAAATTGCTGCTGTTTTTTGTCTTGAATATATGGGTTAAGCCACTGAATCTAGGGCTTGCCGATCAGAAGGTCGGCGGTTCGATTCCCTGCGACAGGGTGAGCTCCCGTTGATCGGTCCCAGCTCCTGCCAACCTAGCAGTTCAAAAGCACGTCAAAGTGCAAGTAGATAAATAGGTACCGCTCCGGCGGGAAGGTAAACAGCATTTCCTGGTTCGCCAGAAGCGGCTTAGTCATGCTGGCCACATGACCCGGAAGCGGGATGAGCATAGCAACACCAGAGTCGTGCACGACTGGACCTAATGGTCAGGGGTCCAGGGGTTCGCCAGAAGCGGCTTAGTCATGCTGGCCACATGACCCGGAAGCGGGATGAGCATAGCAACACCAGAGTCGTGCACGACTGGACCTAATGGTCAGGGGTCCAGGGGTACTATATGCTATATAGTAATTTATGGACCTAAAAGGTATCTGAAGCCATTTGCACATGTTGCCCTGCAACCAGTCCATGCAGAATGTAGGCACCCTATATATAGAAAGGAGCAAACCAGTGATATTTTAGGGAGCAGGCTAGCAGGTGTGGCCCATGACTTACATCATAGGAGCCTATCCAACACAAAACACTGTTGCTGTATGTAGGTTTTATTTTATTTGTTTTTTATCTTATATTTTGGAAATGTACATCCAGTTCTTTTTTCCTTAAATTTTTTTGGGGGGGCCTAAGCTATAGCTTGTTTAGCTTATCCGTTAATCCGGCACTGGGCAGGCACCTCCAGATGGTGAAAATGTCAGGTGCCACCCTGGCACCTGCACTTGTTCGTAAGTGGCCAATAAGCAGGTGCAAAATGTGCCTGGTGGATTTCAAATGCTGGCTTTGCCCCAGGGACCTGATTGCACCTGAAAGCTACACAACCCATTCACAAATGTCTCAGTGTCAGGGGCTGGACTGAGGAGGAATAGTGGGAACCGCCGGCCCCCTCTTCCTGTACCTTCCTGAGAAGAGGAGGACAGTATAGACTTAGAACAGTGGTTTGTAGAAGGCCATAGATCAGAGGCTGCAGAGGGGAGGAGCTGGAAAATATTGGGAGAGCAGCAGGAAAAAGAAGCACCACCAAGGGAGAGACAGCCGACAGACTCAGTGTCTCTAGAAAGCATTCCTGACCTCCCTTCTCCCAGGACCCGGCATGCATTGAGAGTAGTAGAACAGAAAACTCAGAAGCAGAAAGCACAGATCAGCCGGCACAGGGGAGATGTAGAATAGGAGGGACTGAGAGGGTGGGACTTTACTTGAAGCAATGACATTATCTAAGAGAGACTGCAGTCCTTAGTCTCCCTCTGTGAATACTGAATAAAATACCATGGTACGAACGTCTTGTTTCCCCATTGTGATGGCCTGGGACTCAGGCTCGGACTCAGAACCAGAGGAGACTCCATCTGCACCGGATCCTTTGCCTCAAGCATCATCTGAACCTAGTCTGGGGCCTGATCCTGAAGAGTCCCAGTCTGTACAGATTCCCCTGCAACAAGCACCAGCTGGGCCAAGTCAGGGGCCTGAGCTTGTCCTGGCTCCAGATGCAGGGATCACCTTGTTGCCTTCAGCTGGGCCATCACTTACAGCTGCTCCACTACCGGTTGGGTCAGGGGAGGCTGAGGCGGCTCCTGGGTCTAGTAACCCACCGACGTCTCCCGAGCTGCAGAGACTAAGGTCTGAGAGAAGGAGAGACCTGAGTACTTGCGGGAGGGGTGCTCACCTTCGGGCAAAACAGGGAGGTGAGGCGCCGGGGGATCAGGACCGGCCGTTACCCCGACAGAGATAAAAGGCTGTTGGTGGCGGGAGCAACATTGCTGTATGCTAGATCCTGCCTGAGATCCTGTACCTGTCCTTGCCTGGTTTTCTGCCTCATGTCCCGCCTTGGCCCTGTCGGACTGACTCCCAGCAGAACCTATGGATTCTGGACCAGTCCTGGACCGCGTTTCACAGGTTACCCCCGGGCCCAGCACACCCATTTCTGGCTGCCAGCCGTGAGGGAGGGGGATCAGATTCCCTGAAGCCTTGACACTCAGGGAGTTAGGATCTGCCCTGGTTTGGTGGGTCAGATCAAAAGCCCTCAGGAGTGGCACACCTGCTGCTCCCATGATGCTATCCAGCAAGGTCTGATTAGTGGTGTCCACCCATTTTGTGTTTGTCCTCAGCAGTTGGCCACTAAGGATATACTGCCTTGACAAATGGAGATCAAATGTCTATCTTTTCCCTCAAAAAACATTGAGGAAAAACCTCAGAAATGGTATGGGGTGTTGTTGCGATCACACAAGGTCGCCGGACGTTTAATGGTCTATTGATCCCTGTGCCACCACTGTGCTCGCTTCCCCGCTGCCACCAACCCATTACTCTCGGGTACACACTGAGTCCAGACAGTTGTTAAAATTAAACCAAATAAACAAGTTTATTTTACAAACATTAACAAATTTATGATTTCTCCGATAATATTCCTGTCAGTATCTTAACTTTAGTTTCTTTGCCGGCCTTTACCTTCCTAATACCTTCTGACTGATTATCTCAACTGTTTGACTGACTCCTCTTAACAAATTCTCTCACTCTCTCACACCAGACTAGCCCAACCCAACCCAACCCAACCCAACCCACAGACTTATCTTCTCTGTCTCTTTTAACTCCAGGCTGTCTTCTCAACCACCTTAACTCTAACTCCTCCAAAAAACCCCTCTATGCTTAAAACTTTATACAGTGATACCTCAGGTTAAGTACTTAATTCATTCCAGAGGTCCGTTCTTATTTTTTTTTTATTTTTTTAAAAATAATTTTTATTAATTTTCAACAAACAAAAATACAAACAAAAAATATAACCTGACTTCCCCAAACCTCCCCTTCGCTGCATCCTTATTTTATCAGTTTTTTTAGCATTCTTTCATCCAATTCTTAAATATAATTCTTATTAAAGTTTATCAAACTCCAATTTTACAACTGTAATTCCTTGTGTCTAATCCCTTGACATCTTAGCATTCCATAATATTACAAACGTCCTTAAGATAAATTTTAAATTTTTCCCAGTCCTCTTCCACCGACTTTCTCCTCTGGTCTCGAATTCTGCCGGTCATCTCCGCCAACCCCATAAATTCAGTCACCTTGGTCTGCCATTCTTCCAGAGTAGGTAGTTCTTGCGTCTTCCAATACTTTGCCAGAAGGATTCTTGCTGCTGTCCAGAGGTCCGTTCTTAACCTGAAACTGTTCTTAACCTGAAGCACTACTCTAGCTAATGGGGCCTCCTGCTGCCGCCACGTGATTTCTGTTCTCATCCTGAAGCAAAGTTCTTAAGCTGAGGCACCATTTCTGGGTTAGCGGAGTCTGTAACCTGAAGCGTATGTAACTCGAGGTACCACTGTACACAGTTAACTCTGCCCCTTGGGTTCCCATTGGTTAGTCGTTTTACAATTAGTTAACCCTTTCCTTATCAACCCAGTATGAGGTTACACACCTAGGAGGGCAAACGCGACAGGTGTTTTACTGAATAGACCACGTTTGGAGTCAAGAGTGTTTAATTTTTGTTATTTATTGACCCCACATCCTACTTCACCAAGGCTCATCTTCTGACGTGCCCCAATCCATCAGCCTCCCTTCCCTGCACAGCCAAAGCACAGATTTAATCACACACAGTACACAACCTTTAGAACTATCGCAGAATCACAGAGTTGGAAGGGACCACGAGGGTCATCTAGTCCAACCCCCGGCAATGCAGGAAAGTTTTTAAGTGTGTGACGTTGTATTGTATTTTTCCTATTTTTGGTTGGGAGCCGCCCAGAGTAGCGGGTGAGCCCATAATTGGGGTGAACCTTTACAACAGCAGTGACAGGGGATAAAATGGTAGGCGAGACAGCGCTGAGTTAACAACAGAAGTGGGGAGGCAAACCATTGTCTCTATTCAGACCCAAATGAATAGTTGAACTTCTGGATTGATTGTAGTTCCGTAGTAGTAGTAGTAGTAGTTGTTATTTGAATTTATATGCCACCCTATACCTGGAGGTCTCAGGGTGGTTCTCAGAAAAGATCACAATATATAAAATCAAAATAAAAACCAAAACCCAATAATACCCCCGCAAAGAACCACATTTTAAAAGGGCATAGGATGTAAATCAGATCAACCAAAGGCCTGGTTAAAGAGGAACGTTTTTGCCTGGCGCCTAAAGGTGTATAATGAGGGCACCAGGCGAACTTCCCTGGGGAGAGCATTCCACAGAGGGGGAGCCACTGCAGAGAAGGCCCCGTTCTCGTGTTGCTGCCCTCTGGACCTCTCAGGGTCCACACGAAGGAGGGCCACAGAAGATGATCTCAGGGTCCGGGTAGGTTCATATGGAAAGAGGAGGTCCTTGAGGTATTGCAGTCCTGAGCCTTTTTTTTTTTACGAATAAAACTTTATTTAGAATTCAACAATAATAAAGAGGGGGGGAAACCATGGTGGTCGCTACATCAGATCATGACAGTCAACCAATTTAAACATTTTATAAATACTATTAAAGAAGTTACATAGCATCACTTTTAATTTACTGAGGTTTTCATAATACACTTTTATCTCTTTGTCTTTTTCATAGCATATCGAAAAGAGAAAGACCAAGAGAGGAAACACAAAAAGAAAGAGAGAAAAGGAAGAAGAAGGGAGGGGGTGGAGGTAAGGGGAAAAGAAAGAGGGAGGAAGAAAGAGAGAAAAATAAATAAAAATAAAAATAAAGCAAAACAAACATATTTGACTTCCGATTAGACCCATTGTATTATTATTTCTACAGTTTTTCCAAACACAGTTACAAATTATTATATTTCTTTCTTTGTTTTCATCATATGTCCAGAAAAACATTATATTTGTTGTTTTACAAGGATCATTCTGTTTCTGCCAGGAGATGCTTGCTATTGTAATACTTTCCCAAATATTCTTTAAAGATTTTCCTGAGCCATTTAAGCTTAGTTTCATGCAGGAGTTTCTCTTTAAAGCACCCTTTTCAAGTATGTCCACCGTTAAGATCAGCCATCCTGGCAGATTGCAGTGTTCTACTGATTTATGAATCCCTGCTAGATTTGCGTCTGTTGATTTGTTTGCATAGGGTCCAGTCGCTTTGTCCTGTGTAGAATGCTATGGCTAGCAGATGACGCCATATATCACTTTGGAAGGTATTGACTCAACAGCCTTTATTGTCAACAGGCTTCCAGATCCCAGGCTAAATCCGTAAGGCTGTAGAAGGCAGCGTTTCGCCTGTCGTTGAATATATATCTTGAAAGATATGGGTCTCTTTTGACACCTCTTGCTCCCTCCCCTTTGCCCCACCTCCAACAGCCAGGCAGAAATCCCGGAGGTTTTTTTGTTTTTTTGTAAAGTCACTGCTCTTAGTTCAATTTCCTCCTGTCTAATTAGGCGGTGCTTCCTTTGAGCCAAGGCTCATTTCCAGAGCGGACTTAATTCCGATAGCAGGGAACAGATCACAAGCTGCATTTTGATACTATCTGGACCTCCCCTCGCCCTGTGGGCCAGGTGGAGCGACTCAGTGCACGGGCTGCTTAAGAACAGCATTAATTTATTTTTTAAAATCAAACAACTAACTCTGCCTACCGTATTTTTCGCTCCATAAGACGCACCTAGTTTTTAGAGGGGGAATGCAAGAAAAAAAATATTCTTTAAAGGGAGCGCTGAGCAGAGCCTGTATGCATGCCAGGTTCTGCTCAGCGCTCACTTTCACGAGCCGCGTGGAGCGTGTGTGCGGCGCTTGCAAGCTTTTCCCCAAGGAGGCAGAAGGGCAGCCCGTCACTGACGGGCTGCCCGTCTCCCTCCTCAGGGAAAAGCCCCCAAGAGCCGCACACACGCTCCACGCAGCTCTTTATGATAATAATAATAATTTATTATTTGTACCCCACCCATCTGGCTGGGTTTCCCCAGCCACTCTGGGCGGCTTCCAACAAAAGATTAAAAATACATTAAGACATCAGTCATTAAAAACTTCCCTAAACAGGGCTGCCTTCAGATTTCTTCTAAAATTCAGGTAGTTGTTTATTTCCTTGACATCTGGTGGGAGGGTGTTCCACAGGGCGGGCGCCACTACCAAGAAGGCCCTCTGCCTGGTTCCCTGTAACTTTGCTTCTTGCAGTGACGGAACCGACAGAAGGCCCTCGGCACTGGACCTCAGTGTCCGGGCTGAACGACGGGGGGCTGAGGCCATTTAGGACTTTAAAGGTCAGCACCAACACTTTGAATTGTGCTCAGAAATGTACTGGGAGCCGATGTAAGATTTTCAGGACCAGTGTTATGTGTTCGGCGGCCACTCCCAATCACCAGTCTCACTGCCTCATTCTGGATTAGTTGTAGTTTCCGGGTCACCTTCAAAGGTAGCCCCACGTAGAGCGCATTGCAGTAGTCCAAGCGGGAGATAACCAGAGCATGCACCACTCTGGCAAGACAGTCCGCAGGCAGGTAGGGTCTCAGCCTGCGTACCAGGTGGAGCTGGTAGACAGCTGCCCTGGACACAGAATTGACCTCCACCTCCATGGACATCTGTGAGTCCAAAATGACTCCCAGGCTGCGCACCTGGTCCTTCGGGGGCACAATTACCCCATTCAGGATCAGGAATATGATATAGAAAGTGTTTGCCTGAGCCAGACCCACCTCACTCACCACCAATGAGCCCCCCCAAACCCCTCCTGCACCAGGTGGTAGGTAGCATGCCCTTTTCCCTCTCCACCATTACCTCAAGGGATGAGATCATGCCCTGGGACCTCTGCAGCCTCAGCCACCCCTTGTTCAGTCCTTTTGGGGTTTTCTACCCAAGTGCCCTCGCGGGTGAAGCGGACCCCTGCAGTTAGCAGGACTGCACCCTCCTCCACTCACCAGTTGGTGAGCAAAGGGTTCGAGCCTGCTGACTTTTGCTCTACGCAAGTCTTTGCCTGCTGAGACCAGGCACGTGCAGCCAAAGAAGAGCGTGGGACTGTTTAAAAGCCCTTTTGCAAAGAACCCTGTACAGTGGAATCTTGGGTTGCGAACGTGATCCGTGCGGGAGGCACATTCGCAACCCGCAGCACCGCGTCTGTAAACGCATGGATTGCAATTTGGCGCTTCTGCGCATGTGCAAAGCATAATTTAGTGCTTCTGCACTAAATTCTGGTACTTCTGGGTTCAGTGCAGTGTGCAACCCAAAAACGCATAACCTGAAGCGTCTGTAACCTGAGGTACCACTGTGCCGCTCTTTACAGAGGCTGCCTGCTTACCACTCCTAATCCCAGATATTTGACAGGCCCAGATAGTTCCTTGCGCCGCAGCCCAAAACAGGATCATAGAGTCATAGAGAATCATAGAATTGGAAGAGACCACAAGGGCCATCGAGTCCAACCCCCTGCCAAGCAGGAAACACCATCAGAGCACTCCTGACATATGGTTGTCAAGCCTCTGCTTAAAGACCTCCAAAGAAGGAGACTCCACCACACTCCTTGGCAGCAAATTCCACTGTCAAACAGCTCTTACTGTCAGGAAGTTCTTCCTAATGTTTAGGTGGAATCTTCTTTCTTGTAGTTGGGATCCATTGCTCCGTGTCCGCTTCTCTGGAGCAGCAGAAAACAACCTTTCTCCCTCCTTTATGTGATACCCTTTTATATATTTGAACATGGCTATCATATCACCCCTTAACCTCCTCTTCTCCAGGCTAAACATGCCCAGCTCCCTTAGCCGTTCCTCATAAGGCATCGTTTCCAGGCCTTTGACCATTTTGGTTGCCCTCCTCTGGGTGATGGATGATTCACGGCTGATTCAACCAGTCTCAGTCAAAGCCCGGATCCACTCAGATCCCCCTGATTCTGTCTAGGATTGGGGCGTCAGCCAATCCAGTGCACAGGCCAATTAGTTTCCTGACAAATTTGGTTCAAAACCAGCACTTGATTCAAAGCCTCATCTGAAGAGGTGTTGAAATGCACACAGTTTGGAACAATTTAGTCCTCCATCTTGATACAAAATGGCCCCCAGTGGTTTACAAGGTGTGACTGGAAAGTTCAGTGAATGGTCACAGAAATCGGACAGCGAGAAATGTTCGAAAATACAATAGGCATCAGAAACCCATGAAATGCTCACAATTGTGTACGGAGATGAAGCTGTAACTCGAAAGACAGTGTATGAGTGGTTTAAGGCGTTTCCATGAAGGGCGGCAAACCATCGAAGATGACCCTCAGTCTGGCAGACCGTCGACGAGCAGAACGGAGGCAAATGTCAACAGAGTTTGTGAGTTATTGATGCTTGATCAGCGTTTGTCCATCCGAATGATGGCGGAAGAATTGCATAGTCCGCGTGAAATTGATACTGAGGTTACTGAGTTGTCCCACCCTCCATGTTCTCCCGATTTGGCCCCACTGGATTTCTTTCTTTTTCCAAAACTGAAATCTGCACTGAAAGGGCACAGATTTCCCAACATTTCACACGTCCAAGCTGCTGTGACGAGGGAACTGAAAGCAGTACGAAAAGAGGACTTCTCCAGAAGTTTCCAACAGCTCTGAGAACGCTGTCAACAGTGCATTGTATCAGAAGGGGCCTGATTTGAAGGCTTGTAAGGCATGTATGTTTGAATGTCTCTCGCTGTCTGATTTCTGTGACCATTCACCAAACTTTCCGGTCGCACCTTGTACAAACATAGACCCGAACTTGCTCCTCAGACTCAGGAACTGTTGCCGTTTGGAACAGTTTGGTCTGTCACTTTTATAGCTGCCTCTTGTGCCAACTCTCAGCATCCTCAGATTACAGTTCCCGGGACTCTGTAGAAGCCATGACTGTTGAAAGTGGTGTAACACTATCTTAAATGTATGAGACCAGAGCTACAATTCCCAGGAAACCTTAATGAACTACAATTCCCAGGACTGTTTGGGTGAAATCTTGTACTTTAACTGTATGGTGTATACGCAGTCTCTCTCTCTCTCTGTGTGTGTGACAAAATGGTCCTTTTACTCTTCTGTGTGTACATTACTGTACTTTCTAACAAGCCCCCCCCCTTCAGCCACGGTGATTTTTCCCTTCCTCGCCTTCGCACTTCCTGAGCCACGGCCATTTACTGCTCTGCTGCCCCTGCCCCCAGTCCAATCTTACAAGATGGCAATCAATTAACGGCGCACTCCATCACAATAAAACCATTGCCCACCCTGAGATAACTCTTTTTAATTGTTTTCTTACATTATAACATTTTGAGAGAAACTTCGGCGGCTGTAAGTTATGGCATTTAATCTCTCAAAGTGCTAAGAATTTAATGGCTTCCTTCCTGCATGCAAAGTGCCCCCAACACGATTCCCACTCGGAAAATTATATCTATATAAAAGGGGGGACTTGGGAGGAATAGTAAGAGGTGGCGCCCTGCAGTCAAAGGGGCATCAGAGTGGGGAAGGGCGCTGGGCTTGGAAGCGCCAAGGGGGCACGTCACACACTTGTGGGGACCCCAAACTCTGGATTCCCACGATGGCGATGGTGCTGAGCTCTCGTATTTTATTGCAGGGGTGCGGGTGGGAATATATTGCCTTGCAATATGTTATCGGCAGTGCCTGGTGCTCGATGGTACTGGTAGGGCAGAAAGCAGGAAGACTCTAAGTTGGCAGAACCAAAGACAGGCTGTGGTCTAAACCACTGAGCCTCTTGGGCTTGGCGATCAGAAGGTCAGCAGTTCTAATCACCGCGATGGAGTGAGCTCCCGTTGCTTGGTCCCAGCTCCTGCCAACCTAACAGCTCGAAAGCACACCAGTGCAAGTAGATAAATAGGTACCACTGTAGTGGGAAGGTAAACAGCGTTTTCGTGCACTCTGGTTTCTGTCACGGTTTTCGGATACACCAGTAGCGGTTTAGTCCTGCTGGCCACAGGACCCGGAAAGCTGTCTGTGGACAAACGCTGGCTCCCTTGGCCTGAAAGTGAGATGAGCACCGCAACCCCAGAGTTGCCTTTGACTTGACTTAACCGTCCAGGGATCTTTTACCTATTATTATTATTATTATTATTATTATTATTATTATTATTTTACCTCTCTTGAGTTCTGCAAGGGGCAAAGATAATACTAGGGAGGATGATGCAGACAGCCAGGGACTCCCCTTGCTGTATTGCTTGGAAGTAAGAAGCCAGGTAAGAGGGACCGCGGGTGGCACTGTGGGTTAAACCACAGTTCCTAGGACTTGCCGATTGGAAGGTCGGCGGTTCGAATCCCCGCGACGGGGTGAGCTCCCGTTGTCGGTCCCAGCTCCTGTCAACCTAGCAGTTCGAAAGCACCTCGCAGTGCAAATAGATAAATGGGGACTGCTTTCTAGCGGGAAGGTAAACAGCGTTTCCGTGTGCTGCGCTGGTGCTGGCTCGCCAGATGCAGCTTCGTCACGCTGGCCACGTGACCCGGAAGTGTCTTCGGACAGCGCCGGCTCACGGCCTCTTGAGCGAGATGAGCGCGCAACCCTAGAGTCAGTCACGACTGGCCCTGACGGGCAGGGGTACCTTTACCTTTACCTTTTAAGAAGGCAGGTGGGGAAAGCAAGTTTGGTGAGGTGGTGCCCCATTTACCCTCATGGTAATTTACCCTTGATTATTAACAGTTCTTCAAAACCAGCCCAAGCTGTGCTTGAAAAGACAGGTTGTACATTACACATACCCGCCAATATTTCTCCCAAGAAAATAGGGACATCCTATTCTATTATTATTATTATTATTATTATTATTATTATTATTATTATTACAGTGGTACCTCGGGTTACATACGCTTCAGGTTACATATGCTTCAGGTTACAGACTCCACTAACCCAGAAATAGTATCTCGGGTTAAGAACTTTGCTTCAGGATGAGAACAGAAATCGTGCTCCGGTGGCACGGCAGCAGCAGGAGGCTCCATTAGCTAAAGTGCTGCTTCAGGTTAAGAACAGTTTCAGGTTAAGAACAGACCTCTGGAACGAATTAAGTACTTAACCCGAGGTATTATTATTTTACTATTTCTACCCCGCCCATCTGACAGGGTTGCCCCAGCCACTCTGGGTAGCTTCTGGCATATATAAAAAACATAGTAAAACATTTTTTTAAACTTCCCTATACAGGGCTGCCTTCAGATGTCTTCTAAAGGTTGTCTAGTTACTTATTTCCCTGGCTCAGGGTGTGTGTGTTGCATAACTCCATACCCTCCAACATTTCTCCGATGAAAATAGGGACATCCTAAGGGAAAGCGGGACATTCTGGGATCAAATCAGAAACTGAGGCGGCTTCTGTAAATCCAGGACTGTCCCTGGAAAATAGGGACACTTGGAGGGTCTGATTACATGGCGTGGTGATGTTCAGGCAGCTATATTTACATTTACATGACCGGATTGCTGAAATGCACTCTCTTTGGGTGTCTGTCGCGCCTTGTGCGGAAGCTGCAGTTAGTGCAGAATGCTGTGGCACAATTGTGGACAGGAGCGAGGCCTTGTCAGCATAGAACCCTTGTGTGCAGAGATCTGCACCGGTTTCCGATTTACCACCGAACCAAGCTCAAGGTTATCATAGTGTATAAAGCCCTTAAGAACTTGGAGCCAGTTTGCCTATGAGACCGCCTTACCCCATTGTGTGCCCACTGGCTGTTTTGACTGGCAGAACTGGCACTTCTACGGGTGCCAGGTTCCTATTCCGCCTTTGCAAGAACTCAGCCATTTCTTGTGGCGGTACCTGCACTTTGGAACTCCCTGCCAATGGAAATTGAGCAGGGGCCTTCGCTGCACTTTTCCCAGTGCCTGCTAAAAATGTTCGCGTTTAAACAAGCGTACCCAGATGCTTAGAAAGTTGAGGCAATTTTAAAGTTTTAGTTTTTATTTAAAAATCTTTTCTGTGTTTTAAAGCACGGCAGTGATTCCCCCCCCGCCCCGCTCTCGATGTTCTTGCTTTAGCTTTTCGTAAATGGCTTGGAGGTTTTCTTACAATCACGCAGTACATACAATTTTATGGAATAAAACAAACAAAAAAAAAAATACAGTGGTACCTTGGGTTAAGTACTTAATTCGTTCTGGAGGTCTCTTCTTAACCTTAAACTGTTCTTAACCTGAAGCACCACTTTAGCTAATGGGGCCTCCTGCTGCCATACGATTTCTATTCTCATCCTGAGGTAAAGTTCTTAACCTGAGGTGCTATTTCTGGGTTAGCGGAGTCTGTAACCTGAAGCCTATGTAACGCGAGGTATCATTGTAAATCCAGGGTGGGGGACTTTATGCCTGGGTCAGGCCTCCCTGCCTGACCCTTAGGACTTTTGTCCAGGCCACACCCACTCCCTAAGCCCCACCCCTAAAGGCCTTTTTCTACATCCTCCTAGCCGGTTTTTTGCTCAAATTGCAATGTGCTCTTGATCTGTGATACTACTTCTTGCTTGCATTGGTGTTTACAGAACATCTGACTGAACATCAGTTACTGTACAAAGGGAAATCTCATCTCTTTTGTTCCGCCTGGCCCCACCCACACCAGAATGCGGCCCCTAGAAGTTTGCCAACAGGGGCATACAGCCCTGGTTTGCATGGGGTCACGTTGGAGACCAGACGTATCCCCACATCCTGAGCTTCAACTCCTAGAATAATACAATGGTACCTCGGGTTAAGTACTTAATTCATTCCGGAGGTCCATACTTAACCTGAAACTGTTCTTAACCTGAAGCACCACTTTAGCTAATGGGGCTTCCTGCTGCTGCCGCGCCGCCGCTGCACGATTTCTGTTCTCATCTTGAAGCAAAGTTCTTAACCCAAGGTACTATTTCTGGGTTAGTGGAGTTTGTAACCTGAAGCGTATGTAACCTGAGGTACCACTGTAATGCACTCAAGTTCTCTGAGTGTGGATCCTTGCAGAACCATAACAGTACTGCCCACCACACGAGAAAGAAATGTTTGCAGGATTCAGGGAACTCACACACAGCCTAGATAGATGCAAAAAGGGGGGGAGAGCCTCTAAGGTTGTGCCCCCCCCCCAAAACAGAGAAGTGCGCATGCTGATCAGCCCCAGAATGCAGCCTGGGAACGGAACGAGTATTCTCGAAAAGGGCATGATTGGGACCCGGAGAGGGAGAACAACAACATTTTGTTGCAGGTCTCACTTGTGCACATTCCGCAGCCCCCCTTCATTTCTCCTGCAAGACCTGCCCATTTTCACTTGCGGTTGCACTGCTATGTGTGTTAGTTTTCCGAGTCCTTCAACAACAGGGCAGCATGAGGACCTGCCCTCAGGCAGTGCACACATTCCTTGCCAATTGCACTTGCCATAAGGAATGTGACTGTGCAGAAGCCTGCTGAATATTGCTTTGGCACTGAACACAACCTCTCTCCCTGCATGCATGCATGCCTGCACCATTCTGCAAGCCCCTTTTCACTTTCAGTTATACATTGCATTTCTTCTGAAGCTCTGTACTCCCCTGGCGTGCAGCCATGGCTTTGCGATGGGACCGTCAGCAATATTTTTAAAATTGAAGTGTTAAACAGCAACCCCCCCCCCCAAACCTCCTATATGCCATTTTGCGGGAGGCAGTGGAAGACAGGAGTGCCTGGCGTGCTCTGGTCCATGGGGTCACAAAGAGTCAGACACGACTAAATGACTAAACAACAACAACAATATGTCATTTATTTGTACAGTGGTACCTTGGGTTACATACGCTTCAGGTTACAGACTCCGCTAACCCAGAAATAGTACAGGTTAAGAACTTTGCTTCAGGATGAGAACAGAAATCGTGCTCCGGCAGCACAGCAGCAGCAGGAGGCCCCATTAGCTAAAGTGGTGCTTCAGGTTAAGAACAGTTTCAGGTTAACAACGGACCTCTAGAACGAATTAAGTACTGAACCCGAGGTACCATTGTACTCTGCTATTCTCTGCTTTACCGTGTCTCAAACAATTTGCAGTACGGTGGTACCTCGGGATGCGAACGGGATCCGTTCCGCAGCCCTGTTCACATCCCAAAGCAAATGTAACCTATGTCCGCGCATCTGCGCGTGTCACGTTTCGTCGCTTCTGCGCATTTGCGTGGCGTCATTTTGACGGTCTGCGCATGCACGCGTGACAAAACCCGGAAGTAACACGCTCCGTTACTTCTGGAAAGCCGCAGAGCACAACCCAAAAATGCTTAACCCGAAGCATATTCATCCCGAGATATGACTGTACAGTGGTACCTTGGTTCTCAAATTTAATCCATTCTGGGAGTCCATTCAACCCCCGAAACGGTTCGAAAACCAAGGAGCGCTTTCCGATTGGCTGGAGCTTCCTGCACTCAAGCGGAAGCTGCTTCGGACGTTCGGCTTCTGAAAAACGTTTGCAAACCGGAACACTCACTTCTGGGTTTGCGGTGTTCAGGAGCCGATTTGTTCAAGAGCTAATAGCTCTTGATAGTTTGACTATCAAGGTACCACCGTAATGCCCTATGTAGCTCTTGGCATCTGTCGGTCTTGAGAGACAATAGAGTGCACATCCAGGGACAAAGTCGGACCGGTGCAGAATCACAGCACCTGCTGTGGCTGCAATAACTCATAACTACTGTTTCCCACATTGTTTCTGCTGCATTAGTAGCCCTGAAGTGACCTCCCCGGGGCGCAAACCTGGGCAGTGTGTTTGGAGGTCCTGGGCTGCCCAGACAACAAGACGCCGCCCCCCCCCCCAGCCTCGCTGATGCAGTCCAAAGGAAAGCAGAGAAATATGTGTGGCACCGGCTTGGCTGCAGGAGTTGCCAGAAGGAGGCGTACAAGGTGCCACCCAACCGTCTTGAGGTCTCCACTAAGATGTCTATGATATATGATCAAAACAAAACAAATTCCTTCCAGTAGCACCTTAAAGACCAACTAAGTCAGTTCTTGGTATGAGCTTTCGTGTGCATGCACACTTCTTCAGATACACTTTGTTTTGACTATGGCAAAACTTTGTTTTTGACTATGGCAAAACTTTGTTTTGACTATGGCAGACCAACACGGCTACCTATCTGTAACTATGATATATGATGATATTCATGAATGACTGAATTCAGGGTGTATGAGCAATGGTAGCTCTGGGAAGGGAATAAAAGGTAAAGGTAAAGGTACCCCTGCCCGTACGGGCCAGTCTTGACACTTCCGGGTCACGTGGCCAGCATGACAAAGCTGCATCTGGCGAGCCAGCGCAGCACACGGAAACGCCGTTTACCTTCCCGCCAGTAAGCGGTCCCTATTTATCTACTTGCACCCGGGGGTGCTTTCAAACTGCTAGGTTGGCAGGCGCTGGGACCGAGCAACGGGAGCGCACCCCACTGCGGGGATTCGAACTGACCATTCAATCGGCAAGCCCTAGGCGTTGAGGCTTTTACCCACAGCGCCACCCTCCTTAACAAACCTCAGCTCTCAGGTTTGTTAAGCACCCTTAACAAACCTCAGCTCTCAGGATTACCTGGGGGGATGCCATGGTATGATATTGACTTAAATATATGGCATGAATGTGGACCTGTTTACTGAGCACAAACCCTGTAACAAGTCAAATGGGCCCATGTATTCATAATTATACACTGGTACCTCAGGTTAAATACTTAATTTGCTCCGGAGGTCCATTCTTAACCTGAAACTGTTCTTAACCTGAAGCACCACTTTAGCTAATGGGGCCTCCTGCTGCTGCCATGCCACCGGAGCACGATTTCTGTTCTCATCCTGAAGCAAAGTTCTTAACCCGAGGTACTATTTGTGGGTTAGCAGAGTCTGTAACCTGAAGCGTATGTAACCCGAGGGACCACTGTATACTGTATTTTTCCATGTATAACACAACCCGTTTTGGGACTCCAAATGAAGAAATCCCCCATATGCACTATCTGTGTATAAGACGACCCCCAATTTTAAACTTGAAAAACAAACAAACAGGGAAAATATATAGCTTTATACATGGAAAAATACGTTATTTTATTGTAGTAGCCTGATGTGGCACTTTGCAGTAAAGGATAAGGAGTAAAATAAAGTGTATGTGGAAAGAAATATTGAAGCTCCTTTGTTTTAAAAAGTGGCATAAAAGGCTTAAAAAGCCAACATTATTAACTATTATTATTTATTAATAATAATCAATTCAGCCTTTAGAATATGCAGCATAAAGGGATCTCCCCACCTTTAAACTGCACCTTCCCTACTAGAAAATCTCCTTCCAGCAAACCTGAAATCCCTAAATAAAATCCCTCTAACTCACTTTTTAAAAGAGGAAGCTCGTTTAGACAAAACTTTCCCAAATGCCTAGGTATAATCTATGATATAGATTAGTTTCCTTTTATCTACTTGATTCCTGCCACCGTCACCACGCCTCGCCTGAGGACGGGCGTAAAGGGGGAGGTAAACCGATCTCAATTCCTTTACAAACGCAGCAACAGAACCAGTTTGAGGCCTAGAGGAAAGGCGGGAGCAGCCGGCTCTACCGCAGCAGCCCAACCAACGTGCTACAACGTTTCCCTCCTTCCCCAGCCTTTTATGAATGAACTTTGGGCGCTCTTGTGCTTCTTTTTTTATGAATGGGAGTTCCAGCCGTGAATGAATCTTAGAGCAGCTCGCGCGGATTGGTTCGGGGCGCTCAAGCCACGCCCCTCCCCGGCCGGATAAGGGAGACGCGGAGCCTTGATTGGCCGAGCGTGTCCCCCGCCCGAGGCGGGGGGGATCCCGCCCCTCCCGCTCCTCCATTCACAAAGTCAATGAAACAAAGAGAAACAGAAAAGAGTCTGTTTCTGTGAAAGAGGAAACGACTCCCGGGCTGGAGGCGGGAGCAACCTTACTCGGCGCCGTCCCACGAGAAGTAGCGTAGCTCTGTTATCGAGGATCAGCTGCCCTGCGGTGGGGGCCGACTGCAAAGACCTGGACTGACCACCCCCCCCGCTACTCTTTTTCCAATCTCAGGTGAGGGCAGTGCTTTTTTTTGCTAAAAAAATATTAAGGGTTACTCTCATTTTGACTCCAGAAAATCACCATTTTATAGTTCAGATCGGGGAAAATAAATACAGCAAATGGACAAACGTACAAAGATTCACCAAAGGTTTAGGGGTATGCTTACCCCTGCGGCCCCCCCCCCCGAAAAAAAGCACTGGGTGAAGACGCGGGGAAAATAACTTTTTAAGGCAAATTGGGGTGGCGATGTCGCCTCACGTCGCAGAAGTGTTTTTTTTTTTTTTTTTTTTTTTTTTTTGGTAAATTATACCGGGGAGGAAAAGGACGTGGGAACTAGCTCTGTGGCCTAGTCCGGGAGGGAGCTGATTTTTGGATAGGGTGTCAGAATGTAGGAAAGATCCGGGGAGGGTGAGGGAGGGAGGCGGGTAGCCAAAGGAAAGGGAGGCAAATAGAAAAGGGGACTGCGTGACCAGGGGCGGGAGACTTTCCCCACGCGACCCTGATGCGTGTCTACTCGGTCTCGCTGGGTCCCGTGGGGCTTACTCCCAGGTAAGCGGGCACAAGCGTGCAATCTTAGGCTAAGAAAAGCGAAGGAAGCCGGTTTTGAGGAAAGCTGGGTTTTGAAGTGAGGGTGGGGGGCGGGTGTTGAAGTCAACATGGGGAGGGCGCATAGCAATCCCGCCCCCCCCGGGGGTGGGAATAAAAGTCAGTAAAGTAAGCAAAGAGAAGAGGCTAGGAAAGGGGTGCGGGGGGGGGATGGGGGGGAAGAGATTAGGAAATGCCCATACTCCTCTCTGTTGAGCACCCTCTTCCTCTGCAGGGGGTCTTTCCTCTTCAATTTGTGGAATGTGGGGAGAGGACGTGCCCCACTTGGGTATTTCTGCTTGTAGCAGTAAAGAGAAGGTCATGGAAGGGGCTGTAATTCCCCCCCCCCTTTGTCATCACCACATTCGGAGCAACCACATAATATCACCTGTCTATATGCAATTCTACGATCCTTGTGTTTTGCTCCGCGTGTCCTGACTGCTATGGGTGCTTTTGGTACTGTACCTGTTTGTTTCTCCTACATTCAATTCTCCTTGCAGGGTTTGCTGCCGGCCCTCCATGTTGGCAAGGGATTCGCACCCATGACCGATGGGAGGATGAAAGGGTATTTGGACCAGCAGGTGCCTTACACTTCTGCACAGGTGAGCGATGAAGGAGAATCGAACCGCCGGACCTCTTTCCTGGTCGGCCTCGCATTTTATCTTTGCAGCCTGTAGATCGGACTGGAGTTGAGTCCAGCATTGTCTTACGTCGTGTGCGTTGTTTTTCTTCTTCTTCAAATACAGAAACCGTCAGGAAATGGCATCCTGGAAGGCAGAGCTGTGATGGCTGCGCGGAAGAAATCCATGGATCCTGGGATGCCCCACGTCCCAGATCCCGAAGGTGTGTATGTGGGAGATCCTGGAGAGAGATGAATGTGGGTTATCTATGGGGAGCACTTGAATATAGCACCTGTGTGAAGCCTGTTGGAATAAAAGGATCCTGATGCAACATTGTGACCTGAAATAATGATATTTTGGTACAGCTTTTGCTCCCGTTTTACAGACTGAGGAACTGAGGCTGAGCAGGAATCCCTTCTCGTGTGACCCCCTTAGCTTGTCATGGGTTGAGTTTTCCATGAGTTTTAATGCTCAGTGTTTGGCTTCTCTCTTTTTTTGACATTTCTGAAGCACTCCTGGTTTATCTTCAGTCAATGTTCTTAGGCTTCCCAATGCTGTCATTGCACAGCCTCTGGAACTGTCTGCAGCCCTGCCTGAGGGGGTTGCCTGATGCAATTGCTACATTCCTCCAACTAACAGCTTTAGGCAGGAGAAGGGAACTTGTAACCTCAGTACCATCTGGAAAGCTACAGCTCCTCCATGTGCCTTCTCCATAAAAGGTCCGGAGGGTAGCAACACAATAATGGGCCTTTTCCACTCCCTGTTTGTAGAATACTCCCCCCCCCCCAGGGAGGTTTGGCTGGTGCCTTCATTATACACCTTTAGGTGCCAGGCAAAAATGTTGTTCTGCAACCAGGCCTTTGGCTGATTTACATACGATGGTCTTTTAAATGTGTTGTGGGAGAGCGGATTATCGGTTTGTTTTCATTTCAATTTTCATTATGTCTTTTGCACTTCTTTTATGTTGTGAACTGCCCCTGAGATCAACGGATGAAGAGTGCATACAGATTTAATTGTTGTTTTTGTTTTAACTGTGCTGCATCACTAGTTGGGCCACGAGATCAGAAATTTGGGCTGCTTGGAGAAGTCAAGCAGGGTGCAAGCTTACCTGTAGCTAAGCTCTGCTGAATTCACCTGCGTTCTAGGCTCCTGTCACTTGTGTGCCTGGGAGCCTCGCCACAAGATGGGTGATAGATAGCTCAGTCAGTAGAGCAGGAGACTCTGAGTACCAGGGTTGTGGGTTCGAGCCCCATGTTAGGCAAAAGATTCCTACCTTGCAGGGGGTTGGTCTCGATGACCCTCTTGGTCCCTTCCAACTCTATGATAATATGATGATGGTGGTGATTAATTGAATTTATATACCGCCCTATAACCAGGAGTCTCAGGGCGGTTCACAGAATAAAAGCAAGATATAAAACCACAAAATACCTAATGAAAATAAAAACAACAACCCAATAACCCCTCCCCCCCAAAGAAAATACATTTTAAAAAGGCATAGGATGTAAAATCGGATCAATCAAAGGCCTGGTTAAAAAGCACCATTTTTGCCTGGTGCCTAAAAGTGTACAGTGGTACTTCAGGTTACATACACTTCAGGTTACAGAGTCTACTAACCCACAAATAGTACCTCGGGTTAAGAACTTTGCTTCAGGATGAGAACAGAAATTGTGCTCCGGCGGCACAGCAGCAGCAGGAGGCCCCATTAGCTAAAGTGGTGCTTCAGGTTAAGAACAGTTTCAGGTTAAGAACGGACCTCCGGAACGAATTAAGTACTTAACCTGAGGTACCACTGTATAATGAAGGCGCCAGGCGAACTTCCCTGGGGAGAGCATTCCACAGACGGGGAGCCACTGCAGAAAGGGCCCTGTTTTCATGTTGCCACCCTCTTGAGGAGAAGGCACACGAAGGAGGGCCACAGAAGATGATCTCAGGATCCAGGTAGGTTTATATGGAAAGAGGCCGTCCTTGAGGCATTGTGGTCCTGAACCATTTAAGGCTTTATTGGTCAAAACCAGGACTTTGAATTGGGCCCGGAAATTAACTGGTAGCCAGGGCAGTTGGACCAGGATCGGTGTAATAGGCTCAAACTGTCTTGCTCTGGTGAGCAACCTGGCTGCTGAGTTCTGCACCAGCTGAGGTTTCCGAACCGTCTTCAGAGGCAGTCCTATGTATCACGCATTGCTCTCGTTCTGCTGCAGCCGCTCCATGGCCATCATAACCTGTCCTGTTCTCTTGCAGATCTCTTCCACGACCTGAACCAATTTCAGGAAACCTGGCTGACTGAAGGTAAGGCTGAGCTGTTGGATTCCTTCCTCTGGCCAACCCCTTCCATCCCCTTCATCTTCTTTGGCCACCTCCCCCCTTCTGCTTCTGGAGACTTTTGCATATGTAGCTCAGGCTTGGGTAAACTTGGGAGTATGAATCACACCATTGTGTCCTTATTTGCTTATGAAAGGAACTTGGCAGGCCCCCCCCCCCAAAAAAAACTTCCTTTTCCAGAATGGGCCGGTCTGGGACCTAAGGTTTGTTTGTTTTAAACTTTCTCCTTCACAGATCTGAAGATCTGCCACCTGCTTTTAAGCTTTTGAATGAGGCACACTTTGGAAAAAAATAAATTAAAGGCTTCGAGTTTCCTTTTCCCCTTGGCTTGTTAGGTTATGATATCTCTCTCCACTGTTTCTCTGCTTCTCGACTGACGTCGGCCTGGGAAGGGGGAACCTGTTGATTCCCTGAGAGCCCAATTAATGCTGATTGTAGTTAATTGCAGCTTTGAAGTGAGTTTTTGGCTTCTGTTCTCGGAGACGGTGGATCTAGGGACCTGGCATTTTGAGAAAGGTTAAAAAGGTTAAAAATTGTATTGTTTACTTCACTTGCCGTTGTTCTTGGGCAGTGGATTGACCTGGAACGTAGCTAAGATTAAGTCATAATTGCATACCGTCGGCACTGATGACAAATTTTTCAAAAGAAAGAAGAAAGTGTGTGTTGTAAGGGGGAATTCCACCAAGATGACTCATGGATATGTTCATATCGCTCCAGGAGATTTATCAACTAGGTGCTACAATGTAGCTTGGTGCTTATTTCTCAGATGCCCAATAATTGCAAGGAAAATAATTTCTCAGTGGAACTGAGCATCTTGAAACACGGCTTCTGTTTATAAATACCTAAAAAGCAAACTATTGGGTCTCATGGTTTTAGAGAGAATCTTCTCCAAAACTTTCCCCCTTCCTGCATTGGAATGATTTAGGAAACTATTTTCAAAAGGTTCCAAATTATTTGAGAGTCTGAATCCTAGAAATGAAATAGATTTTGCAAAGTTGGCCCAGTACACGCAGGAACAATCAATCTGCATGGTGTATTCTGCTTCTGGAATTTCACTTTTCACCCTTAATATTGCCTAAAGAATGTGCCAGTCCTATTGGTAGTATGGTCCTTGGTGTATGGAATTGTGACACTGTGTTGTCAGCTCTATTGCAATAAACATAAGGACTGGAAGCTTGGGCATTGCATTTTCGCTTCTGCTTTTTTAATTTTTCTTAAAATGCTTAGTATGTCAGAAATTCAGTTCCTGTGCTGGAATTCTATGCTCTTAAGATCTGCTGATTCTGTTGGCAGTGGTTTGAGGATATCTGAGAAGAAATGTAGTATCCTTGTTTTGTATTTGTGAAGAGGAGATCTTACAGCTTCGGGGAGGAAGGAAGCACAGAGTCGAAATAAGTTTCATATGGTGGGTCTTTGTCGAACATATATCTGACAAACAACGGGAGAGAGGGAATGGATTCTGGGTGCTTTTACTACAGCGTGTATTCCAAAAGTAGGGCCAAAGTTTCCCCATTCCTGACCTAAAGTATTCTCACCCAGAGGATCACTTCCCTCCCTCCTCTTCAGTACTGCCAAAGTTCGCCCGACTCTTAATGTAGTTTACTCTGTATGAGCCTATCCAGCACTAGTTTAAATCAAACGAGGCTATTTTGGTTCCAGATTGACTAGACAGAAGCACATGATTGCCCATAACATTCTAGCAACAGAAGCAGAGCTTTGCAGCACCCAAAACGCCAGGCTGTGCCTTTGCTTGGTATCCTAAGGTCCATGTGTGTACATTTCACACATATGAACCCCATGCTCTTGGAACTGAAACTTCCAGGGATTTGAAAGAGGAAACTCAAACTTTCAAAGAGCTGCAACTCTTTGCAGCTCAATCACATCGAACTTACAAAAGAAAAGAAAAAAAAGCAATTGCCGGAACAAAATAGTGATGCAACAAGACACATGGATTCATCAGATCTGGGGGAACTGTGCATGTCTCTGGGGAATAGGGACAATTGGAAAATACAGATTCTGGAGGGTGGGTTAGGCCCTCAGAGGAGGGCTGCCCTCCCCACCTGGAAGTGGCAAGACATACAGACAGAGAAACCTTTAACCTGATCTTCCTTGATATGCTGTGCAAAGTGGGAGTAACAGCCCTCTACTAATTGTAGATCCTCTGCTAATTGTGGAGGGTAGCTCTTTGGAAGGGACGCGGGTGGCGCTGTGGGTTAAACCACAGAGCCTAGGACTTGCCGATCAGAAGGTCGGCGGTTCGAATCCCCGCGACAGGGTGACCTCCCGTTGCTCGGTCCCTGCTCCTGCCAACATAGCAGTTCGAAAGTACACCTGTGCAAGTAGATAAATAGGTACCACTCCAGTGGGAAAGTAAATGGCGTTTCTGCGCGCTGCTCTGGTTCGCCAGAAGCGGCTTAGTCAGGCTGGCCACATGACCCGGAAGCTGTACGCCGGCTCCCTCGGCCAGTAAAGCGAGATGAGCGCTGCAACCCCAGAGTCGGCCACGACTGGACCTAATGGCCCTTTACCTGTAGCTCTTTAGAAACAACTTGTGGAATGCAGCTGCCATCAATATCAGACTCTACAGGGGACTCAGAGAATCACAGAGTTGGAAGGGATGCTGAGTGCCATTTAGTCTGACCAGTGTTCAAAATTAGCCATGTGGATTTTGCACCTGACTATTAGCCACTTGCCATCAAGTGAAGATGCCTGGGCCACCAAGATGTCCCCTGACATCTCCACCATCTGGAAGTGCATGCCTGGGGATCCTTGGATTCAGACCGTTTTCACACATTAATACTGTAGAGTTCTATCCGTGAGATTTTACCTGCGCGATCAGGATGAATTTCAGGAAGCAAAATGCTTCTCCTGTGCAGCCTGAGCAGGAGCAGTGAGCAATGTTATAGTGAATTGTTGCAGCTTCTCTTCATTTGCCCCACCCCACTGCTGTGCTCTGAGTTGTGAAAAATATTCTTAACGTTCTGAATGGTCCTTGTCACCATTAAGCAAAAGAGGTCGGAACTGGCCAATATATACAGGGCTGGATTTAGGTTTGATGAGGCCTTAACCTACTGAAGGTAATGGGACCCTTTATATGTCCAGCTGTCCTTTGTCAACAACAAATCGTCGCTGTTTTTTGTGCTGAATATATGCTATATGGAAATGAGCAAACCAGTGATATTTTAGGGAGCAGGCTAGCAGGTGGGGCCCATTACTTACATCATAGGAGCCTACACAACACAAAACGCTGTTGCTGTATGTAGGTTTCATTTTCTTTTTTATCTTATATTTTGGAAATGTGCATCCAGTTTTTTTCCTTTAATTTTTTTGGGGGCCCCCAAGAGAGTGGGGCCTTAAGCTTGTTTAGCTTATATGTAAATCCAGCACTGAATATATATGTGGACTTTCCCTGGATAAAAGTGACTTTTCTTCTTGAATTTCTCAGGGCTCTTAACCTAGCTCAAGGTTGTCATCTGAACTAGCCAGATATTTAACTGGTAATCCATCCCAGTCAGTCTACCGTTTGAAAAATAAGACTTTCAAGCCGTCTTGCTCCAAAATGGCAGCTAGACATTCCCTTTCAGCGACTGCAACCTTGGTTTACGGAGCCATTTGGCCCCTAGCTTATATATCTGAGTTTCAAACACATGAGTCCAACCCGCTATGATGCAGGAATCTCAATACATGGTCCCCCATTCAAGTTGAACCCATACTGGACCTTGCTAAGCTGAGCTCTTTTGCCGCACCCCAGTGAGATTAAGACCCGGCCCAGCAATGTTGTGCCAGAGGACAGGCCCTGAGTCAAGGGCATGGGGAGGGCTGTGGGGCCAAGGCTTCGACCCCCAACCCCAACGCAATGGTTAAACTCTGCGATCTCAGGTTTCTTGGCGTACATCGGAACTTCGGGGACAGGCATGGCTGCATCTCTTTTGACAGGCTTTGTTCTGGGATGGTGTCAATACGAGAGGATGCTGGGAGCTGGTTTGGGGAATGCAGCCGATCGAATGTTAGCTGGCGTTTGGCTAGTCTTGAACGTGCCTTTTCCACCTCCCATCTCGGCACACGTGCTGAGCTCAGCTGGGGTTGTGTGGTCCAGCCTTACCTCCGTGGTGGGTGGGGGAATGTGTGGGAATTTTATCTGGGATCACAATGGCTTACATTTATAAAGGGCACCATCATCACACAGCCGATGTTGTAATTTTTATTTGAGTGATATGAGCGTGTTAACAGACTCTGAGAGATCCCTGCATGACAGCCTTGAAAATAACACGGTAACTACAGTCAATGGGACTCCTAAAGTGTACAGGAGCAGTAGCTTTGAAACAAATAACAGTGCAGTGTTTCACAAGAGTAGTGCATAAAACACTTGTGAAATAGATATAGTATGTTCAATTTTTTTTAAAAAGTAGCCTGCATTTCCATGCTGGCTGTGAAAGAGGGAAAACCCTTTCCAACACAGCCAGCAGGTTAGTTAAAAAAGAAAGGCCTTCTGCCAAGTGTACTGGCTGGAGGTGTGTGACAAGACGATCCATTACGAGTGGCAAGGCTACGTTCAGCAGTTTTGATTTGTGAGAGATATTTATTGGCTCCTATATTTGTAATCCCAACATTGGTTTCAGAAGCTGTGGGTGGGACAGTGTATGGCACAGCACAGAGTTAACATATGGAACTCACTGCCACAAGGTGTGCCAATGGCTTTCAGAGAGACAAATTTACAGAAATATGCATGTCTGTCCCTCTGCTGTATTTCGACGCTGGTTGTGGAGAAGGGAAGTTCGGCAGTGGAACGGTCTCCCTCCCTCCCTCTCCTTCCTTGGAGGTTTTTAAGCAGAGGTTGGGTGGCCATCTGTCATGGATGGTTTAACTGAGATTCCTGCATTGCTGGAGGTTGGTCTGGATGACCCTCGGGGTCCCTTCCAATGCTATGATTTTCCGCTTGCCTGTGGTTACCAGGCGAGCTGTTAAATAAAGCCACTGTTTGAGAAAGAGGTCCGTTGCCTTATAGTGGGCGGCGGGCAAGATGGAAATGCATGACTATAATAACCTCTTTGTTGGATCAGAGCAAAGACTTGTCTAGTCCTGTGGCCGGTCATAAGCCTCTGGAAGCTTTCTTGCAAGGCAGAATGAGAGAGTATAATCCCCCATTGCTTGCCTCTAGATTTGGTGTTCTGTCTTCGATCATGAAGGTTCTATGTAGGTACTGGGGGCAACAGCCCTTGATTTAGGCTCCATGAATCTCTTTTTATTTATTTATTTATTTATTTATGATTTTCAGTTATATACTCAGTTGCAATTTAGCTGATTGTGTGTGTGTGTGTGTGTGTGTGTGTGTGTGTGTGTATACATGGGGCCAATTCTCCAGTGACCCCCAGCTCAAAGGGAGCCTCAGACTGAGAAATTGGTTCTTTTTTGCCATTTCATTTCACAACTTGTGTATGTGTGTGCCTTGGACCAAAATGCGTTGGCCTGTTTGAAAGCAGCTGCTTGCTTTTTTGAAACAAACCCTCTCCCTGCTTCTTAGGCAATGTAGTCTCTGCTTCTTGGGTATCCTGCTAATTTTTAGCCTGTTTCAGATGTGGATTCCCTCTCCCCCTACCCATCTTTCCCCGATTCATTATTTTATATTTTGGAGGCTTGCTGGTATCAAGAACACATCTGACGGAGTCCTATGCAGGGAAGGAACCATGGCTCAACGGTGGACCATTTTCTTTGTGTGCAGAAGGTCCTTTCAGAGCATCCCTAGTTGAGAAAGGGATTGGGTAGCGGGAGAAGGAAGAAGACCTCTGGGTGGAGAACCATTAGCAGCCTTGAAGTGCTTGATGCTAGGCTAAGACAAAATCAGCCTGGCTCTGTATAAGGCAGCTCTCTGTGCTATTAAGGTAGATGTTCCATCTACCTTGGATGAGCTTTCTGGGCTTCTTGGTTCCTTGCCAGTCAACCCCAATGTCTGTTAGAGAGGAATAAATTTGCCGTCTCTAGGAGGAAATGTTGAGCTCTCCTACTGTCTGGCCTCGTTCAAATGCTTTGGCCGGGACAAATGAAATCATGGCATGTTAGATGTCTTTCCAGCTTTGGCTTGAGGATACGCAGAGGAGGTGAGTCCTTTTTTCACAAAACCAATTGATTATCTGTTTTTATGTAAAAGGCGGGCCACTTTGATCTGAAGTTGGGACCATAAGGCTGCAATCCTAGGCATGCTTGCTTTGTTAGTACCCTTGAATCTAGTGGTGTGTTGCTTCTAGGTAAGCGAGCTTGGTATTTCCCCAAAACTCTGTTTTTTAAGGAGAACCATGCAGAATATGTGGTTGGGATGTGATTACCTGCTCTGAGACCCCATAGCTAATTCTCCCCTGGCCTCCTCACTGGTCCAAGTAGACCTAATTCAGCCAGCTAGCCCTGGTGATTATCTAATGCTTATTAGATGGATTTCCCGTAAATTGATTTCTGAACTTTGAATTTTTTTGTTATTCATGTTTTTGCTGTATTTTATGCTGCTTTTACAATTAAGTGTTTTAAATTTGTTGTTAGCTGCCCTGAGCCTGGTTTTTGAACCGGGAAGGGTGGGGTATAAATAAAATTTTATTATTATTATTATCATCTCCATAGCTCTGCATTTGGTAGGATTCCTGTGGTAAATCAGGAAGAACTTTTGACAGCAAGAGCTGTTTGACAGTGAAGCAGTCTTCCTTGGGGATACAGGGCCGTCTTTACCTGGGGGTGCAAGGGGTGCGGGGCACCTGTGCGCCGAATTTGGGGGGGGGCGCCAGGGGCCCACCTCTGAAGCCGCCTAAGCTCTTAACTATTTACCAGTTATGAAATAATAAATAGTTTTGATCAAGCTAGAAAAGCAAAATACATATACAGTGCTACCTCAGGTTAAGTACTTAATTCATTCTGGAGGTCCGTTCTTAACCTGAAACTGTTCTTAACCTGAAGCACCACTTTAGCTAATGGGGCCTCCTGCTGCTGCCGCGCCACCAGAGCCCAATTTCTGTTCTCATCCTGAAGCAAAGTTCTTAACCTGAAGCACTATTTCTGGGTTAGCAGAGTCTGTAACCTGAAGCATATGTAACCCAAGGTACCACTGTATACCTAGGTGTTACCGAAATGTATGCCTACTGTTTCACTAAAGGACTTTCGACTTTGTGCGCTCCTTTACCAAAGACACGCTTGTCATTCACAACGGCGCCGCACATGCGAAATTAACTCTTACATCAAAATATTATGTTACGTATTGTATTGAACTGAACTTTCTCCTAAGTTGAATTGAACTTTCTCCTAAGTAGGTGCCTAAACAATACTGATAAGTTGAAGTGTGGTGGCGTTGTATACTTAAGTAGAAGTGCATTGTAAAGAAGTGAAAGAATAAAAAAGTTTGTTTCCTTTTCCTCTCTTTCATAAACAAGAGATTAAGGCGTAAGCGTGGTGTCTGACAAAAGCATAGTAAAAGTAAATTTGGGGGCTAAACTAAATTTGGAGGAGCTGGGCGGATCTTTGCACCCCGGCGGCGCATATGCTAAAGACAGCACTGTTGGGGCATAGTGGACTTTCCTTCCTTGGAGGTGTTTAAGTAGAGGTTGGATGGCCATGTGTCATGGATGCTTTAGTTGAGATTCCTGCATTGCAGGGGGTTGGACTAGATGACCGTTGTGTCCCTCCCAACTCTTCAATTCTGTGATTCTATATATTTGTGTCCAATGCTTGGGGGGGGGGGAGGAGGTTCTGCTAATGCAATGGGACTTCCCCTTTTCCTGTGGGCCCTCGGAAACTTTTCTGAGGACTGCCGAGGAGGTCAAAGCTCTGTTAAGCATGCCGAAATCTGCTGTGCTCATGATGCAGCAATGTTGGGTAAGATGGTAAATATGCAAACTGCCCAAATTGAAAGCCTGTACCAATTTCTTCCAAAAGTTGAGGTCTGCCTAACCCTCCAAATCTCTGCTCTCAGATCCTGACAAATTTGGGTGAACTTTCAATGCCAACCTTCTCCGTTATTTGTTTCTGCCCAAGATTTCTTCCGAAAGCTGATTCCCACAGTGGAAAATATTGCATCCAGAGAAAGGGCCTAGGATTTGGCAGACGTGTTTTTCCCTAGCTCCCGCTTCTTAAGCATGTCGTTTCAGGAGTCAGTCCTGAGATGTGTTAATTCAGAATGGTCGGTGGTGACAATAATAAACTCTGGGGAACATTATTTTGCAAGTGATCTTACATGGGGGATTTTTAACACCCCGTGTTTTGTAAATTATGTTAAAAATAAGAATGGTTAGAAATCAGACCCTCAAGCTGAAAGGGGCTCCTTCCCAGAACGCATATTGCTTCTTTGCAACATTCAGGAATGACATGCTGGGAGAGAAGGAAGGCATTTGTGAATATTGTAATTTTTTGTGGCGGGGTGGAGTCTTCCTTCAACTCAACTGCTTTGAGTGAGGCAGGTTTCGCACCTGGGCCTCCTGTTTCTTTATTTTGTTTATTTAAAACTTTTTTTAAAAAAATAAAAAATCTGCATTTCATCCAAAGAACTTAAAAGTTTTCTGTGCGTTAGCCTAATTCGATTTTTCCGCTCCCATGGAATGGAAACAGGACTATCTCTTCCCATTTCTCTCCCCCCCCCAAAAAAACACCATCATTCCTTTGAGTTTGATTAGGCTGAGGGTGTGGCCCAAAAGTCAGCTAGTGAGCTTCACTCTGTGCGAAGATTTGAACCTCCCCAAACCAAATACAGTACAGTGGTACCTCTGGTTACGTACTTAATTCGTTCTGGAGGTCCATTCTTAACCTGAAACTGTTCTTAACCTGAAGCACCACTTTAGCTAATGGGGCCTCCCGCTGCTGCTGTGCCGCCACCGCACAATTTCTGTTCTCATCCTGAAGCAAAGTTCTTAACCCAAAGTACTATTTCTGGGTTAGCGGAGTGTGTAACCTGAAGCGTATGTAACCCAAGGTACCACTGTATTTAAACTCCTCTGCTATGGGAGTCTGCCAGTTCCTACTTTACATCCTTTCAGGCTTCTGGCTTGTGAAATCTACTGTGTATGTGTCTCTCTGTGTGTGTCTGTGTCTGTGTTGACTAGAACCTTGAGATCCACCAATCAGATCTTGATGCAAAATACTTGCACTTAGAATCAAGCTATTCTGATCCCAGGAATCTGCTCGGAGCGCCAGAACTGAACAGAGCTCACAATCCTTCAAATCTACTCCTACTATCATTCCTTGCTTCCTTCACTTCAGTAGTATGATGCGGCATGGATGGGAATTATTTTGTTGGCGTTAAACATTTGGGAGTCAGAAATCGTTGCTTATCTACTTCAAATTAGCCAGAGATCTACAGCTAGATCAGGGTCTGTCTTCTGCCTCTCCCTGCTATAAGGTACATTCAGAGCTGTGATCTTGCTTCGTTTCTGTGTTTTACGCTCACACCTGCTTTTTCCGGGAATGGCAGCTTATGCCTTGTATTTGTTTATTTTTAAATCATGCTTGATTGGCATGATACACTCAGTAGACGTCCATATGAAGTTATCACCTTCCATTCAAATAATACTAATGAAATGGTGCCCATCGGTAAACGCGATGAGCAGGTGCTGCAGTTGCCCAAATGTAGCGTTAAAAATAAAAAAAGATAAAAGCTATGATAATGGAAGAGGAGGGGCTGAATAAAGGAGATTGCGGGAGCGGTTTTGCAATTGACCCCACTTCCCAGAAAAGTCCGGGACTGGTAGTTGCTTGAGGAATGGAGGTCCACAGTACAGTGGTACCTCGGGTTACAGATGCTTCAGGTTACAGTCGCTTCAGGTTACAGACTCCGTTAACCCAGAAATAGTACCTCAGGTTAAGATCTTTGCTTCAGGATGAGAACAGAAATCCCGCAGCAGTGGCTCGGTTCGGTTCAATACAATACGTAACATAATATTTTGATGTAAGAGTTAATTTCGCATGTGCGGCGCCGTTGTGAGTGACAAGTGTGTCTTTGGTAAAGGAGCGCACAAAGTCGAAAGTCCTTTAGTGAAATAGTAGGTATACATTTCGATAACACCTAGGTATACAGTGGTACCTTGGGTTACATACGCTTCAGGTTACAGACTCTGCTAACCCAGAAATAGTGCTTCAGGTTAAGAACTTTGCTTCAGGATGAGAACAGAAATTGGGCTCTGGCGGCGCGGCAGCAGCAGGAGGCCCCATTAGCTAAAGTGGTGTTTCAGGTTCAGAACAGTTTCAGGTTAAGAACGGACCTCCAGAATGAATTAAGTACTTAACTTGAGGTACCACTGTATTACTTGGGGGAAACCACGGCTGTGTAAAGTGGTATGATGCCACTTTAAATGTATAGGGTACAGAAACCGCTTAGAAGGGTGCCGTCAAATTTTGCTGTCTAACTTTCCTTCTAGTGGGGCTACTGTAAACTGACCCTGTAATCCTCGGATGTAGGGTGGTATACATAAATTGAATAACTTACAATAATAATACCTACTACCAGACCCTTCAAGTGTCCCTGTTTTCCAGGAACAGTCCCGGATTTACAGAAGCCGTCCCGGTTTCTGAGGTGATCCCAGAATCACCACTTTTCCTTAGGACATCCCTATTTTCATCAGAGAAATGTTGGAGGGTATGGAGTTATGTGACCCCTGAGCCAAGTAACTATATAACCTTTAGAAGACATCTCAAAGCAGCCCTGTATAGGGAAGCAGTTGTTTTAATGTTTAGTTTTTTTATATACGGGCCTTTTCCTTGTTTTTGGAGAGGCACTGCCAGCGACTGTGGACAATAACTCTCTGACTTAGGAAAAGGCAGTTTCCTATGTTTGGTATTCCATTTTCAGTTTTCCAGCTTTCCCCCCTTTCCTTTCATTAGTCCAAGCCAGGTCGAAGTAGGGTGTGTGGAATATCCCTTTAATTCAGTGCCATGTGGAAGGCATTAAAAAGCACCAGCCTCTCAGAGAAGTTCTATTTATACTACGCAAGCGGAAACAAGACATGCATATGAAAGAAACATGAATTGTCCAGGGATGGGGCGGGGGTGGCTCAGGGAATTCAGACTGATGGATTTAAAGTGCAAGTGAAACCGGGCAGTGGATTGCTTATTTTTTATCATTTCAGAGATATTACATCATTTTATGTGACATGGTAACATTTTAGAGCTATCCCTGGTAAAATAATAATTTGGTATGACTTGTTCTTGGCTTGCTACCCTAGATCTGCTTTGTTGGCATCTTTCTGCCTTGAGAGACAATGGAGTGCGCTTCTGGGGGTGGCATCAAACTGCTGATGTCCTCTCCTTCTGGGGTAGTTTGTCACCTGTGAGCCAGTGTGGTGTAGTGGTTAAGAGCGATAGTCTCGTAATCTGGGGAACCGGGTTCGTGTCTCCGCTCCTCCACATGCAGCTGCTGGGTGACCTTGGGCCAGTCACACTTCTCTGAAGTCTCTCAGCCCCACTCACCTCACAGAGTGTTGTGGGGGAGGAAGGGAAAGGAGATTGTTAGCCGCTTTGAGACTCCTTCGGGTAGTGATAAAGCAGGATATCAAATCCAAACTCCTCTTCTTCATCTTCCCCACCCTGGACTCGGCTCTCACATGTGGCTCCATATCTGTTTACCTGGGTGTCTTCTTCTTTGGCGATCGCTTGTAGCCGAGTAAGATTGTCTTCCACGAACACGGTTTTAACAGTGAGTCCGTAAGTGACTGTAGAGGCCAATTCTGGATCCACATGTCCTTCCACCATGGGGACATAGGCTTCCGGGCAGGAGTTGATCACGGTGAGGGTTTGCCAAGCACGCCTTCCTCTTAGCATGCTTCTTCCTTTTGTCCTGAGCTCAAGCGTCTTCAGAACCCATGACACCTTTGGTAAAGGCTGTTCTCTAATTGGAGTGCTCACAGGCCAGTGTTTCCCAGTTGTCGGTGTTTATACTACATTTTTTAGATTTGCCTTGAGAGAGTCTTTAAACCTCTTTTGTTGACCCCCAGCATTGCACTTTCCATTTTTAAGTTTGGAATAGAGTAGTTGCTTTGGAAGACGATAATCAGGCATCCACACAACATCCAACGAAGTTGATGTTGAAGAATCATTGCTTCGACACTGGTGATCTTTGCTTCTTCCAATACACTGGCATTAGTTCACCTGTCTTTCCAAGTGACGTGTAAAATATTTCGGAGACACCGTTAATGGAATCTTTTGAGGTGTTTGAGACAGTGTTTATAAGTGGTCCATGTTTCACAAGCATACAGTAAGGTTGGTAGCACAATAGCTTTGTAAACAAGCATTTTGGTTCCCCTGTGAATGTCCTGGTCCTCACTCACAGAGCTCAGTTTTACCTGGGAGTAAACCTCGTTGAACTCAATATATAAGGACTGTGCTGTCAAATTCCCTAACCTAGACTATTGCTTGGGAAACCTAATGGAAGCCAGAGAGTGATCACAGAACAGATAAAGGCAGGAGATCCCTTTTCACAGAAGCCATTTAGCTTTTAGCATTGACTATGTGTGCAGTCAGCTGCCTTTTTGCAGTGAATAGGCTGCTCATCCCTGGTGCGATATATAATCTGTGTTCCTACCAGGGCATGCCACATTTCTTACTCTCATACGACATACGTTTCCTGGCTTCCTCCCCATTTCGATATCCCCCCAAAACCTTGTCTTTGCATTTAAAAGTCTCCCTTCTCCATCTCTTTGCCATCTTGCAACTGTATATTGCAACCCTGTTCTTGTTCTTAGGAGACCCACTGGCAAAGGAAGGGGGTGTGATGGGTGCAGCACGCCCCAGGTGTCATCCCTGGGGGGGGGGGTGACATTGCTGCCCCTCCCCCCAGGATGCTCGTCGTGGGCAGTGCCCCCCTGGGACACTCACCCCGCCCCTGTGGGTGGCTAGCTCCGCCCCTGGGTGCACAGACCTCATTCCCCTCAGGAAGTTATACAGTGGTACCTCAGTTGTCGAATGTAATCCATTCCGGAAGACTGTTTGACTTCTAAGATGTTCGAGGTGGTTAGCAACATCAATTGAGAAACGTGCCTCAGAAGCCATTCAACTTCCACAGCGCGTTCGAAAACAGAAGCATTCACTTCTGGGTTTTCGGTGTTTGAAAACTGAAACATTAATCTTCCGAGGTGCTTGAAAACTGAGGTACCACTGAAATTCCCTGGAAAGGACTGACTCTTGAACCACTTAGGAAATTGTAGCTCTGCGTGGGTATCTGGGGTCTCTAACAACCGGTGTTTGAAATTAGCCAAGCACCAGGCATGTTATGTGTCTAATTGCAACCACGTGGAGATCTCTGGATGCCGGGCTGGCGACTAGGGAAAGCAAAATGTCACCTAGAGAAGGATCTGAAATATTTTCCTCAAAGCTTGAATTCAGTTTCATTCTGCATTGTTTTATTTGGAGTTTTGATGTGTTGTAAACCCCTTTGAGATTTCTCCTTTAAAATATAAAGTGGTGTAGAAATGGCTTGCTGGTTTTTGAATGTCTGCGGTAGATTTTTTCAATTTCGTTGTTCTGTATGGGACAATGACAATAAGGATTAATATATAAATGAGCAACAACAGCAAACATCAATGAAAAGAAATGGCACTTAGACAATCTGTGGTGGTGACGGCAGCCTAGGTTTAAGGTACCGAATAAGTTATATACCTGAGTTTCTAATGCTGCTAACAGCCCTCAGCACCCTTAACAAACTACAGTTCCCTTAACAAACTACAGTTCCCAAGGTTCTCCTTCTCCCTGGTTAATCCTTTCAGCAACTCAGTGAGGCCGAGAGACGGTGAATGCCCCAAGGTCACGCTTATGGCTGAGTAGGGATTTGAACCCCAGTCTCCCAGGTCCTAGGCCAGCACTCTAACCACTATGCCACACTGGCTGCCACAAGCAGCTTGCTCTGGCTTGCCTTATCTCTTGCTGCTTGTACCTTGCTGTGGTCTGGATCCCTCGGCTGCATGGCGCTGCTCTTTTGTGGCACCCTGTCTCTTGAGCTGGACCAAGCTAGCCTGGGCTTCTATTGCAGCATCGCCCAAAGCGCTAAGAGATCGGCGCTGCACAGTGGGAAAGGAAGCAGAGCACCTGAGTTTTTGATCCTCCGGAGGGAGGAAAACAGCCAGCCGTGCTAATGGGCGAACCTACTGGGGGGAAAAGATTACGTAGAAGTGACTGGAGTCCCAAGGGGGAAACTGGCTCCCGTCTCCTGGCAGTGATCCTTCTCCCATCGTCTCATGTGCAAGCTAGTTCTCCACATCCCTCCCCACTCCCCCCTGCCACAATCCCTCCTGCCTTATTTCTTCTGGAGCCTGGTTTTAATAGAGCGCCGAGTTTGATGCCAAACGTTGCTCTCTCTCTCCTCTCTTGCCCTTTTGCAGCTCAAGTTCCAGACAGCGATGAGCAATTTGTGCCTGACTTTCATTCAGAAAACTGTAAGTACTCTGGCTGGGGAGATGGCGAGGAGGAGGAGGAGGGGAAGGTAGGGCTTTAGTGGGAGAAACCAGAAGGTGGTGAAAATGTCTGGAACGCCAGCATGGCTGATCCCTTTCGCACAACCGGGATGCGCTGAACTGGGAAGTGGCGAACCTCAGGCCTGCGAGCCAGATGTGGCCCTCAAAATCCCTCTGCCTGACTCTGCCACACTCATCATGCTTTGCACTCTCCTTGAATGCTTTCCCTCCTGCCCCCACCCCCATCTTGAACTCTGACAGTGCTTTTGGCATTGTCCAGGGCAGCTGTCTACCAGCTCCATCTGGTACACAGGTTGAGACCCTACCTGCCCACAGACTGTCTCGCCAGAGTGGTGCATGCTCTGGTTATCTCCCGCTTAGACTACTGCGATGCGCTCTACGTGGGGCTACCTTTGAAGGTGACCCGGAAACTACAACTAATCCAGAATGCGGCAGCTAGACTGGTGACTGGGAGTGGCTGCCTAGGCCATATAACACCGGTCCTGAAAGACCTACATTGGCTCCCAATACGTTTCTGAGCACAATTCAAAGTGTTGGTGCTGACCTTTAAAGCCCTAAACGGCCTCGGCCCAGTATATCTGATGGAGTGTCTCCACTCCCATCATTCAACCCAGACACTGAGGTCCAGCTCTGAGGGCCTTCTGGTGGTTCTCTCCCTGCGAGAAGTGAGGTTGCAGGAAACCAGGCAGAGGGCCTTCTTGGTAGTGGCGCCCTCCCTGTGGAACGCCCTCCCATCAGATGTCAAGGAAATAAACAACTATCTGACTTTTAGGAGTCATCTGAAGGCTTAGGGAAGTTCTCAATGTTTGATGTTTTATCGTGTTTTTAATATTCTGTTGGGAGCCGCCCAGAATGGCTGGGGAAACCCAGCCAGGTAGGTGGGGTAGAAATAATAAATTATTATTATTGTTTGGCTTGCCTGGATATAGGCTAGAGAGGGAGATGTAGAAGCTAGCCTGCTGTACAAAGGGAAGTAAACCCTACACAAATCCAAAGTAGCACCCCTGAGATGGTTGGATGGTGCCCTATACAGTGGTGCCCCGCAAGACAAACGCCTCGCAAGACGGAAAACCCGCTAGACGAAAGGGTTTTCCGTTTTGGAGGCGCTTCGCAAAACGAATTTCCCTATGGGCTTGCTTCGCAAGACGAAATGTCTTGCGAGTTCCTGTGGGTTTCCCCCCCTTTCCCCCCCTTTTCCTAAGCCGCTGATCCGCTGATAAGCCGCTTAACAGCTGATAAGCCGCTAAAAGCCGCTAAACCGCTAATAGCGCTAATCCGCTAAGCTGTCAATGGGCTTGCTTCGCAAGACGAAAAAAACACTATACAAAGAGCCTCACGGAACGGATTAAATTCGTCTTGTGAGGCACCACTGTACGCCTTCTTCTGGCAACTCCTGCAGCCAAGCTGGTGCCAAACGTCTTTCTCTGCTTTCCTTTGGACTGAAGCTGAGAGAGCCCAGGACCTCCATACACACTGCCCAGGCTTGGCCTTCCAAATGTTGGGACTACAACTCCCATGATGGCTGGCCACTGGCCACGCTGGACTGGGGCTGATGGGAGTTGGAGTCCGATAGCTTCTGGAGAACCACAGGCTTCCCAATCTAGTCGCAATGCAGGCTCTTTCCTGTTGGAAGGCCTTGACGCCTCAATTTCCTTTTCTCAGTAGCCCTTCACAGCCCCCCAGCTAAGATCAAGAAGGAGCCTCAGAGCCCATGTTCGGAAGCAGCGGGGTCCTGCCGGCGCAGACAGCCTTACCAGTACCGTAATGGGGAGCAATGCCTTTATGCCAGGTAATGTTTTGGGTGAGTGGGTTCCAACCCATCTCCCCTGATCTGACATTCACCTGAAGCACACCTGTCATTATGAGATGCGTTTCCAGTGTTCCTTGAAAGCGTTAAGAATAGATGTGCTTGCAATCTGTCTGTACGAGGATTCCACTAACTCAACCTTCTTCAAGTGGCTGGCCAGTAAGATAGGCCCTTTTCCTCGTCACTCCATCCCACCTCTTTCCCCAAAACAGCCAGCCAGCGTTCCGTGTCCACAGTTCTTATTACGTTGCTTTGGAGATTTCCATCCCATCCATCTCTTCCCCACATTTTAGGACGCCCCTAGCCCAATATTTTTTTACACTGCTGCAAACTTTGAGGTTTTCCCATGTCTGCTGATACCAGGGTGGTCAGTAAGTCAGTAAGACTTGATTTAAATCATTTTTTTTTTTTACAGAAAAACTGACTCTTGCTGGTATAATCTTAATATTTACATCCAGATGACGGTTTCATTTTTGGAACAATAAAATTTCAGAGTAGTTTTTACAGTTATATATTACTAATTTGGTTATACTATTAGAAATACATGGAATTATTGTGAGGTTTAATAAGTTAACTGTTTATATTTGGACAACTCTTCTGCTATACTTTATTGGAAGGAGAAAAATAACCACTTCCTTAATAACAATTTAAAGAATTTACTTAACTAAAACAATAACGTTATAGCACATGTATCCATGTTTGTTAACTGATGCGGTTAAACATTTTTTTTTTTAAAAAAAAAACTTAGACCGAGTTTTAGCACACATGGAAAAACTTAAAACAAATCCTTATTTCCTAATGAATAGCCTTTGGACTATAATGTAACTTAAATACAAAACTATTTTTAGAAAGATTCCCCCCCCCCAAAGCATTTTTTTTTAAAAATCCGATTTAAATAAAAAAACCCATTTTTTTTTAAAAAAAACCATTGCTTTTTATCCACCCTGGCTGATACTCTTCTCTTGTGCATGGGTGGTGCCGTTTTGGCTATGTAATGATCCATACCCAGAGAATGAGGATGCTTAGAAAAATGAGCAACTGTTTGAGAATCGCACCAGTTACCATGTGTCAGGGTTACGCTGGGATAAGTGGAGGAGGTCAGTGGGAGCCAGTAAGATGTATATCCGTCTGCAACTGATGCTTGCGTATTTCTCTAGGCAAGAGTCAAACTTTGTGAGCTCCCACGGCCTGCCCCAGGCTGCGCCCGGACGGGCATACCTTATGGAGCACAGGTGAGCCATGGCATTGAGCAGGTATCGTTTCGCAATGCATCCCAACCAATCCTGGAGGCTCAAGCTTGACCTCCCAGCCACCAAATGCCAGGAGTCCTTGAAAGACTTTAATGTTTCTGTAGGGATGGATTTAGACACCAGGAGAGGATATATTGCCTAGTTGTCATCCTTCCTTGCTCACATTAGCAAGATCAGCAGAGTAGCATCCTTTGCAGGTTAACCTTGGAAGCTAAGACAAGGTGGATTTAACCTTTTAGAAACAATAACCCAGGATGCCATAAGGCAGACTGGATTTTCCTGGTATTACCCCTTACCTTTAGAAAGCAACAATCACACACACATTGTTTTGTGAAGAAATAAAAGTAGTGTTTACTTACATAATCTAGGTATCAGAGCAGCGATTACAGTAGCAATATGAAGGCAGGCTTATAACTACTAAGTTACAAAAGTACAAAATCTCAGTTCAAAAATGATGAGCTCAGACATGCACATGTGGTCAGCTTGGAAGCCCAATGAAGATGGAGGAGGCAGGAAGGAAGTATATAGTGTCACAGCTTCCTGCCAAGGAAGACAAAGGAAGTGATCTCACGGAGTTCTCTCTAGCATATTTTACAGGAGAGCTCTATGAGCCTCAGCCCCTTCATACGCCTCTCTAGCAAAATATGAATTGTTGGTCTGACTGCAATAATATTTCCTCCGACATATGCTAAGGCTAGGGCTCTGGTGGGCCTCTGGGGAAGAGGGTGCTACACATGTGGTCCAGCTGCTTTAAACACTACCAGCTCCTGAGCTAAGTAGTCAACTGGATCGCTAGTGGGTAGGGCAAGGAGGGGGAAGCTGGGGTCCTCCGGCTATTGCTGTTCCACAAATGGCCATCAGTGGGCAGATACTATGGGAGTTCTAGTCCAACAACATATGGAGAGCTGTAGGTTCCCCATCGCTTGGGCAGGGTCCCTACATTTTAAATTTTATTTGTTTTTAGTGGCTGGGGTGGCGAAAGAGCCCCCTGAATCTTGACTCTTATTTCAGAAAAGCTTTACTCTACCTTTTGGTTCTAGGGACACGGGTGGCGCTGTGGGTTAAACCACAGAGCCTAGGACTTGCCGATCAGAAGGTCGGCGGTTCGAATCCCCGCGACGGGGTGAGCTCCCATTGCTCGGTCCCTGCTCCTGCCAACCTAGCAGTTCGAAAGCACCTCAAAGTGCACGTAGATAAATAGGTACCACTCTGGCGGGGAAGGTAAACGGTGTTTCCGTGCACTGCTCTGGTTCACCAGAAGTGGCTTAGTCATGCTGGCCACATGACCCGGAAGCTGTACGCCGGCTCCCTCGGCCAATAAAGCGAGATGAGCGCCGCAACCCCAGAGTCTGTCACGACTGGACCTAATGGTCAGGGGTCCCTTTACCTTTTGGTTGTATATCTTTTATTTTTATTTGTTATAGTTCTATACCACCTTTTCTTCCAAGGAGCTCAAAGTGGAGCACATGGTTCTCCTCCTCTCCAGATGCTGTTGAAGCAAAGCTCCCATCAGGCCTAGGAAGCCTAGCCAACAGCCAGGGATGGTGGGAATTGTAGTTCTGCAACATCTGGAGGGCCAAAGGGTACCCCACATCTGGCGCTGTGGTCTAAACCACTGAGCCTCTTGGGATTGCCGATCAGAAGGTCGGCAGTTTGAATCCCCGTGATGGGGTGAGCTCCTGTTGCTCGGTCCCTGCTCCTGCCAACCTAGCAGTTTGAAAGCACACCAGTTCAAGTAGATAAATAGGTACCGCTGCAGTGGGAAGGTAAATGGTGTTTTTGTGCACTCTGGTTTCTGTCATGGTCTTCCGTTGCTCCAGAAGCGATTTAGTCATGCTGGTCACATGACCCAGAAAGATGTCTGTGGACAAACTGGCTCCCTCGGCCTGAAAGCGAGATGAGCGCTGCAGCCCCATTTGACTGGACTTAACCATCCAGGGGTCCTTTACCTTTACCTTACATATGTTAGAGGTTTCACAACACACTCTCTCTGTGTGTGACGGGCTAACACATTGCTCCACAGAATGGTTTAATTTTAGAATTCAAACAAACTTCCAGGAAGCTCATCTGCCCTATCCCATAATCCAAACCCAGCAAAGAGATAGAGAGACAGACAGAAAGACAGGTATAGAGATCTTCAGAGCTGAGCATCATGTTCACTTTTCACTTCCAATGCAAAACATGCCTGCAGGCTATCTGTGAGTGCCCATTTTTCCGGGGTATGGCTAAACCCCAACTAGTCTCGGCCTGCTCCCGACCAGTTAGCCTATTTGGCGCCTTCCCAACCCGGCATGCCAGAGATCAGAAACTCGGGCTGCTTGGAGATGTTGAGCAAGCTTACCTGCAGCTAAGCCCTGCTGAATTCACCTGGCATTCCAGACTCCGGTAGTTTGCATACCTGAGAGCCTTTGCTGCAAAATGGGCGATAGCTCTGTCGGTGGAGCAGGAGGCTGTGAATCTCAGGGCGTGGGATTGAGCCCCATGTTAGGCAAAAGATTCCTGCATTGCAGGGGGTTGGACTAGATGATCCTTTGAGGTCTCTTCCAACAGTTCTACGATTCTACAAAAGGGTGGTGGCTGTACACTCACATTGCTTTGTATGGGGGAGCTGGCCAGCTTGTACAGTCGTATCTTGGTTTTTAAACAGCTTAGTTCTCAAACATTTTGGCTCCTGAACCCGGAAGTGACTGTTCCGGTCTGCGAACTATTTTTTGGAAGCCGAACTTCCGACGGGGCTTCCTATTGGCTGCAGGAGCTTCCTGCAGCCAATCATAAGCTGTGCTTTGGTTTCTGAACATTTTGGAATGATGGACTTCCGGAATGGATTCGGTTCGACTTCCAAGGTACGACTGTAGTGTGTTTCTTAAATGTTAGCTTTCACTGGAGGCGTTTTAAGCAGAATGTCTGTAGTTGCACCCAGCGCCAGGCAGGTTCCCTCGAAGTCTGTAATCCTGTTATTCTATGCCCATTGTCTTTCTGTCCTCCTCCCAGCTCATCGTACCAGCTGCGTGGCGAGATGGGCCAATCCTTCCCCACCTCTCAAGCCTTGGGATCGGATGCCCCGCCAGCTTATCAGCGCCCGCTGTCTGCCCCATGCCTCCCGTACCCTGCCCAGGGCTTCAAGCAGGAGTTCCACGACCCAATGTACGACCAGGCAAACCCGCTGGGGGCTGGTGGCAGTTCCCGGTATGTGGCAGGAGTGGTAATCAAACAGGAGCAGATGGACTATGCTTTTGACGCAGGTAGGCGGTGAGAAAGTCGGGCTGAATTGTGGGGTGTGTGTGTGTGTGTGTGTGCGCGCGAGAGATGAGATACTCTAGTAGGCAAACTAAGGCCCGGGGGCCGGATCTGGCCCAATCACCTTCTGAATCCGGCCTGTAGACGGTCTGGGAATCAGCCTGTTTTTACATGAGTAGAATGTGTCCTTTTATTTAAAATGCACCTCTGGGTTATTTGTGGGGCATAGGAATTCATCCCCCCCCCAAAAAAAATAGTCTGGCCCCCCACAAGTTCTGAGGGACAACTGCTGAAAAAGTTTGCTGACCCCTGCTTTAGTATTTTTCTTCAGCACAGCATATTAAAGCCCATTAGCCCTGCAGAGTCATGCATAGAGCACCCAAAACATGGAAGTGGTCCTTTAAAAATAATTTTTTAAAATGCTTTTCAGGTTTATACATTTCACTAATTTACAATCATTTTAACATTCAAAACTTGATTTCCTTCCCCCCTCTTTCTGCAGTTCCGTAATGTACCTTAATGTACAGTCACACAGCCCGTTTTGTGTGTGTTTTTTAAAAGCTGCTTTTTCTTAAGCTATTGATTATGTTATGGAAATGTACAAGCTTTTCGGGTTCATAGAATTCTTCATCAGCCAACTATCACTTGAAAGCTATCACTTGAAATCTTGCAGCCTCCCATCCCACACTCAACTGCTTCCCCAAACTCATTGGTCTTAACCGTCTCAGTATTCTTCTACTTTTCGGGCAACAATGACAAAATAAGTCTATAAGATATCTTTCTTTCTTTCTTTCTTTCTTTCTTTCTTTCTTTCTTTCTTTCTTTCTTTCTTTCTTTCTTAAGAAAGCCACAGGTCACTTTCAACCAGGCTGCAAATCTCCCCCTCCCTTCCTTTCTTTGACTGAGAGGCAATCTTTTCTTTCTTTACTCATTTCCTTTTACTTCTCAGCCTGGAATGTTTCTGTGCTCAGTTTCATAGCTTGCAAGCTAATGAGCCTGTGAGATGTGATCAAAAGGTGGCGGCTGTTCTTTAGGCAAACCTACCCTCCTCTCGCACATCTCACTGTGGAGGGATAGCTTACACACTGCAAGATTTCTGAATAATTTCTTCCAGGGCCATCTTCAGCTACAAACCTCCTACAAACCTCTCCCCTGCCCTGGATAAATGACACCCACTCCAGTGAGATTGGTCCTCTCATTCAGTTTTTTCAATAGCCTTCTAAAACCAGAGTGGGAATCACACTGGGCTTGGCATTTATGCATCTATACAAAGGTCCCACTTAATCATACTTTACTTTTTCTTTTCTTTTATATGATTTTTATTACGTTTTCTGTTTTGCAATTTTAAATACAGTGGTACCTCGGGTTACAGATGCTTCAGGTTACATGCGCTTCAGGTTACAGACTCCGCTAACCCAGAAATAGTACCTCGGGTTAAGAACTTTACCTCAGGATGAGAACAAAAATTGTGCGGCGGCAGTGGAAGGCCCCATTAGCTAAAGTGGTACCTCAGGTTAAGAACAGTTTCAGGTTAAGAACGTACCTCCAGAACGAATTAAGGTCTTAACACGAGGTACCACTGTACTTGTTTAAACATCCAGTACACTTCCGAGCACAATTCAAAGTGTTGGTGCTGACCTTTAAGGTCCTAAACGGCCTCAGCCCAAGATACCTGAAGGAGCGTCTCCACCCCCATCGTTCTGCCCGGACACTGAGGTCCAGCGCTGAGGGCCTTCTGGTGGTTCCCTCACTGTGAAGTGAGGTTACAGGGAACCAGGCAGAGGGCCTTCTCGGTGGTGGGGCTTGCCCTGTGGAACGCCCTCCCAGCAGATGTCAAGGCAATAAGCAACTCTTTTATTTTTAAAAGAAGGCGGCCCTGTTTAGGAAAGTTTTTAATGTTTGATGCTGTATTGTTTTTAATATTCGGTTGGAAGCTGCCCAGAGTGGCTGGGGAAACCCAGCCAGATTGGCAGGGTATAAATAATAAATTATTATTATTATTATTATTATTATTATTATTATTATTATTATTATTACTATTATTAACAATCAGTGACTTCCCTTCTTCTCTTTCCATGGTTCATTTTGCATACCATATATCCCTCCATATTTCACATAAACTAAACCATTCAGTATTCTGTTATCACATCCACCAAAACTTATTTACACTGTTGAATTTATCTTACTGCTACCAGCGTTTTAAATGAATATAATTCTCACCCATATATTCAGTAAACATTTTCCAATCTTCTTTAAATGTATGTTCTTCTTGTTCTCTTATTCTATATGTTAAATCTGCAAGTTGCACATATTCCATCAGTTTTTAAGTTGCCATTCTTCTTTAGTTGGGACCTCACTCATTTTCCATTTTTGGGCTAACAAAACATGGGCTGCAGTGGTAGCATACATAAATAGTCTTTTTTGACACCTGGGAATTTCCCTCTGAATTATCCCCAACAAAAAGGACTCTGGGTTGTGGTTTGTGGTTTTTTTTGAAAGGTATTTTAAAATATTTTTTTCAAGTCATTGTATATCATTTCCCAATACTCTTTTACCCTTTTACAAGTCCACCACATATGAGGAAAAGTACCCTCAACCTCGTTACATCTCCAGCACTTATCTGATTCGGACTTATACATTTTAGCAAGTCTCCTCATAGTTAGATACCATCTGTAAATCACTTTCAGGTAGTTTATGTATTTATTCAATGGCCCCGCTTAATCATACAGTGATACAGTACTTTGATTCTCAAACGCCTTGCTACTCAAAACAACTTGGAACCCAAACTCTGCAAACACAGAAGTTTGCGAACTTTTTTTGGAAGCCGAATGTGCTCCGTTTTGAGTGTTACAATTCCAATTTGAGTGTTGCACTGAGTTCTTTCTGTTTTTGCTATTTATTTTGCATTTTTGTTTTTGCGGCGTTTTGTTTTGTTTTGTTTTGTTTTGTTTTTGTGACTGTGTGGAACCCAGTTCAGCCACTGATTGATTGACTGTGTGACTGCAGTACATTGTTTATTGCTTTCATTTTATGGATCTCATTAGATCAGGAGTAGGCAAACTAAGGCCTGTGGGCCAGATGCAGCCCAATCGCCTTCTCACTCCAGCCTTTGGACGATCAGCGTGTTTTTACATGAGTAGAATGTAGAACGTGTCCTTTTATTTAAAATGCATCTCTGGGTTATTTATGGGGCATAGGAATTCGTTCATTTCCCCCCCTTCAAAATATAGTCCAGCCCCCCACATGGTCTGAGGGATGGTAGACCGGCCCACCACTGAAAAAGGTTGCTGACCCCTGTGTTAGATAGTAAAATTCATATTAAATTGCAGTTTTAGGGGTTGTTTTTCAAAGCCTGGAACGGATTAATCCGTTTTGCATTACTTTCTATGGAAAAGCGCACCTTGGTTTTGGAAACGCTTTGGTTTTGGAACGGACTTCCGGAACAGATTAAGTTTGGGAACGAAGGTACCTCTGTACTTTTCTGTGTACAAAAAGAAATGGGCAACCCTTTCATCTGGCCAGAGACTTTTATCTGGCCTGTGAGGCCGTCGGGATTTCCTTTCCATCCCCCCCCTCGCTTAAATTGCACCTTCCCTTTTCAGCTTATCAAACCCCGAGGGCACGCAGTTATTCCGCACTGGGGTGGCGTGACATTTTGTGACCTTCAAATACAAGCAGGGAGGGAGAGAAGAGGCGCTGCTGTGCTTCTTCTGAAGGCCTGGCATTGCGTTGCATTGCATAACCTCGAGCCGCCTCCCCCGCCTGCCTCTGCTTCCTGGCAGGGAGCCCTCCTGTTGCTGAATGGAGCAGAAAGGAATTTCATTCACAAAATGGAGGCACAGGAACTGGGCTCTGGGCTGGCGGGGTGTCGGATTACAGCAAGGCTGCTCTCCTTATGGGCAGCTGACATCAGCACACAGGCTGGTAACCGGAGCCAAATCTTGCTTGGCTCGAAGCCCAGAGGGAAGAAAGTCTGGGCATGCAACTTCGGACTCCCCGAGGCGTCGAAATGCCTGGGTAGAACAGGGGCTTGTTTGGCTGCCAGAGAAGCCGGATAAAAAACCAGCCCCCTCTTTCCGGCAGCCCTTAATTTTCTCCATGGGCAGCCTTTAAAGGCTTTTCCTGGGCTGCCCCATCCTCTCCTGAACCTAGCAAAACTGCAGGCTGCTTTGGGGAGAGTAGCCCCTCTTACCAATGTTATAAGAAAAAACTGGTCCTTTTCCATTAGAGCCCTTATAGAGTCCTTATGTAGGTTCTCTATCGGTAGGAGAAAAATAACAGAGGCCAACCAGAGAAAGTTGAGAAGCAAAGCAGCTAGTAAGCCTGCTCTTTATTAAACTGTTGCAACAGGGTACTCAACCCCCCCCCCCATAAGACCTTGTTGTTGTTGTTTAGTTGTGTCCAACTCTTTTTGACCCCATGGACCAGAGCATGCCAGGCACTCCTGTCTTCCACTGCCTCCGGCAGTTTGGTCAAACTCATGCTGGTAGCTTCGAGAACACTGTCCAACCATCTCATCCTCTGTCATCCCCTTTTCCTTGTGCCCTCCATCTTTCCCAGCATCAGGGTCTTTTCCAGGGAGTCTTCTCTTCTCATGAGGTGGCCAAAGTATTGGAGCCTCAGCTTCACGATCTGTCCTTCCAGTGAGCACTCAGGGCTGATTTCCTTCAGAATGGAGAGGTTTGATCTTCTTGTAGTCCATGGGACTCAAGAGTCTCCTCCAGCACCAGAATTCAAAAGCATCAATTCTTCGGCGATCAGCCTTCTTTATGGTCCAGCTCTCACTTCCATACATCACTACTGGAAAAACCATAGCTTTAACTATACAGACCTTTGTTGGCACCATAAGACCTTAGAATTCCTATAACACCAACTTTTAAACATTTAACCCATGCATTTGAAATACACTGTTTGGAGCCGTGTTTCAGTGTTGGGTTTTAATGCAGGGGGAGCAGGCTTGTGGGGCAAAAAGAGCTTTAGTTGAGCTCAAAACATTAAAGCAATTTAGTGTAATAATCCGAAGAATCAAACCTCTCCACCTGCCATACTGTAAAATCAATTGTAAATATTACAGTGTGTTAATGAAGTGTTAGTAAAGGTGAAGGTAAAGGGATCCCTGACAATTAGGTCCATTCGCAGATGACTCTGGGGTTGTGACGCTCAACTCGCTTTATTGGCCGAGGGAGCCACCGTACAACTTCCGGGTCATGTGGCCAGCATGACTAAGCCGCTTCTGGCGAACCAGAGCAGAGCACGGAAACACTGTTTCCCTTCCCGCCGGAGCTGTACCTATTTATCTATTTGCACTTTGACATGCTTTCGAACTGCTAGGTTGGCAGGAGCTGGGACAGAGCAACAGGAGCTCACCCCGTCATGGGGATTCGAACCGCCGACCTTCTGATTGGCAAGTCCTAGGCTCTGTGGTTTAACCCACAGCGCTACCCTTTAGTAGAGTCTGTCTAATATGGGGGTGGGCTGCCTGGCTGGCTGATTTTCTCCAGAGAGTGTATTCCACAAATATGAAGCCACCACTTTTAGGATTTGCACCTCTGGAGGGTGGAAGCCAAATCCTGCCTACTCAACCCAGCAATTTGTGTCTGTCTGTCTGTTGTTAATAATAATAATAATAATAATAATAATAATAATAATAATAATAATAATAATAATAATTTGGTTATTCAAATTAAAATTTTACAGAGATATATCAAACATGAATCATAAAAACAAGATCCAGAGGAATCTCTTGGACTTCCATCCTCCCCTTTGTGGGTCCTATTATTAATCATTTCCTCTTGCATCTTTTACAGTGATCCAAATCTTTTACATCTCTATTTGTGTCCAGCTGTGGGTAAAACCTCAGTGCCTAGGACTTGCCGATCGTATGGTCGGCAGTTCGAATCCCCGTGGCGGGGTGAGCTCCTATCTTTCAGTCCCAGCTCCTGCCCACCTAGCAGTTCGAAAGCACCCTAAGTGCAAGTAGATAAATAGGTACCGCTTTATAGCGGGAAGGTAAACGGCGTTTCCGTGTGCTGCGCTGGTGCTGGCTCGCCAGAGCAGCTTTGTCACGCTGGCCACGTGACCCGGAAGTGTCTGCGGACAGCTCTGGCTCCCGGCCTCTAGAGTGAGATGAGCGCACAACCCTAGAGTTGGACACGACTGGCCCGTACGGGCAGGGGTACCTTTACCTTTTTTTATTCAGCCTTAAACTACAAGTGATATTCCAATCCTACTAAAAGTTTTAACTGTTTACAATGGTCTTTAAGATAAGTTTTTTTAAAAAAAAATTCCCCATTCCTTAAAATTTTGGTCTTCCTGCTTTTTTATTCTTCCGGTCATTTTAGCCATTTTGGCATAATCCGTCAACTTGATCTGCCATTCTTCTCTGGTCGGGACTCTATCTTCTTTCCATCTCTGAGCCAATAACATCTGCACAGTCGTGGTCGCATACATAAATAGTCTTTTCTGCTCCCTTGGGATGTCGGCACTTAGAATTCCTAAAAGGAAAGCTTCAGGTTTTTTTTAGCAAAGGTTATATTTAAAGCTTTTTTTCCCAACTCATTATATATCATTGCCCAAAATCCTTTTACTACCTTACAATTCCACCACATATGATAGAAGGTGCCTTCTTTTTCCTTACATTTCCAGCATACATTTGAGCATGTTTTATACATTTTTGCCAACGTGCTGTGAACCTTAAATTCCATAACTTCTCCCAAGCTGTAAGTTGTATATTATACCCAAAGTCTCTCGCCCAATGTGATTTGACCTGTTTGTCTTTTGTATCTTTGTGTCTGTCTCATAGATGTCCCAAGCTGCCATTCGATGTATATGAATGTGGAACCCTTCCCAGGACATTCCAATGCTGACGGCACACTCGGTGAGGCATTTCCCATGAAGGCCTTTTCTTGTCCGCAAGCCTATTAGCTGGGCTGTTAGCCGTTTCTCAGTCTACACACATGACCAGGCTGACTAGTAAAAGGTAGGATTGTACACTCAGGGAAGGATCTGTCCTTTGTTTTCTGTACACCTCGGGTTACAGACGCTTCAGGTAACAGACGCTTCAGGTTACAGACTCCGCTAACCCAGAAATAGTACCTCAAGTTAAGAACTTTGCTTCAGAATGAGAACAGAAATTGTGCGGCGGCAGCGGGGGGCCCCATTAGGTAAATTGGTGCTTCAGGTTAAGAACAGTTTCAGGTTAAGAACAGACCTCCAGAACGAATTAAGTTCATAACCCAAGGTACCACTGTATTTTGAGTTCAGCTGCAGTACATATGGGCCGGTAAGAAACGCAAGTACTTTCTGAGCGTTGCAGAGTTTCCATGTCACACAACCCTGGTTGGGCGACACCATGGGAATGCATGTGGTGTTAGAAGCTTTCATAGGGGCGAGCGGTTGTCATGTGATCACTCCCAGCCAACCTGGAGCATTGCGAGGAGCACTGGGACACGTGACCTGTCCCAGCCAATCCAGGAGCACTGGAAAGAAGGTTCTGGCAGCTAACCCTGGTTGTTGATTCAGTCAATCATCCCCCAAACGGGAATGTTCAAGACTCCTACTGCAAGCCAGATCTTTTTCTACGCAGTTATTCACCAAGCAAAACTAAATTATGTTCATTTAGCCAAGCTATCTTTTCGAATCCATGTGAAAAGTTTTTAGTACCGCTCATTTTTGGAATGTCAAAGTTGAAAAAAATTAGCAGGCCCTGCTGATGTGTTCTTTTTTTCACAGGGTACAGTTATGAGAAACAGGTGCGGCCGTTCGCCGATGACGTCTGCGTCGTCCCTGAGAAGTTTGAAGGTCAGATACGCAATTGCCCTGGGCTATATGAGCTGTACCATTGGGCATCCACCATCTTTTCAAAGGCTGCCTGATTGAGCAAAGGAAACATTTTGCATGAATTCAGTATTCTCTAAAACAAACAATTTAAAGAAATCTGAACCAGAATGTCCCAACTATGAGCCACAGATCATAATCCCTCCCTGCATATGAAGAAAAACCCAAGTCTTTACAGTCTTGGAGATTTGTAGCAGATAGGTAGCCGTGTTGGTCTGCCATAGTCAAAACAAAACAAATTCCTTCCAGTAGCACCTTAAAGACCAACTAAGTCAGTTCTTGGTATGAGCTTTCGTGTGCATGCACACTTCTTCAGATACACTGAAACAGAAGTTTCCAGACCCTTCTATATAGTGAGAAGGTGGGGAGGGGTATTACTCAGAAGGGTGGTGGGAATGGGTGATTGGCAGATAGCTGTGATGAGCCTGTTGACGACTCTTAACGACTGCAATAGGTCTTACAGGAAAAAGCAAGGGGTGAAAAGGTGAAAAATGGCTTTGTCATGTATAATGAGATAAGAATCCAAGGTCTTTGTTCAGACCAGGTTTCTCCATGGTTTTAAGTTTGGTGATAAGTTGTAATTCAGCAGCTTCTCTTTCCAGTCTATTTCTGAAATTCCTTTGTAGTAAAACAGCTACTTTGAGATCTTGTATAGAATGTCCTGGGGACATTTGTGTCATTAAAATGTCCTGGGGACATTTGTGTCATTAAAATGTAGGGCCTTTTGTCATGTGCATGGTTCTGGTAAGGAAGCAAATCAAACCTCCTCATTAGAACCGGAGCAATGATCTACATCGTCTTGCCCAAAGCTGAAATCTGCCTTCCTCTCTGAAACTTCAGGTGGAACTAGAACTGGAAAAATTAAATTTGAAATCCAGATTATAATAGAGGTGTGTGTGTGTGTGTGTGTGTGTGTGTGTGTGTGTGTTGGAGCAGGGGGCTAGGCCATTGCGTCTTACCTCATTGATGAGTAAAAAGGGGGTGGGCATCTGGGGAAAAGGACTTTGGCAATCCCATCCACCAAAGGAGCCCAATGTGTTTTGAAAATACAGTGGTACCTCCGGTTGCGAACGAGATCCGTTTCGGAGGTCTGGCCGCATTCTGAGGAATTCGCAACTGGAGGGCCGCTTCTGCGCTTGTGCGTGCTGCAAAATCAGAAAAATACTTCCAGGTTTGCTGCGTTCGCATCCTGAATTTTCCATATCCAGAGGGATAAGTAAGTGGAGGTACGACTATGTAATTTTGGCTTTAGGAACCACCCCCAGAACGTAACTCCGGCATAAGTTGCGAGTTGCCTATAGACTTTGTGCTGGAGTTATTTTTTATAAGGTAAAATTCTTACTCTCTTCCAGGGCTTAATTTGAAGCAAGTCTTAGCTTGGGAATCTGCCTTATGGCCAGACTCTTATCTGCCCTGCAATATATGAAGTAACACGGAAAACCTGCAACAAAATGTTGCAGTGTATCTCCATCTTCTAATGGGAGCGCTCCTATTCCGGGTACCAGCTAACCACACTGGTTTCCAATATGCTCCCTCTGTTGTCTCTTCCACCCAGCCACGAATTTATAGTTGTTTTTTTCCAATGCACATTCAGGGCTCCATGCTACTGAGTCCCTCTAGGGCTGTTTTGGAGGTCTTTTGCAAATACAGTGGTACCTCAGGTTACAAATGCTTCAGGTTACATACGCTTCAGGTTACATACTCCGCTAACCCAGAAATAGTACCTCGGGTTAAGAACTTTGCTTCAGGATAAGAACAGAAATCGTGCTCTGGCGGCGCGGCAGCAGCAGGAGGCCCCATTAGCTAAAGTGGTGCTTCAGGTTAAGAACAGTTTCAGGTTAAGAATGGACCTCCGGAACGAATTAAGTACTTAACCCGTGGTACCACTGTATTTATATATCTCTGCAAAACCTGGGGTTCCACCAAGCATACTGACGCCTGCCTCTTTGTTTGCTGCTGGTCTTATTTTGGCTACTTAGCCCTTGGCACTCACCACCTGAGTTTGATAATAGAGGGAGCGATGAACTTTGGGCCAGCGTTCGAAATTCGCCAGGTGCCTTTTGCACCCGGCTACCGTCCACTTGCGACCAAGTGAAGATGCCCAGGTGCCAGGATTGCGCCTGATGTCTCCACCAACTGGAGGTGCCATGCTTGAGGATCCTTGCATCTGGACTGCTTTCGTATACTAGTAACACATCCTGTAGAATCCTATCCATTATATTTTATCTGTACAATCGGAATGGATTTCAGGAACCAAAAAGGCGCATTGAAAAATACAGCTTTCACCTAGCCCCCAAATGGCAATTAGGCATTTTGTTTTGGCGACTGTAACCCTGGTTTAAGGAACCATTTGGCGCCTGGCTTACACAGTCGTACCTTGGTTAACGAACGACTTGCGAGTCGAATGTTTTGGCTCCCGAACGCCGCAAACCCAGAAGTGAGTGTTCCGGTTTGCGGATGTTCTTTTGGAATCCAAACATCCGGCGCGGCTTCGGATTGGCTGCAGGCTGCAGCCAATCGGAAGCTGCGCCTTGGTTTCTGAACGTTTTGGAAGTTGAACGGACTTCAGGAACGGCTTCCGTTCAGCTTCCAAGGTACCACTGTATACCCGAGATTCTAACACTGCTTTGAGTATATATATATATAGCAGGAGTGGAGAATCTTCCACTCTTCTTCCACCGACTCTTCTCCTTGGTCTCGGATTCTGCCAGTCATCTCAGCCAGTTCCATATAGTCCATCAGCTTCATCTGCCATTCTTCCCGAGTGGGTAAATCTTGTATTTTCCAATACTTTGCGATGAGTATTCTTGCTGCTGTTGTGGCGTACATAAAAAAAGTTCTATCCTTTCGCTATTTTGGGGAGTTTTATTTACAACATAACATAACCCCCCCCACCCCCCCAAAACAGAAATCCACTCTCATTAAACGTGAACATAACATACAATAAGCATAACATACAATACAAACAAACAAATAAAAGACTTCCTTTATCCTGTATCTGGCCTCCTTATTTATTACTTATAAGCTGTTCCCTTTATGAATAATTATTAAGATTTTTCTAATTATAACTAAAATATCCACAAAATCTCCTGCAGACAAGTCCAGGTATGTATTTTAGGGCATTGTTTTGCGAAGTATTCTCTGCATTTCCTCCATGCTTTTTGAAACTCTTGTCTAGCGTGATCTCTAATTGCCTCTGTTAATTCAATATACTCTAACAGTTTGTCTTGCCGTTCCTTTTTTGTTGGCACAGTTTCTTTTCTTATTTTCATTATGTTGGCTGTGCTTGGCAGGGGACATCAAGCAAGAAGGGGGTGGGTACCGTGAGGGCCCCCCTTATCAACGACGAGGGTCTCTACAGCTTTGGCAGTTCCTGGTAGCTTTGCTGGATGACCCAAGCAACTCCCATTTCATTGCCTGGACAGGCCGAGGGATGGAATTCAAACTCATTGAACCAGAGGAGGTGGGTCTTGTTTTAGGGTGAATTAATTTTTATACTTCCCACCAAGTTTTGATTCCGGTGCAATTTACAGCGTAGTGTTATCTCCTCCCTTTCTCCTCCTCCAAATAAACTCCGATATATGTGTCAGTGGCCACTGCTGGATAGGGAAGAGCACTCTGCGTGCACTCAGAGGCCACCTCATCAGCCCAGCTAGCTAGTTTGTAACCCCAAATAAACCAGGCGTCGATGTTCAAACATGGGTTTGTTTTTTTAAAAGTTCCTTAACATGGTCTGTTTCACATTATTGTTATTTATTTAATTTATATACTGCTCTACAGTGATACCTCAGGTTACAGACGCTTCAGGTTACAGACTCCTCTAACCCAGAAATAGTACCTTGGGTTAAGAACTTTGCTTCAGGATGAGAACAGAAATTGTGCTCCGGCAGCACAGTAGCAGCAAGAGGCCCCATTAGCTAAAGTGGTATCTCAGATTAAGAACAGTTTTAGGTTAAGAACCTCCAGAGCGAATTAAGTTCTTAACCCGAGGTACCACTGTATATCCACAGATCTCAGGGTGGTTCACAGGATAAAATCAGAATATAAAACCACAATGTAAATAATAAAAATAATAAAAATAAAAATTAATTATACCCTGCCCATCTGGCTGTGTTTACCCAGCCACTCTGGGCAGCTCCTCACAGGATATTAAAACACGCTAAAATGTCAAACATTAAAAACTTCCCTCAACGGGGCTGCCTTCAGATGGCTCCTAAAAGCCAGAGAGTTGTTTATTTCCTTGACATCTGATGGGAGGGCATTCCACAGGGTGGGTGCCACTACCGAGAAGGCCCTGTGTCTGGTTTCCTGTTACCTCACTTCTTGTGGTGAGGGAACTGCCAAAAGGCCCTCTGAGCTGGACCTGTGTCCAGGCAGAACGATGGGGATGGAGACGCTCCTTCAGGTGTACTGAATAATCAAAATAAAAACAACACCCCCCCCGGAAAAAACCTCCACATTTTTAAAGGGCATAGAATTAAACCTAGCATTGTTTTTTTCTCTGCTCCCCACCTTCGATGGGCACGGCTGCAGGTGGCGCGGCTTTGGGGCATCCAGAAGAATCGCCCAGCCATGAACTACGACAAGCTGAGCCGCTCTCTTCGCTACTATTACGAAAAGGGCATTATGCAAAAGGTTGGTTTTGCGTCTGGAGGGGAGGGCGGTTGTCCAGAGTTGAAGTTGGGTTGCGCTTGGGTGTAGTTTTGTCCCCACTCCTGACTTCTGCAAAGTCAAACTTGTGACTAAGGATAGAGAGGATGACAGTGAGAGTCTCCTCAGAGACTGGTTGTGAGAAAGCCGGCAGGTTGGGGGCTGAATGAGGGCAGACTGACGTTGGTGGGGCAGTGCCTCTCTCCCCCCCCCCCACAATAAATTCGGCTTGTGCAGTTTGAGCTTAGGAGGGGTGTGGAACATGTGCATTAATAGAAATTATTTTTAAAAACAGCTATGAAAAGGGGAAAAGAGAGAAAGAAGCAGGAAGAAGAAAGGAATCAGAGGGATAGAAACAAAAAAGAAAGGGGGAATGAAGCAATAAGGATGCTGCTCAGAATGTTGGGTTCATATATATATATATATACACACACACACACACACACATACACACATACACACACACACACACACACACACACTTATTAGTTTTTTAAACATATCATTTCCAACAATCATATAACATAACTTTTTATCTTATACAATATTTTAGACTTCCGTCAACACCTCTGATGATTTCCCGTTCTTTATCACTTACTCTGCATTTCTTAATTTCTCTATTACTCTTGATTATCATTAACTAATAATTCTCCTCATAGTCTTTCTTGCAATATATCAAATAGTCCTCCTTACAGAACTTCTTGCAGTTCTACTAGCGTAATGTGTTCTTTACACAGAATGTTTGGTTCTATAGTTACTTGACATCTGGTGGGAGGGCGTTCCACAGGGCGGGCGCCACAACTGAGAAGGCCCTCTGCCTGGTTCCCTGCAACCTCACATCTTGCAGGGAGGGAACTACCAGAAGGCCCATGGAGCTGGACCTCAGTGTCTGGGCTGAACGATGGAGGCGGAGACGCTCCTTCAGGTATACTGGGCCAAGGCCTTTTAGGGCTTTAAAGGTCAGCACCAACACTCTGAATTGTGCTCAGAAATGTACTGGGAGCCAATGTAGGTTGTTCAGAACCGGTGTTATAAGGTGCTGGCGGCCACTCCCAGTCAACAGCGACATTCTGGATTAGTTGTAGTTTCTGGGTCACCTTCAAAGGTAGCCTCGCGTAGAGCGTATTTGTCAGAGCTGCCTCTAGCTCACAGAGGACCAACGCCAGGCTGATGTTATGTATAAAAGTCTTTATTGAAGTTTAATTTCCATTTCAAAGCCAGAGCGTGCAGCCCTACGTCTTGACTCTAGATCGGCGAAGTCCCGTCTGAGTCTCCGCCCCTTCCACACCAGTTTCAGATCCTAGCCCTGCTCCACCTCCTGCGCTGCTCTCTTCTCCTCTGGGTCCTCCTGCCCTCTGGGGCATTGCCCTTTCTGGACTCTTCCGACGCTGAGTCGCTTAGTTCCTCCCCCTGCCTCCGGCGTGCTTTAGGTCCTGGTTCCCAATCCTCACTCTCTGCTGTCCCGCGCTCCTGTACATTTGAACTTGCTTCTCGCGCCAACCCAGTGACCTTTCTCCTAACCGTTACACTACTTCTATCACTGCTTCCCTCTTCCGTGACACTGGCCGGATCTGACCTCCCTTCCGTTGTCCGACTCTCCAAGGGAGGCGTGGTAGACTCTGCCTCGTCTCCTCTCCCTGGTGGGGAAAGCACTGGCCCCGATGCCTGGGACTCTTCCCCCCCACTCTGCTCTGGTGGGGAAACTGGTCCTGATTTCCAACTACTGCTCTGGGAGTCCCTGCTGCCCCCTTGCTCCTGGGGCGTTCCCCTTGGGACCCCCCTGCCCCTGGCCACTGGCGCTCCCTTCTGTGAATCTTCCGATTCGCTGGAGAGGCTCATGGAATCCCTCGGACCACTGTCCCCTCCTACGCTCCCTTCAGATTCCTCCCCCTCGCTCTCCATCTCCCATCTTCCCTGTGCCTCAGCTCCTGAGCCCCTGACAGTATTGCTGTAGTCCAAGCAGGAGATAAGTAGAGCATGTACCACTCTGGCCAGACAGGGTCCAGGCAGGTAGGATCTCGGCCTACGTACTAGAAACTGGTAGACAGCTGCCCTAGCACAAAGAATGCACCCAACCTCTGTTCTGGGGTCATCCATGTGGGGTTATTGGCAATAACTGTTTGCTGCAGTACTCTCTTTCGACTCCATTCTCCTGTCTGTCTTACAGGTGGCTGGTGAGCGTTACGTGTACAAGTTTGTGTGCGAACCAGAAGCCCTCTTCTCCCTGGCTTTCCCCGACAATCAGCGCCCGTCCCTGAAGGCCGAATTTGAGTGGCACGTCAGCGAGGAGGACACTGTTCCTCTGTCCCACTTGGACGAGGGCGTAGCCTATCTGCAAGATCTCGGGGGGCAGCCGCCGTATGGGAAAGGGTACACCTATTAACTGCCAGCCGAAGAGACGGGTCAGATAATGGCTGAGTTGTACATATATGAAGACGTTTGTCGGTAATCACCAATGTAGAGTATTGCCTCGGCTTTCCTGACACCGAACCCGGACTGTACAGTGGGCTGCCTTTTCGAGGGGAGGGCAGTACGGTTGCCCAGTATCCAGATCTGGATTCAAATCCTGCCTTAGCCGTGGACTCGCTGGGTGAACTTTGGGCAAACTGCTTTCATTCCAGCCTCTGTTCCTGAGGACGAGCTGCCTACCTCGCAGGGATGTTGTGAGGGCGGGGTCAAATAAAGATTGTAAAGTGCTTTGTACATTATTTTTTGAAAATGCTATCCTGGTTGATTAACTAAGTGTACGCAGCTTGAACGTGGGAGTGGCAAGATCTGCCTGATGAAATGAGAAGCAACCAAGCTAGGGGCTTTGAATGCGCAGACTCCAAATTCGAAGTGTAGCCTTATGAGGCTTTGCCCTCGGGTGGCAAAAATACTGCGCCCGGGAAAGGGAAAATGGGAGTCAACAGACACTCAAGGAATAGTTTTGGAGAAAAAGCTTTATTTCTACCATCCATGAACTGGTAGAAGGAGCAAGTGTGATAGTTCACAAACAAGCACGAGTTCACAGTCATGTGCACAGAGTATATATTCCCCTTCCAGTTCCCTCCCCTTTCTCCTCCCTCAGGAGTCCTGCCCCATGAGTTCCTCTGAGCATGAACAGAAAGCTCCTGTGTTGGGACTCTTTTGGGACTCTTGGTGCCCTTCCCAGGAAAAGGGGAATGAGAGCGGTTCAGCATGTCCAGAGATGTTGCAACTGAATGAGATAAAAGTCAGTTCTCAGGCCTGCTTTGAACAGAGCCTATTCATTAGCTTTTTGAAGCCTTCTTGTGCTGACAGCAGAGCAAATGAGCAGATGCTTAGCTGCTGAGAAAATGATTTTGAAAAGCTTTGAGAAGCTTTGAGCCTGCTTTCAGGGGGGGGGGTGACTTCGGGCCTAGGTGGGGTCACCTGTCCTCACCTTCCTTCAGAAGCAGCTTCTCTGCGACTGAACGGGTATCTGTGCATGGTTCGCAGACTCTTTGAAGCTGTGGCGACTAGGAGAAAATTTGTGTGGCCTGGTTTTCTCCCTATCCACCCTTGCGAATAAACATTGGGCACCTAAACACTGCAATTTTATTAATATTTAAGGGTCTTACCTTATTCCAGAAGGGGTCCTTGCTCTCAGTTTCATGCCACAATAACTACATTACTCAGGAGTAAGCCCTACTGAATTTCATGGGGATTCCTCCCTAATCGGTAAACACATGATTGCAGCTTGAAGTGGCTATTTTGATGGTTACACAGAGGGCTGTTAAGAAGGGACCCTATAAATTTCTGGACCTGTGGGGAAAATATTATTCATGTCTCCCAGTTTATTCATGTTGACATCTTTTTATTTGCAGAATATGGATGAAAGTGGAGGGATATTGAGTGAGCTTAGGATCTGGGAGGCCACAGCTGAAATCAGCCATGGAACTCAATTGTGTGTCCTTGGGCCACTTATGGTCTCCCAGTCTAAGCCTACCACACAGGGTTGTTGTGAGGAAAATATGAGGGGAAGGAGCTCTAGGAATGCTGCCTTCAGCTCCTTGGAGGAATGGATAACATTATAATACAGTTTATATTAATAAACATAATAATAAATAAATATTATAATGAATAATAAAAGCCTTTCTCCAGCGTGTCTGCTCCCAATTTTAAATGTGGGGAGAGGGGGCAGTTTTCAAGTAATGAAAAACGCCTGACCTAAAGCCACAAGAAACAAAAGAATCTTGGATACATCCAGGCCTACAAACACTGGACTTATAAATAGGTTCTTGGCAAATTCGGGGTGTGGGTGTCTGCTGGGCTGGGTGTGGAAGCAGGGCGCAATCACGTCTGCTTAAAAACCTCCAAGAAAGGAGAATCCACGCACCTATATTACATACAGGGATGCGGGTGGCGCTGTGGGTTAAACCACAGAGCCTAGGACTTGCCGATCAGAAGGTCGTTGGTTCGAATCCCCGTGACGGGGTGAGCTCCCGTTGCTCGGTCCCTGCTCCTGCCAACCTAGCAGTTCGAAAGCACGTCAAAGTGCAAGTAGATAAATAGGTACCGCTCCGGCGGGAAGGGAAATGGCATTTCCGTGCGCTGCTCTGGTTCGCCAGAAGTGGCTTAGTCATGCTGGCCACATGACCCGGAAGCTGTATGCCGGCTCCCTCGGCCAATAAAGCGAGATGAGCGCCGCAACCCCAGAGTCGGTCACGGCTGGACCTAACGGTCGGGGGTCCCTTTACCTTTTATATTACATATTACATACACACAAAAGCTCTCCTCTGCAGCACCTTGCTTTTTTCTAACGGAAGTTTGCAAAGTGTCCAACAGTTGTCTTCTCCTTACAAGGAGACCCTAGCGCCTTTTAAAGTAAAACAACAAAAAGGACAGTACTAGCACCCTAAGGACTTGACCAATTACGGTGTGAGCAGAGTTTGCTTCACCAGAAGCCTCGTTCTTGGTAATCCACGAAAAAATTGTGCAATAAATATTCGCTAGCTTTTAAAGTGCTACTGGGCTTAGGGCTGCAGGCAAGACCCCTCTGCTGTCCAAAATTTTCCTGCTCACCTAGATGCTTCCTAGGGGGTCTCCTCCCTCTCCATCAGGGCCAGATTTAGGTTTGATGAGGCCCTAAGCTACTGAAGGTAACAGGGCCCTTTATATGTCCAGCTGTCCTTTGTCAACAACAAATTGATGCTGTTTTTGTGTGTTGAATATCTGCTAGATGGTAATTTATGGACCTAATAGGCAACCAGTCCATGCAGAATGTAGGGACCCTATATATAGAAATGAGCAAACCAGTGATATTTTAAGGGGGCAGGCTAGCAGGCGGGGCCCATTACTTATATCATAGGAGCCTACACAACACAAAACACTGTTATTGTATGTAGGTTTTATTTTGTTTGTTTTTTATCTTATATTTTGGAAATGTACATCCAGTTTTTCCCCTTTAATTTTTTTGGGGGCCCCCAAGAGAGTGGGGCTCTAAGCTATAGCTTGTTTAGCTTATACGTAAATTCGGCACTGCTCTCCATAGAAGGCAGGGGTGTCCTAAAAAGAGATTGTGCTGAGGCTTTCATAGAATTGTTGAATTGTAGAAGGGACCCTGAAGATCATCAAGTTCAGCCCTTGGTGTTATCAGCACCATGCACCAACCAACTGAGGCCCCGTTTCCTTTTCGTTTAGGGAGAATTTTGGTAAAACAAAACGTAAGCCCCCTTGCACAGAAATCATAGCAAAGGCCCATCTAGTCCAGTGGCCAATCAGATGTCTCTATAAAAGCCCACAGCCCCCTCCTGTTGTTTGTCTTCTCGCTGGAGCAATTCAGTGGTAGACTGCCTCTGAACCTGGAGGCTCTATACAGCTGCTATAATTGCCATAGATATCCTCTTCCTCCTCGTCTCCATGAATTTGCACTATCCCCTTTCTGCCCCTCCAAGCGACTCGTCCTCAGCACATCTTGTGTGTGTGTGTGAGATCCATAAATAAATTCCATGTTCCCACAGCCTCTCCTTAATCTTCCCCACCAATGATATTGGATGACCCAAAGTTCCCGTATTAGATGAAAGTAGAGAGATGTTTATGCCTTCAAGCACCTGGGGATCTCAGGGTATAATCTGAATCTATATGTAGGGTTGCCTAAATGGTTGATTGGGGAGGGAAGGAGATACCTCCCCCCCCCAGTGATTTTAAGCTTTTGGATCTGTTTCTGCTGCTTTATCCATCACAATGCCATACACTCCGGTTTTCCCTGACATTTTGCTGATTCGACAAAGTTCCCCCCCCCCGACGTCATTTTTACACCCGAAAACCAGGACGTGTCAGGAATTTTGCTGATGTATGGCAAGCGTGTATATGAAGCTACCACTTTGCTGAAGGTAAGCTAGTTTATTGACCATTCATCCTCAATTGCCTACACTAAACTTACACAGAGGTTAGACTATGTCTGGTCTTTACTGAGCATTCCTTTTTATTTGTGGATAAGTTACACAACAATGATCATTCCTCCTGATCCGGGGTGTTTATTTGTCTTTTGGTTAGTCAGTTGCTCATCCCACACACTTCAACACATTTTCCCATCCCTTTCCAAACCACAAAGGTCTGATGATTATTATTTTTAGTGGCTTTGTTGCTTTAGGGTGACAGAGTCCTTGAAGCCATTCCAAATGCACAAACTTAAATTTCTGGTATGTGCTAGAATTCCACCTGTCCCCGCCCCCCCAAACAAGCAAGCAAGCAAGCAGAAACCACTGAGAGTTTTTAGACCACCTGGGTCTGGTCAGTGCTTAGATGGATGACCCTGGAAACCACATCTAGGGTGCTTTGGGTTCCATGATGGGAGAAAGATCAACATCCTATCCAGCGGTTCTCAACCTGTGGGTCCCCAGATGATGTTGAACTACAACTCCCATCACCCCTAGCTAGCAAGGTCAGAGCTAAGGGATGATGGGAGTTGTAGTCCAACAACATCTGGGGACCCACAGGTTGAGAACCGGACCTATACCCTTTTAAAATGTGGCTCTTTGGGGGGCAGGTGTATTATTGGTTTATTGTTTTTATTTTTATTTTATATATTGTGATCTTGATCTTTTTTGTGAACCGCCCTGAGACCTCTGGGTACAGGGCGGTATATAAATTCAACAAACAAACAAAACAAAGATGGGATACAAATGTAAAGGAATGAAAGTTGTGTGTGTGTGTGGGGGGGGGGAATAAATGCACAAATAACTTTACAGCTGCACGACTGGTGCAAATTCAGCTGGTGTGCAATTGACCGGCTGCGTATGGATGCTTCACCTGATGAATTTCTGCCTGTCTTGGGTGTTGGAAGAAACAGGCGGCAACCTGAAACTTTTTTTGGGGTGGGAAGGGAACACTTTTGTTGCTTCCCGCTGTGACAAGAAGCCGGGGCTACCGATGTGCTGCAGCCAATGCCGGATTTACATATAAGCTAAACAAGCTATAACTTAGGGCCCCACTCTCTTGGTGGCCCCCAAAAAATTGAAAGGAAAAAAATAATAACTGGATGTACATTTCCAAAATATAAGAGGAAAAAAACAAATCAAATAAAACCTACATACAGCGACAGTGTTTTGTGTTGTGTAGGCTCCTATGATGTAAGTCATGGGCCCCACCTGCTAGCCTGCTCGCTAAAATATCACTGGTTTGCTCATTTCTATATATAGGGTGCCTACATTCTGCATGGACTGGTTGCCCATTACGTCCATGAATTACCATATAGCACATATTCAACACACAAAAAAGCGACAATTTGTTGTTGACAAAGGACAGCTGGACATATAAAGGGCCCCATTACCTTCAGTAGCTTAGGGCCTCTTCAAACCTACACCCCGCCCCGGCTGCAGCGCTGCCCAGGTGCGTGGAGGAGAAGGCAGGAACCTTCCATCCCGCGTGTCAGTTCCAGGCCGGAAGACTTTGGGAAACAGACGTCGGCGGGAGCGAAGCCTCGACGGACCACGGCGTCGGGCAGGGAAGCCCGCCCGCGTTGCCCGTACTTCCGCCCTGCAGCAAGATGGCGGCGGGCAGCGGGGGTTCCGGGCACCGTCGGCGGCGCGGGGCGCTGCGGCTGCTGATGCGGGTGGGCTCGGTGCTTCTCACGCGCTTCCCGTTCTGGCACTGCCTCAGCGGCCTCCTCCTCAACGCCGAGCGCGCCGACGCCCGCCGGTGAGCCCGCGCGGCCGGGAAAGCGGTGGCGGTGGCGGTGGCGGTGGCGGCGTCGAGGGCGCTTCTGAGCATGTGCAGAGGGCCTTCTGCGCCTTGCCTCCCCGGCGGGTTGTGGGGTCGGGGAAGGAATCCAGTATTTGCTTTTAGGAGGTCGTGAGCTAAGGGGGCTTCTGGGGTGGGGAAAGGAGAAGGGTGGGGAGCTCTCCAGGGTCTTCATAGAGTGGGGTGCGGTGGGGGAAGAACCACAGAATTGTAAAGTTGGAATTAATTATTATTATTAATAATATTATTCTGTGAACCGTCCTGAGCCCTCCCGCTATAGGACGGTTTATAAATTCAATAAATATTATTATTATTATTATTATTTGAACCACCCTTATTCTGTGAACCGTCCTGAGACCTCCCGGTATGTGGTACAGTGGACGCTCGGGTTGCGAACGTGATCTGCGCAGGAGGCACATTCGCAACCTGCAGCGTTCACAACCCCAGATATGTTTGTATATAAATTCAATAAATATTATTATTTTATTATTGCTATTAGTAGTAGTAGTAGTAGTAGTACCCTGCCCAGCTGAGCGGCTTCCAGCATAATGTTACAGAACTGTGTGTGCCCAACCTAAGCATCAAAATTAACAAATGCCAGAGTTTTGGGCTATTTGTGATAGGAAAGGAGAATATAAGCTGCAAAGGAATTTCTGGGTAGCCTGGCCAAGCCAGGGCCATTGTGGGTCGTTATGATAACGTAATAACATAATAAACCATTAAAGATTAAGAAGCTTCTGTATGCCGGGCTAAAGGTTATATGGTTATTCCCAGGGGTACTTTCATCTAACTAACCCATTGCAATGCAGGAATCTCCATTGAAGCATCTATTCTGCCTTGGTTGGATCACACCTAGAATACTTGTGCCCAGTTCTGGGCAATTTAAAAAGGGTGTTGACAAGGGTCTGGAAAGCAAGACTTATGGGGAACGGTTGAGGAAGCTGAGTATGTCCAAAAAAGAGATAAAGGAGATTTGATAGCCATCTTCAAATATCTAAAGGGCTGTCACATGGAGGACAGAGCAAGCTTGTTTTCTCCTGCTCTGGAAGCTAGGACTGAATGCTTCAGAGATTGCAGGTTGCCTGGAGATGAGTCATAGTTGCCACAGGCGACCTTGCCAGTGGCTGTTTACAAGCCTGCAGGATGGATACCTGAACATAGCTTCTCCAGTGTATTGGCAAATGCATGCGTTTCTTGTCATGCCTGCAGATGGGAAGAGAGATGGTGGAAAAGGAAGTAAAAGAACATGGATGTTTATATGGCTAACTATAATTGGGATAGAAACCTAGAGCTGCTGCTAGTATAGGTAAAGGTAAAGGGACCCCTGACCATTAGGTCCAGTTGTGGCCGACTCTGGGGTTGTGGCGCTCATCTCGCTTTATTGGCCGAGGGAGCCGGTGTGCAGCTTCCAGGTCATGTGGCCAGCATGACTAAGCCACTTCTGGCGAACCAGAGCAGCGCACGGAAATGCCGTTTCCCTTCCCGCCGGAGTGGTACCTATTTATCTACTTCCACTTTGACGTACTTTCGAACTGCTGGGTTGGCAGGAGCAGGGACCGAGCAACGGGAGCTCACCCCGTCGCGGGGATTCAAACTGCCGACCTTCCGATCGATCGGCAAGTCCTAGGCTCTGTGGTTTAACCCACAGCGCCACCCGCGTCCCGTGCTGCTAGTATACTGACTTACTAAAACACACACACACACACATATCGCCCCCAAGTCCAGACTTTCAAAATAACATATCGTGGCAATGAGTTCCATAGCACTTCTAACAGTCTGTGCTTGAAATTGAATTCCCCGTGGTTTCAAAATGTTGCATTTAGCGACGCTAATTAAATCTGCATAGCTTTGCAGCAGTTTGTACGTCACGAAAAAACTTTCCATAGCTGGGTCTGTTTCAGGGTGGAATGATTCCTCCTTGGGGATATAGTTCTTTTTTAAAACAACAACAACATTGCCCTATTTTTCTCTTTCCTTTCTCCTTGTGCTGTATTTGTTTCTTCTGGGTGCCTTTGATGACTAATGTTCTACATTTTATTTCCTTGCCCAGAAAACCAGACATCCCTGTTCCATTTCTCTACTTCGACATGGGCATGGCGGTGCTGTGTGCCAGCTTCATGTCCTTTGGGGTGAAACGCAGGTGGTTTGCCCTGGGGGCTGCCCTTCAGTTGGCTATCAGCACATATGCGGCGTACATTGGAGGCTACGCGCACTATGGAGACTGGCTGAAGGTGAGAGAGAGGAGAGAGGGAGTCTTTGGCTCTCAAAAAGCTGCAGTTGGCTCTCAAAAGCTGCAGTTGGAGTGTACTAGATTGCAGCTGAGTAGAAGAGCGCTTGCTCTGCGTACAAAACGTTCTCAGGTTCAGCCTGCAGCTTGGGAACCACCAAGGGAAGAAGGCTCAGAGCCTGGCGGGTAGTGGTGGGACAGTGAAGAGGGAGAAGACTGGGAGGAGGAGGTGTCAGAAGCCTGAAGAGGTAACAGGGTTTAGTGAGCAGGAAGAATCTGTGGCAGAGAGAATTCCAGAATCAGAGGCAGAAGCTGAAGCAGAAAAGTGGGATGAGAGAGGCAGAGATGAGTCAGGCTAGTGAAGAGTCACAAGTGTCTTCCTCTTGTTGTGACAAGCTCCCCTCCTCTCTGGTCTCCCAGAACCAGAAGAGGCATGAAGAGGGTGGCGCAAAGACACACATGCAGGTGCAGTCTCTGATTGCTTAGGCAGCGGTTCTCAACCTGTGGGTCCCCAGATGTTGTTGCACTACAACTCCCATCATCCCTGAGCTCTGGCCTTGCTAGCTAGGGGTGATGGGAGTTGTAGTTCAACAACATCTGGGGACCCACAGGTTGAGAAAGGCTGGCTTAGAGCATCGTCTCCAATAGCTTATGAGGAAGGGAACCAAACCCTGGTGTTTGCCCTGAGCATCAAGTGGTCAGAGGCATACAGCCAAACCTCAGTTGTCGAACGTAATCCGTTCTGGAAGATCATTCAACTTCCAAAACGTTCAACAACTGAGGCGTGGCTTCTGATTGGTTGCAAGAGCTGCTTGCGCTCGAGCGGAAGCTGTGTCGGATGTTCGGGTTCCAAAAAACGTTCAAAAACTGGAGCATTTCCTTCCGAGTTTTTGGTGTTCGGGAGCCGAAATGTTCGAAAACGGAGCTGTCCGAGAACTGAAGTTTGACTGTAGTTTGTCTATATATGGACCTGCCATGCATGTGTGTATAATCCTTTATATGCTATTGAAGCTATCCTGCATAAATCCCAGATATTGTTTATACATTTATATCAACTGCCCACTTTTTAAAAATCCCCAACTCTTAAATGTTTGGAGCAAAAGTGATCCCCGCTGCTTGCTTTCTACACTCATGTTGCTCTTTGGTCACCTCCCTTTCCAGCCTTAACACCCCCTCCCCCCAAAAAAAAATTGCTTAAAGCTTTCTTTGCAATAAAGGACAGTGGTGAGACTGGATGTGTCCAGAGGGCTCCTCTTTGCTTCCTGAAGGACATCAGAGCAGTCGGCGGATAGATGGTTTCTCTGTTGACTGGATTTACCGCATTTTTCGCCCTATAGGACACACTTTTCCCCCTCCAGAAATGAAGGGGAAATCTGTGTGCGTCCTATGGGGCGAATGCAGGCTTTCGCTGAAGCTTGGAGAGCGAGAGGGGTCAGTGCGCACCAACCCCTCTCACTCTCCAGGCTTCAGGAAGCTATCAGGAAGCCTGGGCAGCCTGCAGGAGTTCCCGCAGGGCTCCCTAGGCTGCGGATAGCAGCCTGCTGCCCGGAGCGCGGGGCGTGCTGAAATCGCAGCTGGGGGGGGGATATATTTTTTTTCTTTATTCCCCCCCCCCAAAAAAAAAACCCTAGGTGCATCCTATGGGCCGGTGCGTCCTATAGGGCGAAAAATACGGTAGCTTGCAGGCTGATAGTTGCCTCCCGGCGTAAGGCTGTGGTGCTGAGCTTTCCTCTGAACAGATCTTCAGGTTTGCCTGAGACTGAGGATTTTCCAGAGGTGAGCAATGTGAGATGCTTTAGTTTGTGCCCATAAGTGCTGAGGGATAAAGAATGGTTGTCTTCTAAAGTGCTTTTAGAGTAAGTACAGGATTAATTTTTTATGCTGGTGTTATCTGCTCTGAGCCTGTGTGGATTAGGCGTTGGTTGTGAATCTAAGCAAGATAGCAAATTGGACAATGACACCTTTAATTTTCACCCTGTTTCTGCTTTCTGTCTAGCCCTTCAGGTCTCAGACCCTGGCCCACTTCAGAAGTACACATCTTGGCTTAATACACCAACATATTCACAAACCTTGGGCCTGCCTGCTTTGTCCTCACCTTTCCCTTCAAGATCAACGTAGGAAGTCTTCCATTAACCTACATTTCCTGTTAATGTACAAACCATTGTTTTAAGATCATGGCTCATTCTAAACCCGGCAACCATAGTTTTGTGGTTTGTGGATGTATCAGAAAACTAATGGAAGACTTCCTGGATTAGTCTCAGCAGTGCTGGGGCCTGCGTAAGGCTGGAATGCACATATGCAACAATCCTGCATGTTTATTAAGCTGGGATTTGTAGGTCTGAACAAGGCCTTTAACTGTAATCTTCCTAAAATGGTCTGTGCTAGACCAGAGTAGAAGAATGCTCTCTCCTTGCAAAAATAGCAGTGTGGCTGTTTGGGAATTCGGGTGCACAGGATGCTGTGCCAGGAGGCAAATGTTTGCAGTTCATATGATACAGTAAACCAGCGTATCTCTGGTTATTGTGGATTTAAGGTGTTTGGTTTGCTTTCCGTTAACTTGCCTGCCTTGTCTTTTGGTGCAGGTGAGGATGTATTCACGAACGATAGCCATCATTGGTGGTCTCTTGGTTTTGTCAAGCGGGGCCGGCGAGATCTACCGGCAGAAACCGCGCAACAGGTCCCTGCAGTCCACGGGGCAGGTTTTCATCGGCATCTACCTCATCTGCGTGGTACGTATGCTGTCAAATCCCAAAATGGTCAAATCCCAAATGTTTGGGACCCTAGATGTTGCTGGACTACACCTCCCATCACCCTCACTTTCTTTGCTTGTCTCCCTTTCCTCTCCCAGGCCTACTCTCTCCAGCACAGCAAGGAAGACCGCCTTGCCTATCTCAGTGGCGTCCCAGGTGGAGAAATTGCCTTACAGCTCCTCTTTGTCCTCTACGGGGTGCTGGCCCTGTCCTTCCTGTCTGGCTACTACATCACCGCAGCCGCTCAGATCTTGTCGGTCATCCTCCCTCTGGTCATTCTCTTCATCGATGGCAACTTGGGTTACTGGCACGATTCCCGCCGGGTCGAATTTTGGAATCAAATGAAGCTGGTTGGGCAGAACGTTGGGATCTTCGGGGCCGCCATAATTTTGGCCACAGATGGCTGACATTAGACTCTGTGAGACATTGAAGCACGGTGCTTTGAAGTGGGAGTGGGGTGCATTTTTGCAGAGGACGGAGACTCTCCCTCTTTTTTATTATTATTTATTTTTTTATCATTTTACTGCATCTTAAAAACACACACCCCATTCCTTGCTATTGGCAGCTAAACGAACGAGCGGGTGGTTGTTTTCATAATCCAGAGCCGTTCCTACATTGTTATTTTCATTTCAAAGGACACCTTAGCAGCTTCCCCCTCCACATGTTGTAGTAATTGCGAGAGTCTCTAGTGGGCTCAGGGCTGCATCAGTGAAGCTTTCGGGTTGTCATCTCATTTCAGCGGGGAAGGGGTGAATCTTTGCTTCCATGCTGGCCAATAGGTTAAAGATAACTTTGCAAAGGTCGCTGTGACCTTGGGTGCGCCAGTTCTGGATCCCAACCCTGGGGTTTGGGTAGCCAAAGACACAGAGATCATTCGACTCATCTTTGCTCTGTATGCAGATGGCAGAGGCCATTGTGGAACATGCATTTCCTTCTAACAAGCAGGTCAGGGCTTTTGAAAGGTTCTCAGAAGTTCGTGTGAACCACAGACTCCTGCTGAGATGGGCTGGCTTCCTCTTTGCCTGTACCGAAGCTTTTGCAAGGCTCCCTGGGCACGTGTGAAGTGCCACCTACAACCAGTTAGGCAAAAACTGTTCCATTTGGAATGTAGCAACTCAGAGAAATATCTCCCTGCTGCCATTCTTGCATGGTACAGAGTGGATACAGCTTTCATGCACACAGGGCGCAGCTGATTAAACGGGATGGCAAACTTTTGGTGTCATCCTTGCACGATGGGAAAAGAAGACCTAATCCAGCGCTACCTTTTACCTAACTCGGGAGTCTTGGAGGCTGCTCTCAAAATCCTTGGTGGATGGGATTGGGTTGGTGGGGAAGAGCAGACTGAAGCTCATTGCCACTCACCCTTGGAAGGGGCAAACTCAGACTTGACAGTATTGGACTAGGTGGGCTGCCTAATGACCCAAGGCAGCTTTCAAGAGCACAGAAACTCCTGCTACTTCCGTCCCCCAGCATTGAGCAGGTTTTGTTCTGGAATAATTTATTTCAGGGCTGGCTGGGGAGGCTGAGGCCCTCCAGATTTTGCTGGACCACAACACCCATCGTCCTTGACCATTGGACACGCTTGCCAGGGCCAATGGCAGTTGCGTTTCATCTGGAGGGCCACTCCAGCATAACTTGGGAAAGGCAGAGAACGGTTCTCTCACCATGAGGAAGTGGGGTACCTTAATTTCCCAGCTGGCTATGTACAAGCACGGGCTCTTTCTATAGCTGCAGGATCATGCTTGGCGCATTTTATTTATTACTTCCGAACTCAAAGGCAACACTGAAAACTGAATCATTGCTCCATAATATTGGCGTCTCTCCAGATTCCCAAGTTTGTTTTCTCTTTTGAAAAGAATGAGGGGGTGGGGATTCTCAGCATGTTCATAAATCTTTAAAACCTAGCATAATCAGCTGAAACGGCACGTGCGCTGAAACACATTGAATTGCGCGGTTATAGGGGCGGGAAGCTGCTTTTGGGGAGTGGAGGCGACCTATCGCCAGAACACGCATTTAATCTCCCCCTGTACCTGATCAGGTTTCTCTTTGTTGACCCCAGTGCGCAAGCTTTCTGCAGTTTAATCTGCCTTCCGTTTCTACAATGGGGATTGTACTTCAGGGAAGAGTGTGCATGAAGAGGAAACAAGAAAACCCTTGTCGGAATTGAACATCCCCTTGGCATTTGGTGTGTATGTTGAAGAGGGTGGGATGTTTGCGTTTGGCTAGGGGTAGTCGGGGGTTTAAAATGCTGCCCAGGAATCACTCCTGGAGAACAGCAGCCACACCATCCATTTGGATTCAATGGTGTGTGTTTGCTTTTTAAAAAGTGTGTACTTCCATTTCGGTCGTATCCAAAGCACTCCTGTGGAGGCACTTTGGAGCTGATTGGGCTCTCTGTTCTAGGCTCAAAGGCCATTGAAACACGGTTGACCATACACTGCATTCCCCCTTTCCCTTATCAGCAGATATCGCTGCTGGCCGCGTCTTCCTTTTGGCTTTTTCTAAACCACACTGTGTTTATGGAGGATCAAGAAGAAAATAAAACACTTTTTCCAGTCTCCCATTTTTTATCTTTCCGTGCCTGTCCTTTCCGCTGCTTCCAAACACTCACCAGTCTTTGAACTTCCAAACAACCCAAGTTTTAGCAGGGCTGCGTGGACCACGGAGGTTTCGGTTATGCAATGCTTGGCATCCCAGGCAGAAACTGGCAGCTGTACAAAGCTCAGCATTTGTACGTCGTCATGTCATGCCAGCATCTTAGGCATTTAAGGTAAAGGTAAAGGGACCCCTGACCATTAGGTCCAGTCATGGCCGACTCTGGGGTTGTGGTGCTCATCTCGCTTTATTGGCTGAGGGAGCTGGCATACAGCTTCTGGGTCATGTGGCCAGCATGACTAAGCTGCTTCTGGCGAACCAGAGCAGTGCATGGAAATGCTGTTTCCCTTCCCGCCTGAGTAGTACCTATTTATCTACTTGCACTTTGACGTGCTTTCGAACTGCTAGGTTGGCAGGAGCTGGGACTGAGCAACGGGAGCTCACCCTGTCATGGGGATTCGAACCGCCGACCTTCTGATTGGCAAGCCCTAAGCTCTGTGGTTTAACCCACAGCACCACCCACATACCTTAGGCATTTAGGAAGCTGCCTTATATCAAGTCAGATCATTGTTCGCTCTAGCTCAGTATCACCTGCACTGACTGGCAGCAGCTCCCCGTGGTTTCTGGCAGGGCATCTTCTCCAACAGCCTGCTACTGGTGCCTAAAGGTGTATAATGAAGGCGCCAGGCAAACCTCCCTGGGGAAAGCAATAAAACAAACACTAAAAACTTCCCTAAACAGTTCCATAAGGAACTGGCAGAAAGAATTCCATGATATTTATTTGTTATTTCTATACCGCCCTTCATCAAAAGATCCCAGGGCATATGATGGAATAAAACAAGATAAAATGCAAGTACAGTGGTACCTCGGGTTAAGTACTTAATTCGTTCCAGAGGTCCGTTCTTAACCTGAAACTTCTTAACCTGAAGCACCACTTTAGCTAATGGGGCCTCCCGCTGCTGCTGCGCCGCCACAGCATGATTTCTGTTCTCATCCTGAAGCAAAGTTCTTAACCTGAAGCACTATTTCTGGGTTAGCGGAGTCTGTAACCTGAAGCGTATGTAACCTGAGGTACCACTGTAAATAATTAAACCAAAATAATAACCCCTCTTCCCACAGCCTGATGGTATGTCTTTAGGTGTTTCAACTAAAAATGCATTTCTGGCTGCTTGGTCCGTCTTGAAATACAAGGGATTGGCACTAGGTGGTCCCCTCTACTAATCTATAGCAGAATTTTATTTTTGCAGCTCTGGGTGTGCACGCAAAGGAAGATTGCATTGAATGCATGCCCAGTTCAGTTCAATGAAGTGCTCCCACTGCTAAATGCAGTATTTCCACTGCTTGTCCTTTCTAAACAATTTTTTTTAAATGTAGAAGTTCTAATATCAGAATATATAAGCATTTAAAATGAAATAAGAGGATCCAAATATTCCTGGAAGTCCGATACTACTATGACTCCAGAATACCAGTAATTTCCTAGCCTGTACATGTGCTTGTCTAGTATTCTGCATCTCTTCAGAGGCAACGCAGCTTCACATCTTTGCTGGACCGAGCAAACCAAATATTGGGGAAAAGAAGACTTGTGCTGGGGCAAAGCCAAGGAAGGCTGGGAAAGAGCCCTGCTTTTTGCCACCATGACTTCTCTGCTCAGTTTCTCCAGGGAGCAACAAGCAGTCATGAAAATACTGAGCTAGATAATGGTCTGACTCTGCATAAAGGACCTTCCTATGGCACCTATTGGTACAAGACTCCTGTATCAGGCCATTTCTCAGGGACTGAAGAATGTGTATCTATATCCTAAGCTCATTTCTCCACATTGTCACATCGGTTTGTAGAGTTTTTGTTATAGAGTCCTCATGAAAATTCATTGGCATTTCAACAGAATTTTCTTCTCATTTTTGCAAGCATTTTTTTTTTTTTTTGCAAAACAATGTTCCCTAACATAATGCATTTTCATAGGTTTTAATTAATACAAGTTGTTTTTAATTAATATATACACTTTACCCCACTATATGCTCCTCCCCCCCTTTAGTATACATCACTGGGCTGGAAAAATGCATTGCAAAATTCAGAGAAGTGTGGTTTTCAAAGGGTGGCTATGTTTCAATTCACTTACTTTGTTTTTGAAAGTGTGAATTAGGTTTGCTTTGAAATGTGAATGGAAATAAAGGTCTTCCTCACCCCTATTTGCTGCATTCCCATCCCAGTTAAATGCGTCCAAATGAACGTTGTGAAATTGAGACATTGGCTACTACAAACCAAAGCAATTTATGGTATAGCATTGTCCTCTGGCTCCTTAATGCCCATTATGGCACACGGGCTTTTATGATATCCACATCTTCACATTGCTCTAAATGGTTCTTCTCTTAGTTTTCCAGAGCTTTGTCAAGATGTAACAACTGAGCTGCCTGGTGCCGCCAGGGCTGGGAGAATAGGGGAGTGCTTTTCGTTTCTGTCAGTTACAGGATAAATTGATGGTGTTAACCAGCATGGAAACTATGACTAATCCAGGATAAAAACCAAAGGCAGTGTGTCCTCTTTGTCCTGAACAAAGCAACCTGTTTCAAACATGCGTCGTGAGGTAAGCATCGAACAACGGCTTCTGTGGCGTTCTGGGTAACACAGTCTTGTCCCGTTGTTCATTTTTGACAGGTCCCTTTCACCGTTTTGCGTGGTGGGGTTTTGTTTGTTTTTGTCACAGTGTTCCTTGCATCAATATGCTGGGAAGAAAATGGACAGATCCAAGAACTGGGTTGTGTTTTTTTTAAGGGGTGTGAAAAGGAGTATGGCTGGATAGCGACTATATAGAGTAAGCATAGTCGGAGCAATTGAGTGCTTCATTTTTAAGACCACCGAAAGAATTGGGAGAAGTGATACAAAGGTGGTTTCTAGACCTTCCTTCAGTCTGAGGAGCGAGCAAGAGAAATAACTCGGCCCAATTTGCCCAGTTATTTGACTCTCCAGATGTTTCTGAACTACAACTCCCATCAAGCCTAGCAAACATCTTCTTTCCTCTTCTTCTTTGGCAATCACTTGTAGCGAGTAAGATTATTTTCCATAAATACTATTTTAAAAGTGAGTCCGTAAGTGACTGTGGAGGCCAATTTGGATCCACACGTTTCTCCCTTTTGTCCTGAGTTTTAGCATCTTCAAAACCCATGACACCTTTCGTAAAGGCTGTTCTCCAATTGGCGCGTTCGCAGGCCAGTGTTTCCCAGTTGTCAATGTTTATACTACATTTTTAAAGATTTGCCTTGAGAGAGTCTTTAAACCTCTTTTGTTGACCACCAGCATTATGCTTTCCATTTTTAAGTTCGGAATAGAGTAGTTGCTTTAGGAGATGATAATCAGGCATCCACAAAACATGACCAGTCCAACAAAATTGATGTTGAAGAATCATTGCTTTGACACTGGTGATCTTTGCCTTTTCCAGTACACTGGCATTAGTTCGCCTCTCTTCCCAGGTGATGAGTAAATTTTTCCGGAGATACTGTTGATGGAATTTTTTGAGGAGTTGGAGATGGCATTTGTCCATGTTTCACAAGCATACAGTACGGTTGGCAGCCAATGTCCTGCCAATAAAATTCAATTGCCATTCTAGTCAGTTGCTCTTCAAGGAAACAGGTGTGTGTGTGTGTCTTTTGTCTTGTGCAGCAAGATGTCTGGGGCCGGCCCTGAGTTGAGTCACCTCCCTGCTGCCTGAAGGCAAGGCCATTGGCCCTTATGTGTGGAATCTTTAGTCTTCTAAATGTTGCTGGACTCCAACTCCCATCAGCCCCAGAAAACATGGCCAATAGCCAGGCATGATGGGAGTCATGGTTAAGCACCGTCTGGAGTGCCAGAAGCTTGCCACACCTGCCAGTAGGGATGAAGATTAATTTCTTTAGATGCTTACCTGAGAGAAGGTTCGCCACACCTTGCCTCATGCCTCAACCCACCAGAAATGCCACGTAATATGTGTGCCCTATATGAACGATGCGAAATGGGATATGCCCAGATAGCTCAGGTAAGCGAAATAAACCTCGTTTATGCATTTCAGTCCATTGTTCTCTATTATTATTATTATTATTATTATTATTATTATTATTATTATTATTACATTTCTCAAAGTGAGTTCTTGCGAACAATTGCAAACACTCCGCCCCCCGGAAATTATTTTTATTTGGTTTTACAAGTATGTATAAATAAATAAATAAATAAATAAATAAATAATGGGATATGCCCAGATAGCTCAGGTAAGCGAAATAAACCTCATTTATGCATTTGAGTCTATTGTTCATTATTATTATTATTATTATTATTATTATTATTATTATTATTATTATTACATTTCTCAAAGTGAGTTCTCGCGAACAATTGCAAACACTTTCTCCCCCCCCCCGAAATTATTTTTATTTGGTTTTACAAGTATAAATAAATAAATAAATAAATAATCCCTGCCCACTCTGGGCAGCTTCCACCAAAAGATTAAAAATACATTAAGACATCACTCTTTAAAAACTTTCCTTCATGTGGAAATAAACTTCTGATAGGATATCTGCAGGAAACCCTCTCCAGCAGGGTGCCCTGACTGTCTGGGAATTTAAGGGGTGAGGCAATCTTTTAGGTATCCTGATCCCAAGCAATATAGGACCTTGTAGACCAGCACTAGGAACCTGAATTTTGCTAGGTTTCCTGTTGTGGGAGGAAGGAAATGTTGAATTCTGCTCCATAGTGGGGAGAATCATAGGCTGTTCTGCTTCGATTTTTAAGGGCGGGGGGAATCAGTGTGTTCTTACTGGGTCAAAGAGAAGGTACAATGTTATTTTTGACTCAAACTGGCCTCTTTTATTTCTCTTTCTCCCTGAAATAATCCAAGCAGATGTTCCTAGGAGACTGCTCGCCTCTGCTTTGTGTTCCAGACGCAGTAAGGTAGAGATTCGAAGCAGACGATAAAGTTTCCAAAGCCATCATGGCAGGCGCCTTCCACTCAATGATTTGCTTTTAAGGACATCATCAATTCCAACTTTGGTGATAATGGGACAGCTGGGACTCTGCTAATCAATCTTTCAAGCGCTGTAATTTTATTTATATGCTCTCCGAAGCATCTGCTGCTTCCCTTTTCTGATCTGGAAATGGAAGGTGACTTTGCTATCTTCCGGACGCTCTTCCCTCTTTCTCTCTTAAAAGAAAAATTAAACTCACAAACCCCCCCTTACTTACACATGTAACATACCCTCCAACACGTTGAGGCGGAAACCAGGCTGCCATTTCCTGGGGCCACGCTTTCTGCACGAGTCATGTGACCTGTGCAACATCACAGTGCGCAAAATGGCCGCCATGCTCTCACGTGAAAAAAAGGGATGTCCCAGTTTTCCTGGGACAGTTGAAGTGTAGGTGAAATCTATGGATCCCCTAATTAGTGATGCTGTTTAACCAATCCCTTGAGAGAGTGAAAGAGTTTTGGATGTAGGAAAACATTCATCCCTTGCCCCCTGCCCACCCTCTGTTTTAATTTGTTCCTGTTGTAAAAAAAATCTGCCCTTTTCCCCTTATGGGGTATCCAAGAGCCCTTATAGAGTCCTTATGTGGGTTCCCTATTGGTAGGAGAAAATAACCAACCAGAGAATATTGAGAAGCAAAGCAGCTAATAAGCCTATTGGTCTGTTGCAACAGGGTGCTCGCCTCTCATGCAGGAAGGGAGGAGGACCCAGAACCAAGACATTTTAAATTCCCTGCCCTAGAGCTCAAGACAACCCCTCCATACATCATCCATCCATCACAGAAGGGGTGTAACCCAAAACCACCCCCCACAAACATCATACCTACACCACAGAAAAGGTGGTCCACAACAGAAATTTGAATGTTGTTGTTTTTCCTGTCTGCCAGGTTATCTGATAATGCCTTATCTGATTGCCTTTCCTGGTAGTCTGTCACCCTTTGAAATGGTGATTACTCAGTTCCTGAGACAATGGGAAGGCTCCCTGACCCCTTCCCTCCTTGCAGAGAAAACATTTGGTCAGCTTGGGAGTCAAACTGGTTTCAGGTCGGTCTTCCTGTGTTAATCTATGCTTGGTTGGTACATTTATAAACATTTATTATATATCTAAGACCTTAAAATTCTTAACACATTCCCTTGCTTGTTACTAAGGTTGAACACAACTCCTTGATGCAATCCCAGGGCTCAACATGGACTCCTTGGATCAGATGATCTGAGCTGGAACCACCTTCCCCAGTTCTGGCCTCAAACCAATTGAAGGGGTGTGTGTTTAATTAGGGTTGGAGGTGTCCTGTTGTGAGTTTCCAGCTTTGCTAAGCCTGTAAACACACAAAACCCCAACTCATTTGGAGGGACCAAACATTTTATCTATATGGTGAGCAGTTCATTGACCCAGAAACCCTAATAGGCTTCTGCATCCCCACCCCAATATTTTAAATCAACATCGTTCCTCCAAAGCTGCTTTGCCCCCCATAACATTTTATTAGTTTTCCAAGAATAACAAAAATAAAACAAACAATAAAAATAAAAACAAAACAGATTGACTTCCCCCTATTCTCTTCCTTGGTTCCATTGTGTGTCAGTGTACTACATGTCCATTGTAAAGTTTAACCATTTGAATGACTTATTCTCCATTCATAATGAAATTACAAGTAGTCTTAAAACCCTGTCAATGTATTGACCTGTATACATTGCTTCTGTATACAGTGGTACCTTGGGTTAAGAACTTAATTCGTTCCGTAGGTCCGTTCTTAACCTGAAACTGTTCTTAACCTGAAGCACCACTTTAGCCAGAGCACGATTTCTGTTCTCATTCTGTTCTCATTCTCATTCTGAAGCAAAGTTCTTAACCCGAGGTACTATTTCTGGGTTAGCGGAGTCTGTAATCTGAAGCGTCTGTAACCTGAAGCACCTGTAACCCGAGGTACCACTGTATATGCAATAAAGTCCTTCCATTCTTCCTTAAATTCGTAGTTGTCTCTTCCTCTTAATTTCATTGTCATTTTTGCCATTTCAGCATATTCCGGTACTTTTAGCTGGGTCACTTTCTTCTTTCCAGTGTTGTGCTAATAGTGTTCATGCAGCTGTTTTGTGTAGTTCTTTTGTGATCTTGGTAAATCCATCCCTGTTATGCCTAATAGGAAAGCTTCTGTTTTTTTAAAAAACAAAAGTTATTTTAAACATCTTCATTTCATTATAAATTATTTCCAAATATTTCTTAAGAATTTTGCAATTTCACCACATATGAAAAAATGTCCCTTCTATTGTTTTACATTTCCAACACTTCCTTTCTTTAGTTTCACACATTTTTTGCAAATTTAACAGGAGTTAGATACCATCTATACATCATTTTCAGGTAATTTTCTTTAATTGCCACACATGCTGTAAATTTTATCTCTTTCTTCCATAGTTTTTCCTATTCCTCCATCCGAATATTGTGTCCCACATCTTCTGCCCATTTAATCATAACTGATTCAACCACTTCATCTTTCATCTCCCAGTCCAGCAACAGATTGTACATTTTTGATATTGATTTCTTATCATTTTCTATTATTTCTCTCTGAAAGGTTGAAATTTCATTCTGAAATTTTTTTGGGGCCCCCAAGAGAGTGGGGCCCTAAGCTATAGCTTGTTTAGCTTATACGTAAATCCGGCACTAAAGGTCCGTATAGTTAAAGCTATGGTTTTCCCCGTAGTGACGTATGGAAGTGAGAGCTGGACCATAAAGAAGGCTGATTGACGAAGACTCTTGAGAGTCCCATGGACTACAAGAAGATCAAACCTCTCCATTCCTAAGGAAATCAGCCCTGAGTGCTCACTGGAAGGACAGATCCTGAAGCTGAGGCTCCAATACTTTGGCCACCTCATGAAAAGAGAAGACGCCCTGGAAAAGACCCTGATGTTGGGAAAGATGGAGGGCACAAGAAGAAGGGGATGGCAGAGGACGAGATTCGTTGGACAGTGTTCTCGAAGCTACCAGCATGAGTTTGACCAAACTGCGGGAGGCAGTGGAAGACGTGCTCTAGTCCTTGGGGTCACGAAGACTCGGACACGACTAAACAACTAAACAACAACAAAATTTGGCACTGGCTTGCTAAGCACTTCCCAGAGTAGCCTATGTGCCAAATATTTCCCCCCTAGCCGTCCTCTCTGGTGCTAAGTGGCTCCGTCTTTGCCACTACGTGCCAGGAGAATTGTGAACTGAATCCAAGGAGCACCGAATGCCGGAACCTGATGATGCCAGGCTCCCTCCCCGCCCGACTGCAGCTGCTTCCTGGACATAAACGGGAACTTGAGATCTCCCCGTGGCATTTGGGAGCTAATCACTGTTGGCTTGGGAGTGAGGGAGCCACCTGCAGCAGGCAGAGCTTCGCTTACGCTTGCGTCCCAGGAGCATCTCACCTTTGCCACTCTGCGCAGCAGCACCTGTCGGGCCATTACAGGAGATTCAATAAAAATGAGAAGAAGAGGTGTCTGTTTCAGGCTTGATCTGGTTCCCAGGACAAGGGATGCAGGTGTCTCTTGCAAATTATATGCCTGGGGGGCCGAAAGAGATCCGGAAAACACAGTGCATGATGGGAAGTGGGATTCCCAGCACAGCTCTGGGTGTGTTTAGGAAGGCAATTTATATTTATATTTATATTTATATTTATATTTATATTTATATTTATATTTATATTTATATTTATATTTATATTTATATTTATATTTATATTTATATTTATGTATGTGTGTTTGTGTATAATCAATTGTATCTATCTAATCAATCGTATTCACACACATAGTGCTTTCCCCCCCTAAAATGAGGGTACTCTCATTTAGATTCAAGAAAATCACCATTTCATAGTTCAGTTCGGGGGAAATAAATACAGTAAATGCACAAAAGTACAAAGATTCACAAAATGTTTAGGGGTATGAGTCCCCCTATGCCCCCCTCCAGAAAAAAAACACTGTGTATGTATGTATTTGATTTTCCAATATCGTTCCAATGACAGCCTCATTGTAACAATACCAATTTTATCTAATTAATACAATCATTACTGCCAATTATTCAAATGTCAAATTATACAATTTCATTAAATTATACAATTTCATTAAACCGCCCCCCCCCCGCATGCTAGAGTTGGTGAGTTCATTCTTCTACATTTTTTCTGCGTTCCAAAATTTAAATATTCTCCATTGCATTGCATTCAGATATCATAATCCCTTATATAACAGCTACAACCTTGTGATTTCTATTTGTGTCGGTCTGTTAGGTAATTTAATATCAACCTTTAGATATTTAGTGGGAAGGGTTGTAGGCTCAGTGGAAGAGCATCAGCTCTGGGGTGTCAGTTTGCGTATTGGCTCAGGAAGCACAAAACAGATTTAAAAAAATAAAAATTGGCAAACCAAAATGAACTTCTCCTCCAGCTCTGCTCCAAGAAACTCAATGCCAAGCAATTACAACCCAGGGGTCAGCAAAAATTTTCAGAAGGGGGCCGGTCCACTGTCCCTCAGACCTTGTGGGGGGGGGGCGGACTATATTTTGAAAAAAATAATGAACAATTCCTATGCCCCACTGTTATGTACTGAAGTTCTCACTCTGGGCCAGCAGGGGGATACTCAGGTCCACATATGCAAATAAGGGACTGAAAGTGATGTTCAGTGATTGGATAGTTACAGAAAGTTGTTACAGTTACGTTGTACTGGAGCTCTATTAAAGCAGGCTGACTGAACCCTTCAGTTCAGTTCTGTTCTGGCCTGTGAATAAACAAGAGCTGTTTGAAGAATCGCTGTGTCGTCTGATATGTTCACTCACAACTTAACGCCCACAAATAACCCAGAGATTCATTTTTTAAAAAGCACACATTCTACTCATGTAAAAACACCAGGCAGGCCGCACAAATAACCCAGAGATGCATTTTAAATAAAAGGACACCTTTTACTCATGTAAAAACACACTGATTCTCAGACCGTCTGCGGGCCGGATTGAGAAGGCGATTAGGCCGCATCCAGCCCACGGGCCTTAGGTTGCCTACCCATGCAACACACCTTCCATATTCCCTAGAAATGACAGAAAAACTGGGTGTAGACAGCATTGGCCTTTTCTCTCCTTCCGGCGGGCAGGCTCACTTATCATGGGTGCCAAACCAATGGTATGCTGGAGATGGAAGGGGAGGCTGGTCTGTTTTTTCACCTTCCCCGAAACCGTTCCCAGAGACATCTGAAAAGAACACGGAACAAACTGTGGCCTTGTCCTGGATGAAAGTGTCCCTTACGTGCCAATATCTGAATTACCCCTGGAAATGAAATGCTGAAAAAGTAAGAAACACAAAGCAAAACAAAACCCCAGCAAACAACATTTTATGAAAAGGAATTCTCTAGACTGTGTGCGGTAGTTTGGGAGCTGAAGAATAAATGGTTCATTATTTATACTCGGTAGGATTTAGGAGGGTTATCATACAATATATGGTTGCAGGTGACAATGGAGAACACCTGCTGTTAATGATCGAGACCGATTAATCATATTTGTTCTACTTGTTCTTTTGTGTGTTGGGGCAGAACTGAATGTTAGCTTGGCAAATGCTTAACCTCTTTCCCTTCTCTCCTGCAAAGGTCTCACTGCACCCCACCCCACACCCAGCCTCCTCTGTTTCTCAGTGAAATTGTAAACTGCCTGGGGAGAGTGGAGATGGGCACATTTGTCCATTTCAGTTTCTCATTTTCCAGTCCAGGTCTCCATGTTTCCCTATCGGTTTGCATGCTAAGCAAGAGGATGTCTACCTTAACAGGAATAGGATATTACCTACCATCATTTGCCCTCTCAATTATTCAGGGGAAAAACAATGCTGTCCAGGGTTGTAAAGACTGCGGAGAGTATAATTGGGTGCACTCTTCCCACCTTGGATCAAATCTATGTTTCCAGGTGCCATAAGAAAGCGGCAGAGATAGCGCAGGATAGTGCACACCCCGGAAATGATCTCTTTCAGCTTCTGCCTTCTGGAAGAAGGTACAGGGTTATAAAGACTAGAACTAGCCGTCTGAGAAACAGTTTCTACCCAAATGCGATTTTGGTTTTAGTGTAAGGAGTCTCTATGGGAGTATATTGTATTTTAAAAATGGGGTATCAGAGTTTTTAGGGGGTTAACCAGGTTGGGATAGCTGGGATAGCAGGCTTGTTGGTTTTGAATGTCTTATGTAGATTCCCCCCCCCCCCCAATTTCGTTGTTCTGTATGGGACAATGACAATAAAGTTTATCGTATCGTATTTGCAAACTGCTTGATCATTTCCCACCCCCTCCTGCAAGCGGGCTTTCTAGTGAAATCAAAGAGAAAACATGGCTGAAATAGAAGAAGAAGGAGGAGGAGGAGGAGGAGGAGGAGGAGGAGGAGGAGGAGGAGGAGGAGGAGTTTGGATTTGATATCCCGCTTTATCACTACCCGAAGGAGTCTCAAAGCGGCTAACATTCTCCTTTCCCTTCCTTCCCCACAACAAACACTCTGTGAGGTGAGTGGGGCTGAGAGACTTCAGAGAAGTGTGACTGGCCCAAGGTCACCCAGAAGCTGCATGTGGAGGAGCGGAGACGCGAACCCGGTTCACCAGATTACAAGACTACCGCTCTTAATCAGTACACCACAATGTGACAAAGCAGCCGATCTTGGTGGCATCATGGAGCTTCAGAAGATGTTCCTTCAGTCCCTGCCATCTCTGGGCCTCGGCCAAGAAGTGTTTCCTTTGCATCGGAGACCTGTCTCGTGGTGCTTTGGGGAGGGAAATGGCTCTTGATTGCTTTCCTAGCAAATGGGATGGAAAACTGGCCTTTTGCTCATCTCAGGGATAGTTCCAGAAAACTAGATGGACACCCCCTGGGGCGTTCCGCAAGCTGTTCCGACAGCATTTTGACATTTGCAGGTTGTTCTAAATGACAGGGCCAGGCTGTGTGCATTAAGAGGAGCAGTGACTAAATGGCCCCTTTTAGCCTCTTCTGTTTGCACACTCTCTTCCTTCAGATTGCTCCGCATTTCGCTGTGTAAACAGCTCCCCCCCCTCCTCTTTCCCCCTCCTAAATGGAAGAACAGAAGGCAGGGAACATGTCACAGGCACAGCAGGGTGAGACAGAGACCACATTGGCACCATTCATTTACAGAACCATGACACCACTTTAAACCAGTTGCTTTTCAGACTACAACTCCCATCATCCCTAGCTAGCGGGACCAGTGGTTAAGGATGATGGGGACTGTAGTCCAAAAACAGCTGGAGAACCAATTTTGCTTTAAACACTCATGGCTTCCCTCACAGAATTCGGGGAGCTGTAATTTGTTGAGAGTTCTGAGATTTGTTAGGAGACCATCCCAAATTTCCCTCACAGAGGTACGATTCCCAGAATTCCCTATGAAGAGAGATTTGTTGTTTAACCACTCAGGGAATCCTAGCTCTCGGACTATTTGTATGTACATTGCCTTTCAAATCACACTGCCACTGGGCCAGGTTTGAATTGTTTTTCTGTTTAAATACCTTTAATAAAGACATTTTTTTGGTGGGGTGCAGCCCTTCTCTGAATTTCACGATGAGGTCCTCCAACAATAAGGTGCACCAAATATGCATATATTAAAGCAAAACGCAGGTAGTAGAAATACAGGTATTTAGGAAAATAATATACAAAATTCATTATATTTGGCAATGGGACGTGTTGGAAGGAATGCAATATGCCTTGTTCTGCCCTAGCCTGGCTATGACAATGCTTCTATTAAGGGGGGGGGGGGGACTACACTGCAGCCTCTTCTCCTTTCTCAAGCAAGGCTTGCTCTTCAAGCAGAGCCAATAACTCGGTCTCCAACTGTTTCTCCCACCCTGGAGGGGGCGAAGCCCAGGCAAAGGTTGTCAGATGCAGCCCCTTCCTTCTCAGCCAGGAGCACTGGAAGCGAAGCCCACCCTGGGAGATCTTCCTGAGTCACCGGGAGGAAGAGGAGGGCAGAGCCAGCAGGGAGCACTTGGCGGAGGGAGCCTGGATACAGGCCATCACTTCCAATTAAAGCAGAGGCACTCGGAGCCGTCTGCAAAGAGCTCTGTCCTCTGCTTTTCACTGGCATGTTAAAAGTACCTTGGATCTCAAACTTAATCCATTCCAGAAGTCCGTTCCAAAACCAAAGTGTTCCAAAACCAAGGCATGCTTTCCCACAGAAAGTACCGTATTTTTCACTCCATAAGAAGACACACCTAGTTTTTAGAGGAGGAAAACAAGAAAAAAAAAAATATTCTGAACGAAACAGTGGATGTACGATTTTTGTGGTGCCTGCTGTAGCCACAGACATGTGATTTGACAGTGAGTTTGGGGTAGCCCAGTGCAAAAATCCTGAGGATCCATGTGGATCCATGCTTTGTAACCACGTTTTTGCGCCACTGCGGCCCCCTGAAACAGTAATTTAACATGAATTTTACTACTGAACGAGACCATTGATCCATCAAATGAAAGCAGTAATCAATGTACTGTACTATAAAATAAATAAGACAGTATTGTAGACGATAACAATTAAAAGTATTTTTTTCCTTTACCTGCACTGATGATAGTCATTGTTTGGATGGGGGGCTTTTATCCATTTCCGCAGTCACACAGTCAATCAGTCAGTAGCTGAACTGGGTTCCACACAGACACAAAAACAAATGAACTGAAAAAGCCTTAAAAATGCAAGATAAATAGCAGAAACAAAAGCGCCAAACCTAATCTGTTCCGGAAGTCCGTTTGTCTTCCGAAATGTTCGAAAACCAAGGCGCAGCTTCTAATTGGTGCTGGTGCACCGGAAACAACAGCTGACAGTCACATTGGACGTTCGGCTTCTGAAAAATGTTCAGAAATCGGAACACTTACTTCTGGGTTTTCGGTGTTTGGGAACCAAGGCATTTGAGAACCAAGGTACCACTGTACAGGCTGAACACAGGGTGGGATCCGACAGTAACAGCCGTTCGGCATTGGAACAGACTCCCTTGGGATGCTGTGGACTCTCCTTCCTTGGGGTTTATAAGCAGAGGTTGGGTGGCCATCTGTCACAGATGCTTTAGTTGAAATTCCTGCATGGGGCGGGGTTTGGGGGGTTGGACTAGATGACCCTTGGAGTCCCTTCCACCTCTATGATTCTATGAGGCTCTTATTGATTCACTTCATTCACATCATTTTCAGATTTTTCACTTCATTTTTTTTTAATCAATTGTGTTTTTAAAGTTGTTCACCTCCCTGGGAACTTCGGATAAAGAAGAGTACTATATATGCTCGAGTATAAGCCGACTTTTTCAGCACATTTTTTATGCTGAAAAAGCCCCCCTCGGCTTATACTCGAGTAAGGCAGGCGGCGGCAGAGGGACAAGTGGCCTGAAAGGAGCCTTTTCGGGCTGCTCCTTCCTCCTCTTCTGCCTTCGCCACTGCTGTCGACGGAGGAGGAGGAACAAGCAGCCCAAAAGCAGCCATTTCGGGCTGATTGTTCTTCCTTTGCCACTGCCGCTACCACCAGGTTTGTGGTGTGGTGAACCGGCTTATACTTGAGTCAATAAGTTTCCCCAGTTTTTTGTGCTAAAATTAGGTGCCTCGGCTTATATTCAGGTTGGCTTATACTCAAGTATATAACGGTATATCCAGTGAACAAATTATTACCATTTCAATTAGTAACGCATTGTTGTAGTAACATTGTTGTGCAAAGTTTTTTGGGGGGGCCCTGGACGTGTGATTTTGGGCGCCGTGCCTGAAAAACGTGCTTTTGTGGGGAGGAAACCATGGTGCGAGATCATGGCAAGCAAAATGGCCGCTGTGCTCTCGCAATAAAAAGCAGGTCCGGGAAGGTGTCCGGGAAATAAAAGGTGTCCGGGAAGATGCCATCCCAGGTTTTGGTATGGACCAATGGGAAGCCAGCTTAACCTAGAAGGGCACCTCTGCTCATCCCAACCCCCCCCCCCCCAGCCTGGCATATCAAGAGTTCAGATTGCTCTGCCCTTTATTTACATTGCTGCAAAGTCCCCGATTTACATTGATAGGGAATAAATAAATAAATACGTGTACACAAAGGGAAACTTTAGCATACAGGTAAATACATAAACATAACAGTAATATTTTACAAGGTTCCTAATAGTACATTGGTACCTCGGGTTAAGTACTTAATTCGTTCCGGAGGTCCGTTCCTAACCTGAAACTGTTCTTAACCTGAGGTACCACTTTAGCTAATGGGGCCTCCCGCTGCCACCACGCCGCCACTGCATGATTTCTGTTCTCATCCTGAAGCAAAGTTCTTAACCTGATGTACTATGTACTATTTCTGGGTTAGTGGAGTCTGTAACCTGAAGCGTCTGTAACCCGAGGTACCACTGTATATGCCAATAACTATTTTATTGAGGCCTCTCTGCTACAACACACTCCACTTTCCAATAAATAAGATGTCCACCTTCCCTTCCCTTTTGTTTATAAGTTTATTCATTCTCATACTCTTAAATTTTTCTCTTTTACAGTTCATGATTTCACCCACCTGGAACGAACTGACATACGACGTGGCTGTTTAGCGATGAACTATCATTTCCACATAATCTGATAAGACATGGTGTTTTATGTACCCAGAGTTACTAATGGATCTGCTGGCAACTCCTAACCTGTTATAGTTTTAATTTTGTTTGTAATAGTCATCCAAGAGGCCTTTATTTTTGGAGCAGGAGTAGACAATATGGAATTATATCAGTGTTTAATGCTCCACATCTTCAACGCTTGTTATTGTCTGCAGTATATATTTGATTGAGCAGTGAGGGTGTCAAACACAAACAAAAGAGAACTTAAAAAAAAAAAAATGTTTGAAACTAGTGCTTAAAGTATGCTGTGACTCTTCCCCAGCCAGACTCCTTTCTCCTTCTTGGCTTCCCTCCTCTTCTGTTTCAGCTTCTGCCTCTGAGTCTAGACTGTTCTCTGCCACCGGCTCGCCCAGCTCACTGAACTCTGTTGCCCCTTCAACTTTTCAAGACCTCCTCTTCCGAGTCTGTTTCTCTTCTCCCTCAGACCACTCACTGGGTGTCGAGGTCCCCAAGACACCCCCCAATAAAAACACGATTGACACTTGATTTTAGTTTAAGGTTTTTGGCATAATTTTGGCCACAACTTTATTAAAATTACAAGAAATGTGAGTGGTTGCTTAGGTATTGGTTACGACTATCTGACCCTGCATGGGGACAGACTGACATTCGCCCGCCCGCAAAGTCAGTAAAGGTAAACACTTGGGGAGAGAGACGGAGCTGGGTACCATGCCCTCAACTCTCCCCAAATGCTCCCAGGGGCTCTTGCCTAGCCCCTTGACAGGGGTTCGAACAAAAGCATGGCGAGCCCCTGGATTCCTTTAACAAAATACCCTTGCAGCAGCAGCAGTTGGAGGGGCAGGCACAGCCAATCCACACCCCTACACCAACCAATTCAATAAAACCAATGCCTAACCACAACCTTACAAGTTGTGATGATTTGCTACGCAGTAGGCAAAAACCGAATGACACCAGCACTATGCACTATTTGTAGGCTCTGAAAAAGTCGCAGGCAGTGCCCTCCAGCTGCAATGCTAAAGCATCTCTTCCCTAACCTAACATCTTCCAGACATTGTCGGACTCCAACTCCCAGGGTCATTTTAGTCAAGCAACATTGGGAAGGCACCAGCTTGGTCAAGGCTGGTCTTAAAAAACCCCATCACCATTTCAGACCAAGCCTCGAAAATGCTTCGTCGCTCAACGTCTTTCGACTGGAAGCACATAAAAAGGGTCGAGGCTGCAATTTGCCGGCAATTGCCGGCAATTTAGGCAACAAGATGGGCATTACTCAGGGAGGGCCAGGTGTCCGACTTCCTGTAGTTTTGCCCCCCCATCATATCCCTGGTTTCTTGTGCCCTGTGCATGACATTATCTGAGCTAATGCGTCCGTGGAAAACCATTGGCGAGGCTACTAAGGATGAACTGGCCTCATTGTGTACACAGAAGAGACAAGGGGGCCCCTGTTTAATTGACTCATTCCACTCAGCCTTATCTTGTTCAAACACACATTCGTCCTCCAATCGATTAGTGGAGGAGGTTCCGGGGCAAACAGCCCAGCGTGTCTTTCTTACAACGATTACATTGATTGCTAATTGACCTCCTGATGTCAAAAGAAAGCAATTGCTCTTTTCTGCATGACCTGGTGTTCTTCTTTTTTTTATTTAACCCATAACACCTGATCACTTTCTCTCTGCATGTTCGGCACACTATGCCTGCTGGGGTTTTTAAGGGAGATTTCCCCCCCTAACAAGCTCTGTGGGCTGCTGTAGAATTGGCACCTCCCTGGGAACAATGTTCAGCACAAAACAAGGACTTGCTTCAGAGTTTGCCAGCTGACAAAGAAACAAGGAACCATCATTCCATTGCAACTCCCTCTTACCTGCCAAACCTTTATTATAACTTTTAAAATTACAATAATACATGAACGGAAGAAAAAGTTTCAACAACAAAGACAGGCAATGAAAGCTGAAGGCTGTTGTTACGTATCTCATTCCTGCACTGAATAACTATAAAATGCAATTTAGAAATAAAGTGATATGTCAGGGGTTGGAGATAATGACTTATCAGAAAGTTGCAACAAAAGTGCACGGCATCAACACTGACTTCTCCCCATTAGTTTCAGGGGCACCAAACTAGTAGTGCATTGATACAGAAATGTTGGAACTAGATTCTTTCCCAGGGACTTTTGATCCAAGCTGGAATTAAACAAAATTGTTAACAATTCTTATTGATGGGTTGGTTTGAAATATTTGTATCCCACCTTTCTGCCCAGCAACAGGCCATCCAAGATGGCTGTCAAGAATCAAAAATTATCAATAGGTAATTTAAACATAATATCCCCCTCCCCAAGGCTAGAGATCAGTAGCCCAAGCTTGCCTGGAAAGCATAACTGAGAAATTCTGTCCTCCAGATCTCTTGACTCTTGGGGTTTAAGAAGGATACAATACAATACAATACAATACAATACAATACAATACAATACAATACAATACAATACAATACAATACAATACAGTACAATACTCTTTATTGTCATTGTCCCATACAGAACAATGAAATTGAAAAAATCTACATCAGACATTCAAAACCAACAAGCCTGCTATCCCAGCTATCTCAGCCTGTTTAGCCGCCTAAAAACTCTGATACCCTATAATTAAATACAATATACTCCCATAGAGACTACCTATGGGATGGAGAGACACATTTGCCCCTGAGTTTACATGAACTCCTGTAGAAAGCATAGAGGAGATAGATGTAGCTCTGGCAATGTTTCCTCTGGTGGAAGACCAGTCCAACGAAGTTGATGTTGATCATCTTCCAAAGCAACTATTCTATTCCAAACTTAAAAATAGAAAGCGTAATGCTGGTGGTCAACAAAAGAGGTATAAAGACTTTCTCAAGGCAAATCTTTAAAAATGTAGTATAAACACTGACAACTGGGAAACACTGGCCTGTGAGCGCTCCAGATGGAGAACAGCCTTTACCAAAGGTGTCATGGGCTTTGAAGACACTTGAACTCAGGACGCAACGTGCTAGGAGGAAGGCACCCTTAGCAAATCCACACCGTGATCTGATCCTGCCCCCAAACCAATGTCCCCACTGTGGAAGGACGTGTGATCCAGAATTGGCCTCCTCGGTCACTTACAAACTAATTGTTAAAACTGTGTTTATGGAAGACAATCTTGCTCCGCTACGAGTGATCGCCATAGAAGAAGAAGGTGGAAGACCACAAAATGAGCGGTCTTGGATCCATTGAATCTAGAGCCCCAGGGCTGTCTTAAAGCATATGTGGCACCGGGTGCAAAGATCCGCCCGGTGCCCCCCCCCCCAGGTTGCCCAGTCCCAGTCGCACAGGAGGGTGGAGCCGGCCGGCCTTCCTCAGCGTCTTGCTGGCTCAGTCGCCCCCGAACTTGTGGCACAGAGCCCGCCGTGGTGCTCCAACCAACGGGCGGCCTCTTCCCCGGACTCAACTCTCGGGCCCCGGACTCTCGGCCTGGCGCCCCTGAGAGACTGGTGCCTGGGTGCCCCGAACCCCTAGTGCCTATGGGTAAGACGGCCCTGCAGAGCCCCCAGAGCCCCCAGGTTCAGACCATTCAACTATGCCAGGCTGGATCTGGCATATCTAATTTCCCAGGGTGGTTTAACAATCAATCCCTCTTCTGGGAATTGTAGTCCTGTGAGAGGAATGAGGCCTCCTAACTACTCACAGTAGGACACAGGTGCCGCTGTGGTCTAAACCACAGAGCCTAGGGCTTGCCGATCAGAAGGTCGGCGGTTCGAATCCCTGCGACGGGGTGAGCTCCTGCTGCTCCTGCCAACCTAGCAGTTCAAAAGCACATCAAAATGTAAGCAGATGAATAGGTGGGAAGGTAAACGGCGTTTCCGTGCGCTGCTCTGGTTCACCAGAAGCAGCTTAGTCCTGCTGGCCACATGACCCGGAAGCTGTACACCGGCTCCCTTGGCCTATAGAGTGAGATGAACGCTGTAACCCCAGAGTTGGTGACGACTGGACCTAATGGTCAGGGGTCCCTTTACCTTTAACTACTCACAGCAGCCTTAACAAACTACAGCTCCCAGAATTCTTTGGTGGAAGCCATGATGGTTTAAAGCATGATCATGTAGTGTGAATGCTGTCCCGGCGTTCAGCTGCACTATGGGAAATGTATTATTAACCTTGGTAGACATCTACCCAAGAAAGCCAAGGGCTGGTGCTGGGCCCAGACATCTGCGATGGTCCGCACATCGTTGCTTTCCCCTTCTTGTTGCTTTCACTTCTTTGTTGTCATTAACCCAGAAGCCGTTAGTGGCAATTAATTACTGAAAAGCTGTTTTTCCTCCATCTTCATTGATTGGGAGATTTTCTCTTGAGTTAGTGCTTAATGACTTCTTGGAAGAAATTAGAAAACAGCATCGATTTTGGTTGCAGCAAATAAACTTTTATTTCCCCTTCCACCACCAAATCCTGTTCTTTTTTCGTCTTTCTTGATTTAGGTCAGGGGATCTGATTAAATGCACACAAGGCTGCTTCCACTACTACTGTCTTCTACTACTACCAGTCATTACACTTCATTGAGGTTGAGCAAGTGTTCTAGGCACTTAGAAAGAATGGAACAGCACCACAATCTTAGCCAGCTAGTGAGATGGAGCCCTCTATCCCAATGCCAACTACGGGATGAGAAGGTTACCCTGTATAATAAAACACACACACAACAAAACCAACAGTAAGACTTTTTGTGCAATGATGGTTGGAGCTCTCCACTCTGTAGCAAAGCCTCACTCGCATGTTACACTGAACCAAGGTACAAGGCTCTTTGTTACGCATGTGCAAGTCTTTATGTGAACTTCACCTTGGATCTACAGAAGCTGTCTAATCAAAGTTCTTAAGGCAAATTTTCTCTGTACCACCCTGTGTCCCAAATGCATCATTGCGCCTAGAGGCTAATCTTCCCTCAGTAGAATTATGGATCTGGCCTAGGGCACTTAACTATTGGCTTCGCCTAAACTCAAATCCCTCCGGTCTAATATCCCCAGTGCTGCAGGATTGTCACAAGAGTGCCTGGACTAAAATTGTCTACCAAACACTTCACTCTTGTGGTTTATCACCACAACAGCTACTCATTTTGGGTTTTAGTAAAGCAAACAGTCTAATTTGTCAGCGCCTAAATGATATCAAGAGTCAGAACAACTTGGCCACAATAAGGAAATTTTGCCCATGGTATGACTATTTTTCACCTTCCCATTTTGACTCTCTAGCACCCTATCTGCATAACCTAGCAATTCTAAAATATGGACATGCTTTTACTCTCGCAAGATTGAATGTATCGCCCTCGGCTGTACTTGAGGGACAATTCCAACAATTCCACACAAAAAACACTTACGTCCCTGTGGAGATGGCAGTACTGAGTCAGTAGCGCATGCCCTTCTGGCTTGCACTGTTTACAAAGCCTTGAGGAATGGGATTATGACCCTTCTTTTATTCTCCATTCTGGGTCACCCAACCACTGCCACAGTGTCCTTTCTCTTGGCAGTTCAAGATGAGTAGGTGACAGCAAAGTCTGCAAGGTTTTTAGCTAGGGCAATCAGAATAAGACCCACTATTTGACTATTGATTCCAAACCCTAAAATGTATTTTATATAATTGACTTTATTTTTCTATTCTTTGTATATCATATTGTTGTTTTATTGCTACGGCTGATGGCCAATGCAAATAAAGATTCATTCATTCATTCTTTGTGTGAAAGAGCTTAGACTTGTTGAATTGTATATCTCAACTCTTGAGTTACCAGGGTAGGCAGAATGTACATTCATTGCACACATTACCGGGAATGACTGTATGGGTGTGTACAGGTTAACTGCTTTGCTGCCCTTTCAGCACTGGACAAAGCCAGTTACGTTTTCTCCCCCTCCAGGATCTTAATAATTCCTTCTATTTCCGACGTTCGGGGTATGGGTGCCGTTACTTATGCATGGCCAAAATGACACCACCCAGACTGGCATAGTGGTTAGAGTGTTGGACTAGGACCAGGGCAGGATTTAGGTTTGATGAGGCCCTAAGCTACTGAAGGTAATGGGGCCCTTTATATGTCCAGCTGCCCTTTGTCAACAACAAATTGTCACTGTTTTTTGTGTTGAATATCTGCTATATGGTAATTTATGGATCTAATAGGTATCTAAAGCCATTTGCACATATAAAGGGCCCCATTACCCTCAGTAGCTTAAGGTAAAGGGACCCCTGACCATTAGGTCCAGTCGTGGATGACTCTGGGGCGCTCACCTCGCTTTATTGGCCAAGGGAGCTGGTGTTTCTCTGCAGACAGCTTCCGGGTCATGTGGCCAGCATGACCAAGCCACTTCTGGTGAACCAGAGCAGTGCACGGAAACACCGTTTACCTTCCCACCAGAGCAGTACCTATTTATCTACTTGCACTTTGATGTGCTTTTGAATTGCTAGATTGGCAGGAGTAGGGACCGAGCAATGGGAGCTCACTCAGTTGTGGGGATTCGAACTGCCAACCTTCTATCGGCAAGTCCTAAGCTCTGTGGTTTGACCCACAGCGCCACCCGCATCCCTTTCAGTAGCTTAGGGCCTCATCAAACCTAAATCCGGCCCTGCTGCAGCCCAACCAGACGCCTTCATCTTCCCCAGCTGCAACAAAACATCTCTCTCCCACACCAGTCTCTGCAGCCACAGCAGGTGCTGCAATGTCCCACCAGTTTGACGTCATCCACAAAGGTGCACTCCTCTGTGGACTCCTGAAACAGGTGGATGCCAACCATTCTTCTTATGTTTGGGCTGCTGTTTTTTTTTTTTTTTTCATGATTGTTTTGGACTGGGGTAGCCAATGGGGTGCCCTTCCGATTTGGTTGGGCTCCACATCTCAACATCTCTGAATACTGGCTGTAGTGAACCCAGGAATTTCTGGAGGGCTACTCCACTTTAAGGGACGCCGGTGGAGCTGTGGGTTAAACCACAGAGCCTAGGACTTTCCAATCAGAAGGTCGGCGGTTCAAATCCCCGCAAGGGGGTGAGCTCCCGTTGCTCGGTCCCTGCTCCTGCCAACCTAGAAGTTCGAAAGGACATCAAAGTGCAAGTAGATAAATAGGTACCACTCTGGTGGGAAGGTAAACAGCGTTTCCGTGCGCTGCTCTGGTTTGCCAGAAGCGGCTTAGTCCTGCTGGCCACATGAGCTGTATGCTGGCTCCCTCAGCCAATAAAGCGAGATGAGTGCCGCAACCCCAGAGTCGGCCACAACTGGACCTAATGGTCAGGGGTCCCTTTACCTTTACCTTTAGCCAATGGGGTGCCCTTCCGATTTGGTTGGGCTCCACATCTCAACATCTCTGAATACTGGCTGTAGTGAACCCAGGAATTTCTGGAGGGCTACTCCAGTTTTAGGCTGTTGACGTTGATGTGAACAGCAAATGGTGCTGCACCATATCAAATTTAGAGGGGCCGTAACCTCCAAGAAATGCTTTCTTCTTCTCAAGGTGATCTTGCCGGGGCAAATAACAGGGAGCTCTTGTTTCGCCAGTGGTACATTTACTCCCTGACTGCACCCAGGCAGAGCCTATTCTCTTCTTAATAGTTCGCACAACCGTGCCAGCCCACCTAGCTGAGCCAGCCATCTGCAGCTGCTTTCAGCCCAACAAAGGAGACATTGAATATAGGACTTGGAATGTTTTCTTGCTTGATCAAGGACGCAGCTAGAGATATGGTGGAGGCATTGTAATGCTTGGTGCACCATTGCTGTAAAAAGGAAGGTTGTCTCACCTGCGTACATAGCTGGTTGTCCACCACTCAGTCAGTAGAGCATGAGACTCTTAAACTCAGGGTCGTGGGTTTGAACCCCACCTTGGGCAAAAGATTCCTGCCTTGCAGGGGGTGGGACTTGACCCTCGTGGTCCCTTCCAGCTCTCCAATTCTATGATTCCTGCAGACACCTCCTCTTCAGGAGGTCTGTTCTGTATGATATAGGAACTGGGCCTTTACTGTGGTGGCACCTATCCTTTGTGACTTCCTCTTGGTACATACCAGATATATACCTATTGTCTTTTTGGGACATGGGTGGCGCTGTGGACTAAACCACCGAGCCTCTTGGGCTTCCTGATAAGAAGGTCGGCGTTTCAAATCCCCGTGATGGAGTGAGCTCTTGTTGCTCTGTCCCAGCTCTTGCCAACCCAGCAGTTCGAAAGCACACAAGTAGATAAATAGGTACCAATGCAGCGGGAAGGTAAACGGTGTTTCTGTGCACTCTGGTTTCCGTCACAGTGTTATGTTGCTCCAGAAGTGGTTTAGTCATGCTGGCCACATGACACAGAAAGCTGTCTGTGGACAAACGCTGGCTCCCTCAGCCTGAAACCTGAGGGAGTGCCACAACCCCATAGTCGCCTTTGACTGGACTTAACTTTAACTTAACCATCCAGGGGGTCCTTTACCTTTACCTTTTACTGTCTTTTTGCCTTTTACTTTCCTTTGTTGACAAGCCTTTTGCAAACAATCTTTGGGCTAGTAATATCCTAGCCGCCGTTATAGCATAGATAAAGAGTTTTTTCTTTTCTTTTGGCAAATCCTGACCTGAAATGCCTAATAAAAAGGCTTCTGGTCTTTTCACAAAAGTTATCTTCCAACTCTACAATTCTAAGCAGCTATCAAGTCTCCTTTTTAAAACCTCTAATGAAAACGAGTCCTTAGGATCCCACATTTGTTTTTAAAGTGAAGCGTTTATGTGCCACGGAGAAAGGTTGTGCTACGAGGCATGCTCCAATGTACATTAGCAGGCGCTTCATCTCACAGCAACAGGTTTAGGAGCAGGGGAAAGAGTACAATGTCCTTTTGAGCTTAAAAAACCTCCACCAGGCAGCAGCAGATTGAGGAAATGGTGGCTACTAAAAGGTGTAAAACAAATTGTGGAACGAAGGTTGTTTTTGGTTGTGTACACACTGCTGTTTACTCTGCATTCAGTGCGCTCCCACTGCTGGCTTTGGAAAGTGGTGTACATACAACATAACTCACAATCCATAGCTATCCTATTTCTTTTTCTAAATTTTATTTATACTTTTCAGATATATACATTTCACCAATTTTACAGTCATTTTAACATTTCAGAACTTGACTTCCTTCCCCCTCTTTCTGCGGTTCCTTAAATTTATTTTTAATATCTTCTGCATATCCAAATTTACTTAAGTTGCTCATTTATTTATCTTCTTTAAATATATAACCTTATGTAGCTGCAGGTTGTTACAATAATCTTGCCAGTGATTTTATCTGTTTACAATTTGTCTGTAAATATTCAATTAACCACTTCCATTCTTTTATAAAAAGTTTGTCAGCTTGATTTCTTATTCTTCTGGTAAGTTTCGCCATTTCTGCATATTCCATAAGTTTTTGGATCCATTCTTCATTTGCCGGGACTTCTTATTCTTTCCATTTTTGGAGCAAGTAACATTCTTGTTGCTGTATGAATAAATTTCTAAACAATTTTGGTAGTTCTATCCCTAGAATTCCAAAGAGAAAGACTTAAGGTTTTTTTTTCAAATGAACGTTATTTTAAACATCCTTTTCATTTTATTGTATATCATTTTCCAGTAATCCTTAACCTCACTACAAGACCACCATAGCTATCCTGTTTCTATCCAGTCATTTTTTACAGAAATGCTGCATGCTGGTGTGCCCCAGCCCCCTGAAAAAGAAACTAGCTTCAATCAGAATTAAGAACAACCTGGGAAAGGCAACCCAAACAATCAACTGGATGCAGCGACTCTCCTATGAAGGTTGCTGTGTTTGGGCCTTTTTAGGTGAGCAGAAAGTGACAGGATAGGAGTTTAAAGGATTATTCATGGAACGGAGAAAGAGGATAGAGAAGAGTTTGTTTTCTCCCGTGGACATCCAAGGAATAATAATAATAATAATAATAATAATAATAATAATAATAATAATATTTTATTTGTACCCCGCCCATCTCGCCGAGTTTCCCCAGCCACTCTGGGCAACTTCCACCACATATAAAAACATCAAGCATTCATAGTAACAATCTGATCCAATGCAAAAAGTCACAATAGCTTTAAAATAAACAACTTATATCAAACAAAGCGACATTCAACAAGCCATCAGAATCTAATAGTAAACAGTAAAATTAAACACCAGCAAATGATAATTAAACAGCTTACACTCATCAGCCACAATCTCTATAATCAATTTAAAAAACCCAGCAAATCGCAATGCATAAAATACCGCAAAGCATACAAACGGATCAAATTGAGGAACGAGGACACACATAAAACTATTGAAAATGCATCCATCTATCTCTGAACTCCTCTCTTCCCAGCTGCTGCTGCTGCTGTTGTTGTCGAGGTCATGGTCAAGGAAAGGCTGGGTCGGGGGAAGGCAGATAGAAACGCCATTGCCTGTTGAGGAATAGAAGGTCTCTCTCCCCTCACAGTTCTTCCTCTGGAGCAGCTCTTACGAAGCCTCCCAGGGCTGGAAGCTGAAGGTTGGAAAATCCAGGCCAGGTAAAAGAAAGCGTGCAGCTGAACTATGGAACTCCCTCCAGCAGGAAGCAGTGGATGGCTTTAAAAGAAAACCTAGCCAGATGAGTGGGGTATAAATATATTATTATTATTATTATTAGTATTAGTAGTAGTAGTAGTAGTAGTAGTATCCACTGTGCGAACAAGATGGGCCATTGGCCTGATCCAGCAACGTTATTCTTAGGTTCTTAATATCTTTACATTGTTAGCTGTATTTCACGCTGGTAATGTGTGCACAACCTTGGTTTTTGGCAGACCTCTTCGCACCCTCTGAAATGGCAGCTTCCCTATTAAAACGGAATGTCACCAAAACGCTGCTCATAGGAGAGCTCTGTTCTTCCAAGAGAACCAGCCAGTGGGCTGGAGAGAAACTGGGATCAAATTCCATGGAGAGCAAAACATCTCCCAATGGCAGTAAAGTAATTGTAGACTCTGGACGTAATGGCCTTATGCCACCCCCCCCCTTCCATGCACAAATACACTTTGCGTGGCTAGTTCCCGACCCCCACAGGTGGAAATAATGGCACATGATGCAATTATTAAGGTTAATAACCTTAATAATAATTAGGTGACGCTATCACCACCACTCTCCATGCTGCTCTGTCCCATCTGGAGCAGCCGGGGAGTTATGTGAGGCTGCTGTTTGTGGATTTTAGCTCTGCTTTTAACACTATCCTCCCCCATAGACTGGTGTCCAAGCTAGAGGCGATTGGACTCTCCAACTCCACCTGTCTCTGGGTTTTGGATTTTTTGTCAGAACGTTCTCAGAGGGTTAGAGTAGGGTCACATATGTCCAAAGCCCTTAGCCTTAACACCGGCTCACCACAGGGTTGTGTGTTGAGTCCCCTGCTCTTTACTCTCTACACGTATGACTGTACAGCCATCTATTCCAGCAACAAAATCATCAAGTTTGCTGATGACACTACGGTGGTGGGGCTCATTTCAGGAGGGGATGAGTCCGCCTATCGGGACGAGGTGGAGCGGCTCTGTGTTTGGTGTGGAGAGAACAATCTGGCTCTTAATACAGCTAAGACCAAGGAATTGGTGGTGGATTACAGGACAAAAAAGGCGGTCATTCAGCCCTTGTATATCAACGGGGAACGGGTGGAGAGGGTGGCGGAATTCAGGTTTTTGGGAGTGACTATCGATCAGGGCATGACTTGGAGCGCAAATACCACTGCTCTGGTGAAGAAGGCTCAGCAGAGAATTTATTTCCTCAGACTTTTAAAGAAGAACAATCTGAGTGAGAAACTGCTGGTGTCCTTCTACCGAGGCTCCATAGAGAGCATTCTCACATACTGTATTTGTGCTTGGTTCTCCAGTTGTACAGCTAGGGAGAAGAAGGTGCTCCAGAAGGTCATAACCACAGCCCAAAGGATTATTGGTCATCCTCTCCCATCTTTGGAAGAACTGTACGGTTCCCGTTGTCTTAGGAAAGCAAACAACATCATGCAGGATTCATCTCACCCGGGATACAGTCTGTTTGCACTACTGCCTTCTGGCAGGAGATATAGAAACATCAAGTCAAGGACAAATAGACTGAAAAATAGTTTCTATCCAAGAGCTGTGGCCTTTTTGAATGCTGTAACTCGATAGTGTGACCTGGAAGTTTGATGGGTGTGGGTGTGGGTGTGGCTGGAATGTGGTTTGTTTGGTTGTTGTTGCTGTTTTGCTTTTGTTGTTTTTTTAAGGGATGGCATCCAATTTCGTTGCACTGTGCAATGTTGCACTTGTGTAATGACAATAAAGAATCTATCTATCTAATGGGCTAAATAAAGGCCAAAACTTTATTGGTTACAGGTGATGAGCGGTATTGGCTTAGGCATTGGTCCTAACCAAGTATATCCGACTTCAGCCCGTCTGCTTGAAGTCCGGGAAGGGTTAACCACCAGTAGGGGGAATCCTGCTGATGCACATCAACTAGGAGCTCCCCCAGGGTCACTGATAGGGGGTGTGCCTTAGGCCCTAACCTCCCTAGGCTTCGGACAGGGCCACGCCCCCCAGAATCCTTTAACAGACTACCCTTCAATATGTGGGGCAGGTGATGGCACTACCTCCCCTCTTCCAGCTACAGAACTATACCAATGCCTAACCGCCAATATCCAGAAAGTTGTGGCAATTTGCTACGAGGCAGGTGAAAACCAAGTGGCTGGTGTCAATTTGCCAAGTGGAAAAATTCCTACCAGGTTCCTCAGTGGTGACCATCCAAGGTCCATAGCAAGGTCAAGGAATGAAAACCTATAGGGTGGGAGAAAAAGCTGGCGGGTGGCAAAGAGGGAGATCCCGATTGGCTGGCTAGGGGGTGACATGGCTGGGAATCCCTCCAATCGCGCGGGGCTGGTCTCTACCCACCGCACGCGTGAAGGGGCCGTGAAGCCCGCAACCCTACCTCCTCCTAAGGGCGGAAGTGGCTTTAGCAGATACTGTGTACCTCAAGATGTGTTGGGAGGGGCATCCTCATGCTGCTGAACGGGGGCCCTGGGCTTCTGCCCCACTCCCAAGTCCTGCCCTGAAGCTGCCACTACTCAGTAGATGTTGCAGTCATGTTCTGCAAGCTTTCAATTGGCATATTTGAAGGCAAGAAGGCCTTCTTGAAAGTGGCGCCTCCCCTATAGAAAGCCCTCCCACCTGGTGTCAAGGAGATAAAGAACTGCACAACTTTTAGAAGACATCTGAAGGCAGCCCTGTATCGGGAAGTTTTTAATGTTTGATGTTTTATTATGCTTTCATATGCGCTAGAAGCTGCTTAGAGTGGCTGGGGTATAAATAATAAAATTATTCCTCTACCTGGCACGCGGGTGCCGTTGTGGTCTAAATCACTGAGCCTCTTGGGCTTGCTGATTGGAAGGTCAGAGGTTCGAATCCCCGTGACAGGGTGAGCTCCCGTTGCTCTGTCCCAGCTCCTGCCAACCTAGCAGTTTGAAAGCACACCAGTGCAAGTAGATAAATAGGTACCACTGTGGCAGGAAGGTAAATGGCGTTTCTGTGCGCTCTGGTTTCCGTCCCGGTGTTCTGTTGCGCCAAAAGTGGTTTAGTCATGCTGGCCACATAACCCAGAAAGCTGTCTGTAGACAAAAGCTGGCTACCTTGGCCTGAAAGTGAGATGAGCGCTGCAACCCCATAGTCGCCTTTGACTGGGCTTAACCACCCAGGGGTTCTTTACCTTTACCTTTTACCTATAACTCAGGTATGCCTCAGAACATGGGAAAGGTGTCCATTGTTCACTCACTAGCCTAGCTTAGGGTGACCAAATGCCCAGAATCAGGGGGGACAACCTGAATAAAATATTGGGGGCCCCAGGTATGCTCCACCCCACATAACCAATCACATGACATGGTGCACACACACCATTTGAATAGCAATGCCCATCAACTTTTTTAGGGGTTGGAGCTGACCACCTCAAATATTTTATTGGGGGATCTATGCCAACCTAGCAGTTCGAAAGCACGTCAAAGTGCAAGTAGATAAATAGGTTCCGCACCAGCAGGAAGGTAAACGGTGTTTCCGTGCGCTCCTCTGGTTCGCCAGAAGCGGCTTACTCATGCTGGCCACATGACCCGGAAGCTGTACGCTGGCTCCCTCGGCCAATAAAGTGAGATGAGCGCCGCAACCCCAGAGTCGGCCACGACTGGACCTAATGGTCAGGGATCCCTTTACCTTTTTACCTTGGGTTAAGAACTTAATTTGTTCTGGAGGTCCGTTCTTAACCTGAAACTGTTCTTAACCTGAGGTACCACTTTAGCTAATGGCGCCTCCCACTGCTGCCACGCTGCCAGAGCATGATTTCTGTTCTCATCCTGAGGTAAAGTTCTTAACCCGAGGTACTATTTCTGGGTTAGTGGAGTCTGTAACCTGAAGCGTCTGTAACCTGAAGCGTCTGTAACCCAAGGTACCACTGTAATTAGATAGAAAGGAGAATTTAACAGCAGGCAAGCTGTATTCCTTCCACTTTGCCCTCCTCCACAGCCATTAGAGGCACGAGCCCCCAGCCATTCCCATAACACAATCCTGAGCATCTGGTCACCCTAACCTTCCTGGAACGAACTAAATCCGAACCGTTTGTTGTAGCTCTGTTCCTCTTGGCTGTTCCCCCTACCACCCACTGCCTGCTTTTGCAAATGAGTTTGGGGAGGGAGGGCAGCTGGAGAAATGCAATACTAGGAAAAACAAGAGCCCCAGCGGGAGCGATGGGGGGAGGTTAGATTGAGAGCCAAGCCATGCTCTGATTGCCTACCTTTATTCCTCAGTACCTGGCCTGCTCTCCTGCCATGCCTTGGAGAATAAGCCTGATTGTGTTAGCAGCTTTCATTTAGCCAACCGCCTGCTAATACAGACACACCTGAGCGACTAAATGGACTCCCTGCTTTCTGTACTTATTACTCAGAATGTTTTGCAACTGAGCCGCCACGCTTGGCTTCGAGAGAAAGCTCCAGAGGTGGATGTAACTTGCACACGGATGAACAGACACTGGTCTTGTTTACGCTGCCTGTTCTCCTGGGTACAATACGGGGCGGGGGGTGGGCAGAAGGACACAGCAGGAAGTGCAGAGTTCTTGGCTCAGGGCTTATGCACAGACAAGAGGGGTTAGACTGCACCCATCCTTTGTCCTCTTTCTTCCTGGCCTTGGGTTGCAGGCAGCCAGAGAATCAGAGAAGAGAAGCCTCTTGATTTCAACCTCAGTTGCTGCTCCCTAAGCCATGCCTCTTTCCTTTCCCAGCCTTGCTTCTCTGTTCACCTGCCCTTAGATCACAGATTTGGAAGAGACCCTAAGAATCACCTAGTCCCTGAAACACAGGAATCTCAGCTAATGTCACACGGCCCACAGTGGTTGTTTAAATGGCCCACAAGCCGCCCCCAAATTGAGCCCATGCGCTGCGCTAAACTGATGCAGCGTAGAGCGGCGACTCGCTTCCGTGGAACCATAAATCGCATCTGCGCAGACACAGACACTAGAAATCGCATCTGTGCAGACACAATCTGGCCCGTGGAGCGATCTCTGTGGGAGTGAACCATCCCAGGTGAGGTAAACCTTGCCTACCCCTGAATTAAAGGCACAACGGATAGAGACACCTTCACAAGAAATGCAAACCTCTTTCTTTAACCATGTTAATGACCAGAATCAAGACCTTTTTATACCAACCGCTCAATATTCTCAGTGGAGGGGTTACGTTAAGTAATATGTTTGGATGTTGAATGTGTAGGTCTATGTCGAGAGACAACGGATAAAACAAACACCATTAGCTGTACTGCTGGATAAGGGTTTAATGGTTATTGTATTTGTTTAAAAACCAATAATAGATTTGGTTTTTGGTTTAAAAAGGAACATGTAGCTGTCTCATGCAGGGATCAAACCTGCAACCTTGGTGTTATCAGCACCATGTTCTAACCCAGGCATAGGCAAACTCCAGCCCTCCAGATGTTTGTAGCTGAATGGGAAAATGTTTCCCCCTCCCAATGTTTTAAAGTAAGCCTAACTCTTGCTTTTGCAACAGGGATGTCCCTCCCTGCCACAGCATTAAAAAAAAACCCTGTACTGCAAAGTAGGATCCCATCATTACTGTGCTGGGCCCGGGGGTAACCCATGAAACACGGTCCAGGACCAGTCCAGAATCCAAAGGTTCCGCTAGGAGTCAGTCTGACAGGGCCAAGGAAGGACACGAGTCAGGAAACCAGGCAAGGACAGGTACAGGATCTAGCATACAGCAATGTTGCTCCCGCAACCTGGGGTGGGGTCCGACAGCCTTTTATCTTTATTGGGGTAGTGGCCGGTCCTGATCCCCTGGTGACTCACCTCCCTGTTTCGCCCGAAGGTGAGCACTCCTCCTGCGAGTACTCAGGTCTCTTCTTCTCTCAGACCTTAGTCTCTGCAGCTCGGGAGACATCGGTGGGTTACTAGACCCAGGGGCCGCCTCAGCCTCCCCTGACCAAACCAGTAGTGGAGCAGGTGTAAGTGATGGCCCAGCTGAAGGCAACAAGGTGATCCCCACATCTGGAGCCAGGACAAGCTCAGGCCCCTGACTCGGCCCAGCTGGTGTTTGTTGCAGGGGAACCTGTGCAGACTGGGACTCTTCAGGATCAGGCCCCAGACTTGGTTCAGATGATGCCTGAGGCAGAGGATCCAGTGCAGACTGAGACTCCTCTGGTTCTGAGTCCCAGGCCACCACAATTACAGTATCTAAGGAACTTGGGGGGGGGAGGTGTGGGGCAGGCTGTTGAGGACACTCACAATGTGATGCTTTGCCTTATAGGGATGGGTGGATATATCAGGTTCTGCTTCTCTCACTGCCTCATCGCTCCCATTTTAAGTTCAGTTCTCCACAATTTTGCATCCGCTGGTGAATATTTTCATGAAAATTCATCAGCATTTTTGCACGGATTTCTCCCCCAACCCACATTTTTACATGCCCCCATATACGTTTGCAGTAATAGAATTCAGTATTACATGTCATCCCCCCCAAAAACATGCATTTATAGGCACACATGACCTCATAATATGCATATTTACACAGTTTGTGGCCGGAGACCTGGATTGCAAAATTCGGAGACGTGTGACATTTGAAGAATGGTTTTGTATTGGTTCCCATGTTGTTTTGGAAATGGCTCCTCCATCCCTGCTTGCCTCTCACACACCACGCAACGGGAGCTTACAAACACTACAGTGAGAAACGATTGTGTGGAAGATATGTGGGTGTGTGAACATGGATTGAAGTAGGGAAATCCTCACCTCGGGAGAAATGGCACATTTTGTGCACATGTGAAGGGCTTCTGCTGCTGGGCTGCTTCTAAAGAACTGCCAAGAATGTCTCACCTACGCTGGTGAGAAGGCTAAGACCTTATCAATGCCTGCAATGAAGGGAGGTGGGATGACTATATCTATGTACGACAGGGTTTCATGGAAAGAAGGGCAATATTTCTGAGGAGCAATGGTGGTTAACTGCTGGCGTATGCGCATGTGAGCAGGCAGCTGAGTTTGCTTTGCAGCCAGTTCTGTGGCTCCCAATGACCTTGAAGCTCATGCACTGCACACCTCCATTGCCTGGGGATACACTCTCCCCGCTGCGCACATGAGTTTTCTCTCGGGTGAGAGGAGGGTCACTTGCTAACGGTGTCGGTGGCATTGGAGGAAGATGTCTGTAAACTGGGTACTCTTCTGAGGCAAGGAAGGGGCATGGCTGAAGAAGCTTTCGGTATTAGGAGCTGGCAGACCTTGCTGTACCACAAGGTCTCGGCCCAGTATACCTGAAGGAGCATCTTCACCCCCATCGTTCAGCCCGGACACTGAGGTCCAGCTCCGAGGGCCTTCTGGCAGTTCCCTCGCTGTGAGAAGTGAAGTTACAGGGAACCAGGCAGAGGGCCTTCTCAGTAGTGGTGCCAGCCCGGTGGAACGCCCTCCCATCAAGTGTCAAGGAAATAAACAACTATCTGACTTTTAGAAGACATCTGAAGGCAACCCTACTTAGAGAAGTTTCAAATGCTTGATGTTTTATCGTGTTTTTAATATTCTGTTGGGAGCCGCCCAGAGTGGCTGGGGAAACCCAGCCAGATGGGTGGGGTATAAATCAATTGTTGCTGTTGTTGTTGTTCCTTTACAGTGATTTCTATCTGTAATTATATCACTTTAAAAGATGCATACAGTCATGCCTTGGTTGCTGAATGCCTTGGAACTCGTACGTTTCGGCTCCTGAACGATCAAAAACCGGAAGTGAGTGTTTCGGTTTTCGAACGCTTTTCAGAAGCCGAACGTCTGTTGTGGCTTCCGCGGCTTCTGATTGGCTACAGTATGCTCCTGTAGCCAATCAGAAGCTGCACCTTAGTTTTTGAATGGTTCTGGGAGTCGAGCGGACTCCAGGAATGCATTCCGTTTGAGAACCAAGGTATGGCTGTATACTCAATCATTCAACCATTCTAAAGGGCTAATTTTCATGAAACATGTTCCTTTGGGGGGGGGATAATTTTTATTTGATTTTACAAGTGTGAGGACTTTTAGACCAGCGGTCAATCTAGCTCAATATAGCTTACACTGACTGACAGTATCCCTCCAGGGTTTCAGATGGGTCTACAACTAAGCTATGGCCCTTCCCAAGAAAGCTAGCTCAGATGCAGGGAAGGACCCTGTCCCATCACTGGGGTCATCCAGCTTCCAAACATCATTCAGCTTCGGTGTGTGGATTGGGAAGACAGCACCATCTTGTCCTCCCACAAGTTTTCTCCAGCCTGATTCACTTGTAGACCCACCTTGTCCAATCCGTCACTTCAGTTTTTGAGGGACTGTTGACGTCTGAGATTACAGCAGCATCCAATTTTCCTTCTTCAGCTGGAGCCATCAGACGACAAGCTGGCAAGTTCCGCAGTGGTTTATATGACTACGACTAAGCGATCCTTTTATTTATTTTGGCGCAGGCTTCAGAGAATGGATTTGTCAGGGCTGTTCTGAGCAGTAAGTGATATCCATGATAGGATTTGTCAGACGGGCCTCGTCATCTCTCCGAATGGCGCGTCTCGCCCACAAGGCTGGTTTTCCATCCATCATGGAGGCTTGGGCTATCTCTGCCTTCTGAAAAGACCCCTGGGGGACTTTGTAAGGAGGAGATCAATATTGCATGATGTCCACTTAAAACGACAGCAGGGGAAATGAAAGGAGGACAGGGTGCGCACGATAACCTTCCAGCCGATCCTTCCCTCGAGCAACCTCTGCGCACATGCGCTACTTTGAATCCTGGTCCAGGAGTAACTACAAAAGTGAAACCAGGCCTGCTCTTACAAAAGAATTAGGACAGGCTGAAGGAACTGAAGAGATGTTGCCTGCAGAAAACAAAACTTTGTGTGTGTGTTTCTGGGAACCATGTGGAGAGGGGCGCCCTCTAAGATTTCCAAAGATGTAAAGAAGGAAGTCAAGTTTTGAAATGTTAAAATGACTCTAAAACTATTGAAATGTATATAACTGAAAATTAAATACTACTACTACTACTTTGTTGTTGTTTAGTCATTTAGTCGTGTCCGACTCTTCGTGACCCCATGGACCAGAGCACGCCAGGCACTCCTGTCTTCCACTGCCTCCCGCAGTTTGGTCAAACTCATGCTGGTAGCTTCGAGAACACTGTCCAACCATCTTGTCCTCTGTCGTCCCCTTCTCCTTGTGCCCTCCATCTTCCCCAACATCAGGGTCTTTTCCAGGGAGTCTTCTCTTCTCATGAGGTGGCCAAAGTATTGGAGTCTCAGCTTCAGGATCTGTCCTTCCAGTGAGCACTACTGATAATAATAATAATACCTACGGGACCGCCTCTTCTGGTATGCCCCATGGAGGACCTTAAGGTCTGCAAATAATAACACCCTGAAGATCCCAGGCCCCAAGGAGATAAGACTGGCCTCAACCAGAGCCAGGGCCTTTTCAGCCATGGCCCCGGCCTGGTGGAACACTCTCTCACAAGAGACCAGGGCCCTGTGGGATTTGACATCATTCTGCAGGGCCTGCAAGATGGAGCTGTTCCACCAGGCCTTTGGTCGGGGTTTAGTCTGATTCTTTTCTTTCTGTATAAGAACAAGCATTAAAGAGGCCTCCTAGCCCACTCACAGGTCCTTTATAAGACCAGTGGTAACAGTTGGTCCTGGAGAATATTAACCACTCTCAATTTTACCCGTGGACTGCCATCTGTCCAGATTTTAATTTGCTCTGAACTAATTTTAAGATGTATTTTAATTAATTAATTGCCTGTTTTATGTTTTTATGTTCTTTGTATACTGCGTTAGTTTTATGATGTTAGCCGCCCTGAGCCCAGCTCCGGCCAGGGAGGACGGGGTACAAATAAAAATTTAAAATAAATTTATTATTGATAATAATAAACCTGGTTTATCCAGGTTCAGACCATGTGCATGGCTTACAAGCCACTTTGCAGTTCTAGACCAAGTATTTAGGAACATTTTATCAATTTTTGTAACCTAAGTTTTTCTGCCTCTGTTTTCTTGCTGCTCTGTGGAAAAGCACATGAATCTGACCTTTGAAGAGTTTGTAAGTAACCATTTTAACTTACCGATCATGTGGTCTCTTTCAGTGCTAAGGGAAGAAAGGGAAACTTTGGAAAGAAACTTAAAAGGGGTTATTTTAAAGGTCTAACAGCCTATAATTCCACTCTTTACTTTGGTGCATGTTTTATGATTTTAAATCTCTGCTGGGGCGCTCTCACCAAAGAGTACTTGCCCCAAACCTGGATCTAGACATCCAATGAATTCTCCTTTCATTCTTTTAAAGTAGAAATACCAAGAGGCAATAAGTTATTGACATCTTAGCACCACATCTCTATTCGGGTAAAAATTGCACAGAGCTCCACCATATTGCATAATCCAGGGTGGCGTGATAATGGCGCTTGGCCCCATGGCCTGCAACACCGATGCCCTGAAATATTAACCACTAAAGCTGTAATGTTAATGAAACGAAACCACAAAAGGGTAACTAATCAGTCCATAAAGCGAGGATTTGGATGACTATTGATTAGGTGGGGAGAAATTTCTCTGATGCAATCAGAGTTTTAATGGGAGATTGGACAGCAAAGCAATGATTAATGAACAAATCATCCATCCTTCTAATTAAGAGGAGTGAGAAGAGGCCAGTTGGCTGCCTGGTGACGTACGGAGTTGTGTGCCTCACCGTGAGAAGGTGCACAAGGGCAAAGTTGTGTGTGTGTGAAGCTTTTTATGGATGTCTGAAAACCTGGGGGTTGCAAGCACATTTATTAATTTTTTTACCAACACATTTTAAAATGGGTATTTAAATATGCACTTTAATGCAAATTGTTGTGCAGCTTAGATTAGTTTGGAAATGAGGCTCAGTGGATTTATGTGTAAAAGTAACAAGAACTGGAAGTCAAAAAATATCCCCAGCAGTGGAAAAACTTGAAACTGCTACTGCGTGCTATATTAATGAATGAAATTTAACATTCCTTTAGACACCTGTGATGAAGAAAAGCAGATGACATGCTTTTTGGAGCCAGGCTAAACCTCCAAGAAATGAAAGTAGGCCTGTGTCGAAATGTCTATTCTCACCTGAGCCTTTCTAGCCACCCTCCACATGACAGTTCTAAAACCTCTTTTCTGCTTGCTGTCCTCCGTGTACATTCATTCAGCCATAGCCGGCCCTATCGTTTGATAGGCAGGCAACTGGTTCATACATTGACCAAAGCAGCCGCACTTTCCCTCAGCTTAAAGATGTTCAACTGATGCTCTTGATTCTCTTGATTCATGAGTATCTCGTGAATCAAGATGCTCTTGATTCTCTCATGAACCAAAATCTGCAAGGGAGGCCATCTCTGATTTCACACATGCTGCCCACTTAGATAGAAAGATCAGCCAACCAGTAGACTGATCAGTCAATCAGTCTATCCCAGGCATAGGCAAACTCAGCCCTCCAGATATTTTGGGACTACAACTCTCATCATCCCTAGCTAACAGGACCAGTGGTCAGGGATGATGGAAATTGTAGTCTCAAAACATCTGGAGGGGTTGGTTTGCCTATGCCTGGTCTATCCATCTATCTATTCATTTATGTATCTATCTATCTAGCTATCTAGCTATCATCTATCTATCCATTCACCTATCCATCCTCTTTCTAGCTTTCTAGTTTGTGTGTCTATATCTATTTGTCTGTCTGTCATCTCTCATCTGCCTATTGTCTACCTATGTGTATGTGTCTATCTTGTCATATGTGTGTGTGGTGCGTATGGAATATAAGGTCTCTGCCCTGGGAATCTTGCAATCTAAAAGTCAACACAGGAGTAACAACAGAAGGAGGGCAGGGATGCGGTGGCAGACGTAAACAGGGAAGCTATATGCCGTTGTTTCAGCTGCATCTGTTGTACATAGGCTTAGTTACATGCTGAGCTGCAGCAGCATAAGGTTGCCAAATCCCAAAGGGAACAAGGTGCTCCTGCACCTTTCAGAGTTGCACAGGGAATTTCTGCTTGTTTGGCAATTACGTCTCTTGCCTGGCTAACTCATGAATGGGACCCTCCATTAGATTTTGACCCTTGCAAGATCCAGCAACTGGAAGGGACTCAGGCATCATGCATTGTAACTCCCCCTTACCCAAAAAAACTCACAACAATGTTTTGGAAATATGGGGAAGAGATGCATGAGATGCTTGCCCATCCAGTGAAACTCAAGACAGCGAATGATAGTTCATTAGGTTTGGCTGGGCTAGAGAGGACGTGATTGAGGAACTTTTCAGAAGTACAGTGGTACCTTGGTTTTAGAACAGCTTAGCTTATGAACAACTTGGAAATAGAACGCTGCAAACACAGAAGTACGTAGGTGTTTGGTTTGTGAACTTTGCCTTGGAAGCGGAACATGTTCTGCTTCCCGTCAAGTGTCTTCCGTTTGTAAATTGAGTCCCCTGCTGCTAATCAGAGGCTTCCTGTTGAGTCTGTTGGCTCCCAAGCACTCATGCAACACAGAGGTGATATTTGGAGCTTTTGGTTTTGCTTTTTTTGCTTTTGTTTGTGTGGCTTCTTCGTTTTTGTGACTGTGACTTGTTCTTTGTTTTATGGGACTGACTTGTGGCTGTGGCTTGTGACTTGGTTTTTGTGACTTGGTTTTTGTGACTTGGTTTTTGTGACTGTGTGGAACCCAGTTCAGCTACTGATTGATTGATTGTGTGACTGCAGAAATGGATAAAAGCCCCCATCCAAACAATGACTATCATCAGTGCACATAAGAATATTTTTTTAATCATCTACAATACTGTCTTGTTTATTTTATAGTACAGTGGTACCTCAGGTTAAGTACTTAATTCGTTCCGGAGGTCTGTTCTTAACCTGAAACTGTTCTTAACCTGAAGCACCACTTTAGCTAATGGGGCCTCCCACTGCCGCCACACTGTTGGAACACGATTTCTGTTCTCATCCTGAAGCAAAGTTCTTAACCTGAGGTACTATTTCTGGGTTAGTGGAGTCTGTAACCTGAAGTGTATGTAACCTGAAGCGCCTGTAACCCGAGGTACCACTGTACAGTACATTGATCATTGCTTTCATTTTATGGATCAGTGGTCTCGTTACACAGTAAAATTCATGTTAAATTGCTGTTTTGGGCTTGCTTTGAAAAGTCTGGACTGGATTAATCCATTTTGCATTACTTTCTATGGGAAAGCGTGCCTTGGTTTTGGAACGCTTTGGTTTTGGAACAGATTAAGTTTGGGAACCAAGGTACTACTGTATTGGAGATTGCATGTTGTCATTATGCCTAGGTAGGGGTGGAAGGATCTCTCAAATTTGATTCTCTCCATTTCTCATTTTGCCAATGTTAAATTCAGTTGTCCACATTTCTGCAGCAATTTGTGCTCCCACCACCGCTCCCTGGGCTCTGAGCCTTCTTCCCTTGGTAGTTCCCCAGCTGGTTCCTTTTGTTTGCATTCCTGTGGTTTTTTACAATTTGTTCCTGCAATTGTCAGAGGTTCTCTGTTGCAAATGACCACAGTCTATTGATATTCAATGAGATCCAGCAGTTACTTGCATTTCGAATTTTTCTCCATGATACAGATAGGTTGGTCTGACTCAAGGTTGTGGAGATTATTTGCAAACGCAGAAATAAGTTTAAAGTGTTACAACTGCAGGCAATACATATTGTGTCCCTAGAAAACTATCATCATAAAACAGCTTATGAGATGATGTGAAGGATCTATGTTAATATACCCCTTTGCCATTCCCAGGAAACAATTTTTTGTTCCTTCGTCAGATAAGGTTTCTGCTAATTAGAAAATGCAAAGGGCGCTGGCCTTTGAAAGCTTCTGTCATGCTTGTTAACCTATAAAGTGCCACAATAGACTTTTATTTTTGCAGCAATGGACTAACACATTGAAACCCCACCTGGGCAATCTTCTAAATGACAATTGCAAGTTTGCAATCTAGGAAGCTGCCCAAATTTTTGCAGCAAAAAAATAATCACAGACTGAATGAAATGAAATGCAGTGTCTTGTTATAATGGCGCTACTTATTTACTTGTTTAGGTGATCTAAATAAATTTATGGATTCATTTATTAAATGTATACCCTCCAACAAATTATTAGCGTAGGTTGTCAACAAATATAAAAAACACAGTAAAGGGACATGATAAAGTGTCAGGGACTGGGTACTTTTTATCATATGTGGTGGACAAGTTGGGAAGTAAAAGCTTTCTGGGAAATTATATATAATGAGCTGAAAAAAATGTTTAATATAACTTTTGTTAAAAAACACTGGAGGCTTTTTTGTTAGGTATTAGAGACGTGGAACTACCCAAACAAAATAAAAGACTCTTTAAGTATGCAACAACCACAGCAAGTATGGTTTTCCCAGTAGTGATGTATGGAAGTGAGAGTTGGACCATAAAGAAGGCTGATCGCTGAAGAATTAATGCTTTTGAATTATGGTGCTGGAGGAGACTCCTGAGAGTCCCATGGACTGCAAGAAGATCAAACCTATCCATTCTGAAGGAAATCAGCCCTGAGTGCTCGCTGGAAGGACAGATCCTGAAGCTGAGGCTCCAATACTTTGACCACCTCATGAGAAGAGAAGACTCCCTGGAAAAGATCCTTATGTTGGGAAAGATGGAGGGCACAAGAAGGGGACCTGAAGCGTATGTAACCTGAAGCGTATGTAACCTGAAGTGTATGTAACCCGAGGTACCACTGTATGTATGTATGTATGTATGTATGTATGTATGTATGTATGTATAAATAATCAATCAATTTGTTGTTGTTGTTTTAAAGAATCAAAAAGTAAACTTGGCAGAATTTCTTAGTCCGAGGTGAGATTTTTCTTGGACACCCAAACACAGTGGTACCTCGGGTTACATAGGCTTCCGGTTACAGACTCCGCCAACCCAGAACTAGTACCTCGGGTTAAGAACTTTGCTTCAGGAAGAGAACAGAAATTGTGCTCCAGCGGCGCAACGGCAGCAGGAGGCCCCATTAGCTAAAGTGGTGCTTCAGGTTAAGAACAGTTTCAGGTTAAGAATGGACCTCTGGAATGAATTAAGTACTTAACCTGAGGTACCACTGTACTGTAGAACCTCAGAATATTCGCATAGTATCCTACTGAAATTTTCCACCAACCCCTTTGATTTTGACATGGCCACCCTAGCCAGATAGAAATGTGACAAGTCTGTGGCTGATGGATTCCAGCACACTCTCTTCTCCCAGGAGACAGCTAGTCACCACAGTGAAGTTTACAAGCGGGGCAACGTTCCTCTCCGCTCATCAGACAGATCACTGGAAGAATCTCAGTCCTGAAAGTTAAACTTTGCTTATCAAGGCAACAGAATACTTGATCTGAACCGATCCTTGCCTCCCAGCTCTTTCATATACTGTACTTGTGCGTGTCACAGTATTCACCGGCACTGAGACCAACAGGCTTCTCCTTTCACTGTGTGAGTGAAGTCTGTCTCTCTCCTAAAACTTTGCATCTTACCAGTTTCGGGGGATGAGCACAAACCTGAAGAGTATATACGTCTTCCTCCTCCAGTGTGAGATCTTAGGACTGTGTGAAGCCCCATTATCCTAGTCCCCCCCCCCCATCAGAAGCTCCAGTTATTTAATCGTACAAAGAGCTTGGCTCAGGTCCACAGTTGCTGCCTGTCTAAATTCTGCCCCCCCCCCACTGTCAAGGTTCACCCTGTTCCCCATTCAGCTTCCCCCTCCCTTAGCAAGTGCAGCGCCTGTTCGCTCAGCAATCAAGGTGGCTGATTCAGAATCGCATTGATCAACACATGATGGGTGAGTGAATGACTGAACGAGGAGGGAGGGGAGGAGCCTCCCCCTCCTTAATTTACCCACCTATCCAGGATATAAACCCCTGGCTGAGAGAGAGCTGCTAACAGAGGCGTCAGCAAGAAGAAGCAACTTGAAACTTGCAGAAGGGCTGGCTGAATCCTACTTGCACCCGTCTGCATCTAGCTTTACACCTGCTCCTACCTCGTTTTGACAGTGAGTACCTGGGACAGGCAATTGTTGGTTTGGTTGGTGTGGGGGGGGAAGTCCCTTCGATCTGCTGCTGGGCTTCTTTTAAGGGAAGGAAATAAAGTTGTGGGGACTAGGGAATAAAGCCGAAGCATGACTTAATTTCTAAAAGCCGAGGGCTGCTTGGGGTTCCCGAACACAACAGGATGGCAGGTGTTTTTTGGGCACATGTTCATCTTCTGCTTGCTGTTTCCTGACATTTTATAGCAGGTGCTTCGAGTGACCGAGCTGCTTTGCTGAGCCTTGGGATCAGGGGTCAAAAGGGAAAGAGGCTGTTTCAGGGAACCGGACATTCTGCTGGATGAACATTTGACAGCGGCATGTTTGTACGCAGTTACGTCCACACTGAGCATCTGCCGGTGTTCTGTTTTCCGGGCAGTTTAGGAAAGGCTGATGGCTATGCCAGATCTCAACAAGGTGGCAATGTATTAATGTAAAGCTGGCATTTCCACAAGGGACTATGGGATGCTTTTGCAGGGCTCATCTGGCAGCACTGGTTTAGTTCAGGCTGCTTAGCAGGCTTTGTGCATTCTCGTCTGTTTCCTTCCAGATGGTGGCCTCTCTGAAGCCCTGGCCTCTTGTGATCGCCGTGACCCTGTGCGTCTTGTTCTGCTTGGGGACCTTAGTGGATGCCTACCCTCCCAAGCCAGAGAGTCCCGGAGAAGATGCTTCCCCAGAAGAGATGGCCAAATACTTCTCAGCTCTCCGGCATTACATCAACTTGGTGACACGGCAGAGGTGAGCAGGATTGTGTGGGTTTGGGTGTGCAGTAGTGGTTTCTTATGTACCAGGGAAATGATCACACACACACACACACACACACACACACACACACCACTGCTTGCCTGAATGTTGGTGGGGAATGGGCATTGGGTGTAGAGGTCCAAAGCAATGAAGGAAAGGCTTTAGCTCCCTGCCAAGTAGAGCACACATTCTTAACATTCCCCAGGTGAAGGCAGCAGAGGGAGTGAGTCAGGGCAAGGCTGTATCCAGCTCACTAGCATCCTTGTCTGTCATCAGTTGTGAAGCTGCAAGGAAGCCACAGTGAACCCTTTCGAAAGATGATACCTTTCTTCAACCTTAGACTGTTCCTGTGCCAGGTTTCATTTTCTCTGTGTTGTGAAAGCACGCTAACAGCATACCCTCCAACATTTCTCCAATGAAAGTAGTGATGTCCTATTTAATACTACTACTACTACTACCCCTCCCATCCAACTGGGTTTGCCCCAGCCACTCTGGGTGGCTTCCAACATACAGTCATACCTTGGGTTGAAGTCGCTTCAGGTTAAGCCTTTCTAGGTTGCACTCCGCGGCAACCCGGAAGTAATGGAGTGTGTTATTTCCAGGTTTTGCCACTCACGCATGCACAGATGCTCAAAATGACGTCACACGCATGCACAGAAGTGACAAATCGCAACCCGCGCATGCGCAGACGCGGGTTGCATTCGCTTCAGGATGCAAACGGGGCTCTGGAATGGATCCCGTTCGCATCCAGAGGTAGCACTGTATATAAAAACATAATAAAACATTAAACATTAAAAAAACCGTTCCCTATACAGGGCTGACTTCCGATGTCTTCTAAAGGTTGTAAAGTTACTTGTCTCCTTGGCTCAAGGGGGGGGGGGTGTGTGTCACATGACTCCATACCCTCCAACATTTCTCTGATGAAAATAGGGACGTCCTAAGGAAAAGCAAGACATTCTGGGATCAAATCAGAAATCGGGAAGGCTTCTGTAAATCTGGAAAATAGGGACACTTGGAGGGTCTGCAAACAGTTTTTATCTTCTGCTGACTGAGTGTGTAAGTTAAGAAGGCCCACGAAGCAAGTTCTTAAACCTTATTTGCCTATGCAAATAATCACTACTTTGTCGAGTACGTTAACTATGGTCTGTGCGCCCACAGAGTGTAGCTTTTCATTTGCAGAGATTGCTGAGCCCTGCAGCTTTTAAAGGCAGCCAATCAAGTCAGCAGCCCGGCTGCTTAAAAAGAAAAGAAAAGCCCATTTCAACACCTCCACCATTAGCACCAAGTGCCTGGTACAGCCCATTAACTGTCATCTCATAGAAACTTAATTGGAAATCTGACCCAGGAGGCGATTAGCAAGCCCTCACCCCTCCGGGGTGATTCATTTTGTCTCCATGTCCTTCTTGAACTCCTGACCCAGTTCTGAACCCAGGGGAGCTGTGGATCTGACTTCTGCAAACCACGGAACGGCAGCACATATATTCCTGCGGGGGGGGGGGGAGCACAAGCCTTTTAGAATCCACTGATAAATGCCCACCTTTGCAAGGAGAGTCACACCCTAAGGGTCAGCTCTTGTAGCCAGTCTTCTCTGTTGCTCTTCTCTGACCAACCTTCTTTGGGGATGTTCAAACACAGGCAAGATTTGCAATGCAGGTTTTGCATTTGAGTTGCGTGCCCAAACCATTGTATTGGGAAGTTTTTAATGTTTGAGGTTTTGTGATGTCTTTATGTGTGCTGGAAGCTGCCAAGAGTGGCTGGGGAAGCCCAGGCAGATGGGTGGGGTATTATTATTATTATTATTATTATTGGTTGTTTAGGGCTACTTGAAGTTTCTACCCTCTGCTTTGAAATTCCTTGATGATGATGATGATAATAATAATAATAAATAATTTCTTATTTATACCCTTCCCATCTGGCTGGGTTTCCCCAGCCACTCTGGGTGGGTCCTAACAGAATATTAAAAGCACACTAAAATGTCAAACTTTAAAAACTTCCCTAAACGGGGCTGCCTTCAGATGTCTTCTAAAAGTCGGATACAGTCATACCGCGAGTTGAATGTGCTTCGGGTTGAGCACGTTTGAGTTGCGCTCCGTGGCAACCCGGAAGTAACAGAGCACGTTACTTCCGGGTCTCGCCGCTCGCGCATGCACAGATGCTCAAAATGACATCACACGCATGTGCGGAAGCGGCCAAACGCGACCTGCGCACACGCAGACGAGCCGTCGTGTCTTGCGTTCCATTCGGGATGCGAACAGGGCTCCGGAATGGATCGCATCCCGAGGTACCACTATAGTTGTTTCTTTCCTTCACATCTGATGTGAGGGTGTTACACAGGGCGGGTGCCAATACCAAGAAGGCCCTCTGCCTGGTTCCCTGTAACCTCACTTCTCTCAGGGAGGGAACCGCCAGAAGGCCCTCAGAGCTGGACCTCAGTGTCTGGGCTGAACGATGGGGGTGGAGATGCTCCTTCAGGTATACTGGGCCCAAAGGTGTAGACATGGGTGGCGATGCCCCAGTAGCTCATTCTGTACATGCTTAGAGGAACTCCTTTCTTATCCTTGCTTCATCTGTTGCAAGTTCAGCGTGGGGCTCCTGCTTTGTAGCTGCTGAAATTAGGTGGTGGGGAGAGGAAGAGTAAAAATCTGGACATCTCTCCAAGGGAACTTCTAAGATGGCACTAACTCAGTCCTTCCTCTCCATCCCACTCTCTACACAAGGTATGGCAAGAGATCCAGTCCAGAGAGCTTGATGTCTGAACTCATTTTTGGAGACAGCAGCAGCAGCAGCAGCAGCAACAGTGACCACAACATGAGATCACGGTGAGTCCTCCTAGCATTGCAGGGCATAGCCATTTTTAGAGTACTGGAAGCCACTTGTACCTGACCTGAATTCTATTCTTTCTAGAGGAGAGGGTGGTGCTGTGGTCTAAACCACTGAGCCTCTTGGGCTTGCTGATCGTAAGGTCGGCACTTCGAATCTCCACAATGGAGTGAGCTCCCGTTGCTCTGTCCCAGCTCCTGCCAACCTAGCAGTTTGAAAGCACACCAGTGCAAGTAGATAAATAGGTACCACTGCGGTGGGAAGGTAAACAGCATTTCCGTGCGCTCTGGTTTCCGTCACGGTGTTCTGTTGCACCAGAAGCAGTTTAGACCTGCTGACCACATGACCTGGAAAGCTGTCTGTGGACAAACGCTGGCTCCCTCGGCCTGAAAGTGAGATGAGCGCTGCAACCATAGCTGTCAACTTTCAGATTTGGAAATAAAGGGATCAGCAGCCTCAAAAATAAGGGTTCAGCAGACTCACCTGTCCTGGGGACAGTCTACGGGATATCTAACAGTCCGGGATAGCAGTGGGAAGCAGTGGGAAATGGCGCTGGAATAAGGGAATTTCCCGCAAAAAAAAGGGAAGGTTGACAGCTATGGCCGCAACCCCACAGTCACCTTTGACTGGACATAACTGTCCAGGGGTCCTTTACCTTTCATTTTTACCTGTTCTTTCTAACCGCAACAACCTTTAAGGATTGCTAAATAGGAAGGAAAGAACATGCTCTAAATGCTCAGATACTTTTCTGTGTGATTACTGTGATGTCTAATCTGTAGAAACAAAGGTGAGTTTAAGACTCAGACTTGCTTGGAAGCCACCTCCATCTTGACCCAGTGCAATGTTTCCCCTCCGCCCCCCCCCACAACCCCCCCTGAAAGATTACTCATCACTAGGAAAGCAGCATTCTGCACTTATCCAAAGGAACCTCCCTACTACTATTATGTTTATATGCCACCTTCTCCTCAAAGCTGGTGCATGTGATTCGATTTTATCCTCACAACAACCCTGTTAGGTAGGTTGGGCTGAGAGGCAGTGACTAGCCCAAGGCCACCCCAGCGAGCTTTGTGGCTGCATGGGGATTCGAACCCGGGTCCTGCTCCAGCATTCTGACTGTTACACCACGCTTCCTCTGAAGACAAATGCGGAATAATCCCAGGAATCGTGCACTGCGGATTCAGAGCTGTGCGTGATCCAGTACAATTATTCCATCTGTTTATCTTTTATGGCCCTTATTTCAGATCTAGCACATCCAAGGGCGACACTGAAAAAAGGTTTATATGAAACATATACAGTGGTAGCTCGGGTTACAGACGCTTCAGGTTACGCGATTTCGGGTTGCACTTCATGCCGAACTTGGAAGTACCAGAATAGGTAACTTCTGGGTTTTGGTGCTTGCACATGCGCAGAAGTACTAAATTGCACTTTGCGCATGCAGAGAAGCACCGAATCGTGACCCATACATGTCCAGATGCGTCTCTGCGGGTTGTGAACATGCCTCCCGCACCGATCACGTTCGCAGCCCAAGGTTCCACTGTATTTAACAATGCAATATCATTTAAGCCAGGCTTTCCCAAACTTGGGTCTCTAGCTTCTTTGGGGACTGCAGTTCCCATCATCCCTGACCTAGCTGATGCTAGCTAGGCATGATGGGAGTTGTAGTTCAGAAACAGCTGGCGACCCAAGTGTCAGGTGGCAGAGGAACCAACCCCCACGGCAGGTTGCCAGGAACGGATAAGAGAAGGAAAAGTCCTTACCATCTGCTTTTCATTCAATAGTCACAGAGAGAGGCTCTTGGAATAATGGCATTTTCCCAAGTAAATCTTCACCTCCCTTCTCTTCCACTTCCCCATTCATCAACAGCACTCCCCGCCCCCCATGGTCTCCAAGCCCTTTGGTCTCCTACTTTTAAGGCCTGCCAGGTTCTAGGAGGTTGTGGGTCTGGAATGCTTTCTGGTGATATTCCCACACTTGCCTATTCAGAATCAGAAGTAAGTCATAGTTTTGTGGAGCTTACTCCCTGGAAAAGGGGTATTGTCAGGCAACAGAGGAACCAGCCCCCTCGGCAGGTTGCCAGGAACTGACAAGACAAGGAAAAGTTCTTACCATCTGCTTTTATTCAGTATTCACAGAGAGAGGCTTGGGAATGTGGCCTCTCAGAATTATGGTGTTGCTCAGAGTCAAACCCCACTCCCTCTGTCCCTCCCACTTCTCATGAGTCATAACTATGGGTGCTGAAAAGTTGAAAAATTGAAATACATTCTAAAATCAGTTCAGAATCAAATTAATTGCAACCATTGGGCTAGAGTTCTATGAAGATTGCAGAAGAAGAGAGGGGGTCAGACTGTGCCTTGGCCAAAGGCCTGGTGGAACAGCTCTGTCATGCAGGCCCTGCAGGAAGATGTCAAGTCCTTCAGGGCCCTAGTTTCTTGTGACAGAATGTTCCACCAGATCAGGGCCACAGCTGAAAAAGCCCTGGCTCTGGTTGAGGTCTTTGCTCTCCTACGTTCAAGGTCTGCCATGTTCTGGGAGAGAGAGAGTGTGTGTGTGTCTGGAATGCTTTCTAAAGACACGGTGTCCATCAACTGTTGCCCTTCTCCTCCTCCTCCTCCTCCTCCTCCTTCTTCTTCTTCTTCTTCTTCTTCTTCTTCTTCTTCTTCTTCTTCTTCTTCTTCTTCTTCTTCCTCCTCCTCCTCCTCCTCCTCCTCCTCCTCCTCCTCCTCCTCCTCCTCCTTCTCTCCCATTATTTCCCAACTATCTCCCTCATCTGCCTCTGAGCTGTGACCTCCCTCAAACCCCAGTTGTAATTCTGAATTCTGAGAGCCAGTGTGGTGTAGTGGTTAAGAGCGGTGGACTCGTAATCTGGTGAACTGGGTTTGCGTCTCCGCTCCTCCACATGCAGCTGCTGGGTGACCTTGGGCCAGTCACACTTCTCTAAGTCTCTCAGCCCCACTCACCTCACAGAGTGTTTGTTGTGGGGGAGGAAGGGAAAGGAGAATGTTAGCCGCTTTGAGACTCCTTTGGGTAGTGATAAAGCAGGATATCAAATCCAAACTCCTCTTCTTCTTCTGAACTGTCTTCTTCTTCTCTGGAAGGTCAAAACAAAATAAAAAAATTCCTTCCAGTAGCACCTTAAAGACCAACTGAGTTAGTTCTAGGTATGAGCTTTCGTGTGCATGCACACTTCTCTGGAAGGGTCAGCCTGGGGAGGCGGTCTCCACCATTCTCCCTCTTCCCAGTCCCTAACACCAGGTTTTGGGAAACCCTGGTTTAAAGCACCGACTCTGTGGTGTGCCCTTGCTCTGGGTGGATTTGGGAGGGTGGGTGGCCTTGTTTTTGGGACAGGAGCAGCGAACCTCGCTCCTTCCCCTGCAATTGTGTGATTCTGCCTTTGTTTCCTGCAGATTTGATGATTCCTATGGGTGGTGACGACCTTCGCACACCTTGGCCGATGGCCCGCCGGCTGCCACTTTTTAGACGTTCCAGTTCTGTGGTGTCGTTTTGCGGTTTTTAAATTTTATTTTAAAGAAAAACAATCAACCCGTGACGAGAGCCGAAACTTTTCTTTGAAGAGACCCTCTCCTCTCCCCCACTTCGATTTTCTCCACCTCGTACTCGTGAGGCTTGGGGGATCATTTCCACTCCCCAGACAACACTACAACAAAGCCATGCCTCCGTCTTTCCATAAACCAGCAGGGGGCGACACAAGAGATCTTTGTGTCTGGGGACAAGGTGGGGGTGGGGGTGGGGCTGCCATTGGTGGTGATCTAGGTTGTATTTGTAGTGACGTCTGTGTTGACTCACCAGTGCAAGAGCCTACTATGTCTCCTCTGGGTTGATCTTTATTTTATACACCATTTGTGTGCGCGTGTGTATGTGTGGTTATGGGTGAATGTATGTAAATGTATGCATTTTCAATGAATTTTCTCTGCATCCACAATAAAAAGCAAGTTTAATGGAGAAGCCTCCTGGAGTTTTTCCTTTTTTATGCTCTCTCTCTTAAAAATTATATTATTTTAATTAAATTTCCCCAATCAATTTTCAATCAAATAATTACATAACATATTTGTTTCACGGATGGGCTTCCCACTCACACTCCCACAGTGTTTTTTATTCAAACCCTTTTCTTTCTTTCTTTTTTTTTTGAAATCTTTTTTATTTGATTTCCCCCCAGTACAAAGTTATAAGAATCCAAATATATATCCATATACAGAGATTTCTCCGAATCTCAGGACTCCCCCCTCATCCCCTCCTTGGAGTCCCATTTTAAACATTTAAAACTGTATCTTTTTCCAAACTCTAAGTTTTATATCAATCCATATTGTCCATGGTAATTGTTACACTACGAGTGAAATCAAAGTCCTGCCAAGGTTTCCATCTGCTTTCTTTTTTTATATATATAATAAATTTTTATTCACATTTTAAAGATTACAAAAAATACAAAACACAAAAAACACTCAGGCGAGAAAAGAAAAAACAGTACATATAGGCAAAAAAACACAAACAAAAAGAAAAAGAAAAAAGATAAAAAACAAATCCAACCTTTAACTCACTTTCTTACATTCACTTATTTCCTTGACTTCCTCACGCCTCCCATTTTTGTATTCTAATTCAATTAGGTATTCCAGCAAATCCTTCCAACTTTGTTTTTATCCTAATAATTTGTCTTGAATTATTCTAATTTTACCTTCTCTCTTTCTTTCTTTTTTTTAAAATACATTTTTATTAAAGTTTTGCATAAACAGATATACATCAAACGAAAAAATACACAAAAGGTCATAACAATATGGGTACATATGCTAACATTTCCTTTCTCCCAACTATATATAAAAAAGAATAAAGTAAAATGAAATCGTCAAAAAGGAAAAAAAAAGAAAAAAAAAGAAAAAAGAGGAAAAAAAGGAAAAAACAAAAAACAAAACAAAACCACAATGTTTTGGGCTCAACCGAGCCCTAGACTCCCTTCCACCCTTTTGGTAAGTATCAAATATTTTCCTCTGTTATGTACTTGATTTTTAATCTTTAAGTCTTAAATTCACTCGCTGATAGAATTGTTCTAACCCCGCCAGTTCACTTTATGAATTTGTTCCAATATAATTCCAATATTTACTCCAATTTTTCTGGAATTTCTGTTCATCTTGATCTCGTATCCTGCCTGTTAGTCTATCAAGTTCAGCATAGTTTACCATTTTAATCTGCCAATCATTTATGCTGGGAATGGTTTCCACTTTCCAGTATTGTGCCCACATAATTCTTGCTGCCGTGGTGGCATAAAGAAATATCGTCCTGTCTTCTTTTTTGATTTCTTTACCCATCATTCCCAGCAAAAAGGCTTCAGGTCTTTTGGGAAAGGTATATTTAAATATTTTTTTGAGCTCATTGTAGATTGATTCCCAAAAGCCTTTCGCCTTTTTACATGTCCACCACATATGATAGAGGTCACCCTCCACCTCACCACATTTCCAGCATTTCTTATCCTTTAATCTATACATTTTGGCCAATTTCACTGGTGTATGGTACCATCTGTATAGCATCTTCCAAACATTCTCTCTCAGTGTCATACAGGCCGTAAACTTTATATTGCTATTCCACAATTCCGACCACCTTTCAAAATCAATATTATAGCCAAAGTCAATTGCCCATTTAATCATCGCCTCCTTCACCTCCTCGTCTTTTGTATGCCACTCTAGTAACATATCATAGATTCTGGACAATATTTTGTTTTTACCTTCTATTATCTCTATGTTAAATTTCGATTTTTTATCTTCAAAACCTAGATTCTTTTTATCCTCTTTTAACAAATCATTCACCTGGTGATATTGCAACCAACCAGTGAATGAACTTTTTATCTCTTCATAGGGTCTAAGTTTAGGCCCTTGTTCTGTTTTTCTTAGAAGTTCTTCATAGGTGGCGTTCTTCTCCGAATTTGTTTTCTTGATCGTTAAGACCTCTGTTGGGGATATCCACCAGGGGGTCTTTTTTTCCAGGAGATTTTTATTCCTTTCCCATACCTGGTATATTGGTCCCCTGAAAATATGGTTCATAAAGCTCCTGTGGACCTTCACTTTCCCATACCAAAGGTACGAATGCCATCCGTACCAATTATTAAAACCCTCCAGGTCCAGTAAGTCTTTATTCTCCAGTTTTATCCAGTCTTTTAACCAAAGTATGCACGCCACTTCATAATACAAACTCAAATTCGGAAAAGAAAAACCCCCTCTTTCCTTTTTATCGGTCAAAATTTTCATTTTTATCCATGGTCTTTTCCCCTGCCAGATATATTTCGCCAGGTCTCTCTGCCACTCTTGATCTCTGTTTTAATCCTTTAAGTATGTTTTAATCCTTTAAGTATGGGGATAGTTTGAAATAGAAACAGCATTCTAGGTAGAATATTCATTTTAACGACTGCTATCCTCCCCAAAAAGGAGAATTTTATCCTCCTCCAAATTTCCATGTCTTTCTTTATATTCCTCCAGGTGACCTCATAATTACCCTTATACAAATTTAAGTTTTTAGCCGTAACCCACACTCCAAGATATTTCACTTTCTTAACTACCGTAATTTCCGCCCTTCGTTCCAAATCTATTGCTTCTTCCTTAGTTAGATTTTTAACCAGCGTTTTGGTTTTATTTTTATTTACCTTAAATCCTGCCACAGCTCCAAATTCGTCAATTTTTTGTAAGGCTTCTTTTATGCTATGTTTTGGATCTTCTAGGGTTAATACGATGTCATCTGCGAAAGCTTTGATTTTATATTCCCTCATTCCTACTTTGACTCCTTTGACTTCTGTTGCCCCTCTCAGTCTCTCGTTAAGTATTTCTAATACTGTTATAAATAGTAAAGGAGACAGGGGGCAACCCTGTCTAGTTCCTTTATGTATACTGAAGTATTCTGTTGTGGTATTATTTATTACCAATTTTGCCTTCTGTTCCTTATATATTGCTTCTATGCCTTTTCTGAACTTTTCTCCCAGTCCCATCATTTCCAAACTTTTCTTTAGGAAGTCCCACGAGATATTATCAAATGCCTTTTCGGCATCTATAAACACCAAGGCCGCTTGTCTATCTATTCTCATATCCAGGTATTCAATAATATCTATCAAATTCCTTACATTGTCCCTTAATTGTCTCCCTGGAAGGAAGCCCGTTTGATCTTTATGTATTTTATTATTCAAGACCTTTTTTAATCGTTCTGCCATTACATCTGCAAATAATTTATAATCATTATTTAATAATGAAATTGGCCTGTAATTCTTCACATCCAAAGTATCTGCATCTTTTTTAGGAATTAATGTAATATATGCTTCCTTCCAGGTATTCGGGATCCTTCCTTCTTTTAATATATTATTCATCACTTCTCCTAGCACTGGGGATACTTGATTGCTTAGTATTTTATAGTATTTGGCCGGAAGGCCATCCGGCCCCGGCGCTTTCCCGCTTTTCATCTTTTTAACAATTTTAACAATCTCTTTCAACAATTCATTTTTACTTAATCCTTTATATCTTTTCTGCTAAAACCACATAATTTTCTTTTCCCAACAACTTTCTAACAGTCCTTAATTTTACAATATTTTTGAAGATAAACTTTAAATTTTTTCCAATCTTCTTCCACCAACTCTTCTCCTTGGTCCCAGATTCTGCCAGTCATCTCAGCCAATTCCATGTATTCCATCACCTTCATCTGCCATTCTTCCCGGGTGGATAGGTTTCCATCTGCTTTCAGTGGTCTCTTAAATAACTTATAGTTCCCCCCCATTCCTTTGTAAAAATGTTACCCCCTTGCATCCTGAGTTTTCCAGTCGGTTTTGCCATATTGGCATAGTCCATCAGCTTAGTTTGCCATTCCTCTCTGATAGGGACCTTGACTTGTTTCCATCTCTGGGCTAGCAGCATTCGGGCAGCTGTTGTTCCATATATAAAAAGTCTTTTCTGCTCCTTTGGGATGTAGTACCTATAATTCCTAATAAAAAAGCTTCTGGTTTTTTTTAAAAAAAACAAAAGTTAATTTAAACATTCCCCTCCCTATTTCATAGAATCATAGAGTTGGAAGAGACCACAAGGGCCATCGAGTCCAACCCCCTGCCAAGCAGGAAACACCATCAGAGCACTCCCGACATATGGTTGTCAAGCCTCTGCTTAAAGACCTCCAAAGAAGGAGACTCCACCACACTCCTTGGCAGCAAATTCCACTGTCGAACAGCTCTTACTGTCAGGAAGTTCTTCCTAATGTTTAGGTGGAATCTTCTTTCTTGTAGTTTGGAATCATTGCTCCGTGCCCGCTTCTCTGGAGCAGCAGAAAACAACCTTTCATTTCATTATACATCATCTCCCAGAAAGCTTTTACCACCTTACAGGTCAACAACATAGGATAAAAAGTGCCTTCTTTTTCTTTACATTCCCAGGAGGTATTTGTACTTGTCCTATACATTTTTGCCAGCTTAGCTGGGGTCAAATATCACGGTGCAATGTTTTCATATAGCTTTCTTTCAAAGTACAGTGCTACCTCGGGTTACATACGCTTCAGGTTACATCCGCTTCAGGTTACAGACTCCGCTACATTTCAGAGCATCCTTAGCAAACCACAGTCCCTGGGATTCTCTGGGAAGCTGCAGGTAGACTCAGGGACTGACTGGTGGTTGCCATTTTATCCATGAGCATAGGAGCCAACTCTTAGGGGCCGAGGGATCTTTGCCCCCAAATAAAATATTTGAGGGGGCCACTCCCCAAAGTTGATGTGCATTGCCATTCAAATTGTGTGTATAAAACCGCATCAAGCAGCCAGTTATGCAGGGCGGAGCTTACCTCATAGCTGTCAATGTTTCCCTTTTTAAAAGGGAAATTCCCTTATTCTGAATAGGATTCCTCGCAAGAAAAGGGAAAAGTTGACAGCTATGGCTTACCTGGGCCCCCCAATATTTTGTTCAAGTTGGCACTCCTGTCCATGAGGGAGAGACAGAGGTACGGTGAGGTTTTAATAATAGGATGGCTCCAGATGAGTGTTTTAATGTGGGGTCAATACTCCTCAGGCAACCTCCCCCTGCTATAATTAGATTTTATTTTATTTCTTTCAGACATATATACTCTACTCAAACCCATTCATGACGATAGTTACTAAATAAATACGCCATGTATTTCTATAATGCCCAAAGAACAAGTGTTTACGAGTCAAAATACACCTGGCGTGTTTTTTGAAACACATCTTCATCAAACAGCCTTTGTCCTCAGGATAGCAAGGATTGGGGCAACCATGTATTTGAATTTCATCGCTGTGGTCCAGACAGTGTTTGAAAGACATATATCCAGTTAGTACAGCAAGATATTTCGGAATACAGTGATGTCGTATTATACATATTATCTTCATTTCAGCATCGCGAAGCCACACACAATGGTTTGTTTATTACGGTAACTGTACAGCCTATTGGCCATAGGCCAGGGATTTAATCTTTGTGAAGTTTTTACATCATTTCATATCTATGTTGTAGATATACATGATGTTTATTTAGTACCTTGACTTTATTTGTTCTTTTGCATCTATTGATTGGTCGGGGAAGGTTTGCCTCACAATGACAGAGCACAATACAACAAGCAAGAACCAAATACACCCAAAAAGTCATAAAACATCATTTGGTGACATAAGAGTACCAGCTGCTGGTAAGGGAAAATGTCATCAGCTGTGACATTTCCCATCACAATGGCTGTGATGCAGAGTTAAGTCACCCTGGGTGAAATTCCCCCTTAAGGTTACAGGATCCTTTTAGGGTGCGAATATTTATTAAATTTAGGGATGCTGGAGAATTCTGGAAGGTTTGCAGGCTATGAATGACTTGCTCACCAATTTATTGGCAGCTAGGAAGTGGAATGGGGCAAGCAGAATATAAAATGGAAGAATGGTATAAAGAGATGTGGGATATAGCTATTCATGATAAATTAACTTGTGCCATTAAGGTAAGACGAGGAATATGCAGGAGAAATGATTTCGATGAGATATGGAGGGTGTTTTTTTAGAATTTGTACTGTTAAAATGAAGGGACGCGGGTGGCGCTGTGGGTTAAATCACAGAGCCTAGGACTTGCTGATCAGAAGGTCGGTGATTCGAATCCTTGCGACAGGGTGAGCTCCCGTTGCTCGGTCCCTGCTCCTGCCAACCTAGCATATCAAAGTGCAAGTAGATAAATAGGTACTGCTCTGGCAGGAAGGTAAACAGCGTTTCCATGCGCTGCTCTGGTTCGCCAGAAGCGGCTTAGTCATGCTGGCCACATGACCCGGAAGCTGTACGCCAGCTCCCTTGGCCAATAAAGCGAGATGAGCGCCGCAACCCCAGAGTCGGCCACGACTAGACCTAATGGTCAGGGGTCCCTTTACCTTTATGTATGCTTATTACCTTGTCAAAATAAAAGAAGAAGAATAATTCAAAAAACCCCCACAAAAAACAGAAACAAGGGCAGGAATGGCTGATGCTCGCTTACTCAACCCTTGTCCAGAATCAAAATCAATCCCGCAAACACAATCGGTATTTGCTGTTGCTGCTGATTTCATCTCGCAAATTATTCGCAATTGCCTTCCCCTCCATTTGGATCACATTTCCTTGACATTGAGATAAGCAGGGGTGGAGCAACATAATGATGACATAATTTACATAATGAAGCTGAGGGAGTTTATAGCAAGACCTGCATTCATGGCCAGATGGAACTGAAAGAAGATGTGAAGGCTTTGTTTAGAGGTTATCGTATTCCCTCACATGGAGGATGTGGACAGAAGGACAGAAGAAACCATTTTTAACCGCCGTACCCAGATCATAGGATAATTGGAAGGGAACAGACGTAGGAGTTATCAGAGACTGGGATGTTCCCTTCAGGCCAAAGTACAGTGGTGCCTTGCAAGACGAAAAGAATCCGTTCCACGAGTCTCTTCGTCTAGCGGTTTTTTCGTCTTGCGAAGCAAGCCCATTGACGGCTTAGCGGATTAGCGCTATTAGCGGCTTAGCGGATAAGCGGATAAGCGGATAAGTGGCTTAGTGGCTTAGAAAAGGGGGGGGGGGAGGAAAAAAACCTGCAGGAACTCACAAGACATTTTTGTCTTGCAAAGCAAGCCCATAGGAAATTCGTTTTGCGAAGCGCCTCCAAAACGGAAAACTCTTTCGTCTAGCGAGTTTTCTGTCTTGCGAGGCATTCGTCTTGCGTGGCACCACTGTATATTCTAGCGCATGAAGGAGAATTCAAAGACTGATGTTGCTGCAACCAAATACCTTGAAACTTTATTCAGATAGTAGATTGGGAAAGGTTATGGAACCATCATGCAACGTTTTGTCATATGTGGTGGAATTGTAAAATAATCAAAAAGTATTGGGAAATGATTTGTAATGAAATGAAGAAAATGTTTAAAATAACTTTTGTTAAAAAACCAGAAGCTTTTCTTTTAGGCATTACAGGACAAGAATTACCAAAATAAATGAAGAACTCATTTATGTACGCCACAACAGCAGACAGGATTCTATGGGCACAACTTTGGAAAGATTAGAGGTATACCTACAAAAGAGATTATGAAGTTAGGTAGAACAACAATAGCAGAAGGAATAAATGCATCAAAAAACCAGAAGAAGTTGGGGGAAGTCCCTGGGGTAGGGGGACGAGGGATAGGGGTGTGTGATTTGTGGCTTTTTTGGCTTTTTTCATTATACGATGTCATTATGTTGACTGAATATAAAATGGTAAAATCTAATAAAAGGAAAGGTCATGGAAAACATGTTGTACGCTGAAAGAAAATTATATGAAAATGATGTACTGGTGGTATTTGACTCCTAGTAAGTTAGCAAAAATGTTTAGAAAAAGTACAAATACCTACTGGAAATATATATAAAAAAAGAAGGTACCTTTTATCACATGTGGTGGTTATGTAAGGCAATAAAAGCTTTCTGGGAAATGATATATAATGAACTGAAAAGAATGTTTAAAAGAACTTTTGTTAAAAAACCAGAAACTTTTCTATTAGGAACAGATGTTCCAAAGGAGCAGAAAAGACATTTTATGTACGTGACAACAGCTGCAGAGATGCTACTAGCTCAGCGATGGAAAAGAAGTGTCCCTATCAGAGAAGAATAGCAAACTAGGCTGATGGACTATGCAGAAATGGCGAAGCTGACTGGAAAGCTCAGGAACCGAGAGGACAAAAACTTCAAAAAAGAATGGGGAAAATTTATAATCGATTTAGGAGACCATTGCAAGCAGATAAAAACATTAGCAGGATTTTGATCTCACTTGTAATGTAACAAATATTATGGACAATATGGATTGGTAGAAAATATAGATTACAGAGTAATATGCATTTGTAAATGTTGGCAATAGGACCCGTGGAGAGGGTGGGGGGAAGTCATGAGATTCAGAGTAATCACGAGTAATTCAGAGTAATGAATGGATATGTATTTGCATTGTTATAATTTTATATTTGTAAAATCAAATAAAAATGATTTTAAAAAAAAGAAACTTTAGAGGAAGCCTGGGGAAATTCAGATGGTCTAGTCCTCAGGACTCTTCCTCCCCAGACCACATCTCTCACCAGCCCTGTTCCAGTACCCACAAAGCGCTTTTCATTGGCTGAGTCCTTGAACTGAATCAGGCTGATCTGGGGCAATCCAGGCTTTGCTAGCCAGCTAGACTGGTGACTGGGAGTGGCCGCCGACACCATATAACACCGGTTCTGAAAGATCTTCATTGGCTCCCAGTACGTTTCCAAGCACAATTCAAAGTTTTGGTGCTGACCTTTAAAGCCCTAAACGACTTTGGTCCTGTATACCTGAAGGAGCATCTCCACCCCCATCATCCAGCTCGGATACTAAGGTCCGGTGCCAAGGGCCTTCTGGTGGTTCCCTCCCTGTGAGAAGCCAAGTTACAGGGAACCAGGCAGAGGGCCTTCTTGGTAGTGGCGCCTGCCCTGTGGAACGCCCTCCCACCAGATGTCAAGGCAATAAACAACTATCTGACTTTTAAAAGACAACTGAAGGCGGCCCTGTTTAGGGAAGTTTTTAATGTCTGATGGTTTTTAATATTTGGTTGGAAGCCGCCCAGAATGACTGGGGAAACCCAGCCAGATGGGCGGGGTATAAATAATAAATTGTTGTTGTTGTTGTTGTTGTTGTTGTTGTTGTTGTTGTTGTTGTTGTTGTTATGGGACAGCTCTGGACCACTTCAGTACAGCACAGTTAAATTCTGAATAGACCACTTTCTTTTGATGCTTCTAGTCAGTGCTCCCCCCCCCGGGGGGACACAGGGGGACGTAGACCCCTAAACATTTTCTGAATCTAAGCTTGGCCTCATTGAGGGGCAGTATTTCAATACGAATAGGAAAATAAGAAAACCGCTAAACATTTTTTTAATAGAAAAAAAAGCACTACTTCTAGTGCCCTTCATCTGAGCACTCAATGTGTGCAAAAAGTTGTAGCTCATGGAATCTTGGAAGAGTTCATTCTCCACCCCTGAAGTATTTCTTCTGAGTAAGAATTACTATCTTTGGCCGCTCAGCATCTTCTCTCCTAGGGATGGACAAATTGGTCCATTTCAGGTTTTCTTAGTTTCTCATCTTCCCAGTCTTAGACTTGGTTTTTACGCATTTAAACAGCAATCTGCCAATACTTTAAAAATAAATAAATAAATAAATAAATAAATAAATAAAAACCTTCATGAAAATTTGCCAGAATTTTAGGGCAAATTCCTCCCAATATACACATTTTTGTATTTAGCCGTGAATAATATACGCATTTCGGCAGTTATCTTCACAAATATACACATTTTTGTACGTGTTGGAGAACAGCATCACAAAATTCAAAGAAGTGCAAATTTCAGTGGATAGTTGTCTTCCAGCTTCAAAAACCAGGTAGTGTTACCAAGCCCTTCACAATGTGCCTGTCACAACAATTATCAGTGCCGAGAATAACAGTAACTTCTGCCATGATGTAAGCAAAGGCCACCCCTTCTTTAAACATTGCAGCTGATCAGCTTATATTGATGCTTCTCTTAAACTTCGAGAATACAGTGGTACCTTGGGTTAAGAACTTAATTCATTCTGGAGGTCTGTTCTTAACCTGAAACTGTTCTTAACCTAAAGCACCACATTAGCTAATGAGGCCTCCAGCTGCCCCCATGCCGCCGGAGCATGGTTTCTGTTCTCATCCTGAAGCAAAGTTCTTAACCTGAGGCACTATTTCTGGGTTAGCGGAGTCTGTAACCTGAAGTGTCTGTAACCTGAAGCGTCTGTAACCCGAGGTACCACTGTATACCCCCTAACTCTATAACCAGAATGTCTGTATGAATGTATAAAGCGCTATCATCCTAGCCCCATCCATGTTCCACAACAGTTCCAGTTATTCAATCCTACAAAGAGCTCAGCTCAGGAATACAGTCGCTGTGTCTATAAATCCCCACACCCTGTCTGGGTTGAACCCGTTCTCCTTCCTGCTCCCCCCCTTTACTGGGTGCAGCTTCCTCGCAGAGTAATCAAGGTGCCTGATACAGAATTGCGTCGATCAACAAAAGATGGGCGAGTAGGACGGGGAGGGAGGAGCCACCCCCGCCTTCGTTTACCTACCTCCCAAGGATATAAACCCTCAGCCGAGAGAGCGCTGCTAGCAGAGGCGACTTGAAATTTGCACCCCTCGGCACCCAGCTTTTGCACCTGTTTCGATCTCTTTTGAACAGTGAGTACAGTGCGGCAGGAAAGCAGTTGCGCTTCAATGTGTTGTGCTTCTTTTCGGGGGGGGGGGAGTTGTGGGGAGTAGGGAAGCAGAGGCCGGCTGAAGCACGACTTTGTTTCAAAAATCTGGGGGCTGTTTGCGGCTGACAAACACAAGATGCTCTGTGCGTTTTGGGGCAGCCGGTTCCAAGTTTAGATGTGAATGGGAGGAGATCTGATTTTAGAAGCAAAATAAAATAGCAGCTGAGGAGTGACGATCGTCTCCTTGACCTTCTTCTCCTTAAGTCACTTGAAGCCCCTCTTTCCAGCCATTTTCAACCAGTGGAGGGCTTGGATATTGGAACTGTTCCTGGCTTAGGACAGAGGGCCTTGGGGAGAGAAACTGCAAGGGAGAGGAGGCCAAAATAGGGAGGAGGGATATCACTGGAGTACCATCAGCCTCAACCAGCATGGTTTATTGTCAGCAATGGTGGGGGCTGCAGTCCATCAAGATCAGGAGGGACACAGGTTACTCATCCTTGTTTTAGGTAAAGGTAAAGGGACCCCTGACCATTAGGTCCAGTCGTGGCCGACTCTGGGGTTGCGGCGCTCATCTCACTTTATTGGCCGAGGGAGCCGGCATACAGCTTCCGGGTCATGTGGCCAGCATGACTAAGCTGCTTCTGGCGAACCAGAACAGCACACGGAAACGCCGTTTACCTTCCCGCCGGAGTGGTACCTATTTATCTACTTGCACTTTGATGTGCTTTTGAACTGCTAGGTTGGCAGGAGCTGGGACCGAGCAACGGGAGCTCACCCTGTCGCGGGGATTCGAACCGCCGACCTTCTGATCAGCAAGTCCTAGGCTCTGTGGTTTAACCCACAGCGCCACCCATGTCCCATCCTTTTTTAAAGGATGCTTAAAAGTCCAGTATGGAGAGGGTTTGCTGTGGAAAAGCATTCTTGTCTCCACTACACTGTACAAGGAGCTATTGTCTAGATAGGTAAATCTCCAATAAGCTTATGGCCAAGTGTGATTTGAACTCTCCCGTGCAGGAAGGGGGAGAAGGTCAATTCAGTTTTTATGTCAAGCTGAATAGATCAAATCCATACTTTCCGAAACAACGTGAGACTCAAAACACAGCCACCCTTCAAAATCCGCACTCTTCTAAATTTTGCGATTCAGTTCTAGAAACAAGAACCAAAAAGTGTTTGCCAAAATGGATACATTATGTAGGAAAATCAACCTATTTGCAGAAATGAAATGTGTAAATGTATTCTATTAGGAGAAACTGCTTTTATCAAAACCGCTTACCAAAATACGTTTTTAAGGCTTCATTTGCACTAAAATCTGAATAATTTTTATGAGGGTTTTTTTTTAAAAAAAAAAAAATGCTGCGGAAACATGGGGCACTGAATTTAAGATTAAGAGAAACTGAGAAATGAGAAACTCAGGAGAACTGAAATCAACAGACCTTTCATTCGTACTCCCATATGAACCCAACACACTCTCTCTATTACCCAAGTGCTTCCTTCAGATTCTGCACATCAGATCTTCCTGTTCTGCTTGCTTTCAGTCTGCTTCTTGAATATTAGCAGCAGATGCTTCAAGACACGGAAACCCTAACTGCTTTCTATGCTGAGCTTCAGAATTGGGGCAAATGTGTTATGAATGTAGAAAGAGGGCATATCTGTAAGCAGGATGTTCTGGAGCATGGCCTCTGCAGCAGGAGGTGCTTATTCCCACACAGAACATCTGCTTATGTTTTGCTTTCCAGGCAGTTTAGGTAAGCCTGATGTACAGTGGTACCTCAGGTTAAGAACTTAATTCATTCTGGAGGTCCGTTCTTAACCTGAAACTGTTCTTTTTGGTTTTCGCATATTATATTACAATACAGATGTACCAAAGCCAAACCATTTCTTCCCCATCCCCCCATACATTTACATTTATATTTCCTCAATCCATCATATTATTCTTTTCTCCTTCCTCCCACTTCCCTCTGCCCCCACTCGATTTCCTCCACATTATACAATTTACAATAATCTTTGCATTCTACAATCTTCTCAAATCGTCTGTATATTCTTATTATCTTTCCTTACTAATTTTTCTTCCATCCAGTACTTCACATGTTAATCTAGGCATATTAGCGTATCTTTTTTTTGAGCAACTTTTTGCCATATATTCATCAAAACATTTCCATTCCTTTTTAAATTTTTGATTCGACTGATTTCTTATCATAGCAGTTAATTTTGCCAAAATTAAATATTCATTTAGTTTACAAATCCATTCTTCCTTTGTGGGTATAATTTGTGACTTCCACTTAGCAGCAAGCACTATTCTAGCAGCTGTACTAGAAACTGAAACTGTTATTAACCTGAGGTACCCCTTTAGCTAATGGGGCCTCCTGCTGCCGCTGCGCCGCTGGAGCACGATTTCTCTTCTCATCCTGAAGCATAGTTCTTAACCCGAGGTACTATTTCTGGGTTAGCGGAGTCTGTAACCTGAAGCGTCTGTAACCCGAGGTACCACTGTACTTGACAAGTTGGCGACATGTAAGACAGCTAACGTAATGTAAAACTGGCGCTTCCACAAGGGACTGGAAGCACGGGGAGCTTTTGCAGTGCAAACCTGGCAACACTCAGTTAGCTAAAGCTGCTTTTTGGACTCTGTACATTCTTGTCTCTTTTACGCTAGATGGTGGCCTCCCTGAAGTCCTGGCCTCTCATGATTGCTGTGACTCTGTGCATCTTGTTCTGCCTGGGAACCTTGGTAGAGGCCTACCCTCAACAGCCAGAGCACCCTGGAGAAAATGCCTCTGCTGAAGAAATGGCCAGATACCTGTCAGCGCTCCGACACTACCTTAACCTGGTGACAAGGCCAAGGTGCGGGTTGCTTTTAAAGTGGTGCGGTGATGGTCTCTGGAGTGGTGTCTGTGAGCCCTGTCTACACCCCCCCACACACCCTCCTACCTGCTGAATGTTGGTGGTGAATGAGCATTATGCGCAGGGTTCCCAAGGAAGGGAGAGAAAAATGCAGCCTTCTTCCATCCTGAGCACATTTATTTAACATTCCCCAGGCGAAGCCAGCAGTGGGAGCGACTCCCTATGTGGGTGAGTGTGTGAGTCAGAGCAAGATTAGCGGCCGAGGCAGTACAGGTGTCCCTGGGGATGTGGGTGACGCTGTGGTCTAAACCACTGAGCCTCTTGGGCTTGCCAATCGTAAGGTCAGCAGTTCGAATCCCTGCGACGGGGTGAGCTCCCATTGCTCTGTCTCAGTTTCTGCCAACCTAGCAGTTCAAAAGCATGCCAGCGCAAGTAGATAAACAGGTACCTATGCGGCGGGAAGGTGAACGGCATTTCCGTGTTCTCTGGCTTCCATCATGGTGTCCCGTTGCACCAGAAGCGGTTTAGTCATGCTGGCCACATGACCTGAAAAGCTGTCTGTGGACAAATGCCGGCTCCCTCATGAGGCCTGAAGCGAGATGAGTGCCACAATCCCATAGTTGCCTTTCACTGGACTTAACTATCAAGGAGTCCTTTACCTTTCCCCCCTTTACAGGCGTCCCTCCACTTGCGCAGGGGTTATGTTCCAGGTATCGGTGAAATTGCGTAAAACGGGAAGCACTCTCTAAACACCTTTTAAACGCTTTCTCGGCCGCTCTCCCTCAAATTGATTCAATAGATTGTTTTATTGTTTATCACCAATGGCCATCACCATACAAGCACAAATCGAAAAACTACAGAATGAAAGACCCTACATGCACCAGACAAAAACAAACCTAAAATGTCCAACTTTTAAATCCAGACCAAAAAATACTGCACCCAAAAATACCCACAGCTAGAATTGAAGCTCTGAGTATGGCAGGAGGCTGGGAGACACATGGGAAAGCTGCTGCTGTGATACCCCGCACATCAGCTATGGGGCGGGGAGGCTAGGCAGCCTAAACAAAGCCCCACTGGTCTCTTCTCTACCCTCACTGATGTCCTCTTCAGGCTCTGGGGAAAGACTCCTAGCCTGCCACAAGGACTCCCCAGCTCCCTCCCACAATTTCCGGGTTTGAACTGAATTTTAAAATTATTTCCCAGCGGCCGTGCAGGAATAAAATGCGCACCAGTGGTGTGGGTGTGTGCTAGTGTTCAATTCCTTGCCATGCATGTCTGCTGTCATTAAATAACAGGAAGGCTGCCTCATGGCTGTGGAAATCAGAGGTAGGGTGGGGAGGAGTAAAAATCCCCCTTTCTGCCTCAAAATAGGATGACATTAACTCAGTTATTCCTCTCCCAACTGAAGGTTTGGCAAGAGGTCCAGCCCAGAGACCTTGATGTCTGAGCTTATTTTTGGAGACAGCGGCAGCAACAGTGGAGCGAGCCATGATGACCGGTCAAGGTAAGTCCTAGTAGTGCAGAGAGCAATCATTTTTGCAGTAAACCTACCCAGGACCTGCCTGTTTCTGACCCAGAGCCAATTCTTTCTAACCACCACAACCTTGCAAAAGGGAAGGGCAAGCTCTAGGCTTGGAGACCCATTGTGTTTTCTGTGTCATCCATTGGGATGGGGAGGGGCATCCCAAGGGCCTCATAAACAGAAAGAAAAGTGATTCTCAAGAGATTGGAAACCACCTTGTCTGCTCCAGATTACCCAGCAATGGGGAAGCAGCTTTCTGCACATATGCAATCCTTTTCCAAGCTAAACCGCAGACACATAGAAGAATCCCAGGAATCATGTAATATAGATTCAGGGCCATTCGTGATTCAGTCTAAGCATGGTATCAACCCTATTTTATGACATTTGTTGAGATCTAGAGCTTATCCTAGCCCATATGCTCAAGCAAATCATGGAAGCATAGAGTTGAAAGGTACCCTGAGGATCATCTAGTCCAACCTCCTGCATTGCAGGGATATGCAGCTGTCCCTTATGGGAACTGAACGTACAACCTTGGCATTATCAGTACCACACTCTATCCAATGGAGCTAGCCAGCTGATAATACAATGCAATGCAATAATAAAATAAAATAAAATAAAATAAAATAAAATAAAATAAAATAAAATAAAATAAAATAAAATAAAATAAAATAAAAGGTGTTGTTGTTGTTGTTGTTAGAATTTATATACTGCCCTATACCCAGAGGTCTCAGGGTGGTTCACAGAACAATTTTTTTTAACTTATTGGAATCACTTCATCATGGAAGTTTCACTATCAATAATCTATCTCTAACTTGCTCATGAGTAAAAACAATATTTCTGAAGCAACCAGCATTTTTGAAGCCGCAATGTATGTAAAATATATGCTTGCTAAGAAACCATTTTTAAAAGTTTGTGCACGCCTGGTACACCAGTGCTCTGGGTTCTGCAGGTAGATGGTCTTGGCCTTTGGAACAGGGAGCAGCAGCAGATTGTACTTGAGCTTCTTCCTACAATTCTCTACGCTCACAACAATTTCTTTCTTTTTTGCAGGTTCGATGACACCAACATGTGGTAATGATCTTGATACTTCTCAGCCAGTGGTCCATCTGCTGCTTCTTTTTAGACAGGCAAATCGTCGTGTTCATTCTGCATTTCTCAAAACCAATTAAGCTGTGATGATTTAAAGAGTCCACTCCCCACCTCAACTTTCTCCATCCAATACTGAAGAGGCTTGGGAAAGAAATTCTCACTGCATCCCCCCCCCCCTTTCAAGACAACAACATTGCAATGAGCCAGGCCTCTTTCTCCCTACAAGCCAGCAGGGGGTGCCAGAAGAGTGCTTTGTGGTTGGAGGCACAAAGGTTGCCCCCAGCCCTTGGAAGCAGCCAAGGTTGTAAGACCCCCCCCCCCCCGTGCAAGCCCTTATTATGTCTACTCTGGGTTGTCCTGTACATCATGTCTGCGGGTGTGAATAGGAGTATGTGTGTGTCTAAATGTATGTATTTGAAATTATTTCTGTTTGTCTCAAGAATAAAAAGCAAGTTTGATGGAGAAGCTTATTGCATTCCTCCCTTTGTTCCCAACCAACTGAAGTGGGACAGTCTTTGGGTGCTGGGGTACAGAAACTGCTACAGCAAATATACTATTTACCAAACCAATTTGGTGTTTCGCAACTTTCTGACTAGTTGCAGGACCTTAGCCAGACCTAGCAGAGTACACGCAGAATCCACGGAAGCAATTGGCAACTTGGCTGCAGACAGGATAGACAAAGCAGGAACCAGGAACTTGTAGTTAGGTGTTTATTATATACAGCGGACTATTTACAGGAACAGAACACGGATCTTATGCTAGCTCTCTCTGACACGACTCACAACTCCTATACTCACTGACACACTGAACTCTGAACACGAAACTCTGAACTAACACATTCCAGTTGGTAGACCATTAATTATCACTCTCTTGAGAGAGCTTGACCAATCAGGGAGCAGTCTCTATGTCTCTGTTATCACCAGGCAGACTTACTCCTTCAGATTGCCTTCTGGCTGTCTGCCAAAGCTTAATGGAGTGTGAGTAGCTGTACATACACAGTTTGCCAGTGTATACAAGAGAATTCCAACTGGGAAACAGAATCCCGGGATACCATTTTCCAAGTCCTTGTCATGCCAAAATGTCCTCCAAGGAGAACCCTTTCTCTACTGCAGAGAAAGCCTCCGGTTCTACCCTTTGCTTTCTGTGCCCGTTTTCTATGTCCAGAGAAGCTTCTGATGGAGGAGGGCATTAAAAAACACCCTTCCCCGCTTACTGTCTGAAATAGAACGAACCATCTATTCTGACATCTTGTTCTGGTGACTGGGTAGGCCGGGTTCTGTCCTTCATGTATGGCCTGAACAATGGTCCCCTCTCTACTTCTCCACACCCCTTTAAATATTAAAATCGGTCACCTTTCCCAGTGGCCTAGTGTGGTTTGCCAGCACCCACAGCTACACAGAGGGTGTGTATGGGAGAGAAATGGTCTCGATTGGTGTTTGTTCCCCTTCAGCACTAAAGATCAAGTTTCCTCAGGGGAAAGCAAATGGAGGTACGCAGAAGCCCAAAGTCAAGATTGGCTCCCAAGGTGGCCTACACAGCTCTACCACAAAAAAACCCACAATCTAATTTATGTCAAATGGTTATAACCAAACCTTTTCCAAAAGGTGGCTTAGAATATCATGTAAGATATTCTAAGACATGTGCCAACCAGCAAACCATGGAAGAACAGCAACATCATCAAAATCAGGGGTCAGCAAGGTTTTTGTGGCTTGGGTCAGTTCATGGTCCCACTAATGTCGTGGTGGGACGGAGTGCGCGCGCACACGCACACACTATTTCTGGTGTTCCTTCCGGTGCGGAGGAGGCGTGCACAGCTTCCCATTGGCTGCAGGAGCTTCCTGCAGCCAATGGGAAGCCAGCTAGCGTTGTGGAGGGCGGTCCCCGCTCTGCTCCACACCGGTTTGGCGTGGTGCATGGGAGTCGACTGAGCGGGTGGTGGGGGTCCCCAAGAGGGTGGCAGGGGTCCATGGGCCGGTTAAATGACCCCCATGGACCGCTTGTGGCCCATGGGCCTTACGTTGCCGACCCCTGATCAAAATATAAGAAACTCAGTTAAATATCGAGAGTGAGTACTTTATAAAATAGTGATTAAAAGGGAGCACCATTAATGTAATACACAAAAGGAGAAAACGATATGCTTTAAAAACATGAGCCCCCCACCAACCCCCCTTATTGAGAGTCGCTGTACCTTTATGGATTTATTTTCTTGATTTATCTTTTAAACGGTTAGGGCTAACCTGGCTAATGTAGCTCCTCTCTGTTTTTATAAAAGCACGCACACACATCCATATATGTTTGGGGCAGTAGGTCTCAACCTCCCAGGCAAGTTTCCTTCTTAAAGAAAAAAGAAAACAAACCCTTTGTGCAATTGCCGAAATGGCCATAATGACTGCAAGAATCAGAAATCAGGAAGACCAGAATTTTAATAAGGAATGGGGAAAATTCGTAATTTATCTTAAAAACCATTGTAAACAGTTAAAAATCGTTAGCAGGTTTGGAAACTCACTTGTAGTTTCATGGTGAATTTTGGATATAATGGAGATGCAAAAGATTTGGATTATTAGAAAAGATGCGGGAGGAAATGATTAACAATAGGACCCCCACAAAGGGGAGGAGGGGAAAGTGCAGGGGGTTCTTTGGAATCTTGATTTTATGTTGTATGTTGAATACGTGATTGTAAAATTGTAATTTGAAAAACCAATTTTTTTTAAAAAAAATATAGATAGATAGATAGATAGATAGATAGATAGATAGATAGAAGGTAAAGGGACCCCTGACCATTAGGTCCAGTTGTGGCCGACTCTGGGGTTGCGGCGCTCATCGCGCTTTATTGGCCGAGGGAGCCGGCGTACAGCTTCCGGGTCATGTGGCCAGCATGACTAAGCCGCTTCTGGCGAACCAGAGCAGGGCACGGAAACGCCGTTTACCTTCCTGCCGGAGGGGTACCTATTTATTTACTTGCACTTTGACATGCTTTCAAACTGCTATGTTGGCAGGAGCAACGGGAGCTCACCCCGTCACGGGGATTCGAACTGCCAACCTTCTGATCGGCAAGCCCTAGGCTCTGTGGTTTAACCCACAGCGCCACCCGCGTCCCTAGATAACAGCAAAATTCACAATTATTAATGAAAGGTGCAGGAGCCCTTTTGCATCTGTCCACTCCAGAGGTTTGAAAAGAGATGTCCTTTCCAAGGGTGGAGGGCCAAAATTCTGAAGACTTGACACTTACACTTTCGTAAGTTTGGAGTCTAAATTAATACTTGCTAGACAGTTGAAACAAGGGGAGAAGAAAGAACCAGACAGTTGACACCTGCTGGAAAATGGACAGCTACTGCAAGGACAAAAAATAAAATAAAATGCCCTTATATTCTGGATGAACTGTTGGGATTCTGGGACTTCATGAATAACTGGGGTGCCACCTGCTGGATGCAGGAAGCAACAGCAAGGAAGTTCCATTCAGCTGCAGCGTAACATCTTATTCTTAGAAGAAACAACGCTAAAAGTCACCAAGAGGGCCAGGTTGCAGCAAACGGAAACAGATGTTTCTTAGCACGACGTAAGCCCAAATTTGTGGCCTGTTGCAGTCTCAGACTGGAATTAAGGAGGTGCGATGGAGACATGATTAATTTTAGACGATGCTCAGATTGCACCCAAAGTCTACTGGGGCAAAGTCTGAAAACACAGCAGCCAGCCAGCAGTTATTTAAATCTGCCTCTGGCATTAATCAGCTTTCAGGTCATAGATAGCGACATCTGTTCTTTCCCTTTCTTTCATTGAACCCGAAGAAGTACACCCGCTTGGACCGCTTCGTTGGTCCTGTTAAAGATCTGTTTTGCAAACGCCTTTCCGAAGATGGAAGGGAAACTTAAATGAAAATTGCGTCGAAGGATCAAGGGGTGGAGGGACCCCAAACAACCCCCCCAAAGTCCGCCTGTCGCTTTTTATTGGAATCCACTGCACGTGTTGCCAAATTCAACATTGCTTTCTCCAATTTTCACCCAATGTGTTTGTCTACAAGGTGTTTAATAGACAGACACTTAGCACACCTTGACCTAAGTGAAATTATTGCATGTGTGGTAAGAGGTTTCCATGCAGGGATCCACTGCCCTTGACGTGGAAATGGGAGAACTGGTCAGATTTTGCCTCTCTGTTTCTCATTTTTAAAATCTTATGTTCAGTTCTGTGCATTTGAACATCTGTTAACTTTTTTAAAAAATTCATTGTGAAAATTCACTGGGATGTTAGTGCTAATTTTTCCTAATGCAGACCTTTTTTTGCAAAGCAATTTCCCCTAATGCAACACATTTTTATCTGTTATTTTTACCGGTATATGCATCCATACGTTTAATTTAACCCAATATATGCTATTTTGCACACATTACTTGGCTGGAGAACAACATTACAAGATTTGGATGGCTGTGTTTATGCATTGTTTCAGAAAGTGAAAATTATTTATGTAGGTTTGCTTATATAAGTGAACTGAAGTGGATTTCTCCACCCACTCCTACTCTCTCTCTCTCTCTCTATATATATATATATATAGACAGAGAGAGAGAGAACCTCTTTCACAGGGAGCAAAACCCAGAAACCTAGCAACACATGCATAATTATAAAAGTAGCTCATAGATATGTTCATGTGGAAGCACTATGCACGTCCATATGCTCAGCCTTCTGTGGTTTATACAGTTCTCTGAATCTTAGCGCTGTGGATCCCTGGTCTTAGTGCTGTGGGAGTTCCAAAATGCAAAGGATTTTATAAAATATAAATTTAAATATATACAGTTCTCTGAATCTTAGCACTGTGGATCCCTGGTCTTAGTGCTGTGGGAGTCCCAAAATGCAAAGGATTTTTTAAAATATAATTATATATATATATATATATATATGAATGAAAATGGTTTATTGAATATTTACAGATAAATTATAAACAAATCAAAACGTTGGCAGGATTATTGTAACAATCTGCAGTTTTATAAGAGTATATATTTAAAGAATATGAATGAATGAGCAAATTAAGTTAATTTGGATAGGCAGAAGATATTAAAAATAAATTTAAGGAACTGCAGAAAGCAGGGGCTGGAAGTCAAGTTTTGAAATGTCAAAATGAATGTAAAACTAGTGAAATGTATAAACTTGAAAAGTATAAAGAAATAAATAAAATGAAAGAAAGTCAGGCATATTGATATTGAAAGCACACCCATTTCCTACTCCCTTTAATACATAGCAAAGCAGTGTCTTTATTGGCACCAGAATATCTTTCTCTCCCAGGGCCATCTGGATTGCAGCAAGAGAGAAAAGAGTTAAACCAACTGCTGCATTCTAAAACCAGAAAGATTGCCTTGCAGAAATTAATTGTTCGATTAAACCAGCACAGTCCCCCCAAGTGACCCATTTAGCATCACATATAAAAAGCTGTAATCCTGTATATGCTTAAGTAAAGGTAAAGGTAAAGGGACCCCTGACCGTTAAGTCCAGTCGTGGCCGACTCTGGGGTTGCGGCGCTCATCTCGCTTTATTGGCCGAGGGAGCCGGTGTTTGTCTGCAGACAGCTTCCGGGTCATGTGGCCAGCATGACTAAGCCACTTCTGGCGAACCAGAGAAGCACACGGAAATGCTGTTTACCTTCCCGCTGGAGCGGTACCTATTTATCTACTTGCACTTTGAGGTGCTTTCGAACTGCTAGGTTGGCAGGAGCTGGGACCGAGCAAGGGGAGCTCACCCCGTTGCAAGGATTCGAAACACTGACCTTCTGATTGGCAAGCCCTAGGCTCTGTGGTTTAACCCACAGTGCCACCCGCATCGATCAGGGGGTAAATCTCATTGGACTCAATGGGAAGAGGTTTTAGATGCCATCAGTGTGACCTATGAAGCAGATCTCTTTGGTTTTATTTCATTATTTGCCTTTCATTAGCTACACCCATTGTGTGTGGGCAGGTTGGCACTGAGACTATTATCAGTCCAATTTTTTTTGGTAATAGATTTGCAGGACCATGAAGACACGGTATGATGAAAGCTCACCTTTTCCTCTTTCATTCTAAACAGAAGTTGTCTGTTTTGTCGTTACTACTCTACGGACCTGAAGTACAGAATAAAAGTCCAAACCAGAAATTTTCAGGCCCTGCTGTGAAAACAGCTTTTGAGGAATGAAGTTGAGGGAAGCCGAAGGCAAGTGGTAGGAGCTGAACATTTCCCTTTGCACCAGGAAAGAGAGGTTTGCTGAGGGTGAAGGATCCGGCCTCTGAGACTTAAAAATAGTAGCACTCTCTGAATGATTGCCACTTGGCAGATTACTGCAGGCAACATATATCTCCTATTTTGGGTTGGGGAGGAAATTCAATTCCATTTGCATCCCACCTATCAAATTTGCCATTTCCAAAAATGAATGAGAACTGAAACACAGCGATCTTTCGATGTTTTCACTCCTCTGAATTTTGCGATGCAGCTCTCCAACCCAACAATGTTTGCAAAAATGCAAATACAGTGGTACCTCGGGTTAAGAACTTAATTCGTTCTGGAGGTCCGTTCTTAACCTGAAACTGTTCTTAACCTGAGGTACCACTTTAGCTAATGGGGCCTCCCGCTGCCGCTGCGTGATTTCTGTTCTCATCCTGAAGCAAAGTTCTTAACCCGAGGTACTATTTCTGGGTTAGCAGAGTCTGTAACCTGAAGCGTATGTAACCTGAAGCATATGTAACTCGAGGTACCACTGTATCAGCAAGGTATAAATAAAAATTGGCATATTATTGAAAATAACATACAGTGGTACCTCAGGTTAAGTACTTAATTCGTTCCTGAGGTCCGTTCTTAACATGAAATTGTTCTTAACCTGAAGCACCACTTTAGCTAATGGGGCCTCCTGCTGCTGCCGCACCGCCGGAGCACGGTTTCTGTTCTCATCCTGAAGCAAAGTTCTTAACCTGAAGCACTATTTCTGGGTTAGCAGAGTCTGTAACCTGAAGCGTATGTAACCCGAGGTACCACAGTGCACACCAAGAGCTATAACACTAGATGCTTTGTGCTACTGTTTTTTTTTTCCCTTTCCCCCTTTTAAAGGCGATTCTTTCCATTTTATCTTCAGGTGGACCAAAAACAAATAAGTAATTAATCACTCGCATTGGGGGGGGGGGAAACCCCCACAATCTAGTTCTTGCCAGCAAAATGTTTTCAGGTGGGTGAACTGTCAGGGGAGGGACGGAACTCACTGGTTGCAAAGGGCTATTAAGAGTATCCCCCTTTACGCTGTGTGGAGCTGTGAGGGGGAGGGGTGGAGCGGAAAAAAAAGGTATAAAAATCCCCCAGGAGCTGCCACAGATTGAGACTGAGAGGAAACACAGAAGGACCCACCCAGCCCAGCACATTCCTGTTTCCAGCTTCCAAAAGGCTCAGGGTAAAAACTTGTTGTGGTTGTGATGAAGCGCCTGGGACCAATTTCTCTAGTCAGTTGTCTTGCTTGGAGGAAATTTCCTTTCAAGGCTCTTGAAATCTTGCTGTGCACCCTGATATTTTCCTGGCTTGTAGGACAGGAGGGAACAACTACAGTGGTACCTCAGGTTAAGAACTTACCGTATTTTTTGCACCATAGGACGCACCGGACAATAGGATGCACCTTGTTTTAGAGAAACAAGAAAAAATAATTCTCCCCCTCTCTGCCCAGCGCCCCTTCAGCGAAGCGGCAGGAGGCGCTGCACAGAGAGGGGGAGAATTTCCCCCCTCTTGTTTTCCCGCTCTAAAACAAGGTGCCGTTCAGGCGGCTACCTTGGAAGCCTGGAGAGTGAGAGGGGTCGGTGCACACCGACCCCTCTCACTCTCCAGGCTTCAGGTTCCTTTCGACCTGCTCTTTGGGGCTGGCGGGGGAAGCCCACCACCAGCCCCCAAAGAGCAGGTCAGGGAGCAGCGGAAAGGTGCAGTGGAGAGGCTGCTGCCATAGTCGCACGTCACCTCTCCAACTGGGAGAGGGTCGCGGGGCTATGGCTTCTTTAGCCCCTCATGCGCTCTCCCAGCTGGAGAGGTGGCGCGCGCCTATAGAGGATCCTGCCATAGCCGTGCGTCACCTCTCCAGCCGGGAGAGGGTCGCAGGGGGCTTCTTTAGCCCCGCACGCGCTCTCCCGGCTGGAGAGGTGATGCGTGGTTATAGAGGCTGCTGCCATAGCTGCGCGTCACCTCTCCAGCTGGGAGAGGGTCGCGGGGCTATGGCGTCTTCGCTGCATAGGACGCACACACATTTCCCCTTCATTTTTGAAGGGGGAAAAGTGCGTCCTATATAGCGAAAAATACGGTAATTTGTTCCGGAGGTCAGTTCTTAACCTGAAACTGTTCTTAACCTGAGGTAAAACTTTAGCTAATGGGGCCTCCCACTGCCGCTGCACGATTTCTGTTCTCACCCTGAAGCAAAGTTCTTAACCCAAGGTACTATTTCTGGGTTAGCGGAGTCTGTAACCTGAAGCGTCTGTAACCCAAGGTACCACTGTATAGGATTTTCTCTCTCCCTTTTTTGCTAGCTTCTGCTGGGGAAACGGGTCCAAGTAAAAGCGGGGAGTGTTTGGCACTAGTGATGGAAAGGTCTTGAGAGGTGATAAAAGTATTTTCTTTTTCAAAAATGCCGTATTTTTCACTCCATAAGACGCACCAGACCATAAGACGCACCTAGTTTTTGGAGGAGGAAAACAAGAAAAAAAATATTCTGAATCTCAGAAGCCAGAACAGCAAGAGGGATCACTGTGTAGCGAAAGCAGCAATCCCTCTTGCTGTTCTGGCTTCTGGGATAGCTGTGCAGCCTGCATTCGCTCCATAAGACGCACACACATTTCCCCTCACTTTTTAGGAGGGGAAAAGTGAGTCTTATAGAGCAAAAAATACTGTAATTTTTATTGCTTTTCAATGACAACAATCCAATAATAGCCTCATTATAACAATGCCAAATTATAACACAATTAATAATACCAATCACTGAGGTGCCAAATTATGCAAATTAGGTTGCCCCCCGCGTGCTAGAATTAACGATTTGATGATTTTCTTTGTTTCTGCATTCCAAAATCTTATAAATTTCAATTACGCCCCAGTCCAAATACCAATCCCTTATATCGCAACTGCAGTTTTAACGACCTCCATTCGTATTGACACATGGAATGATTTCTACAACTACAGCTGCAGCATTCAAACTCTCTCCCTCCTGTGGGTGGCAATTATTCTGTCCGTAATGTTTCTTTTTTTTTTTCCTTGAAAAGTTTTTATTGTTAAAATAATTCAGCATTAATACACACATATTGTGAATATACAAACATGCAAACATACATTTCATACAATCCTTAAAAGTGTTCAAACGTACTTACACTCAATCCCACAAATAATTCCTTTTCCCATCACCACCCCTCACCCCACCTTTGTGTTAGACTTCCAATCTACTCAATTGCAATTTCTTTCCACTTTGATTACTTTCTTTCACACACCTTTGACCTAATTTCATGCTTCTTTTTCTATTACACATTGTTATCCATCTTCTTTAGTATTCCAGTATTTAAAACGGAACTTGTTTATTCATACTGATTTTTCAATATGGTTTTGCAAGTATCCTTTAAACACCTTCCAGTCCCTATCTATCTTCTCTTTAGAAAGCCTTCCAATTTCTCCCATTGTTTTGGATATATTGTAGCACTCCAATATTCTACAATACAATATTCTGTCCGTAGTGTTTCTTCCTGTCCTTGTAATATATTATCTCCATCTTTTGCCAGCCGTTGCTGCTCTCCATCACGCCTTGGGCGGTGCTACTTGTTGTTTCAGAATATCTCCGTTGCGCCGTCCCTGGTTCATTGCTTGCAGTTACAAAAGTCACACAGTGAATTTTCTGTTTTCGCCATCTTTCTCTCAGATAAAATCGTCTTGCTTGGAGGAAGTTTCCTTCCAAAGCTCTGTCACCTGCTGTGCATTCTGATACTTTCCTGGCTTGTGGGGCAGGAGGAGATGACTATAGTATTTTCTTTCTCCTTCCTAAGCTTCTGCTGGGGAAACGGGTCCAAGGGGAAGCTGAGAGCGTTTGGCACTAGTGATGGAAAAGTCTTGGGAGGCGATAAAAGTATTTTTGACCATTGTGAACTATCAAGTGAAGCCTGCTGTGGATGGAGGAAAGTTTTCACAGACAAGTCTGTGGGCTTCCATGAAACTTCTTTTTTTAAAAAAAGATTTTTTATTAGCATATAAAACACATACTTATACATTTACACAATACACATACATAACACACTACTTTATTTTCATAACATAAAACATACCTACATTACTCTATATAATACCTACCTATACCATATCAACATACCTACACACCTACCCCACACCAAGTGACTTGACTTCCAGCCATTCTCATTACATTACTTTATTTTTCCAACTAGCTTAAACGCATTTCTTTATTTCTTTAATCTCTTCTTCTATCTTGACTTTACTCTCCTTTCACTTTAATCATTTTCTGGATTCACTCAATATCTGTCAGAAATTCTACTTTTTCCACATAAATTTTGATGTCTCCCTTAAAGATAGCCCACTCCTTATTCACAGGCTTTCATGAAACTTCTGGCTGGCCAGAGACGTGAACAGAAGGATGGGCTTTGACCTAGTTCAGGATAGCTCAGAGCTCATCCTTTTGCGCTGCGCTTTCAAAGCACAGATCCACACTTGGAAGCTTTGTGTCCAGGCAGTGTTCCCCTCCCCCCCCCGGGAAAACCTATGTTTTACTGCTGGATCTGAGCAAACGCCATTCTGCAGAAAACCCAGTTGCCATTTGCTCTAATCAAACATGGGTTTTGTTTTGTTTTTTGGCTCCCTGTCGGGGAATTAAACATGTGTTTTTCTGGAGAAAGAAAGAAAGAAAGAAAGAAAGAAAGAAAGAGTTCAGACACAGAGCTTTAAAGCCTGCATCTGTGCCTCAAAACATAGCACAAAAGTCAGATTGAGCCCTTAGGTTCACTGTATCGGATGCAAAAGGATAAGGTTGCCGTAATGTTTCTAAGAACAGGCACCGAGAAGGAGGATCAGTGCTGCAGAACATGTCTAGCACTGGGGTCAGCACTCACGTGCATCTGCCTACTTGCTTCACACAGTTTCCAGACCCTCCAAGTGTCCCTATTTTCCAGGGACAGTTTCGGATTTACAAAAGACATCCTGGTTTCTGATTTGATCCTGGAATGTCCTGCTTTTCCTTAGGACGTCCCTAATTTCATTGGAGAAATGTTGGAGGGTGTGGAGTTATGTGACCCCTGAGCCAAGGAGATAAGTAACTAGACTACCTTTAGAAGACTTCTGAAGGCAAATCTGAAGGGTTTTTGTTTTTTAAAGCTTAATGCTTTATTAGGTTTTTATATATGTTGGAAGTTGCCCAGAGCAGCTGGGGCAACCCAGTTAGATGGGTAGTGTATAAATAATAAAATTATTATTATTATTATTATTATTATTATTATTATTATTGGATAGGATGTCCCTATTTTCATCGGAGAAATGTTGGAGGGTATGAGTTCCCCATACACTAGCTCATATTGAACTTACACAATTCCATGGACATAGCAATGTGTGGTTAATAAAATAATATATGGCCTTTTAAACTGTTTTGTCTGTGTACTGTTTTTGTTAGTTACTATTTATGCATTTTTGTGTTTTTACAATGTAAACTGCCCTGTGATCCTCGGATGAAGGGTGGTATAGAATAATAGCAATAATAATTTTAATTATGAATAGTAGCGCACTAGCTCATTAGCTACATACACATATACCATAATAAGGCTTAGTGATGTTGACATCCAATGGCTCCCAAGACGCCTTGGTATCATAGGGACTTTTCCCTTCCTTTCTCAATACAGATGATCGCTCCACGGAGATTCCGTCTCACTTTCTTCACCTTCGCTTGCTGTCTGGCTTTGTTTCTCAGCCACGTTGGGGACACGGCACGCCTTGCTCCCGAATTCCCCGGTGAAGATGCTCCACTCGACCAACTGGTTCAATATTACAATGAGTACCAGCAATACCACAACTCAATCAACCGTCCCAGGTTAAGTGAAATGCATTTAATTCTTCATGTAGACTGTCCCACCAGAGTGGTGCATGCTCTGGTTATCTCTCGCTTGGACTACTGCAATGCGCTCAATGTGGGGCTACCTTTGAAGGTGACCCGGAAACTACAACTAATCCAGAATGCGGCAGCTAGATAGTGACTGGGAGCAGCCGGCGAGACAACATAATAATGGTCTTGAAAGACCTACATTGGCTCCCAGTACGTTTCCGAGCACAATTCAAAGTGTTGGTGCTGACCTTTAAAGCCCTAAATGGCCTCGGTCCAGTATACCTGAAGGAGAGTCTCCACCCCCATCATTCAGCCCGGACACTGAGGTCCAGCTCCGAGGGCCTTCTGGCGGTTCCCTCACTGTGAAAAGCCAAGTTACAGGGAACCAGGCAGAGAGCCTTCTCGGTAGTGGCACCTGCCTTGTGGAATGCCCTCCCACCAGATGTCAAAGAGAACAACAACTACCAGAATTTTAGAAGACATCTGACGGCAGACGTGTTTAGGGAAGCTTTTAATGTTTGATGGATTACTGTATTTTAATATTTTGTTGGAAGCTGCCCAGAGTGGCTGGGGAAGCCCAGCCAGATGGGTGGGGTATAATAATAGATTATTATTATGTAGACCCCCTTTTTACCTTGTAGAGCATTTTGAGAAACCAGGGCTGAGCATATGTGGTGCCGGGTGGAAAGATCCGCCCGGCACACCCACCCACCCGGTTGCCCAGAGTTGCCCACCTTTTTTAAGAGAGAGTTGACACCATGCTTATCTCTGCTCTAGAAAAGAAAACAGGAAACATAAGGAGCCCAGCACAACAAATCAGACCAAGGCGTTGGAGACTGAGTGAAGTCGGGTGCCTTGTAGTGTAAGCAGCATGCGCTGGGCAGGCCTCTCCACAGCCCTACGCCAATCCCAGGCACACAGGAGGGTGGAGCCAGCTGGCTGCCTCAAAGCCTCACTGGCTCGCTCGCCCCCGAACTCACGGCGCAAAACTGCCCACAGCAGAAGAGCCCACCGCGGTGCTCCAACCGACGGGCGGGCTCTTCCCCGGACTCCAACTCTTGGGCCCTGGACTCTTGGCCTGGCGCCCCTGAGAGCCTGGTGCCTGGTGCCCTACACCCCTAGTACCTATGGTTAAGATGGCCCTGAGAGAAATGCTCCACAGGACTCTCTAGTTCTCATTAAAAGCCAGAATACAGAGAGAGAGAGAGAGAGAGAGAGAGAGAGAGAGTGTGTCTGTGGTACTGCATAGGAATGAATATTGTTAGTGATGGTAAAGACCGTTTGACAAACCAGCTTTTCATCTTTACCCAGATTTGGTAAGCGATCCAGCAGCCAGGCACTCTGCGGAGATCCAAGCACCAGATTGGACTGTTCAAACTGACAAGTAAGTTTTATTTTTGGAACCGGTGCAAATTTCTCAGACGCATATCCCAAGGTACTTTCCATCCATACGCACATTTCTGCAAGCAGTTTTTCCCAATTATAACACACTTTTCTGGGTTCTTTTTGCTAATATGTCTGCACACGTTTTGCTAATGCACACATTTTTGCACTCGTTGTTTGGGTTGGAGAACTGCATTGCAAAAAATAAAATAGAAATAAAAATAAAAATAAAAACAACCCCCCCAGAGATGTGTGAATGTCAAAGGATAGTCGTGTTTCAGCCTGCTTATTGGTTTGAGAACTGCGAATTAGGTGGTTTCTCATTAGAATGCAAACAAAGTTGAATTTCTCCCCAAGAAATATGGCATGCTGGAAGGTGGTGTCCTTGGTTTTTGCCTTCAGTGCTGGAGTACTTTTGTCCCCAATGTAGGGTTGCCATATTTCAAGAGGTAAGAAGCCAGACAGAAAAAGTTGTTGAGCCGTCAGCCACTGCCCGTGCTGGAGGCAGAGCCCTGGCCAATTGCGCCAAAGCCCAAGCCTGCACCTGAATCGCAGGTGCACAAAATAATATTAAACAAAACAAAACAAAAAATCCCAAACCCAGACAATTGCTATAAATTGTAAAACACCCCCCCCCAAGGATGGGCATGTAGCTCCCCCCTCAAGGGATAAGTCTGGGATTTCCTGGATGTATGGCAACCCCACTCAAATGTCTATCAGCACCAGATCCTGGTTGTTGGGACAAGCATTGTGGTTTGCAACGCAGGAGGTCGAGGAGGTATATTACAGTGTGTATCGAGCTGACTGGGCTTGTGACAGCCCATATGACCTTTCTGGGTGAACAGGAGCTATAACACAATAGGATTCACAGGTGTAGCCTCAAGGTGTCAGGATGCTGTCGGCAGCTCCTGGCTGGTTGCCCAGGAAAGTATAAAGACAAGGAAAAGTTCCTTGCTGTCCTTTTTTATTTCAATCTTTACAGAGAGAGGCTATAGAACCCAGCCTCTTGGATAACGGCATGGTCCCGAGTGAATTCTTCATACCCAGTCTCTCCCACTTCCTCATTAGTCATTCTCATCATCTCCTCTACTGTCAGGGACCATGCTGAGGAGGAAGAAGGGTGGGAACCTCCCCCCCCCCTGCTCCTGCTCCTGAATCTTCCCAGGAGCAGGAGGACAGTATAGATTTGGAACTGTGGTTTGCAGAGGGACATAGTTCAGAAGGCAGAAGCTGGGAGATACTGAATGGGGAACAGCTAGGAAAAGGAAACATTGGAGAGAGAAAGTTAACAGATTCACAGTCTCTGCACAGCATTCCTCCAGTCAGCCCAAGGTCAAGAAGAGCTCAGAAAGGGGCAGAACAGAATGCACATAGGGTACAAGGTCAGATTACAAGACGTGGGATTGACATAGATTAATAGAGACAGAGGGGGTGTAAGCCTTAATTGGGAGCACTGCCATTCTGGGTAGATGCATGCTTTTGCCCTGCACTGTGTTTATTAAAGAAACTAACTGGTAAGAATTCACTTACGTTTGATTTGCTCATTTATGGCCATGGGGCAGGAAGCCGATTTCCTGAACCCTGACATCTACAGGTGCTGAAATGTGCCCTCTGTCTTTGAGCTCTTTGCTCTCCTACTTTCAAGGCTTGCCGGGTTCTGGGAGATGGAGGGGTAGGAATGCTTTCTAAGGACAATGTGTCAGCCGGGTGTTGTTCCGGCTCTCCCATGATTTCCCAACTTTCCCCCTCATCTGCCTCCGAGCTGCGACCTCCTTCAGATTGAAAATCTATACTGTCTTCCTCTTCCACCTTCCTGGAAGGGGAGGCGGTCTCCACCATTTCTCCTCCTCTCCCTAGCCCCAGACATAAGAAGAGATGAGGAATCCCCCACTTACAGCTTCTGTTGGATTCTTCCATTGCTTCTTACAGGAACATGTCCACAAGGAGGATGTCTGCAAGCCTTCCAGACTGAACCCTGATTGCTCCATGAGCCTCTTCACCTGACTTTTTCTTCATATGATGGCCGCCTGCTTCCGAGCAAGACATTCCCTACTGGGCATTCTCTTTCCTCTCCTCTTCAACTAACTGTTGAATTTAATCATTATAATAAAGCAAGATTATTGTTGCAATCTGGTCGCCTTTCAATGTAAGACCACTGTAATCAAATGTGGACACATCTTGCAGTATCTGCTGTTGAATCGCTTTGGTGGTATTTTAAACCCAGCTTTGCAGGAGGTATCAGTGGTCCTGGGCCTGATGTACATTCATGCCATACATTTACAGCACAATGAATGCACGTTCAGTGGCTGGTGGTGGTTAGAGGATGGATGACGGCTAACAGATTGTGGCTGAATCCAGACAAGACAGAAGTACTGTTTTGGGGGGACGGGGGGCAGGTGTGGGGGACTCCCTGGTCCTGAATGGGGTAACTGTGGCCCTGAAAGACCAGGTGCGCAGCCTGGGAGTCATTTAGGACTCACAGCTGTCCAGGGAGATGCAGGTCAATTCTGTGTCAAGGGCAGCTGTGTACCAGCTCCATCTGGTATGCAGGCTGAGACCCTACCTGCCCGTGGACTGTCTTGCCAGAGTGGTGCATGCTCTGGTTATCTCCCGCTTGGACTACTGCAACGCGCTCTATGTGGAGCTACCTTTGAAGGTGACCCGGAAACTACAATTAATCCACAATGCGGCAGCTAGACGGGAGACTAGGAGTGGCCACCGAGACCATATAATACCAGTCCTGAAAGACCTATATTGGGTCCCAGTACGTTTCAGAGCACAATTCCAAGTGTTGGTGCTGACCTTTAAAGCCCTAAACGGCCTCGGCCCAGTATACCTGAAGGAGCATCTCCACCCCCATTGTTCAGCCCAGACACTGAGGTCCAGCCTTCTGGCCGTTCCCTCCCTGCAAGAAGTGAGGTTACAGGGAACCAGGCAGAGGGCCTTCTCAGTAGTTGCGCCTACCCTTTGGAACACCCTCCTATCAGTTGTCAAGGAAATTAAAAACTATCTGATTTTTAGAAGACACCTGAAGGCAGCCCTGTTTAGGGAAGTTTTTAATGTTTGATGTTTTTTCATGTTTTTAATATTCTGTGGGAGCCTCCCAGAGTGGCTGGGGAAACACAGACAGAAGTGTGGGGTGTAAATGAATCATCATCATCATCATCATCATCATCATCATCAATGAATCATTGGAACTGAAACTTAGCCATCACAGATCCACAATTCACAGCACCAATTTAAATTTTTTTAGTTGTCGTCCCCATTAGATTCACAAAATGTTTAGGGGTATGTGTACCCCTGCATCCCCCCAGAAAAAAGCACTGACCTTAACAAACTACAGTCCACACACTTTGAACCATTCCTGGAGCTTGTTCTGTGAACCACCCTGAGACCTCCTGGTATAGGGCGGTATATTAATAATAATAATAATAATAATAATAATACATTTTATTTTATTTTATTTTATTGTTTTATTTTATTTTATTTTATTGCCTTGCCTTGCCTTCCATTGCATTATCAGCTGGATAGCTGGTTGTAGGTTCGATCCCTGTAAGGTACAGCCACATATCCCTACATTGCAGGAGGTTGTGGCTTGAGCATATAGGATAAGCTCTAGATCTCAACAAATGTCATAAAATAGGGTTGATACCATGCTAGATACCATGTTACCATGCTTAAACCGAATCATGAATGGCCCTGAAACCATATTACATGATTCCTGGGATTCTTCTATGTGTCTGCGGTTTAGCTTGGAAAAGGGTTACATATGTGCAGACATCACCTTGCCAACAAAGGTCCGTATAGTTAAAGCCATGGTTTTCAGAAGTTGAACTGGAAATGCGGCTTCTGTTTTGAGCTTTCCATATTGAGGCTTCCATTTTGAGGCTTCCGCTTTCAGTTTTCAAACCTTTTGGAACTCGAATGGACTTCCAGAAACCGAGGTACCACTGTACTTTTTTTTTATTTGCAGAAGATGGAAAGACATCTTTTCCAGACAAGAGCAAGAGCATCGCGTGATACTGAGGACAATCCTAGGATGACGGTAGGAGTTTTCCCTTTTTGTTTTCCAATGTATTTCTTATCAATAATAATAATAATAATAATAATAATTCAGTGTGGAGCGAGCAATTTTTCATTCTGATAGCGTGGCCCAGAGGAAAAAGATTTGAGAACCACCGATCTATATGCTAACTCTAAGCCTCTAAGTTCTGTTCGAGATATAGCCACATAAATGCACACGTTCATCTGCAAGATGGGGCTACTTACTTGATAAGTGAAAGTGTTGTTGTATATAATCGGAGCTCAACAAGGAACATCTGGAGTTGCTCCAATGATGCATCATCACTGGGGTATTTCGGAGGCATTGGTCTGTCATCATTAGCATAGCTGAGGAACATGGCCACACAGCAGGTGAGGGCAAAGAGAGATACCCAGCTGTTCCGCGGAAAGACCGTCTGTTGCAGGGAGGAGATAAAGAAAATACAGGGCACTCTCATGATTTTGGGCAGGTGGAAAACTGGCAGCGAAATAATAATAATAATAATAATAATAATAATAATAATAATAATAGTAACAATAGTAATAGTAATAATGATAATAATAATAATATATTTATACCTCGCCCATCTGGCTGAGTCTCCCCAGTCACTCTGGGCGGCTCCCAACAGAATATTAAAAACACGATAAAACATCAGCCATTAAAAACTTCCCTAAACAAGGCTGCCTTCAGATGACTCCTAAAAGCCAGGTAGTTGTTTATTTCCCTGATATCTGATGGGAGGATGTTCTACAGGGTGGGCGCCACCACTGAGAAGGCCCTCTGCCTGGTTCCCTGTAACTTGGCTTCTCACAGTGAGGGATCCGCCAGAAGGCCCTTGGAGCTGGACCTCAGCGTCCGGGCAGAACAATGGGGGTGGAGACGCTCCTTCAGGTATACTGGGCTGAGGCCGTTTATGGCTTTAAAGGTCAGCAGCAACACTTTGAATTGTGCTCAGAAACATACTGGGAGCCAATGTAGGTCTTTCAGGACCGGTGTTATGTGGTCTCAGTGGCCACCCCAGTCACCAGTCTAGCTGCCGCATTCTGGATTAATTGTAGTTTCCGGGTCACCTTCAAAGGTAGCCCAACGTAGAGCGCATTGCAGTAGTTTAAGCGGGAGATAACCAGAGCATGCACCACTCTGGCGAGACAGTCTGCAGGTAGGTAGGGTCTCAGCCTGCATACCAGATGGAGCTTGTAGACAGCTGCCCTGGACACAGAATTGACCTGTGCATCCATGGACAGCTGTGAGTCTAAAATAGCTTCCAGGTTACGCACCAGGTCCTTCAGGGGCACAGTTACCCCATTCTTCAATCCCGTATGCTGATAGCAAATCCAAGGTTGCATCCACACTAAACATCTAAAGCACCACTTTAACAGTCACAGAGAACCGTGAGAAGTGTGGTTTGTTAAGAGTGCTGGAAACTGTAGCTCTTCTTAACAATCCAGAGTTCCCATGACTCTTTGGGAGATGTTATGAATGTTAAAGTGGTGTCAGGGTGTGGATGTGACCCCTACGTGACTAAAATGAGACCTTCCACATGAGAGGGAAGTATCAGCAGAAACATACACAAACACATTAAGTGGGGGGGGGACCCTAAGAAGTGAGCCTCAGAAATAGCCCGGTGTAGACTGTACCAGTCACTGTAAGTCACCACAGAAAGCTGGTTGAAGCAGAAAATTGGACTTGGGCAGAGGAAGGGAATGGAGTATCCTGAGGAAGGGCATGCACGGCAGAGGAATGGAATGGAGTATCCTGCGAAAGGGTATTCAAGGTAGAGGAACGGAACAGAGTATCCTGCAGAAGGGTATTCAAGGCAGAGGAATGGAACGGAGTATCCTGCGAAAGGGCATGCAAGGCAGAGGAATGGAACGGAGTATCCTGCGAAAGAGCATGCAAGGCAGAGGAATGGAACAGAGTATCCTGCATAATTCCCTCTTGCTGTTGTTTTCCCCTGCGGCAGATGAAACGAGGAAGCTGGATCGGCCTCTTGGCCATTGCCTGCTGTGTGGCTTTGCTCCTGGGCTGCCTTGAGAGCGCCGGAACCACCCCAATTCCCTGGGTATGATGAAGACTATGAAGAGCAACTTGAAGGATTTATCGAGTAAGAGAGAAGGTAAAAAGCGTTGTCTCCTATCCTGTTTATCTACATGAAACCACTGTTAGTGGGGTCATCCATAGTTTTGGAGTATGTAAGGAATATACTGGGACGCGGGTGGCACTGTAGTCTAAATCACTGAGCCTCTTGGGCTTGCCAGTTAGAAGGTTGGGGGTTCGAATCCCCACAATGGGGTGAGCTCCCATTGCTCTGTTCTAGCTCCTGCCAACCTAGCAGTTCGAAAGCACACCAGTGCAAGTAGATAAATAGGTACCACTCCGGTGGGAAGGTAAACAGTGTTTCGTTGCGTTCTGGCTTCTGTCACAATGTCCCATTGTGCAGAAGCGGTTTAGTCATGCTGGCCAAGGTAAATGGCGTTTCCGTGCACTGCTCTGGTTCGCCAGAAGTGGCATAGTCATGCTGGCCACATGACCCTTTACCTTTAAGGAATATACTGATGACACGCAGCTCTGCTTCTCCTTTACATCGGCAGGAGGGGCAGTGGATGTGCTGGGCTGGATGAGAGCCAACAAACTGAAGCTCAATCCAGACACTGGATTGAGGCACTGTTAGTGGCTGTTTCTCTAGAACAGATGGATGGGAGGTTGCCTGCTCTCTCTCTCTCTCTTTGAAATTGTTTTTATTTGACTTTACAAATATAAATTTATAACAACATCAAATACATATCCATACAGTGGTATCTTGGTTTACGGCATGGGTAGGCAAACTGAGGCTCGGGGGGGCAAGATCCGGCGCAATCGCCTTCTAAATCTGGCCTGCGGACAGTCCGGGAATCAGCGTCAAAAGTTATTTTAAACATTCTTTTCAGTTCATTATATATCATTTCCCGGAAAGCTTTTATTACCTTACATGACCACCACATATGATAAAAGGTACCTTCTTTTTTGTTCACATTTTCAGCAGGTATTTTCACTTGTTTTATACATTTTTGCTAACTACATGAGTAGAATGTGCCCTTTTATTTAAAATGCATCTCTGGGTTATTTGTGGGGCATGGGAATTCATTCATTTCCCCCCTCCAAAATGTAGTTCCATCCCCCCCAAGGTCTGAGGGACAGTGGACCGGCCCCCTGCTGAAAAAGTTTGCTGACCCCTGGTTTACGAACTTAATCCATTCCCGAAGTCCGTTCTTAAACCAAAGCATTCTCAAACCAAGGCATGCTTTCCCATAGCAGCGGGGGACTCAATTTACAAATGGAACATACTCAATATGTTCTGCTTCCAAGGCAAAGTTCACAAACCAAAACACCTACTTCTGGGTTTGCAGCGTTGTTTCCAAGTTGTTCATAAACTAAGCTGTTCTTAAACCAAGGTACCACTGTTTAAAGAGATTTCTCTGAATCTTGAGACTTCCCCCATCCCCTCCATGGGTCCTATTATCAGAATTTGATTTTGAATTGATTTTAGAATGTATTTTAATTAATTGACTGTGATTTTATGTAAATTGTGCTATTTTTACTGTTGTTAACCACTCTGAGTCCGGCTTTGGCTGGGGTGGGTGGGATATAAATATTATTATTATTATTATTATGCCTGCACTCCACAAACACAATTTTCTTTCTCCACACTGAGGTGTCAGAAACACACACCAGCTGAGGACGACCAGTAATACAAGACCCAAAGGGCCGTTCTCTGTGCATGCACAGCCTAAGCGAGAACTGATTCGCTTTACTTCTATCCCCAAGGGCACGGGCAAAAGATGGAAGGCTATATGTTGGACTGACCAGTGCCTAGACTGACTGATGAACAGCCCTGGTAAGTCGGATTCTAGGAGCTGGGCTGGTGTGGGAAGCAGAGAAGCGGCGCCCGCCCAGTGGAACGCCCTCCCATCAGTTGTCAAAGAGATAAACAACTATCTGACTTTTAGAAGACATCTGAAGGCAGCCCTGTTCAAGGAAGTTTTTCATGTGTGACATTTGAATGTATCTTTAATCTTTGTTGGAAGCAGACCAGAGTGGCTGGGGAAACCTAGCCAGATGGGCAGGGTACAAATAAATTATTATTATTATTATTATTATTATTATTATTATTATTATTATTATTATTTTCACTTATATTATTATATTTTCGCTTACAAAATGAGACGAGCCATTTGTGAACATCATGTGCTCAGCTCCAGGAACATCTTACCTCTCGCTTGGCATGTGTCGAGGCAGTTTTTGTGAGTGGCCAATGGTGAGAGAGTGGCACTCTACAGATGCTCAGAGGCATCTGGTTCTGGTTGACTAGCATCAACACTGCCCTGGAAGCCATGCTCTAGTGGGCATGATTCCCAGGGTCCCTTCCAACTCAACAATTCTATGGTTCTAGGCCAGTGGTGGTGAACCTATGGCACACATGCCAGAGAGGGCACTCAGAGTCCTCTCTGTGGGCACGGGCAACCTCACCCCAATAGGACCATAGCTTCTGTGCTGGGGGTGGGGGAGGAGTGAGGAGGAGAGGAGGGCTGGCGCTAGGGTTAGGGTCAGGATTAGAATTAGGGTTAGGGTCAGTGTTGTTTTATGTTTTCTTGTGATTTTGAGTCATTTGCGGTTGGTTTGCTTTTTCCAATTTCTTGTGCTGCTGCTTTTTCACGAGTTGCAAGTTTGTGAGCTTTGTGGTTTTCTGGAAAGTCTCAGTTTTTATTTAAAATGCAGCCCTGCGGCCCTGGCGCTGAGGGAGAGAAGGCTGGACCGGGGCAGCAAGCAATCAGGCAAGGGATGTTGCTGCTGCCCCCTATCACTGTTCTAGGCGAATGCGGGTGACACTGTGGGTTAAACCACAGAGCCTAGGACTTGCCGATCAGAAGGTCAGCAGTTCGAATCCCTCTGATGGGGTGAGCTCCTGTTGCTCGGATCCTGCTCCTGCCAACCTAGCAGTTCGAAAGCATGTCAAAGTCCGGTGGGAAGGTAAATGGTTTTCCCGTGCGCTGCTCTGGTTCGCCAGAAGCGGCTTAGTCATGCTGGCCACATGACCTGGAAGCTGCACGCCGGCTCCCTCGGCCAATAAAGTGAGATGAGCACCGCAACCCCAGAGTCAGTCACGACTGGACCTACAGTTCAGGGGTCCCTTTACCTTTACCTTGTCTCATTCTTTTCAGTTCCATTTCCCACAAATGCCCACTAGATGGAGCTAAATTATTATTTTTTTAACCTTTGCTGTGTAGCGCAGAATATTCTTCATCTGCAGCTACCACTGACCACCAATTTTTTAAAATTCATTGCTTGGCTTTAAAAAAAAAATCTTTTGATATTGCTTTTGATATTAATTTTTTGGAGGTGGTGGTAGAGGCTGGCAGGTCATCCTGGAAATGTTCTGGGCACCACAGTTCTGGGCACCACAGTTCTGGGCACCACAGTTCAAGAAGGACACTGACAAACTGGAACGTGTCCAGAGGAGGGCAACCAAAATGGTCAAAGGCCTGGAAACGATGCCTTATGAGGAACGGCTAAGGGAGCTGGGCATGTTTAGCCTGGAGAAGAGGAGGTTAAGGGGTGATATGATAGCCATGTTCAAATATATAAAAGGATGTCACATAGAGGAGGGAGAAAGGTTGTTTTCTGCTGCTCCAGAGAAGCGGACACGGAGCAATGGATCCAAACTACAAGAAAGAAGATTCCACCTAAACATTAGGAAGAACTTCCTGACAGTAAGAGCTGTTTGACAGTGGAATTTGCTGCCAAGGAGTGTGGTGGAGTCTCCTTCTTTGGAGGTCTTTAAGCAGAGGCTTGACAACCATATGTCCGGAGTGCTCTGATGGTGTTTCCTGCTTGGCAGGGGGTTGGACTTGATGGTCTCTTCCAACTCTATGATTCTATGATTCTATGATTCTATTCTATGTTTTTACATGGAGTGGGGGTGGTGGCGGCGGTGGACTCAATATATATATTTGTTGGGAAATATTGGATTTTTTTATTTTTTTCTCCAGGTCTGTGCCAAGAAAAGTTGGACTACATTACTGCCATAGTGGACATGTTGGAAAAGTGATCTCTTTTCGATTTTGTCCAGTTTCCTTTTCCACAGATGCGAACCTGTGTTGCCCACAGAAGCCCTTTCTGTCTTTCTTACTTAATTATGGCTCAATCAGATAATTAGAATTTAAATGAAGTGAAAACTGCATTTTCTCACTTCTTTTATTTCCCCCCTTTTCAGATTGTTAGATCTCAAATCATATCCAATGGGGCTTATTTTCGATAACGGGAATAAGAAAACCCTGACCTACTAGATAATGTCAGCCATGTGTTTGACAGCTGCGAAAATACACAAATTCCATGCTAGAAATCATTAGGAAAAGTATAGAAAACACTTATCAAAATGAGGATAAGGCTGTTTTAGGCTCTGGACTTGATGGTGGTGGGCTCTTTAGATGCTATCCTGGATTACTCTGTTTCCTTCAAAATGTGGCAAGATGATGATGATGATGATAATAATAATAATAATAATAATAATAATAATAATAATAATAATATCATTTATACCTCGCCCATCTGGCCGGGTTTCCCCAGCCACTCTGGGCAGCTCCTAACAGAATATTAAAAACACAATTAAACATCAAACATTCAAAAATTTCCGAAACAGGGCTGCCTTCAGATGTCTTCTAAAAGTCAGATTGCACCCTCCTCATTGAGATAAGTGGGGTTCTGTCCTTTTGCCCCACAATTGTGGCTTAGGGTGGCTATTTTACACCCCTCACACAAACACCAATGACAAACGAGGATGCAGGTATGCAATGTTGTTGTTGTTGTTTAGTCGTTTAGTCGTGTCCGACTCTTTGTGACCCCATGGACCAGAGTATGCCAGGCACTCCTGTCTTCCACTGCCTCCCGCAGTTTGGTCAAACTCATGCTGGTAGCTTCGAGAACACTATCCAACCATCTCGTCCTCTGTCGTCCCCTTCTCCTTGTGCCCTCCATCTTTCCCAACATCAGGGTCTTTTCCAGGGAGTCTTCTCTTCTCATGAGGTGGCCAAAGTATTGGAGCCTCAGCTTCAGGATCTGTCCTTCCAGTGAGCACTCAGGGCTGATTTCCTTCAGAATGGATGCGTTTGATCTTCTTGCAGTCCATGGGAGTCTCCTCCAGCACCATAATTCAAAAGCATCAATTCTTCATCGATCAGCCTTCTTTACGGTCCAGCTCTCCCTTCCATACATCACTACTGGGAAAACCATAGCTTTAACTATACGGGACCTTCGTTGGCTTTGTTGGCAAGGTGATGTCTCTGCTTTAACCCAAACCCTGCTTTTGCACAAATAAAGGCTGCTGGGACCCAGAGAAATCATGTTTGCCGGGAGCGTCGCCCTTTTAAGGAGGCGCTGCCCCCTAGAGGCCACTCCGAGGAGCGACGCGAGACAGTCCTGAGCCTCGCCTCGCCAGATCCAGAGCCGCGGGAATTCGCAGCGGCTTCGGAGCGCAGCGACTCCATCCATCCATCCATCCATCCCATCGCATCCCAGCCTCGCTCGCTCGCTCCTCCGGCGTCTCCGTCGTCTGTGCACCGAAGCAGGTGAGCGGCGGCCGCGTTCCTTTCCCTCTTTGCCTCCCCTGTTCATTCACGCCGTTTCCCCTTCCTACACGCCATGGAGCGTGTTTAATCAGAGCGCGCCTAACAACGTGGGAGTTCCCCCCCCCGCCGGGTCTTTGATCTTCCTCCCCTCTTCTCCGTTCTACCCCCCCCCCCCCGCCGCCGCCTCCTCTAAACACACCGGTCAGTTCCAACGCTATCAATCCCAGGCTTCCATTACGCGACCCCGACACCCAAGTCGGATTTTAACACACCCCTCTTCTTGCGTGAAATAGAGTCCTTCGTCTTTGATGGCGAAGACGCGCCTCTTCATTTTCAAGCTCTCGCCGACCACCCCACCCCCTAATTCTTGCCGCTAGGTCGCAGGGGCGACTTTCACACAGCCCCCCCCCAACCCCTTTATGATCTGAATATTTGCAGTGGGTCCCTTTCCTCTTCATTGCATCCTCCTCCCCGCCCCCTACTCTTGCCTTACTCCTTGCTTTTGATGATGGCTGCTTCGCGCGTGGAAATCCGGCGTTGCAATTCATTCCCCAACCCGGAACAGGAGGAGGGTGATGCCCTGGGTGCTACTGTCGGCTTTTAATCCGGTTTCTCTTTAATTATTTTTATTTTAACTATTTATTTTAATTAATTTTTATTTTAATTATTTAATTATTTTTATTTTTAATTAAATTTGTATACTGCCCTATACCCCACCCCCGCACCCCACGGGTCATATTGATTGATGGATTGCGTTTGATCGCATCCCTTTTCTCTCCACGGAGCTCAAAGGGGGCATAGATGGTTCTTCTGTCTCCCCTCATTTAATCCCCACAACAACCATGCGAGGGAGGCTGCCAGTGAGCGAGTTTCACGGCCGAGTGGGGATTTGAAACCTGGCCTCCTAGTCCAACGCTCTTAACCCATTTTAATGTATTTTTAATCTTTGTTGGAAGCCGCCCAGAGTGGCTGGGGAAACCCAGCAAGAAGGGTGGGGTGCAAATAATAAATTACTATTACTGTGCCACGCTGGCTCCTAGTGCCATAGACCTGCCCTTACCCCAGAAGTAAGTCCCACATGGTTTACTCGCAAGCAAGCTGGTAGAGCATTGCAGCCTCCGTTTTTCGGTTTCCTTCTCCTATCCTCCAATCACGTTTTTTATTTTGGTTGCTTTTGGGTGAGGCTTGCAAAGTGGGGTCCCTCTTCTCATTCTGTTCTGGCAGAGAGGAAGGGGATAATTGTCACAGACATTGTACAGTGGTACCTCGGGTTAAGTGTTTAATTTGTTCCGGAGGTCCGTACTTAACCTGAAACTGTTCTTAACCTGAAGCACTACTTTAGCTAATGGGGCCTCCTGCTGCTGCTGCGCCGCCAGGGCACTATTTCTGTTCTCATCCTGAAGCAAAGTTCCTAACCTGAAGCACTATTTCTGGGTTAGCGGAGTCTGTAACCTGAAGCGTATGTAACTTGAAGCGTATGTAACCTGAGGTACCACTGTAGAGTTAAAAGGGATGCGGGTGGCGTTGTGGGTTAAACCACAGAGCCCAGGACTTGCCGATCAGAAGGTCAGTGGTTCGAATCCCCACGATGGGGTGAGCTCCCCTTGCTCGGTCCCCGCTCCTGCCAGCCTAGCAGTTCGAAAGCACGTCAAAGTGCAAGTAGATAAATAGGTACAGCTCCGGCGGGAAGGTAAACGGCGTTTCCGTGCGCTGCTCTGGTTCGCCAGAAGCGGCTTAGTCATGCTGGCCACATGAACCGGAAGCTGTACGCCGGCTCCCTCGGCCAGTAAAGCGAGATGAGCGCCGCAACCCCAGAGTCGGCCATGACTGGACCTAACGGCCAGGGGTACCTTTACCTTTACAAGGGTCATCTAGTCCAGCCCCCTGCAATGCAGAACTACTTTTGCCCTATGTGGGACTTGAACCCACAACCCTGAGATGAAGAGTCTCATGCTGTACCAGCCGAGCTATCCCAGGGTATATACATCACCACAGCCTGTTGGTTTAGAGTTGTACATCCTGGAATATCAAAGGACCTGAAATGCTATACAACCCTAAACCAGGCGGGGCAATAAATTCTATATATATATATATATGTGTGTGTGTGTGTGTGTGTGTGTGTGTATGTATGTATTAAAAGCCCTACCCGATGTGGAAGGTTAAAGGTCAACCATTTTAGGAAACGGAGTAGCACTTGAGAGCCATAATGCCTAAGAGTGCTCCTTTTTATCCCCCCCATTAATGTTATTGTCATCGTAACAGTTACAATAAAGAAACATGTCATCTGTCATCTTTAGCTGAGATTCCTGCATTGTAGGGGGGGTTGGGCTAGATGACCTCTGAGGTCCCTTCCAACTTTATAATTCTATGTCCAATGTGACATTCTGGTGAGTCTTTCAGCTCAGAAACTGTTCTATAGAATACAGTTCTGTCGAGTTCAGTTGTGCTCCTTTTAATTTTTAATCCCATCCTTATCCAAGGAAATTATTATTATTATTATTATTATTATTATTATTATTATTATTATTATTCGTTTCATTTCTATACCATCATGTATTTTAAAGAAAAAAGGGTGATGTATTCAGTTCTCTCCTCCCGGGTTTATCCTTGCAACAACCCTGAGAGGTAGGTTAGGCAGAGAGAAAGGGAGGGACAGAGAGGCAGAAAGAGATACTGGCCCAATGTCTCCTAGTGAACTTAAATGACTGAATGAGGATTTGAACCCAGGTCTTGCCAGTCCTAGGGCAGATTCACACCATGCATCAGGATAATCATAAAACAGAACAGGAATACAATGAATTGCAATTGGGTATAACAGAGGCAATACAGATATAGCGGCGGTTAAAAATATATATTAAATCCTGATCACTAAAATATAACCTAAAATTGTCATTTAAAACCTTAATCATTTTGGTAGTACAGCTTGTTCCCTAAGTTTTATGGCACCATGCATCTAAAGCCCATGAACAACCCTCCACCCCCCCCAAAAAAATCTTAGGAACGGGGCGGGTGTGTGTGTGGAACTTTGGTCACACAGCACCCTGAGCAAGGACACAATTTGGTGCCCTCCCCTCTCTCACCTTCCATTCTGCGCGTGCTCTCAGTGCCCTGTGCGGGTGAACTGAATCCGGCGCTGCTGAGAACTACAGTTCCCTGAATTCTTGTGGGGTAGCCATCTGCTTTAAACGTGTGTTGGATGTGCTTTAAGTGCAAGGTGTAAATCGGCCTCTAGTCTGTCACCCAAACCACTCTGCTGCCCTGGTTCTTGCTGGTGAGGGTGCCATCATATCAGTATCATACTTACTATCTGGGTCTCGACAGGAACCTGTTGTCCACTAGATGCCCTTATTCTCCAACTCCAGGGGTCAGCAAACTTTTTCAGCAGGGGGCTGGTCCACTGTCCCTCACACCTTGTGGGGGGCCAGACTATATTTTGAAAAAATAAAATAAAAATGAATGAATTCCTATGCCCCACAAATAACCCAGAGATGCATTTTAAATAAAAGGGCACATTCTACTCATGTAAAAACACGCTGATTCCTGGACTGTCCATGGGCCGGATTTAGAAGGCGATAGGGCCAGATCCAGCCCCCAGATTTGCCTACCCATGTCCAATTCCCATCTGCCCCAGTGAGCATGCTCATTGGTCAGGGATGACTGAAAACAATAGTGTGCGGACATATGGGTGAATTAGCACACCTTCGCCAGGTAGATGCAAGAGAGGCAAAGAGGGATAATAATAATAATAATAATAATAATAATAATAATAATAATAATAATAATAATAATTTATTTATTTATACCCCGCCCATCTGGCTGGGTTTCCCCAGCCACTCTGGGCGGCTTCCAACAGAACACTAAAATACAGTAACCTTTTAACCATTAAAAGCTTCCCTAAACAGGGCTGCCTTCAGATGTCTTCTAAAAGTTTGGTAGTTATTTTTCTCTTTGACATCTGATAGGAGGGCGTTCCACAGGGTGGGTGCCACTACCGAGAAGGCCCTCTGTCTGGTTCCCTGTAACCTGGCTTCTTGTAGGTAGTGAGGGAACCGCCAGAAGGCCCTTGGCGCTGGACCTCAGTGTCCGGGCAGAACGATGGAAGTGGAGACGCTCCTTCGGATATACTGGACCGAGGCCGTTTAGGGCTTTAAAGGTCAGCACCAACACATTGAATTGTGCTCGGAAACGTACTGGGAGCCAGTGTAGGTCTTTCAAGACCAGTGTTATATGGTCTCAGCAGCTGCTCCCAGTCACCAGTCTAGCTGCCGCATTCTGGATTAGTTGTAGTTTCCGGGTCACCTTCAAAGGTAGCCCCACATAGAGCGCATTGCAGTAGTCCAAGCGGGAGATAACTAGAGCATGCACCACTCTGGCGAGACAGTCCGTGGGCAGGTAGGGTCTCAGCCTGCATCCCAGATGGAGCTGATAAACAGCTGCCCTGGACACAGAATTGACCTGCACCTCCATGGACAGCTGTGAGTCCAAAATGACTCCCAGGCTGCGCACCTGGTTCTTCAGGGGCACAGTTACCCCATTCAGGACCAGGAAACTGGATTGGTGCTACTCTGTAGCAGGAGAGGAGAACCTGTGGCCCACCAGAGCTCTCTAGGTGGCCCTCAGATCTCCCCCCCCCTCAGGTTACACCCATCACTTGTCCTGATTTGCACCCCCAAATATTTTTGCCTAGTTAGTATGAAAGAGGTGCATGCGAAGATGTGTAGAAATAAGCCTACTTACATGGGTAAAATTTGCAATTATTACTCCACCCACTTTTGGCCCTTGCCCCTCCCACCACTGACAACGTGGCCCTCAAACGGTTGCCCAGAAGAGGCACATGGCCCTTCAGCTGAAATCGGTTCCCCACTTTTGGCCTTGACACAACAAGTTTCACCTGCCAAGTTTCCCTCTTCCGCACAATTTTCAAAGTTGCAGATCCAGGCACAGACATTGTGTACTTTTAGAAAGTTGATTAGCGAAACGTGGTGTTACTAGGAACCACCCTCAGTATTTTGTGTCTATTTTTGATTTGTTGGGTTTCTAATACGGTAGAAAATAAAGTGCCTCTTGGCTTGCCTTGTGGGCAGAAAGTCTTTAGTTTTTAAGCAAAAAAAGGTAAAGGACCCCTGACAGTTAAGTCCAGTCACAGATGACTCTGGGGTTGCAGCGTTCATCTCGCTTTAAAGGCCGAGGAAGCTGGCGTTTGTCTGCAGACAGATTTTCCGGGTCATGTGGCCAGCATGATTAAGCCGCTTCTGGCGAAACCAGAGCAGCGTACGGAAACGCTGTTTACCTTCCCGCCAGAGAGGTACCTATTTATCCACTTGCACTGGCATGCTTTTGAACTGCTAGGCTGGCAGGAGCAGGGACCGAGCAATGGGAGCTCACCCCGTCACAGGGATTCGAACCACTGACCTTCTGATCGGCAAGCCCAAGAGGCTCAGTGGTTTAGACCACAGCGCCATTTGCGTCCCATGCTTTTAAATAAATAGTTTTTAAGAACTATTATTTAATTCATAGTAGCTTATATAGCTTCGTATATAACTCAGTTGGTAAAACATGGGACTCTTAATTTCAGGGTTGTGGGTTTGAGAACCATGTTGGGGTTGGACTAGATGACCCCTGGTCCAATTTTACAATTCTATGTTTCTATAATAAACAAAAGTGATTTACCATGATTTCGGCATTCTAGAGGTGAAAATGGTTGGAGCGGGGCAGCAGCAGCGGCGGCACAAACTCCCCTCCCCTCCAGGTTTCTTGCAAATCAAAGCTCATATTCTAATTGCAGTTTCAAGATTTATAGTTCTAGGAATGGTTGTGGCGGGGGAGGGATGAGTTGCACGCTGACACCTAAAACAATTACTTAAGAATTCCCAAGGATAAGAGGACTTTAAAAAGAGAAAAAAAGCAACCATTTAAATGTGGTGTTGACAAAAGTGGAAATATAATGGAAACTAAATCTCATTGCTTCTTTTTAAAATGCGTATGAAATTTTATTTCAGCTGCTCTCTGCTCACCCTCAAAATGGCTCTCTCCGTGGTACCGCTTCTGCCTGTTTTGAAAACCGCTGACAATAAAGAGGGCATTTGTGTGTTTTCTTTGAAAACAAAGAGCTGCAAACATTGGAGCTTTCCATCAGCCTGAGTGGAGCAGGGTCTTACATAAGGGGGAATGTGGTGATAGGCTGGCAGCACAGAGCAGCTCAGCAGCCTACGATTTCCCCCTTTCCCCTCCCTCAGCCCCATGGCAGGTCCTAGCTTGTCACGTGAAATCAGGCTCCTATAATCCAGAACACTTCTGCTTTTGAATGGATGATGTCGGAATCCTTTTCAGCTGCTGGGGAGGGGAAAAAAGGCTGGAGGAGGCTGCTGAGTGAGTAGGTAGGATTTCTATCTGTCTCTCTGTGTGTGAGAGAGCTGTTTTACGATGAGATTGATGCTTCCCTAGAGACTATGGCGGTGTAGGCACTAACCTGCTTGCAGCACAAAAATGTCATTTCCCCCTCAATCTGGAATTGTGCATGCTCATCCTGAGTGCACTGCTTTCAGCCTAGATTGGATCATAGCTGTCAACTTTCCCCTTTTTTAAAGGGAAGTTCCCTTCTTCCGAATAGGATTCCTCGCAAGAAAAGGGAAAAGCTATGGTCTGGATCCTGCCATCCCCAACGGTTGGGGTGGATTCAAGTTTCAAGAAAGGGGATTTCGACTAACTACCAGGTGGCTCTGGGGTTAAACCACAGAGCCTAGGACTTGCTGATCAGAAGGTCGGGGATTTGAATCCCCACGACAGGGTGAGCTCCCGTTGCTCGGTCCCTGCTCCTGCCAACCTAGCAGTTCGAAAGCATGTCAAAGTGCAAGTAGATAAATAGGTACAGCTCCGGCGGGAAGGTAAACGGCGTTTCCGTGCGCTGCTCTGGTTCGCCAGAAGCGGCTTAGTCATGCTGGCCACATGACCCAGAAGCTGTACACCTCGGCCAGTAAAGCGAGATGAGCGCCACAACCCCAGAGTCGGTCACGACTGGACCTAATGGTCAGGGGTCCCTTTACCTTTACCAGGAAGAACTTTTTGGTGGTGGAAGCTGTTGGGTAGTGGAATGGACTCCCTCAAAAACTGGTGGGCTTCACTGGTTTGTTTTTTATAGCAGAGGTTGGACGGCCATCTGTCATGGATGCTTAAGTTTGAGATTCCTGCATTGCCAGGGGTTGGGATGGATGACCCTGAGGATCCCTTGCAGCTCGATAGTTCTGTGATTCGATGGTTCCTTGATACGTGCTTGAAAATCCGCTCTTAGATGAGGTTTTCCTTTTCCTCCCTGCTCGTGCCCCAGGTGAACAGAAGAGGAGGAAGCGGTGATCAGGGTGGATAAAAATCAATGATATTTTTTAAATAAATAAATCAGATTTTTAAAATTTAAATCGGATTTTTTTTTAAAAAAAATCGGATTTTTGAAATAAAATGCTTTTGGAGGAAAAATCTTTCTAAAGATAGTTTAAGTTTCTGTTTCTGTTTCTGTTTCTGTTTCTGTTTCTGTTTAAGTTACATTATAGTCCAAAGGCTATTCATCAGGAAATAAGGACTTGTTCAAAGTTTTTCATGTGTGCTAAAACTCAGTCTAAGTTTTTTTAAAAATTGTTTAACCACAACAGTTAACAAACATGGATACATATGCTATAATGTTACTGTTTTAGTTAAATAAATTGTTTAAATTGTTATGAAGGAAATGATTATTTTTCTCCTTCCAATAAAGTACAGCAGAAAAGTTAAAAGAGTTAACTTATTAAACCTAGCAATAATTTTATAATTATCGGTCTATGTATTTCTAACAGTATAACCAAGTCGGTAATTTTGGATATAACTTGTAAAAACTACTCTGACAATTTATTAGTCCAAAAATGAAACCTTCATCTGGTTGTAAATATTAAGATTATACCAGCAAGAATGAGTCTTTCTGTAAAAACAAACAAACAAGCAGATTTAAATCAAGTCTTACTGACTAGTGATTTAAATCAATTTGATTTAAATCAAATCCACCCTGGCGGTGCACACCTAGCCACAACATCATGGGGCAGGTATGGATACACACACAAACACAAACACACACACACCACACACAATGCACAGACCACCTTCATCTGTTTTCCAATGAACACATTGTGGGGTAAAGCAGAATCAATCTGTGGTTTTTGGAACGGAACCAGTTCCCCAAGAAGCACTTTTCAGGGACTAAAAATACGCAAGATCTCGATGGTGTTTGGACTATGTAGAATAAACAAGTACTCAATCACCATTGATTCTAAAATAAAACGTCGCAGCCCTCAACAAATCTCTCACCAAGCCTGGACTGCTTGTAAGTATGCAGACAGGCATGTGGCAACTGGCTGACCATTAGGTCCAGTCGTGGCCGACTCAGGAGTTGTGGCGCTCATCTCGCTTTATTGGCCGAGGGAGCCGGCGTACAGCTTCCTGGTCATGTGGCCAGCATGACTAAGCTGCTTCTGGCGAACCAGAGCAGTGCACGGAAACACTGTTTACCTTCCCGCTGGAGCGGTACCTGTTTATCTACTTGCACTTTGACATGCTTTTGAACTGCTAGGTTGGCAGGAGCAGGAACCGAGCAACAGGAGCTAACCCCATCGCGGGAGGGAACCGCCAGAAGGCCCTCGAAGCTGGACATCAGTGTCTGGGCTGAACGAAGGGGGTGGAGACGCTCCTTCAGGTATACTGGGCTGAGGTCCCTGCCTTTCACACTGTGTTTCGCTACTCTGATTTCCAGCTAGCCTCCCTGCCAGCTCAGAAACCCTCTGGCTCTCTCTCCATGCTCTCATCCCGACAATAAATTCCATTTCTTGTTAGACCAGAGATGGGCAATCTTTGGTCCTGGAAGCTGAATGTGACCCCCAGGTCTCTCTGTCTGGCCCTTGGGAAATACCCCGGGCGATATTTTCCCCAGTGTTGCTCCACACCCTCTTTGAGTGCTTTTGCCTGGCTAGCAGAATGCACCTTTGACCTGCTGTAAAGAGTATTTCTTGCTCTGCTGGCTAGAAGATGGAAAGATGGTGTGAGCTGATGTGTACTGTATGGAGAAACCTTTCGATTCTGTGTGTGCCTGTCACATAGCCTACTTTACAAAGGTACTTCCTGCAGCCAACCTGTTTCTTTCTGTCCCTTCCTCCAGGGATGCCTTGCCACTGATCATAAATAGCCAATTGATTTTATTTATACGCTTGCAAGAATTTTAGAAGAAAGTTCACCTTCATTTCCAGCTCCAGACTGATTAAAACATTCTATTGCAGGCAACTTCTATAATTGGACTACAGTCGTACCTTGGTTCTTGAATGCCTTGGTACTCACATGTTTTTGTTCCCAAACGCTGCAAACCCGGAAGTGAGTGTTCTGGTTTGCAAACGTTTTTCGGAAGCCAAAAATCCACGTGGCTTCCACAGCTTCCAATTGAGTGCAGGAAATTCCTGCAGCCAATCAGAAGCTGTGCCTTAGGTTTTTGAATGTTTTTGGAAGTCAAATGGACTTCCGGAACAGATTACGTTCGAGAACCAAGGTACGGCTGTATTTATGTGTAGCCCAGATCATCAAATCAGTGCAGAAAAAGTGTTCTAGAAGTTTCCTGGCTGCCTCCGCTGCCAGAAAAACTTTTGCACTTTGCTTTACAGTTTTTCCCATTGGGATTTTAAGATTTTATAAAACTAGCATCTTTAAAATGCTTACAAAACATTTGCAGAATGCTGTAACGTTTTTAGCTGCTTAGTTCAGGCAGCAAGGATGGAAAAATATCTGCTCAAGATATTTACGCAGTCTTTAGATTACAGATCCGTGATGCAGCGGAGCTGGAGACAGAATATGCATGTGTGATTATATCTGAGGCCCCACTGTAATGGAAGCAATCCTCTGATAATTCAAGGCCAAAGATCCCACCCCCACTAGATTGAAAGACAAAATTCTTCCTTGCGGGTTTTAATATCCCTAATTTAAGTGGCTGAGGGTAGTATTCAGGAAATGTTCATCAGGGTCCTGCCTTGGAATCTGCTAGCCTAGGAAGCTGTGAGTAAGGAGGTGATACAGGTGCCTCTGGGCATGTGCAGAAGGCCAGCTCCAGAAGGTGGGCATTTGCCAGAGCTCAGTTGGTAGAGTATGACTCTCAAGGTTGTGGGTTCGAGCCCCATGTTGGGCAAAAGCTTCCTGCATGGCAGGGGGTTGGACTAGATGATTCTTTTGGTCCCTTCCAACTCTACAATATGGAGAAGCTCCAAAACGAGTGGGGCTCCTGAAAGCAGCTCAGCATTTCAACTTTGCACAGAGCATCCCAATCAGATAAGACGCAGCCCGAGAGAATTCTCATTTTGCACATTCAACCTATTCCAGTTTAGCCGGGTCGCTTGACTCCCTCTCTCCCAGATTCTGGATCTGGCTCTGCCTTCGGGCCCCACCAAACATCTACGAGTCCATTAGCAAAAGGGATGTGACTCCTCCGTCCCCAGAGTACTATTGATCCCTCAGTTATTGATGGAGCCCCTGCTCGTGGGCATGTTAGCTGTGTTGTGTGATGGATTATTTCCCTCTGCTGCCAGAAGACCAGGTTGAGATTTCTCTTGCGAGCTGTCAGCGAGGGCTGCATTAATAATGGAGTGTCTTAGGGGTGACCGGCCAGGGCAATTTCCTTGGCTTGTGTTTTTATTTATTTTTTAAGTGGCTTGCTTGGAAAGAGAAGCCTGCAAATTGCATGGCTTCTGTTTGCTGAAACCCTGGAAGGTGTAGAAGTGAAACCTGAAGCTCAGGAGAAGCTCATCATTGCAGCCCCCATAGCCCCCAAATACCAGCAACTATGTTGAATTATGGTGCTGGAGGAGACTCTTGAGAGTCCCATGGACTGCAAGAAGATCAAACCTCTCCCTTCTTAAGGAAATCAGCCCTGAGTGCTCACTAGAAGGACAGATCCTGAAGCTGAGGCTCCAATACTTGGGCCACCTCATGAGAAAAGAAGACTCCTTGGAAAAGACCCTGATGTTGGGAAAGATGGAGGGCACAAGGAGAAGGGGACGACAGAGGATGAGATGGTTGGACAGTGTTCTTGAAGCTACAAACATGAGTCTGACCAAACTGTGGGAGGCAGTGGAAGACAGGAGTGCCTGGCGTGCTCTGGTCCATGGGGTCACAAAGAGTCGGATACGACTAAACGACTAAACAACAACAACAACAACAACAACATGTTGATCATATGTAATATAAAATAAAAAAAATCCTTCCAGTAGCACCTTAGAGACCAGCTAAGTTTGTTATTGGTATGAGCTTTCGTGTGCATGCACACTTCTTCGGATACCTTCATGCATGCACACGAAAGCTCATACCAATAACAAACTTAGCTGGTCTCTAAGGTGCTACTGGAAGGAATTTTTTTATTTTGTTTTGACTACGGCAGACCAACACGGCCACCTACCTTTAACTAGAAATATGTAATACAAATAGGGATGTTCAGATGTTGTTGTACTACAACATTCATCATCCCTGACCATTGGCTGTGCTGACTGGGGCTGATGGGAGTTGGAATGCAATGACAGCAGGAGGGCCACAGGTTCCCCTTTCCAGATATAATTCTGAAAGAGTAGTACCTGCTCCCCAGTTTATTATGTTCCACTAACAGTTACAAGATGGCGAGCTGGCAAAGGGCAATGCAGTGGTTAACATGTGTCACTTTGGGGAGAGCTGGGCTCATGTGCCTTGATCAGCCCTAGTTGTGGAATATTATCCTGACAGAGAAGGGGTTGGGAATCTTTTTAGGTTCCCTCATGGTCTTCCCGGGACCGCAATACCTCAAGGACCACCTCCCCCATATGAACTGACTTGGACTCTGCAACCATCCTCTGAGACCCCTCTTTGTGTGCCTCCTCCACGAGAGGTTCAGAGGGCGGCAACACAAGAGCAGGGCCTTTTTCTGCAGTGGCTCCCAATTTGTGGAATGCTCTCCACAGGGAGGCCTCCTTGCTGTTGGGAGGGGGCGAGATTAAATTTAGTTTGCATTTAAATGCAAACAACTTGAATAATTTGCAAACTGATGCAGAAATGTGGAGAACTGAATTTGAGATTGGAGGAAAAAAGAGAGAGAAACCAAGTTGACAGATTCGTCTATCCCTTGTCTGGAGATGGCGTGTGGTCCCCTCTGGGGGTGGGCCTTTGCCCGACAGACCCAGTGTCCTCAGCGTTATACTCCCAAAGGATGTGTAAGTCTAGAAATAGATTTTTGCTGTTCATATTTTAATCAAAGTGGGAAGATTATCTTGGAGGGCATCTAATGCTCACCTCTTCTTCTAGGAGGCAAGCATTGCCAAGCCCACAACACTCATTTCTGGAACTGAGCCCAGAGAACACAAGCATCTCATTTGAACCATGGGCCTCCCTGATCCAAATCCAGCACTGTTATTGTTCCCCAGCCTCCCCACTCTGGTGCCTTCTGTATTCTGTCAGACTACAACTCCCATCATCCCTGACCATTGGCCAGCTGGGAGCTGGAATCCAAGAATATTTTGAGGGCAGCATGTTGGTGCTGGCTGCTCAACCCCTTGTAGCAACCTGGTTTTAAATAGGTAAAGCTGCACGAGGTTTGAAAAGCTGCTTTGCCTGCTTATGGTTAGTAGCTAGCTTAGAACTATTTTTATGCTTTGAGTGTGAGCATCTGTTGAGCTGTTCAGCTCCAGTTTCGAGAAGGGAGAGGGTGCAACGAATAAAGCCCATCCTGTACAGGGAAAGCACAGGGAGCAGTCCAAGATCTGCCAAGAGATGCAAAAAGAAAACAATCCAAAAATCATAAGCAGTATAGTGAGAAGCACTGCTGCAGGCAAATCCCCCGCGATGGAGTCGAATGCCTTATCCCGAGCATCCTGAGTATACTGCTTCCGTCAGAAGCGTCTCCATAGGCTTGCAAGCAGCAATCACAACTCTGCAAATGGAATAAACCCAAAAGGACAGCATCCCAAAGCTGAATCAAATGGGAGGGGGGAGATGCAGGAGGCAGACTTATGAACTCATGTCTTATAACCCCCACCCGTGTGTTTTGAACTATTAGGTCCCCATAAGATGATTGTCTCTGTTGAGATTTCTTAGCCGACTAGTTTCTAAGGAGCTACAGATTCCGATGATTGTAGAGCTTAGAAAGGTTAAGGGAAGAAAGTGTTCACTCCCTTTCCTGGAGTGCTGATCTTCAAAACATAGGTAGGGGGTCCACTGGGAGGGTTTTTTTGCCTGAAACCTAGGCTTGGTCCTGTTAGCAGTGTGGGTAGACAATCTCATCCTGCTTTTTAATGCTTTTAAAAAGCTCTTAAAGAGAAGCTTTCCAACACCAAAGCTTAAGCAGAGAGCGCAGAGAGACCCACCTGTCTTTAGTTCTGGCTCCGCCCACCACTGACATTGGCTCCGCCCATTATGGACATTGGGTCCTCGACCAGTTACCAGTAGGGGAAGTGATCCTCAACAATGAAAGCTCAGGGACCAGGGCATGGTCAGTGTGCTGGTCCCGGGGGAAGGTACCGTGGGTGTAAGCAGAGTCCACACGAAGAGGGGCGAGGTCCAAGACGGGGAGCCGGGCGGGGAACAGGTACGCTGGAACAGGAGGCCGAGCTGGGAACTGGAACACCGGATAGTCAGGAACAGGAGGCCAAGCAGGGATCAGGAACACAGGAAGGTCCAAAGCCAACAACGACGTTGCTTCCGCAACCTGGGGCCAGGCTGACTGGGCTTTTATCCTCTTCTAAGGCCGGGGGCGGTCCCGGCCCCCAGGAGCCCCGCCTCCTCTGGCCTTAAGGCGAGCACTCCTCCTGGGGGCAACCAGTTCCCTTCGCCTCTCTGCCCTAAGCCTCTGCAGATCAGGAGAGGCCGAAGGGTTACTGGGCCCTGGAGGAGGCTCACCTGTGGCCACTGAGTCGTCAAGCCCCTCTGGGGCCAGAAGGGCTTCACCTGGGGCCAGCTCCTGATGCTCTGTCACAGGTGCAGGCTCTTCAGCATCTAGGCCTTGCCCCAGTTCAGCCGGCCCTGGAGGCGGGGACTCCTGTGCAGGCTGGGATTCCTCTGGTTCATCTTCTGAATCGGAATCCCAGGCCATCACAGTCAGGGAGTCAGCCAGCAATAAATCACACAGAGTAAGTGAACTTACTGCTCAGGGGCGCGAGGCCTAATGAGCACAGCAGCTCTTCTCAAGGTAGGGCTTGCCCCTTTGAGGCAGTTGTGGGAGAAGAAGGTCCCTGGCTGCCTAAATCTCCTCCTCCCCATGGTCTTTCCCAAGCAGTCTGAGACTACACCGCCGTGCCTATCTCTGCTGCTCTCTCTTCATACCTCTTCTGGTTCTGGGAGACTTGGTGGGAGGGGAGCTTCTTCACCAGTCTGACTCATCTCTGCCTCTTGGCCTCTCTCCTCTCCTGCTTCTGCTGCTGGCTCTGGACTTCTCTCTGCCATAGACTCTCCCTGCTCACTAAGCCCTGTCACCCCTTCATCTTCTGACACTTCTTTCTCCCAGTCTCCTCCCTCTGACCATTCATCATCATCCCACTAACACTCTCCAGTCTCTGAGCCTTCTTCCCTTGGGGTTTCCCCAGCTGGTGCCTCCCACCATTCCTCTGTGTCCAGCCAGCCCATGACAGGCGTTTGCTGTCTCTGGGTTCAGTACAGAAGACCCTCTGAATGCGCCCCTTGGGGGCCTTGACTGACTCCTCCCCAACTTTCTGGAAATGAGAGCTGGTTTTGTAAGCTCAGCTCTGTTCTGGTCCTAGATTCAAAACATGCTCGGAGTTCCCTGTTCTCTAATTCTAGGTGCGTTTCTGCAGTTGGCAGATCTTGTGGTTGTAGGCACAGATGAGACAGGCTGGAAGCTGTCCTCCTCATGCCCTAGACTAGGCATGTCCAACAGGTCGATCTGTGGTCTCCTATCCACCAAGAAAAAGCTCAAGAACTTTGGCTCTCTAAAAGCATAGATCACTGTCAGTTTTTTTTATACTGTGAGTGGATCGCAATCTCTTGGGAGTTGGATGTGCCGCGCCTGCCCTAGACCATCTATCAGTTGTTCCATTTCTCTCCTCTTCACAGCACCGCCAAGAAGACTCATCAGAAGGAACGCCAGCCACCTGAACTTCTGACACTGCGCAAACACCCCCAGTTGCTGAGATGCCTGTTGCTTCCACCGACTCAGAGACAGGTAAAGATTTGCTCCTATCTCAGCATCCCCAAACCTGCTCCACTCCAAGTACAGTCGTACCTTGGTTTTCAAACAGCTTAGTTCTCGAACATTTTGGCTCCCGAATGCCGCAAACCCGGAAGCGACTGTTCCGGTTTGCGAACTGCTTTTGGAAGCTGAACGTCCATCGGGGCTTCCGATTGGCTGCAGGAGCTTCCTGCAGCCAATCGGAAGCCATGCTTTGGTTTCCGAACGTTTTGGAAGTTGAAGGGACTTCCAGAACGGATTCTGTTCGACTTCCAAGGTACGACTGTGCTATGGATTATTCCCCAAATATCTGCTTTGTACCGTTTTATGACTGTGCCTGCAAGTATGCGGGGCTACAGCTGGGACCAAACACCTTGACAGACAAATCCAGGTGGGAAAAGTTTCCTTGATGAAGGGGGAGGGGGGGAGCTCACAAAAGCAGCTATAGAAAACAAACGTGCCTATACGTAAAGGTATATAAGAAAATTCTAAAATCCACGGTAGGGTGGTACCTTCAATTAGGCCAACCAAAATCTCACAAAACAGTGGGAAAGCTGTTGAGTTCTCCAGTGCTCTTCATCTGATCAGGTGTGGGGAAGCCCTCAAGATGTTGCTGGACTCCAGCTCCCATCAGACCCAGAAAGCATGACCAATGGCCAGGGATGATGGGAGTTGTAGTTCAGCCATATCTGGAGGGCCACAGGTTTTCTGCCCCTGGGCTAGATAGCAAATGGAGCAATGTGAGGTGGAAGACTTCATTGTTGTTGTTTTTTGGGGCTGATGTTGAAGCCAAGGAGTCTGCCTCTAGGGCTGGGCAATATACCGTCCAAAACTGTTTTGAAGTCCATATCAAGATATTGGTTTAATAATTTTTGACCTGACGATATATATCCCCAATCGTGATGTTTGTTTGCTATGCAAAAATCACCATTTGGGAGAGGGTGATGCTTCTGAAGGGTCCTGTTGACTCCTCCATTCATGAGCATCCCGCTGGCCCTCAATGCCTCTTACCGGGTCTAGCCTACAGGGGTGGTGGCGGCAGCGGCTGGCACGGGCTACGGAGGTTACTACTGGCCCTCGGTGAAGGAGGAGATGGAGCCGGGGGGGTTCCCTGCCCCCGAGGCTGTTAGCGGCCTGGAAGGGAAGGGCCCCAGCAATAACCCAGATCTCTCCCCATGGTCTTGCAGCTCTGGGATATTCACTTATTATACACCAGATTCTGCAAACAGCCCCAACAAGCTGTCCCCTCCCCAGATCTGACTTCTACTCCCCAGCAGTGCAAGGAGGAAAGTAAAGGAGGCAAGAAGAGCAAGAAGAAGAAGAAGAAGAGTTTGGATTTGATATCCCGCCTTTCACTCCCCTTCAGGAGTCTCAAAGCGGCTAACATTCTCCTTTCCCTTTCTCCCCCACAACAAACACTCTGTGAGGTGAGTGGGGCTGAGAGACTTCAGAGAAGTGTGACTGGCCCAAGGTCACCCAGCAGCTGCATGTGGAGGAGCGGGGAATCAAACCCGGTTCCCCAGATTACGAGACCACCACTCTTAACCACTACACCACACTGGCTGCAAGCAAGACCCGCACTGCTTTCTCTCAAAAGCAGCTGCAGATCTTGCACCACAGATTCTAGATGCAGAAATATCTCAGTCCACAACAGATCCGAGAACTGGCCTCAGCCTTGGGACTCACCGTGTGGGAGAAAGCGTGATAGCTCCATCCTTATTCCAGACATTGTGATTTATCAGTATATTGCGATATTTGGTTGGTGATACATTGTGATGTTGAAAACCATGTACCACCCAGCCCTGGTGATGCAATTGGGGGGGGGGGGAGAGAAGGTAGCAGACATCAAAATGTGGTCCTGTGCAGGTATTTGGTTTCCTTTGCCCTCGCTTTTGTTGCTGCGGAGCCGAGTGCACTTTCCCATGGCGTAACATGATCCTGACTCATTCTGCTTTTTGTATCAGGGTTTGCGTGGCCTTCCTTTTCTGCGGTGTTTTGCATCAAAAGTTCTTATTGTTGCTGGGAAATATAAGCAGGAGCTGGGTGAACAGTGCTGAGTATCTTAATTTCCCTCCAGATTCTTTGAGGTGTTTAGTCTAAGCGGGGCTCTCAGAGTTTGTTGTCATTCCTACGAGTTTCTCATAAACTATCTTTTGTGCTTTTGTTTTCTTGGCGCTGAGGACAAAATTATAACATTTTGGAAGTACTTGATAGGGTGCTGTGTATATGGCACAGACTTCTTGTCAATAACTTTTGGGATTTTCACCATTCCAAATATTCCGACTCTCATTTTGACTCAAAAAGGTGCATATTTTGAGAGAAACTGCAGCTGCATTCACACAGCAGTTTGTTCCATGCGGTCTTTGTTTCAGAAATGCTGTTGGGCTACTTCAGTTGCTTTTGTTTGATTTGGAAACAGCCAAAAGTCTGTGAATTTTGATAACAAACGTGGTTTGCGATGGGGGTTGAATAACTTCGAATGCAGCTATACATCATAACATGGTTTGTCGCTTGACGGAGGCGGCCTTTGTTCTTTCAAATTTCAGTGGTGCCTACAAGAAATATGCAAAATAACTAAGCAAGTATTAGAAGTCACCCCAGAACTGGCCCTACTAAACATCTTCCAAGATAATAATGCCCACTCACCTCATAAAGAGCTCATAACCCATCTACTCTCAGCAGCCAGAAACATCATAACCAGACACTGGAGAGACCTGTCAGGAGTAAGCATAGACTATTGGTATCAAATAGTATGGGAAGCAGTCTTATTAGAAAAACTAACCAATAAACAGAAACTGATATGGGGACAATTAGAAGAAGACGCCTTAACCCAGTATGGTTCCCCTTTATCACATACATAGTCCAACAAGACAACAACACGAATCCCCTGACAGCATATGGATCAATCTGGCTAACCTGATCCAAACACACACACACACACACACACACACACTCCTACTTACACACAAAAACAAACCTCACTACAGCCAACCAAAGACAACTAACCACATCCTAAGCCACCACTAACCTCTCTTACCACCAAGGAAATACAATAAGCCAAGGGTCAGCAAACTTTTTCAGCAGGGGGCCTGTCCTCTGTCCCTCAGACCTTGCAGGGGGCTGGACTATGTTTTGAAGAAGAAAAATGAACGAATTCCTATGCCCCACAAATAACCCAGAAATGCATTTTAAATAAAAGCACACATTCTCTAATGTAAAAACATGCTGTTTCCCGGACCGTCCGGGGGCCGGATGTAGAAGGTGATTGGGCCACATCCGGCCCCCCAGGCCTTAGATCAAGGAGAAATAATAATAATAATAATAATAATTAATTATTTATACCACGCCCATCTGGCTGGGTTTCCCCAGCCACTCTGGGCGGCTTCCAACAGAACACTAAAATACAACAACCTATTAAACATTAAAAGCTTCCCTAAACAGGGCTGCCTTCAGATGTCTTCTAAAAGTCTGGTAGTTGTTTTTCTCTTTGACATCTGGTGGGAGGGCGTTCCAAAGGGAGGGAGCCACCACCGAGATGGCCCTCTGCCTGGTTCCCTGTAACTTGGCTTCTCGCAGTGAGGGAACCGCCAGAAGGTCCTTGGTGCTGGACCTCAGTGTCTGGGCAGAATGATGGGGGTGGAGACGCTCCTTCAGGTAGACTGGAGGAGGAGCTTTCATGCAGCTTTGGGGACACAAGTGCGCCAGAGGTGCAGTGATGAGCCGCTGTGCATGGGGGTGGCGAGGCGAGCCCCCCGCGGTGTGCCTTTTTGTCACCCCTCCTCTGAGATGGCACCCGGGCCACGCTGCCTCCCGCCCCCCCTCGTATGCCTCTGATCCCAGGGTGCACATCTCATGGACCACAGGAGCCATTTGGTTTCAAGTCTCTGCACTCATCCTCAGCATCTACCTGCTAGCTCTTGTCTCGATTTCTAAGCTCCTGCCTGTCCAATCATATCTCCTCTCTGAATCTTCCGATTACACAGGGAGCACAGCCTGTAATCCTCGCAGCTCTGCCTAAGCCGGTTAACCACACACGGTAGTGAAAGTGACAGGTCTTGCCCTAAGCTGAGAGCTACCACAACTGTGGATGAAGTTTGCAGGCTAGAATTCCAAACAGCCTTAATACATACCCACAGCCCCTATTAGACTGGATATTAAAGGTAAAGGTAAAGGGACCCCTGACCATTAGGTCCAGTCGTGGCCGACTCTGGGGTTGTGGCGCTTATCTCGCTTTACTGGCCGAGGGAGCCGGCATGCAGCTTCCGGGTCATGTGGCCAGCATGACTAAGCCACTTCTGGCAAACCAGAGCAGTGCACGGAAACGCCATTTATCTTCCCGCCGGAGCGGTACCTATTTATCTACTTGTACTTTGATGTGCTTTCGAACTGCCAGGTTGGCAGGAGCAGGGACCAAGCAATGGGAGCTCACCCCGTCGCAGGGATTCAAACCGCCGACCTTCTGATTGGCATGTCCTAGGCTCTGTGGTTTAACCCACAGCGCCACCCGCATCCCAGTCTGGATATTAGGCAGCCCCTATTTCCTCTCTCCTTTCCTTTTCTCTAGCCAAGTACAAAAACCCATCTGCTAGAGTAAAGTGTGTCTCTGTGTGCATATAATAGGGGTACAAGAATGTTTTCTATTGGGGAACGTGGGTGGCGCTGTGCTCTAAACCACTGAGCCTCTAGGGCTTGCCGATCAGAATGTCAGCGGTTCAAATTCCCACAAAAGGTGAGCTCCCGTTTCTCTGTGCCAGCTCCTGCCAACCTAGCAGTTCAAAAGCACACCAGTGCAGTTAGATAAATAGGTACCGCTGCAGCAGGAAGGTAAACGGCGTTTCCGTGTTTCTGGTTTCTGTCACTGTGTTCCGTTGTGCCAGAAGCGGTTTAGTCCTGCTGGCCACGTGACCCAGAAAGCTTTCTGTGGACAAACGCCGGCTCCCTCAGCCTGAAAGTGAGATGAGTGCTGCAACCCCATAGTCACCTTTGACTGGACTTAACCGTCCAGGGGTCCTTTACCTTTTGCCTTACCTTATATTAGGGGAAATTGCTTTGCAAAAAATGTGTGCAACAGGCAAAATTGCATATTTTAAAAATATATATATTTGGAGAACTTCGCACTAAAATGCTGATGAATTGTCAGGAGGGTGCTTTTATTTTTAAGTAACACATTGCAAAACTGACATGGACATGCCGAGAACTGAATTCAGTATTGGATAAATGAGAAATTGGGTTTATTTGCCCCTTCCAGTTTGTGACTTCTCCCATTCTGAGAGATTTGATGTGCTGGTGGGATTTGGGTTCAGGGCTGCAGCCAGAGTTGTGCTCTCTCTGTCTCTGCTTCTCTCTTTAAATCTTTCTTTCATCCATCCCTAGTTTTAGCGTAACCTTGGATGCAAATCTCTTCCCCCCGTTGCCACAGAAACGAGGATGTAATAGAGCAGGCGCCGGGGAAGGGGAGGAGTAGGGGGAAATCAGGGAGCATCTTAAAGAGATTAGAAAACTGATGGCTTCCTGTGCAAAAACGCTGCATCAGGTGGAGCTCATGAGGGAGGCAAGGGGGGAATGAACAAACACATCCCCCCCCTCCCAAGCATCTTGGCCTCTTTCCAAAGCCTCAACAAGTACAGTGATTCAAATGATTGCCATGCTTCAGTGAAAATGTTTGAATATATATACAGGTGTACCTTGTTTCTTGAACAGAATCCATTCCGGAAGTCCATTCGACTTCCAAAACGTCTGGAAACCAAAGGGCCGGACGTTTGGCTTCCAAAAATTGTTTGAAAACCGGAACAGTCACTTCAGGGGTTCGATTGTCTGGGAGTCGATTTGTTCGGAAGCCAAGTTATTCGAGATCCAAGATACCCCGCCCCCCCCCTCTCTCTCTTTCTCTCTCTCTCTCAGTATCCTATTCTTCCTCCCAAAGGAGCCCAAGGTGGAAGACAACAGAAGAGCAAAACAATAGAATACAACACAAACACACAATGTTTTAAACCATTTCAGAATATTGGAAAACACTTCAAAATAACCTATTTTCACAGCTAACAATTTCAGGCTTGTCAGAAGTTGAATATTTTAGACATTTGACGTCTGGATGAGGAGCAATGCTGATAATAATAATAATATGAATAATAATAATATCCTCCAGTTGGTTAATATGAGGGAGACACTGTGGATGATGCTGAACTTGGCAGGATGGTTTTCAGGTTCTCAAGTTTTGGTTGTCTTTTCAGCACCTGCAGTTGAAAGAAGTAGGTCTTGGGGTGATTGGTTAGACTTAGAGCACGGGTAGGCAAACTGAGGCCCGGGGGCAGGATCTGGCCCAATCACCTTCTAAATCTAGTTTACAGACGGTCTGGGAATCAGTGTGTTTTTACACGAGTAGAATGTGTGCTTTTATTTAAAATGCATCTCTGGGTTATTTGTGGGGCATAGGAATTCGTTCACCCCCCCCCAAATATAGGCTGGGCCCCACATGGTCTGAGGGACAGTGGACTGGCTCCCTGCTGAAAAAGTTTGCTGACCCCTGAATTAGTGGCGGTGGCGAAGCTGTTATCTGATTGGCTTCAGCCCTTTTGTCCTTAGCTCCGCCCATGCCAATCAAGCCTTGCCTCTGAGCCTTCAGGCTCTAATCCCCACTCCAAACCATAGCTGACAAGCGTCCCTTATTTGGCGGGACAGTCCCTTATCCCAGCTCTATGTCCCGCTGCTGTCCCTTATTGATAATGTCCCTTAAATAAGCTACTGAAGGTAATGGGGCGCTTTCTATGTCCAGCTGTGCTTTGTCAACAACAAATTGTTGCGGTTTTTTTGTGTTGAATATATGCTATATGGTAATTTATGGACCTAATAGGTATCCTAATAGGTAATTGTTGATCCCTTATTTTGGCTGCTGATCCCTTATTTTCAAGGCTGCTGGTCCCTTATTTTCAAATCTGTAAGTTGACAGCTATGTTCCAAACCCTGGCAGTGCGCTCCCCACCAGCTATGGAGGGACCATAGCTCAGGGGGAGTGTGCATAAAGTCTCCCATTCATTCCCTGGCACTTCCAGCTGAAAGAATTACATAACAGGTGATGGGAAAGACGCTCTGCTGGAGTGGAGACCCATCTCCTGGCATGCCCCGTGGAGGATCTTAAGGTTCACTAATGACAACATTTTGGAGGTCCCAAGTCGCAAGGTGGTTAGATTGGTCTTCACTAGGGCCAGGGCCTTTTCAGTACTGGCCCCGACTTGGTGGAACGCTCTGTCACAAGAGATTAGGGCCCTGCGGGACTTGACATCTTTCCGCAGGGCCTGCAAGACAGAGCTGTTCCGCCTGGCCTTTGGTTTCGATTCAGTCTGACCCTTATGTTTCCCTCCCCTTTATGATTTTGACTTTTAAAATGAGGCTGCATTTTAAATTGCATTTTAACCTGTATTTTAAATTGTTCTTTTTCTTTTCTTTTTTCTTATTATGCTTTTACTGACATTTTATTGGTGTTAGCTGCTCTGAGCCCGGCTCTGGTCGCGGAGGGCAGGGTATAAATTATTATTATTATTATTATTATTATTATTATTATTATCATCATCATCTAGAGTAGATGGTCAAAATAGCTTGGCAAGACAGCTACTTCTTATGCCCTGCTCCATATTTGAATGCTAACCAGGCTTTGCCCCAACCTCACCAGGCTCCACCCTTTAAATTTCAGAATCTGAGCCTCTAGAGTCCTAGCAAACTGGCTTGGGAGGTGGCAGGAATCAAGACCACTCCTTTCTTCAACAGTCAAGATAAATTTGTGCTGCATCCGTAGTTGGCACCTGGAATTCTTCATCCCATCCAGCAACTGTTAAAATAGAAGCCCGGCTAGCTTTCTGGCAGGGCGATAGCCTGGGTGATGGGCCATTAAGGAAACAAAGGAAGTGGGTCTGTGTCAGATACCAAATGGGTGGGGTTCCTCCCTCAACTCTCGAATAGTTAGAAGGACAAAGGGCAGAGTGGAGAGAGTTGGGTGGTGTGAACTAAAAGCTGGTAGGAAAGTGGTAGATTGGGAAGTCAGAGGGATGCTTGATTTCTGTTTGAATCCAAGGCTGTGACTATGAGGGAAGCAAGTTATTAGGTAAAGGTAAAGGGACCCCTGGCCATTAGGTCCAGTCGTGGCCGACTCTGGGGTTGCGGCGCTCATCTCGCTTTATTGGCCGAGGGAGCTGGTGTACAGCTTCCGGGTCATGTGGCCAGCATGACTAAGTCGCTTCTGTCGAACCAGAGCAGCACATGGAAACGCCGTTTACCTTCCCGCCAGAGCGGTACCTATTTATCTACTTGCACTTTGATGTGCTTTCGAACTGCTAGGTGGACAGGAGCTCACCCTGTCGCAGGGATTCAAACCGCCGACCTTCTGATCGGCAAGTTCTAGGCTCTGTGGTTTAACCCACAGCGCCACCCACGTCCCAAAGCAAGTCATTGCTGGGGTGCTGTGAACACCCCCCCCCTCGGTTGTAGGCTCAGGTTGTGTGTGTGTGTGTGTGTGTGTGTGTGTACAGGCTGGGGGAGGCATTTTGCCAAATTTTCCCCTGGGTCTGCTAATACTTTCCAACAGTTTGAGGGGAGACTGAAAGTTCTCTGGTAACTTTTGCTGATAAAGTTTGGCTCAACTCCAGCCTGAACAGGCTTGATGGATTTAAGTACCCTTTATAAGATTTAAGTACCCTTATAAGATTTAAGTACCCTGTAGCTGGAAGTGGCACCCAGTTCCTAAAAAACACTGGCAGCAATCTTTTAAAGAGACAACATTATAATTTTGAGAACCAAGCTGAATAGATAATTATTCAATTTCTGGCCACTTTGGGAGGGTTTGTAGCCTAAAAGTGGAATTTATGTACATAAAAATAGATTCCTAGGTGTCTGGGCTACAAGTATTTGGGAAGGTTCCATATTTGGTTTAAAAGCTGAGCTTTTTAGCTAGACCTTCAGGGTGTTGAAAGCCCATTTTTAATGCACAGTAGTAGTGAGGGTTCATGGCAGCAAAGCACATTTACATCTGGCCCAATCGCCGTCTAAGCCCGGCCCACGGACGGTCCGGGAATCAGCGTGCTTTTACCTGAGTAGAACGTGTGCTTTTATTTAAAATGCATCTCTGGGTTATTTGTGGGGCCTGCCTGGTGTTTTTACATGAGTAGAATGTGTGCTTTTATTTAAAATGCATCTCTGGGTTATTTGTGGGGCATAGGCATTCGTTCCTCCTTCTTTTTTTCAAAATATAGTCTGGCCCTCCAAAGATCTGAGGGACAGTGGACCAACCCCCTGCTGAAAATGTTTGCTGACCCCTGGATAAGAGAGCCAGTTTAAGCCTGCTGTACAGTGGTACCTCGGGTTACATATGCTTCAGGTTACATACGCTTCAGGTTACAAACTCCGCTAACCCAGAAATAGTACCTCAGATTAAGAACTTTGCTGCAGGATGAGAACAGAAATCGCGTGGCAGCAGCAGGAAGCCCCATTAGCTAAAGTGGTGCTTCAGGTTAAGAACAGTTTCAGGTTAAGTACAGATCTCGGGAACGAATTAAGAACTTAACCTGAGGTACCACTGTATATCACATTTAAAGGGCGGTAGCTGCTGGTCCAAATCCATTAATCTGCCAGTTTCACTTGTTGCCCCATCAGAGTTCAGTCCAAATTTGCTGGCAGTACAAGAGAGAACACAATTCACAATGCCAACCTCCCTTACAAGTGTTACTTGCTCTCGTAAGCAGGCACAAATGCATGCTCGCACACACAGAGTTTATATATTTTGCATCTCATTGTCTGGCAATTTTTTTTCTGCCTCATTTGAGACTGTTAGAAAAGAGGTGGGGAAGAACTGCCTCCCCTTGCCTTTGGTTCCGCTGCAAAACTGAGCTGAGAGCAATCTTAACAGGGCTGTGGTACCCTGAGACGGTTGCCACGGCAGCAGGAAGAAGTGCCCTCAGCATCTTTCCAGAAGACAGCTGTGAATGGCAACCCAGTGAGTGACCTCTTTTCGGAAGAGAGGTTCTTCGTTTCCTCTCTGAAATCGGAGCTTCATAGAGGAGGTAGAAGATAGCTGTCCCTGAGGCAAGGGACTGTGGGGATGATAATGCTGCCCACTTCCCTGGTGTTCCAGATTAAAGCTCCGTCCTAGATATGTGTGAAATATTTAGTAGGGTTAATTCTGTGGAAGCTGCTTTCTGTCTACCCAGGGGTGGAAGCAACAGCAGCCAGTTGAGAGACAGAAAGAGAGAGGTGTAAAGCCAAGCCACACATTCTGCTGTAGCAAAGATGACCTGGATAGCTCAGTTGGTTAGAGTGTGGTGCTGATAGTGCCAAGGTTGTAGGTTCGATCCTTGCATGGGACAAAATGCATATTTCTGTCAGTTTGCATTTCTTAGTACAGAAAGTGTTGATCTTATGTGTAGAGATCTTTCCTGTTCTACTCTGTGTGACAGAAACAAGCAGAAGGTTCGTGAAGTTTGGGTTATTCCTTCAGAGAAGCTGAGTACAGCAGGCTTAAACTGGCTCTCTTATCCAGGGGTCAGCAAACGTTTTCAGATCTTTGGGGGCCCAGACTATATTTTGAAAAAAAGGAGGAACGAATGCCTATGCCCCACAAATAACCCAGAGATGCATTTTAAATAAAAGCACACATTCTACTCATGTAAAAACACACTGATTCCTGGACCTTCCGTGGACCTGACTTAGAAGGCGATTGGCTGGATCTGGCCCCCAGGCCTTAGTTTTCCTACCCATGTTCTTATCTATATCTCTCAAGGTCATGCTGACTATAATAGTAAGGCCAGAAGGAGCCTGGGTTTCACTTTCTCTTTCTGTCTCTCTTCCTTCTGGTGTGGTGGTCTGTATGCTTAGTGTTAAGGTTTCGACTTCTTATAAGTTATTGGAAGTTTAAGATGAGCCTGCTACAACTGGATTTCTTATGGACTGTGCCAATCCTGAATGTATTGGATTTGTGACCATAATGCTCATATGCCTTCAGTAGCGGTAAAGCTCTGCTGGAGGGAATACAGTTGCCTCTGGTCTGTATTTTGGAGTGGGAATTCTGCAATGTGTTTAAGTTGTTACTCTGCTAACTATACACTGGAATCTGCTCTGGATCAATATTGAGTAGAATTCCATGACAATTCCTGCAATGGCAAAGGGTTGGACCGGTGGTGGGCTTGCACCTGGAGGGAGGGGCTAGTGTCCTGGGGGCAGTGGCGATGTCAACCCCACCCCCCAGGGATGACATCCAGGGCAGACCACACCCACCACACCCACCTTGCTCTGCCTCTCGGTTGGACTTGATGATCCTCAGGGTCCCTTCTAACTCTACAATTCTGTGATTCTATGTCAGCTTTCAGATGGGCAGCCATAAATGCTGGGGCTTGAACCTAGGAGCTTCTGCATGCAAAACAGATGCAAAACTGCTGAGCTTTGCTTCTTCATCTAGGCTTTGTGCAAGGAAAGAGTTCTGCACAACCTGGAAGCTTTGTGAATGTTCTGAGTGGCATTCGTGTAGGGAAAGATGCCATCATGCCTGTTTTGGTTAAACTGAAATAAAAGTCCGCTTTCCCCTCCTTTCTTTGCATTCACGGAGCTGAAAAGGATCCTGAGGAATATTGTTATTTACGGAAGTTTTTAATGACTGATGTTTTAATGTATTTTTAATCTTTTGTTGGAAGCCGCCCAGAGTGGCTGGGGAAACCCAGCCAGATGGGTGGGGCAGAAATAATAAATTATTATTATAGAAATAATAAAAAATTATTATTATCTAGTTCCGTGGTTCCCAACATGGGGCACATGCCCCACAGGGGGGCAATTTGATTTTTAAGGGGGGGGCAATTTGGAAGCTTGTTTAGATCAAGCCAATGGCCTTTTAGGCTTCCTCCATGTGAATAGGAGTTCACTTTTTGAATAATAAGAATTATGTCACCGGTGGTGGTGGGGTGGGGGTGGGGGCAGTGCACCAGGAATTTAGAGATGCTTAGGTGGGGCATGGCCAAAAGAAGGTTGGGAGCCACTGATCTCATCCAACCCCCTGCAATGGAGGAATATGCAGCTGTTCCTTACGGGGATCGAACCTGCAACCTTGGTGTCATCAGCACCACGCTCTAAGCAACTGAGCTTTCCAAATACCTTTTCTGACTCTGGCTGAACTAACAGTTCAGCCAACTGGACAATAGGGGTCCAGCCCCCTGGTTAGGATGTGCTAATGCATACCTATCTACACTTCCCATTTGAAACTGGGTTGACCCCAACCCCTCATCCCTGGCATCTCCCCACACATCCATGATTGAACATGGTTAATATGTACCTTCTTTTGTCACTAAGTGCTGCTTGCTGGTGGCAGCTAAATTCCTCCACAAATGCTGCTACCCACCAGCTGCCTGTTGAGCTATTGCAGGTGGCACATTCCTATCTTGGTAACAGACTCTGACAGCTCAGCCTTCTTTAAGTTATCGGGAGTGTGTGTTGACAACGACAAAGAAGTGGTAATTCATAGCTTCTGGTTGTGGCAAAAAGGGGGGGGGGCGCGGCTTTCTGCGTTTTAGGGAAATGTACAATTTCGGGTTGATCTTTCCAAATGTGCCCCTGGACATTTCGAAAATGCATTTGGCTTCTTTGGAACCACGCTTTGAATTCTCTTGTTCACTTAACGCACAATGAAGACTGCCCATTTCCCTCCATCGGATGGGGAAAGGAGTAGATTCAAAAGCATTGGTGGCGGGTGGCGCTGTGGTCTAAACCACTGAACCTCTTGGGCTTGCCCATTAGAAGATCGGCGGTTCGAATCCCTGCAGTGAAGTGAACTCCCGTTGCTCTCTCTCAGCTCCTGCCAGCCTAGCAGTTTGAAAGCAGGACAGTGCAAGCTGATAAATAGGTACCTCTGCGGCGGGAAGATAAACGGCGTTTCCGTGCACTCTGGTTTCTGACACAGTGCCCCACCGCGCCAGTAGTGGTTTAGTAGCAGTTTAGTCATGCTGGCCACATGACCTGGAAAGCTGCCTGTGGACAAACGCTGGCTTCCTCAGCCTGCAAGTGAGATGAGCGCCGCAACCCCAGAGTTGGCCACGACTGGACCTAATGGTCAGGGGTCCCTTTACCTTTACTTTTATTCCATATCTTCCAACATTTCTCTGATGGAAATAGGGACATCCTATTCCATACCCTCCATCATTTCTCCAATGAAAACAGAGACATCCTAAGGAAAAGTGGGACATTCCTGGATCAGATCAGAAACTTTGATGGCTTCTGTAAATCCGGGACTGTCCCTGGAAAATATGGATACTTTGGGGGCCTGCCGTATCCAGGCCTCCTGCCAACAAGAGGGAAGCGGTGGCAACCCAGCCCAAGCTCCCAAACCTGAGCATGCAAGGCAGGCTCTGAAGCCTGGTCTGCTACAGGTGCAGCAGAATATGGCAGTAATATCCCATTGCGGAATAATAATAATAATAATAATAATTTATTTATACCCCGCCCACTCTGGGCGGAAAGATGGTGCTGTTTCAGAACCTTTCTCCCTGGTGTGATAGTTTTTATTTTCAGGATTTTTTTTTTGTTTTCAATCGAGGGAGCAGAGTTTTAAAATATGCCCTGTGGAACCCTGCTGTCTGAAGTACAGTGGAACCTTGGTTCCCAAACGTTTTGGCTCCTGAACGCCGAAAACCCGGAAGTAAATGCTTCCGTTTTCGAACGTTTTCCGGAACCTGAACGTGCGACGCGGCTTCTGCTGAGTGCAAGAAGCTCTTGTAACCGGTGGGAAGCCAAGCCTCGGTTTCCAAACGTTTCGGAAGCCGAACGGGCTTCCGGAACGGATTTTGTTCGAGAACCGAGGTTGCCACTGTCATACGGTCTAAGTTGCCCCCTCAGGGTTGAGAGTCCCAAAACTCCCGTCAAGGGCTGGCAGAGACTCCAGCCGAGGCAAAACCCCCTCATGAGGAGAGGGAACTGCTGGCTCGCTTCTCCCTCTCCATCTGCTGTCTGCCCTGTCCCCTCATAACTCACAGGGACAATTAGCCACTATAGCGGGGGGGTGGGATACACGAGAAGAACAGCTGTCCGTCTCTGGGAGAGCCTCACAATAGCCTCACAATTCTCAGCAGTTAGTGCCTGGTGTTTGTGTGTGGCTATTTCTCTCACAATGTTTTCAATAGCCTCTCAACCATTCGCCCCACAGCGGTCAGTCATCTTCAGAGGCCTCTCTGCCTGCTCTGCGGACTGACAGGCAAGAGAGGAACCCCAGTTATATCCTGTATTAATGAATTTATCATCTGGGGATGAAGCAGATGTTTGTGGCTGTCTGCCAAGACCCACAAACGCTACTTGTTTGTTTGTTTGTGCTCTGTGTGCGCATGTGGCCAAAGGCACAGAGGCTGCAGTCTGGTTTTTCCTTCCCTCTCAGGGAATGCAAATATGAGGGGGAATTCCCCCCCCCCACTGAACACAGCAAATGAAGTAGGATTGGTGATCCAGTCAGTAAATTGATCAACAAAAGCGTCCGTCGTTAATGAAACGTTCTCCTGAATTAGCTAGTGGGCCTGGAAATGTAGGGCACACTACTGACTAGTCTGTGCCAAATACCTCCTCATTTGGTTAAATTTTGTGAAGGGAAATGGCCTTTCCCCCTTCCCGTTTGTATTCCGATGAAGCAAGATTCTTTAGTTATTTAGGGTGTTAACGGAAAAATCCGAGGGCTCCCTTGGACAAAAACAAAGACACCAAACAGGATAACTTGGAGCAAAACAGCAGCCTGTATGCTTGGCCTTTATTGAACTGTTGCAACAGGGTGCTCCCCTCACTTGCAGGAGAGAGGAAGGACCCACAAAAATGGTGTGCAAGACCTTATAAAGACTTTTGAAATTGCCACCCTGTAGATCAAGACCACCCCCAGAAACATACATCAAAGAAAGGAGGGGTTGAGGGAGGAGTTGTGGTGGTAACCTGAGTGTCCTGTCACCTGGCTGGTTCCCCCTTTCCCCCTCCCCATGAGTACTTTCCAGGTGACAGAGGGGAGTTTGCAGTTTCCTGCCCCCAGAGGGAAGAGCTGATTATTGTCCTTTGTTCCAGTCCATGCTGAATCCACTCCCATATGAAAGTTCTTTGTGATCTTGATTGTCTTCTGTCTAGGACCATCAGGGTTGGCATAGCAACTGGGCAGGGCTCCTGTGGATGTGCTGGTATGCTGAAGGGATTATGGCTGGCCTGTATCAAACCTTCCCCATTTTGTAGTCCTTCCTTCATGGAGTAAAATAAAAGTGGAACCGTGCAAATCCGATGTATGGTTGATTTTCTATGAATTTATAACAGAAGTGTAGCGTATGTAGTGTGTGAGTGTGAGTGTGTGTGAAGTTTGTACAAACTGAATGATTTGGGGGGGGGGTTTCCTGTGACAAGGGCATTTGTCTAAGATAAAAAGCCCCCCAGAACAGCTGAAAACAGGCCCTATTTTCCAGGGACAGTTCCAGATTTACAAAAGCCTCCCTGGTTTCTGATTTGATCCCGGAATGTCCCACTTTTCCTTAGGACATCCCTATTTTCTTCAGAGAAATGTTGGAAGGTATGGAGTTATCTGACCGCGGGCAGAGCCAAGGAGATAAGTACAGTAACTATACAACCATTAGAAGACATCTGAAGGCAGCGCTTTATAGAGAAATTTAAAAATAAAAATAAAAATTAATGTTTTATTATGTTTGTATATATGCCAGAAGCGGCTGAGGCAACCAAGTGAGATGGGCAGGGCAGGAACAGTAAAATTATTATTATTATGGGATAGGATGTCCCTATTTTCATCAGAGAAATGTTGGAGGCTATGGTGGGGAGGTAGGTTACATTTTGTGGCCTGCCTCAGGTGCCAGAATGTCTTGGGCTGGCCCTGATCACACCTGTTTTGTTATGATTTCTGTCCCCGCCGCAATAAAAAATGAAATAACATCCCTAATTGCAATAGGTAAAAGTAAAGGGACCCCTGACCATTAGGTCCAGTTGTGACCGACTCTTGGGTTGCAGTGCTCATCTCACTTTATTGGCCGAGGGAGCCGGCGTACAGCTTCCGGGTCATGTGGCCAGCATGACTAAGCCGCTTCTGGCAAACCAGGGCAGCACATGGAAACGCCATTTACCTTCCCGCTGGAGCGGTACCTATTTATCTACTTGCACTTTGACGTGCTTTCGAACTGCTAGGTTGGCAGGAGCAGGGACCGAGCAACGTGACTCACCCCGTCACGGGGATTCGAACCGCTGACCTTCTGATCAGCAAGTCCTAGGTTCTGTGGTTTAACCCACAGCGCCACCCGTGTCCCAATAGTACATAAAATAATACAATACAAATTGAGAAGCAGAGACTAGAGGGTGGCAAACCAGAGCAGCGCGCGGAAATGCCGTTTACCTTCCCGCCTATTTATCTACTTGCCCTTTGACGTGCTTTCGAACTGCTAGGTGTGCAGGAGCAGGGACCAAGCAACGGGAGTTCACCCTGTCGCGGGGATTTGAACCGCCAACCTTCTAATCGGCAAGTCCTAGGCTCTGTGGTTTAACCCACAGCCTCACCCACGTCCCTAACTGCAATACCTAATTGCAAATTCAAATGTATCCCTATTGTGTTATATGACTTCCTTGATATTGTATGTGGGCTGGAACTAGTCTGTGACCGAAATAATAAATTCATTCATCCCTGTTGTTTCTCTACACAGCAATGCAGCAGGTCTTGGACAACCTCAGTGACCTCCCGAACTCTATGGGAGCCGGAGACCTGGACCTCATCTTTCTCCGTGGCCTCATGGAGAGTCCAATAGTAAGATCATTGGCTAAGGTACAGTTACATGGGGTAGTTGGGAGAAGGGCAGTTTGCTGCAACAGATCCTGCTTCTCCAGTTCCACCCACTTCCGCTGCATCGCTTACTCCTTCTTAATCTTGCTCTTAACGCATTTGCCGAATAGATTAGCTGACAACCTATTCTCTGCTCGCTTTAATTCCCCCTTACCTGGATACACAATCTGGCCTTCACACTGCACACACATAATACAAATGCACAGACACACACATTAATGCACACACATATATGCCTTCTTCCGTGTTTTTTAGCTGAATGGGTCCCATGTGGTGTGACAGAATGGATGGTGGTATCCAGCCAAGTGCTAGGTGGTTCTTTTAAAATGAGATTCAGGAGGAATACAAAACAGAAGTGGGTGAGAAGATTAAAGATTCCATTCTAAACTGGTTACGACACATCTGGATAAATGAATGATTTAAAAATGATAAGGGGAAAAAAGATTTGCTCACGAAATCTCAAAATTCCAAAGGGAAATAATACAATGTGATATTAAAGCAAACGGCCTGGGTCCAGTCTACCTGAAGGAGCGTCTCCACCGCCATCGTTCAGCCTGGACACTGAGGTCCAGCTCCAAGGGCCTTCTGGCGGTTCCCTCACTGCGAGAAGCCAAGTTACAGGGAAGCAGGCAGAGGGCCTTCTCGGTGGTGGTGCCTGCCCTGTGGAACACCCTCGCACCAGATGTCAAGGAAATAAACAACTATCTGGCTTTTAGAAGACATCTGAAGGCAGCCCTGTTTAGGGAAGCTTTTAATGTTTAACAGACCACTGTATTTTAATATTTTGTTGGGCTATAATGTAACTTAAACAGAAAACTATCTTTAGAAAGACTTTTCCTCCAAAAGCATTTTATTTAAAAATCCAATTTAAAAAAAAAATCTGATTTATTTTTTTTAAAAAATCTTAAAAAAAAAAATCATTGATTTTTATCCACCCTGTTGGGGACCATCCCCCCTGCCCAGCCTATTTCTGCTATTACAGACAACTTCATTTTAGCCATAGTTCATCACAGCACAGCTCCAGCTTTGGATTCTACAGGACACAGGCCTGAGACACATGAACTGCCTGCCTGTATGCAGGCTCAATCTTTCTTTCTTTCTTTCTTTCTTTCTTTCTTTCTTTCTTTCTTTCTATGTTCCAGGAGAGAGGTGGTGGTCAGAATCTGCAGAAATATAAAACTCTGGCAATTTTGGGACAAGACATTTTAAGTTTAAAAGTGCCATTTTAAGCAGGAAAAACTTCCTCCTCAAAATTCAACCGCTTTAAGCCACGGGTATCTCTCAGGGTAGTTTTTCAAAAAACAAATCTCTTAAGTTGTCCAGCTGTCTAACGCTGTCAAGTACTAACTACCATTGCATGCTGTCCATCGTGTGGGCTGGCTGGTATTTTTGTTTGTTTTAAAAGCCATTGCATATCAGCTGGGGACCTCTGCCTGATTCCCCGCTGCTAAGTAGTTTTGTGTATTATTTACTCTCCTCTGCTTGTTCATATTCTTTGTTTTTGTTGATGTTTATTGATCAGACATTGATTTTGCTGCAAGCTGCCTCTAGCTGAGGCAGAAAGGCCCGGTTATAAATGGGTTTTTCATTTAGTGTTTTTATAAGAAAAAATGTTACAAACAAGGTGTAACACAGGATAAACTGCGGGGTGGGGGTGGGGGTGGGAGCAATGCTAGTCTTACTCAAGAGTAGACTAATGGACATCACTAACAAAATTCATATTTTATTTTGTCTACTCTGTGTAGGAATTACCGTATTTTTCTGTGTATAAGATGCCCCCATGTATAAGACGACCTCTATTTTTTGAACCCAAAATTAAGAAATAATGAATTGCAACATTCTATGTCTAAGACGACCCCCAATTTTAAACTTAAAAAAATTGGGGGGAAATATAGTCTTATGCACGGAAAAATACAGTAATTGAATAGAGCCCAAACATGTTTACCCCCAGTTTTAGAATGAGCTTTCAACTCTTGTTTAGCATAGGGTGGGATACTATCCCCCAATTCTATTATTCCAAAAATGTATAAATAAACCCCACATTTCAAGAAATTTGCTTCCTTGAACATTTATTCCAGCTGTTGCTTGGTGTGCCAGTTTAAATACCAATGCTGATTCCCACGTTTTTTTTTCTTAACTACTCTGGTATGGAAAGTGGTTTTTTATTTTTCTAGTATAACATGTTTTCATTTACTTTTTCTTATTTAAAATATTTATGGATCACCCTTCAGTGGGGCTTTCCCAAAAGAAGATAATAACCATCTTATTAGTAGATATAATTAGCCGTAATCTGAGTGTGGTTTTTGGTTTGATGCTCAATACTACAATTTGTGTACTTGCTATCTGTCCAGCCTGCACTATCAAACACAATTGCTAGCATCAACCAATAAATTATTGTCAAAACCTGTCAGGCATCAAACAACAAAATTCAGTGTAGCTGGATGTCAAAAGCAGCCATCAAATATTCAGCCACTTAGAGAATAGAGGGAGAGTATTTGAGAAAAGCATTCACTAGTTAGAATTTGGAGGAGATAATTTTGTTTCAGCACACATTGCTGTGCAGAGAACTCCTGTTCAGGCTTCTAGCCAGCGATGTGCTTTTCCAGAATAATTCCTTCCATCCTCCCTGTCCATAGTTTTCCATTTTCTTCCCTCAACAGTCAGGCAGTATTCTGCACCTACCGTATTTTTCGCCCCATAGGACGCACCGCCCTATAGGACGCACCTAGTTTTTTTGGGGGGGGAAATGAAGAAAAAAAATTATTCCCCCCCCCCGAGGGACGGGGCTGGCCCAGGGGAAGCCCGAGCTTCCCCCAACCCCAGCCCCCAGAACAGCCTGCTATCCACAAGCCTAGGGAGCCGCGCCGGTCTCCCCAGGCTTGCGGACAACTGTGTGCTCTTCAGCGCACCCGAGGCTTCGGAATGCAGGCAGCTCTGTGCGACCCTCCGGAGGCCGGCGTGGCTTCACCGGGTTCCGGAGTGTTGCGCAGAGCTTCCTGAAGCCTGGAGAGCGAGAGCCTCTCACTCTCCAGGCTTCAGAGAAAGCCTGTATTCGCCCCATAGGACGCACACACATTTCCCCTTCATTTTTGGAGGGGGAAAAGTGTGTCCTATAGGGCGAAAAATACAGTACTTAGCATGCTTATTCCTCCTCATTGGGCTGTTTTGGGTACTTCTGCAAATCTTGAGTCCCCACACTCCATTGATCCACCCCTCTTCTGATTGGATGGCATTGTTTTGGCTGCACAAGAATGCACACTTGAAGAATGAGTTCCCTGTTAGAATATGGGATACCATGGAAATAGCCTGATGAACCTGCAAGGGCTTATATATCCATAATCGGAACGGGTGGCACTGTGGTCTAAACCATTGAGCCTCTTGGGCTTGCCAATCGGAAGGTCAGCGGTTCAAATCCCCGCGACTGAATGAGCACCTGTTACTCTGTCCCAGCTCCTGCCAACCTAGCAGTTTGAAAGCACATCAGTGCAAGTACAGTGGTAGCTCAGGTTACAGACGCTTCAGGTTACAGACACTTCAGGTTACAGAGGCATTTCCCCTAGAGGCAGGCAGAGGAAGATGGGGTGTGTGAGAAATACTCACAGTTGCGGGTGCACACACACTCTCAGAGACATTAATCCCTGGCCACCTTTCTGTTGTTTACCTCTGCTTAGCTTTCTTCTAGCAGCTAATTGTCCCTCATTCTCTCCACTGCAGCCACTAGGGAAAATTAGCCATTAAAATGAAAGATAATATAAGCAAACAACCCAGGAAGGGTAGACAGCCAACAGCGCCTGCTCTCAAGTGTGTGCAGTCGTTATTGTCATGGAATTCTACTCAATATTGATCCAGAGCAGAACTCCAACGTATAGTTAGCAGAGTAAAAACTTAACAGACCAGAGGCAGAGCTTTACTGCTGCTGAAGGCAAATGAGAACAATGGTTACAAATCCAATACATTCAGGATTGGCACCGTCCGTAAGAAATCCAGTTCCGAGACAATACCTACAAAAGATGACTGGCTACACAAATTAAGCGAATTTCTAGAAATGGCAAGCTAACTGCAAATATAAAAATGCAGTCAAATAAAAAACTTAGACAAGAATGGCAATGTTTTGAAGAATATATGGATAAACACTGTTCAGAAAAGAATATGCTGATATGTTTAGATTAAAGGAGTAAAGTGGAACAGAAACCATTAATAAGTCATGTCATAACAAGATCAAAATATAAAACTTAAAATATTGCAAAGTTTTATACGAAATTCAAAATAAATGGTAGTCGAGGTGTGGTGGAGGGAAGCGGTGGGGTGTGGTGATGGGTAGTCACGGGGTGGGAATGACTTTTGTTTGTGTAAATAGTAATTTATTTTTGTCTTATCTATGTATTTCCTTTTCTCTCTTTTTTGTTTTGTTTTATTATTCCCCCCCCCCGTACCAATAAATTCAATAAAATTAAAAAAGAAATTAAAATAAAAAAAGAAATCCAGTTGCAGTAGACTTAATTTAAACTTACAATAACTTATAAGAAGTCTAAACCTTAACACTCAGCATACTATGTACAGAACACCACACCAGAAGGGAGCGAGACAGAAAGAGAAAGTGAAACCCAGGCTCCTTCTGGCCTATTATTTTAGTCAGCATGATCTTGGCAGAAAGAGATAACAGAGCCAGTTTTAACCAGCTGTATTCAGCTTCTCCGAAGGAATAACCCAAACTTCAGACACTTTCTGCTTGCTTCTTTCACACAGAGAAGCTTCCAGAACTCTCTTGAATGAATTAGAATAGGAAATATTTCTATACATCAGATCAATGCTTTCTGCACTAAGAAATGCAAAGAGGGAAGAACAGAGGCAGAATTATGCACGCTCTGCCGACAGGTGTGGGGACCCAGAAACAGACCCCCGTGCGAAATGGTTGTCACCTAGATCATTAATACACCACCCTCCACCCGAAGATGGCAGGGCAGTTCACAGCAAACCTGTTTCTGGCTTCGGTATTTTTAGTCATTTGGAGCCAGGTTGCTTTTGGAATGGGGAATACATCAGCAGGATCTGAAACACATATTTTATTTCAACCAAGTTCAGATAATATTTATAATCAAGTAACAATAACTGAAATAGTAATTGAAAATGAAATGGGCAGCATCTCTCTGAAATGCTGAATTCATTTCTAACTAAGCCAGCGGTAACACATAGTCTTTCAATTCTCTTGATTTCTCGCTTTTCAAATCTTAATTTCAGTCCTTCGCATTGCCACTTCAGTTTGATTTTTTAAAATGTCCTCATTAAAATTCACCAGCATTTAAAATACACATTTTTTTAAATGTGATATACCCATTTCTGTAAAACATATTTGTCTTCATTGTATGCTTTAACAGTTAATATGCATTTTTATGCACATTTTACCTCAGTTGTACGCATTTTTGTACACAATACTTGGCTGGAGAATGGCAAAATTCAGAGAATCTCGAAGGATTGTTGCGTTTCCGTTTACATGCAGTTTCAGGAAACTGCACATTAGGTAGATCTGCCTAAGGTAGAAATTTCTCTCTCTCCTCTCCTGCCACATCCCTACCCCAAACAGCTTTTCTCCTTGAGGGGGGAAAAGATACAGGGACCACATATCTTCCAGCCACAGGCTGAAAAAAGAGCTGGGGGAGTGATTTTGAGCAGGGAAATGGCAGGAAGGATAAGGGTTAAGCGGACCCTCCCTCATGCTGTACCTCTGATCCCAATCACTGTATCTCCCTTTTAATAATAGTAGAAATAATAATAATAATAATAATAATAATAATAATAATAATAATAATAATAAAATAAAATAAGTGGTTTCCCCATCCACTCTGGGCAACTCCCAACATCATCATCATCATCATCATCATCATCATAATAATAATTATTATTTAAAAATATATAATTTATTATTTATACCCTTCCCATCTGGCTGGGTTTCCCCAGCCACTCTGGGCAACTCCCAACAGAATAATAATAATAATAATAATAATAATAATAATAATAATAAATGTGATTAAAACATCAAACATTAAAAACTTCCCTAAACAGGGCTGCTTTCAGATACTGTAAGAAAACTGGACATCTCCTGTTTCTCCTTTAGTTGGGCCCTGAGCTGGCCGCAGAAACCTAGCGAAACTTGTATGTTAATGTTTCCTGGATTGAGGGCCCAAATGCATTCTCCCTTCTCACCTAATCCCCTGTCAAATAGTGGAGTCTGGGAAAGTTACTCTCGAGAGGGATTTTTTGTCCCATTTTCCAGATAAAGCTATCCAGAAACATCCCACCTCGCTATCCAGTCCTGGATTCCAGAACTGGCTCATATTAAGCTCTCCTTCCCACCCCCCTCCTGCTGACTTCAGGCAGGCAACGCTAAGCTTCTCCTTGAGAGCCTTCTTATTTTTAGTTCCTTCTCTTTTGTGTCTGCCTCCCTTTTGACAGCCTTTCTCAAGGCTCCTTCAGAGCCAGCGATTCATCCCTTTTGCAGCAAAGACCTGCCTGATTTCTGGCTGTGCTCCCTGTCAAAGGCTGGAGAGGCTCTGATCTTTCTGGGGGTGCTGCTCTGAGCAAGTGGGCTGTGTGTTTGTGTGAGAGTGGCATGTGTGAGTAATTCTTCCAATCCCCTTTCCTTTACACAGTTCACAACACACACCCTCTCCCCCCCCCCCAACCTTACACTTTTGGCTCTGGAAAGTGCTGATGAGTTTTCCCAAACTCCGCAGGCACCCATATTTAAAATTTGGAGAGCTCTATCAACCACACACACGTGCTTTTGGTTTAATTTGAGGGACAGGGCTGTGGGTTTTTCAGGCATCCACAGAAACATAACCCCGTAGGTCTCCAGCATCCACAGTGTCGGAAGGACAAAGGGTTCACAGGGCTTTGTTGGTTTATTTACATGTGCCTCTCTAATCCACCCCCCTCCTTCACCCTTTTGCCACCCGCCCACTGTACAGGCTCACGAGCGACTGGAGGAGACAAAGCTGGAAGCCGTGAGGGACAACAATCTGGAGCTGGTCCAGGAGATACTCAAAGACATCACACGCATCGCTCAGCAAGACAGCACGGCCGCCGAACTGGCTCGCATTCTCCAGGAGCCTCACTTCCAGGTAGGAAGCAGCTGTCTCTCAAGATCCGGGGAAATGGTGAAACTTACCGGAAGACTAAGAAATCAAGATAACTAAACTTTTATTATAAAAAAATGGAAATGGTTTCTCGAATATTTACAGATAAATTGTAAACCAAAACATGAGCAGGGTCATTGTAATAACCTGCAGTTTTATAAGAGTGTGTATTTACAGTAGATAATTAAATGTATTTGGATATGCAGAAGATCTTAAAAAATAAATTTTAGGAACCGCAGAAAGGGGGAAGGAAGTCAAATTTTCAAATGTTAGTTTGATTGTAAAACTAATGAAATGTATAAATTTGAAAAGTATAAACAAAAAATTAAAATCAACAACAACAACAGCTTCCCGATACAAGGCTGCCTTCAGATGTCTTCTAAAAGTTGTGAAGTTTTTTATCTGAAGGGAGCCTCACTTCCAGGTGAGAGGCAGCTGTCTCTCAAGATCCGGGGAGTGAGAAAAAGGTGTTATTTCCAGACCTGATGTGGGCTCGTTGCAAGTGACCCTGAAAAGAGGACAGACAATTCACTAAGGGTTCATTTCTCATAAGGAGGTGTTAGCAGGTATCCCAGCGCATATCAGCTCGGTCTGTGTGTGACACACACAGAGAGAAAAGTGTCGGGAGAAGTGCCCTTTCGCACAAAGACCCCCAGGGCCAGGATATTAATAAGGGACATCTGTGGATGTGCCCTGTTTGGCAGCTGGAGTTGGGGGGAGGGTTCCGACTTGGCGATGGATAAAGCTTTCTGCTTCATGCCTTTGGTCAGCAATGTGCGACAGCGAGATGTATTTTATTTCCCCCCGTGTGTATAAGAAAGACATGGTTTATGTCCTCTTTTTTTGCAGAGACACCTGAGGCATCTGGCTTAATGCTGTTGGTTTATTTGCTTGTTTCCTTATTGCATTTGCATCTGGTCTTTCTTCTGTATGGGCTGTGTGGCGACACACCAGGAGTTCCCAGGTGTTTTCCCACTTAGGAACTGACCAGATGAATACCTGCTTAGCTTCGGCAAATTTGCTGGATTGTTTAACTTCAGACTGTTGATGTATATACGCAAAGTGTAGATTCTCTGTGCTAGTGTTGCCTCTCTGTGTCTTGTGCCTAAGGTGGCATGAGGGAGGGGTTTAAGTTCTCAAAAGGATTTGCCTGTCTTGTTTTAACTGGTAGGTTTATGCATCATCATCATCATCATCATCATCATCATCATCATTTATTTATACCCTGCCCATCTGGCTGGGTTTCCCCAGCCACTCTAGGCAACTCCCAACAGAATATTAAAAACACAATAAAACATCAAAGATTAAGAACTTCCCTAAACAGGGCTGCCTTCAGTTTTCACAGGAAACTGAAGTAGAAGCTTTTTAACAGTGAAAGCTTGATTTATTGCCTAGTTAAAAGCTTAAGACTATATTTAAACAATATTTAAACGGCCTTGGCCCAGTATACCTGAAGGAGCATCTCCACCCCCATCGTTCTACCCAGACACTGAGGTCCAGCTCCGAGGGCCTTCTGGCGGTTCCCTCCCTGCGAGAAGTGAGGTTATAGGGAACCAGGCCGAGGGCCTTCTCAGTAGTGGCCCCCGCCCTGTGGAAAACCCTCCCATCAGATGTTAGGGAAATAAACAACTATCTGACTTTTAGAAGACATCTGAAGGCAGCCCTGTTTAGAAGTTTTTAATGTTTGATGTTTTAACGTGTTTTTAATATTCTGTTGGGAGCTGCCCAGAGTGGCTGGGGAAACCCAGCCAGATGGGCGGGGTAATAATAATAATAATAATAATAATAATAATAATAATAATAATAATTATTTAATAGTCAGGTATCAGAAGCCAAGTTGTAATACACTTGGAATGCTGCTCTTTAGATTCCGTCCGCCTCCCAATGTCATTCAGATGTTGTGATCCCACCTCCCTCTAAAGAGTTCAAGGTGACACACATGATATTATCTCTGCAATAATCCTGTGGGCTCAGAGAGAATGAATGACCCACAATTACCCAGTGACCGTCATGGCTAAGTGGGGATTTGAAGCCTGGTCCACTCCCTAGTCCCAGCTTGATAGGCACCTCTACACCTGTTGTACTATACAGTGGTGCCCCGCAAGAGGAACGCCTCAGAAGACGAAAAACTCGCTAGACAAAGGAGTTTTTCGTTTTCTTAGCCGCTTCGCAAGACGCATCTCCCTATGGGCTTGCTTCGCAAAACGAAGCTTGCCCCGCAAGCTCCGGGGATAGCGGGGAAGTGCAGCGCACCTTCCCCTCTGTCCCCGGACCCCTTTTGAACCAAGGGGCGGCAACGGGGAGAAGCGATTCTCCCCGCTGCCCCTTCCCTTGCTTTAAACAGGTCCGGGGACAGAGGGGAAGGCGCTTGGTGCTTCCCCTCTGTCCCCGGACGGTCTCCATAGGAACGCATTGATTGATTTTCAATGCATTCCTATGGGAAACCGTGCTTCGCAAGACGAAAAACTCGCAAGAAGAAAAAACTTGCGGAACGAATTAATTTCGTGTTGTGAGGCACCACTGTATATCTAACCATTGATATATGGCTTAATAGTTCCCCAGGGCACTGTGCGTTTGTGTATGTTCTTGCTGGACTTAATCTAGCGATTTCGGAAATCACCGTGGAAGAGATCCTCTTCTGATCAAGAACATACCGTATTTTTCTGTCTATAAGACGCCCCCATGTATAAGACTTCTCCTATTTTGGGGGACTCAGATTTAAGAAAATGGGGGGGGGGATGTATCCGTATATAAGACACCACTTTATTTTTGACATTATTTTAAAGGAAAAAAACCTAGTCTTATACATGGAAAAATACGGTATTTATTTTATTTTTAATTGCATTGTTTCGCTTCTGTTGTTTGCCACCCTGGGCTTATTTGGGAGGAACAGTGGGATAGAAGTAAGGCTACAGCAGCAGTTGGTCCTTCCAGGAGGCTGGGGAAGGGAATGACCACCATTGCCCTCCCCAACATTTGCCGTTCGCTGCGTCCAGCCTCCTCTAGGAACCAGTTGTTTGTTGTCCAGCTTGGAGAGAGTCCCCCACCCACTCTGAACCATATTTAAGCCAGCCTCCTTGGAGTCCAGAAAGACCAGTGCCCGGAACTGCATTGTTAGTTAACTCTTGTTTTGCTTTGTACTTATGTATTTAAACCTGGATTTATTATTTATTTATTTATTCTGTGCATTTTAAATGGTTGATTGTTGCCATTATGTGCTCTGCATTCTATATATATTTGTATTTTGATGTTTCGAACGTTTACTGTAAGCCACTTTGGGCCCAGCTCATTGTGAAACAGTGGCATATAAGTACAGTGGTACCTTGGTTCTTGAAGTCCGTTCCAAAACCAAAGCGTTCCAAAACCAAGGCTCACTTTCCCACAGAAAGTAATGCAAAACAGATTAATCCGTTCCAGACTTTCAAAAACAACCCCATGGAGAGCTCACCCCATGGCGGGGATTCAAACCGCCAACCTTCCGATCGGCAATCCCTAGGCTCTGTGGTTTAGACCACAGCACCACCCACGTCCCGTTGTTGTTAGTACTGTATTGTTATTGTTACTAATAATAATCTCCAGGGGATCCCATTCTGCGTATGACTTGGAAGCCTTGCCCCTGCTTCCAGAATTGTAACTAGGGACTTTAAGGTCTCTGGACACAGGCCCATGGCACAAATTTGCACAAATATGCATATTAGCTGCAGAAGGGTTGTAGCTCAGTGGTAGAGCACCTGTTTATGTGCACACAGAAGGTTCTGGGTTCATTCATGGGCATATCCCAGTGGGAATGCATGAATCCCTGGAGAGCTGCTACCAGTCAGTGTAGGCAGTGCTGATGGACCAAGGGTTTGACTCAGCATAGGGCAGTTTCTTAGGCTTCCTATATGAATGGATGCCTCTAGGCAAGCCATCACTGTGCTTTCTGGGGGTATCATGAGTGTGCTGTTTGGAGAGCAAGGCCTGGAGATCCAGGACCTAGTGCAAAAGACTTGATCCTCATGACCCCCCGTAACGAGGCCCGTTCCCCTCCTTTACGTTTTACTTAATCTGTCTCTGGTCTCAGCTGAGTGAGTCTTTCTGCTGTCTCCTTTTTCCCACCCCTGCCACTCCCCTTTCTCAGTCCCTCTTGGAAACCCACGATTCCGTTGCCTCCAAGAGCTACGAGACGCCACCACCCAGTCCAGTCCTGGACCCCATGTTCAACAACCAGCCGGTGCCCCCAGATGCCGTGCGCATGGTGGGGATTCGTAAGACTGCTGGGGAGCACCTGGTGAGTAAAGTCTTTTCCCACTGTCGTTGGCCTTGCCATATTTTAGTTTAAAGGCCAGTGTACTGAGCAGACCTGTAACAAACCAACTAACCAACTAACTAATCAACAACTAACCAACCAACCAACCAACCAACCAACCAATTAACCAACCAATTAACCAACCAATTAACCAACCAGCCAGCCAACCAACCAACCAACCAACTAACCAACCAACCAATTAACCAGCCAACCAACCAACTAACTAACCAGTGCTGGATTTATATATAAACTAAACAAGCTATAGCTTAGGGCCCCACTCTCTTGGCCCCCCCCAAAAAAAAATTAAAGGAAAAAAACCTGGATGTACATTTCCAAAATATAAGATTAAAAAAAATGAAATAAAACCCACATACAGCAACAGTGTTTTGTGTTGTGTAGGCTCCTATTTGTTATGTGCAAATGGCTTTAGATACCTATTAGGCCCATAAATTACCATCTAGCACAGTGTTTCCCAACCTTGGGTCTCCAGCTGTTTTTGGACTACAACTCCCATCATACTTAGCGAGCAAGACCAGTGGTTAGGGATGATGGGAAGTGTAGTCCCAAAACAGCTAGAGACCAAAGGTTGGGAAACACTGATTAGCATATATTCAAGACAAAAAACAGCGGCACTTTGTTGTTGACAAAGGACAGCTGGACATATAAAGGGCCCCACTACCTTCAGTAGCTTAGGGCCTTGTCAAACCTAAATCTGGCCCTGTAACCCACCAACTAATCAACCAACCAACCAACCAACCAACCAACCAACCAACCAACCTGTCACTTACATAGCAATAGGGTAGCCCAGGTGGAACAGCTGCTTCAGCCGGCCTCATAGTAGGGCTGGACCTGCCCCCATTACCCATAACTGCTTTGCATTGACCCTGCGCTCTTGCTGGTTTCTTTTCCCTCAGGGTGTGACGTTCCGGGTGGAGCGTGGCGAGCTTGTCATTGCCCGCATCCTGCACGGAGGCATGATTGACCAGCAGGGGCTGCTGCATGTGGGTGACATCATCAAGGAGGTGAATGGGCAGGAGGTGGGCAGTGACCCACGGGCATTGCAAGAGGTGCTGAAAAATGCCAGCGGAAGCGTGGTGCTCAAGATCCTGCCCAGTTACCAGGAGCCACACCCACCTCGCCAGGTAGGAGGCGCATCATTTAGTTACTTGTCTCTCCTGTGCTAAATAAGGTCTTGCTAATTGCCCCCCCCCCACCTCTGCCTGGAACAAAGATAAAATGTGATCGTCATCTCTGACTGAAACAGGCAGGCTTTCCACTTTATTCTTTCAATTTTCTCCACTCTTTTCTTGCTTCTCTCTTCCGTTCAGAAAGATTCCCCGTCCTAAAATCATCATGATTGTGCTTTCGGCTGATTAAAGAATTCATCAATTATTTATCTATTTTCTTTTTTTGGATATTATTAGAACATCCGTATTGGTGCCTTTCTGAGCTGCTGGGGGGAAGTCTATGATAATGTCCCAAAGCTCTTTTTCCGAAAAGGAAAGGCCGTCCGTAGTATTTTCTTCTGCATTCCCTGTGGCAGGAGGAGCACACCAAGAATTAAAATAGCCCCTGAAAACAAACAAGTTTCGCGTTCTTAACATGCAGGGCCACCAATTTAAATTTGGCCACCACAACCTGTTAATCAACAAAACGTTGAGTCAGTACCGATTAAACCTTTGAAAGCTCAAAGTGCTTTTAAAGCCCCCCTGTTTTCGGTAGCTGCATGTTTGGCATAGGCTGATAATTATTTAGGTCATTGGAAATTGCTGGATAAGAAGACTCTGTAAGAGCTGAGCATGGAGACTTTCTTGGCATTTGCAAGTGTTGCTCAGATGCTCTCGTGTTCATAGCTGGCACCTACAAGAGAGCCACGAAGGACCCTTTATGGCCCTTCAGCAATATCTGCAGCCTTATAGCATGAATATCCCCTGCCCCGAGTGACTGTTTTGAACGCTGTGATGCTGTTAACTACTGTGATATTTTTTTGCTGAAAGATTCAGAACAGATAAAAGAAAGTACTTCTTCATGCAGCACATAGGAAGCAGTGATGGCCACCAACTTGGACGGATGGTTTTGAAAGATTAGACAAAATCATGGAGGAGAGGGCTATCGATGGCTATTACCGGGTGGCGCTGTGGTCTAAACCACTGAGCCTCTTGGGCTTGCCGATTGGAAGGTCGGTGGTTTGAATCCCCATGATGGGGTGAGCTCCCAGTGCTCTGTCCCAGCTCCTGACAACCTAGCAGTTCGAAAGCACACCAGTGCAAATAGATAAATAGGTACCACTGTGGCGGGAAGGTAAATGGTGTTTCCTTGCGCTCTGGCTTCTGTCACAGTGTCCCGTTGTGCAGAAGTGGTTTAGTCATGCTGGCCACATGACCTGGAAAGCTGTCTGTGGACAGACGCCGGCTCCCTTGGCCTAAAAGCGAGATGGACTACTGCAATGCGCTCTACGTGGGGCTACCTTTGAAGGTGACCCGGAAACTGCAATTAATCCAGAATGCGGCAGCTAGACTGGTGACTGGGAGTGGCTGCCGGGACCACATAACACCGGTCCTGAGAGATATGCATTGGCTCACAGTATGTTTCTGAGCACAATTCAAAGTGTTGGTGCTGACTTTTAAAGCCCTAAATGGCCTCAGTCCTGTATACCTGAAGGAGTGTCTCCACTCCCATCGTTGAGCCTGCACACTGAGGTCCAGCTCCGAGGGCCTTCTGGTGGTTCCCTCGCTGCGAGAAGTGAGGTTACAGGGAACCAGGCAGAGTGCCTTCTCGGTAGTGGTGCCTGCCCTGTGGAAAACCCTCCCATCACATGTGAAGAAAATAAGCAGCTTTCTTATCTTTAAAAGACATCCCTGTTTAGGGGAGTTTTTAATATTTAATGCTGTATTGTTTTTAAAACTCAATTGGGAGCCGCCCAGAGTGGCTGGGGAAACTCGGCCAGATGGGCGGGCTATAAATAATAAATAAATAAATAAATAAATAAATAAATAATAATAATAATAATAATAATAATTATTATTATTATTATTATTATTATTGCTGTAAGTCCCCTAGTCGCCTTTGACTGGACTTAACCATCCGGGGGTCCTTTACCTTTTACCTTTTTACTAGCCCCAATGGCTATGCTGTGCCGCTAAGGGAGCTGGGCATGTTTAGCTTGGAGAAGAGGAGGTTAAGGGGTGATATGATAGCCATGTTCAAATATATAAAAGGATGTCACATAGAGGAGGGAGAAAGGTTGTTTTCTGCTGCTCCAGAGAAGCGGACACGGAGCAATGGTTCCAAACTACAAGAAAGAAGATTCCACCTAAACATTAGGAAGAACTTCTTGACAGTAAGAGCTGTTCGACAGTGGAATTTGCTGCCAAGGAGTGTGGTGGAGTCTCCTTCTTTGGAGGTCTTTAAGCAGAGGCTTGACAACCATATGTCAGGAGTGCTCTGATGGTGTTTCCTGCTTGGCAGGGGGTTGGACTCGATGGCCCTTGTGGTCTCTTCCAACTCTATGATTCTATGATTCACAGTTGGAGGCAACCATGTTTCCAAATACCGGCTGCTGGAAACCGCAGGAGGGAAGAGCAGCGTTCTTGTGCTTGCATCCTGCTTGCTGGTTTCCCACAGGCATCTGGTTGGCCATGGTGAGAACAGGATGCCAGACCAGATGGGCCTGATCCTGCAGGCTCTTCTTAATGTTCTTACACTAACCTCCGCAAGCTGCCCAGCTTTCTGTTTGCAGCTGTTGCCAGTGATTTCTTCATCTTGTTTTATGTAATACTGTATTGGGAAAGTTGGCCAAACTTTCTATATGCTGTATCTAAAACGAGCCGTCGCGAGGCGGGTCATCTGGGGAACAACCATCAGTCTCAACCGAGGATGGGTAATAGATTCTGACAGGCAGGCAACAGAGTGGAATGAAATTCAGCACCTTGGTCAGCGCACTTTGGAGTCAGAGACAAGATTTTGCATTTGCAAGCAGTGCTCCCTCAGCAAACTGAAGTCTTGCCCCAGCACCAGTCTGAAGCCTAATGACAACTGATATAGTCTTGTTTTTCAGTCAGGGGTGCAAAAATCCAAGGTTTCACCTCCCTGGAGGAACTCCGTCTTCAACCAAAGGGGCCACAGGCTGCAGTGTCTCTTGTCTCCCTGGAACTTGCACGCTTTATCATCATTTTTTAATTTGTATACCGTCTTTCTATCTTGCAATACTCAAGGTGGTTTACAAGCTGAAGAAACAGAAAATGTACATCTTATAACAATCTAATGCAATACAAAAATGTGATAATAAAACTTTAAAATAGGCAACCTACGTCAAAAAAGTAATAGTCAATCGTATTATATAATAATAACATATAAAAGCTAAACAGTTACAATAAATAATTTCTAAACTATAATCAGTAAAACAACGGCAAGCCACAGTACATAAAATAGGTAAAGGGACCCCTGACCATTAAGTCCAGTCGTGGCCAGCTGTGGGGTTGTAGCGCTCATCTTGCTTTATTGGCTGAGGGAGCCGGCGTACAGCTTCTGGGTCATGTGGCCAGCATGACTAAGCCGCTTCTGGCAAACCAGGGCAGCGCACGGAAACACCGTTTACCTTCCCGCTGGAAAATCCTTACCTATTTATCTACTTGCACTTTGACATGCTTTCGAACTGCTAGGTTGGCAGGAGCAGGGACCGAGCAACGTGACTCACCCCGTCACAGGGATTCGAACCACCGACCTTCTGATCAGCAAGTCCTAGGTTCTGTGGTTTAACCCACAGCGCCACCCGTGTCCCAATAGTACATAAAATAATACAATACAAATTGAGAAGCAGAGACTAGAGGGTGGGGCAAGGCAGGTGGAAGGAGGCCTTGCCTGACAAAGTCTCTCCCCTCACAGTTCTTCCTCCAGGAACAGCTCCCTTATGAGGACTCCTGGGGTCAGAGGGTGGGGCAAGGTAGGTGGAAAGAGGCCTTGCCTGATGGAGTCTCTCCCCTCACAGTCATGGAAGGCCGGGTGTCCAGAGGGAGTTTTTTTGGAGAAGAGCTGTTAGTGTCACAGGATATAGGCAAGGAAACCTTAGGAGCAGGAAACCACATCGCAGATTTCTCCTCCTGGAAGTACATGCCAAAGTATTTGACACTCTGGCTGCTTCCTGAGATTGTCCAAGGAGAGGATCGCTCCATCTTCCATGACTCTTGGTGCATAAAGCATTTCTCGTGTGTCCTGAGTTATGACAGATGGCCTTGCTCAGAGGCTCCTGCTGTCAATCTCACAATGGACTCAGGAAAAGATTTCTTCATAACCAATGCATTGTTGTGTTTGCATCTCAGATTTTCAGCTCGCCTGAGATGGTGTGCAGATTCCAACTTAAAATAAAATAAAATATGTGAATCTAAGGAACCCTATAGAAACCATCCCCATTCCAGCCACAGTTGAGTACATGGCTCTTCCCTGTATACTCTCTCCCTGTTCCTCACTTTTCTTTGAATTATGATCTGGCAACCATTACTTCTGGCAGCGTTCTTACACAGTTGGACATACCACCTCCTGGTATATCTTCTTAGATGTTCCTAATCCCTATCTATATTTATTTATTTGATGGCCACAGGGGTCGCCAGCCTTTTCGGACCAGGGGGCACATTTTGAATGTTGAGAGTTCTGAGGGCACAAGTCACAAAATGGCTGCTGTGGGAGCACAAAATCAGAAAGTGTGCAGTCGGGGAAATGCTTTCCTCATAACTGTATTTCCATATGAGAGCAAGCATAAACTGTTGAATTTCTGCCTGGAAAATACAGTGGTGCCTTGCAAGATGAAAAGAATCCGTTCTGCGATTCTCTTCATCTAGCGGTTTTTTCGTCTTGCGAAGCAAGACCATTGACGGATTAGCGGATTAGCGCTATTAGCGGTTTAGCGGCTTTTAGCGGCTTTTAGTGGCTTATCGGCTTATCGGATAAGCGGCTTAGCGGCTTAGAAAAAGGGGGGGGGAAACCTGCAGGAACTCGCAAGACATTTTCGTCTTGCAAAGCATTCGTTTTGTGAAGCACCTCCAAAACGGAAAACTCTTTCGTCTAGCGAGTTTTCCGTCTTGCGAGGCATTCGTCTTGCGGGGCACCACTGTAAGACAGAAGCAGGGGGAAAAAAATACATTAAAAAGGACAAAACAGCAGGCCTTTAAGACCCCAGGAATTCCTCTTGCCTGTTGGCTCAACAATTCACTTATCAACCACAGCTCTGACTTCACTCATTGGTTAAAAACACTAGCAAGCTAGATCAGCCGGGCTTGCTCATTTCACAAAAAATGCTTGAAAGGGTATCTGCATATTTTTGTTTCAAAACTTTCTTTCTAGGAGAAAGCTCAAAAGACTGAGGCCGCTGTGCAGGGGTGCAAATGAAGACCCTCATGGGCGCAATGGCTCCTACAGGCATGAGGTTGGCAGCCCTTGAATTTCTGCATTGACTAGAACCCTAAATCTTTGCAGATTCTTGTACAAAATTAACACCTCTTGGTTTGATTTCTATCTCTTGGACAAGTGTGCAGATTGCATCTACCCAACAGTTTTCATACTTCTCATAATGTTTGTGCATTTATTAAAACAACTCATTCGCCACCTTTAAACCAGAAGTTATAATGTTGCGACATAAACATATCAAAATACAGCCATACCTTGGTTTTTGAACTGATTAGTTCTTGAATGTTTCGGCTCCCGAATGATCGAAACCCGGAAGTGACAGTTCTGGTTTGCAAACTATTTTTGGAAGCCGAAGATCCGATGGGGCTTCCGCGGTTTCCGATTGGCTTTAGGAGCTTCCTGCAGCCAATCACAAGCCATGCTTTGGTTTCCAAACATTTTGGAAGTCAAACAGACTTCCGGAACGGATTCTGTTTGACTTCCAAGGTACGACTGTATGTATTTAAATGCTTTATTGGAGATAAAAAAATATGCATTTTTGAATATTAAAGGAAGTAGAAATTTAAATGAATACTTAAATGGAGAGTTTTTGGTTTTTTTAAATCACAGATTAATTCACAAATGGCACAAACAGATTTAATGGGTAAAAACAGAAATACCGATTTGTCCCTCCCAGGCTGAGGGCTGTAACTCCTCATCTCTCACAACCCTTTGGGAAGGAAAGAGAGAGAAATCTGCTGCCTCAGCCAATGTCCGTGTCCCTCTCTGTTCCATCCCTCCTTTGCCAAGTGACTTTTCCATTCTGCTCTGTCACGCGTCCCCTCTCTTTGTCTCATGCGGCGGAGTTCAGAAGTGACTTAATGCTTGGGTGCTTTGGGTATAGTGGCGTAAGAATTTAATGAGCAGGTGTCAAATCAATTACACATAGCCGTCTCAGGCTCCGAGCATGGGAAGCTGTGTAGGTGTGTCACACAGCCCCCCCTTTTTTTTGGCAACCTGGTTCTGGGTAAGGCTAAGTCGACGCGAGCAAATTTCTCCTCAGGAGGTAGCGCTTTTCTACCTCAGGCATTCGTCTCTGGCCTAAACCAACCTGGACTTCACACCTTGGAGGGGACCCTGGCGCAGCCATTAGTCCTTCGGGGTGCAAGAAAAGGATGGGGAAAGGCTTTCTGCTTCCTAAGACCACCCCATCTCTGCTTCTCACATAAGATTTGTTGCCTGAGACATCCTCTCCAGGCGTCCTGCTACGGTGTATAGCAGGAATGCCTGAGGCAGGGGGACCAGGGGAGAACCAGCTTCTCCCACCTCTCCTCAGTGTCGTTCTTGCCATCTTCTGTGAGTCGGAAGGTGCCTTCATGAAGCACAGTCACTCCCCGTGCAAGGTACTGAACGAATTGTGGAATTCCCATCTGCAGTTACAGACGATTCCCCACTTCACTGTCTCGCCAGAGTGGTGCATGCTCTAGTTATCTCCCGCTTGGACTACTGCAATGCACTCTACGTGGGGCTACCTTTGAAGGTGACCCGGAAACTACAACTAATCCAGAATGCGGCAGTTGCTCTGGGGGGCTCCCAACAGAATATTAAAAACACGATAAAACATCAAATGTTAAGAACTTCCCTAAACAGGGCTGCCTTCAGATGTCTTCTAAAAGCCAGATACAGTGGTACCTCGGGTTACATACGCTTCAGGTTACATACGCTTCAGGTTACAGGCTCCATTAACCCAGAAATAGTACCTCGGGTTAAGAACTTTGCTTCAGGATGAGAACAGAAATCGTGCTCTGACGGCAGTGGGAGGCCCCATTAGCTAAAGTGATTTTTCAGGTTAAGAACAGTTTCAGGTTAAGAACGGACCTCTGGAACGAATTAAGTTCTTAACCCGAGGTACCACTGTAGTTGTTTATTTCCTTGACATCTGATGGGAGGGTGTTCCACAGGGCGGGCGCCGCTACCAAGAAGGCCCTCTGCCTGGTTCCCTGTAACCTCAGTTATTGCAGTGAGGGAACCGCCAGAAGGCCCTCGGAGCTGGCCCTCAGGTGGAGACGCTCTTTTCAGATATATGGGGCCGAGGCCCTTTAGGGCTTTAAAGGTCAGCACCAACACTTTGAATCATTCATATATACAGACACCGCTGAGAAGTAATGTCCATTGCGCTGAACGAACGGGAGTTAACTCCTAACTCCTAAGCAGGTATTGTTTTTCAGCCAAAGTCGGGGCTGCACTCTGCATCAAATTGCAAGCAGCTGCAGAACACTTAAGTTTATGGTGGGCAGGGTAAAAGGAAGCCAAACAATCTTCACAGTAAGCAGAGTGGAGGTGCTGCTTTTGTAGCCTCCTGCATTTAACTGGAAATGCCTCAAAAGACTCCTGATCTTTGCAAGTTTTGATGGGAATCAACCTGCTCTGTACCTCTTAGACTAATGTTCAGGTTGGAACATGGCAGATATCAAAATACCTTTAGAAAACCATATGGAATTGTGCATGTTGAGTGAAAATACATATAGGGATGTGTCTTTTGAGAGGAAATGTGTGTACTGCAAGGGCAAAGATGTTTAGTATTGCATATTTAAATGCTGGTTTTTGTGCAGTTTGTTCAAAAATGCAGTTGAATGCAGGAATGGGGTAGAGTGGAATTATGGATTAAGAGAAGTGAAAGTGACATGGAGCAGAAGTAAACTGATACTCTTACCCTTATCTCCAACATCCTTATTCTCATTCCCCTTCAGATGTCAAGGAAATAAACAACTATCTGTGACTTTTAGAAGACATCTGAAGGCAGCCCTGTTTAGGGAAGTTTTTGATGTTTGATGTTTTATTGTGCTTTTAATATTCTGTTGGGAGCCGCCCAGACTGGCTGGGGAAACCCAGCCAGATGGGCGGCATATAAATTATTTTTATTTTTATTTTTATTTTTATTTTTATTTTTATTTTTATTTTTATTTTTATTTTTATTTTTATTTTTATTTTTATTTTTATTTTTATTTTTATTTTTATTTTTATTTTTATTTCAGGACCAGTTAGGCCTGGCATGCATCCCCGTTTGGCCCATGCGGTTATTTTTCCGAAATCAGACCCATCTGCCCCTCACCTGATATCATACATGAGGTGGGGAGAGATATAAGAATGTAGCTGCAACTGGGAGCTTGAAACGAGCTCCCGATTATTTCCAATAGGAACTCCCCAGTGCAGCTGAGTGAGGCACAACCCTTTGCAAGTCCCGACAATCCGCTCATCCTCAGTGCCTGCAGGGCCCTGTGCTGTGCAAGTAGGGGGCTTGCAAAGTACTGTATCTTTGCCTACAGCTGTTTTGATTTCAGACTGCGCAGCCAAAGGAAAATGGGTCACCCAATGTCATGGTGACATCAGGTGATTGACAGGTGGCTGGCCCTGCAAGGGGAGAGGGGGGTGGAGATAAGAATCCACCCGCCCCCCCACCAGCTGCATCCAGTTCCTTACCCCTTCTTTATTCCATAGAATCTATGCTGTGTTTTGCAGCCTTTTAAAAGCAGCCTTAGCACCTGATGGTTGTTCTTTTGGCTAAACTAAAGCTGTACAAGGAAACATCATTTCCCTACAGTGATGCAGTTCTTCTTTAATACATATAATAATATTGTATTCTTTTTCCGTACAGAAAGTTACATTTGCTACTCTGTATTAAAAAATACTATTGATTTCCCGCTCGTCCAGCATCAATGCTTATAACCCAAATCACATACAATTGCATTTTAGGTTTCCTCTTTATCTGATTCCATCCTCTGTGACATATTTCTCAATATGTTCTGCTGTTTTCTTACACTTCAGACACCGCTGTGGTCCTCATGTGTGGAAAATAACTTTTTATATAGACTAGGAAAAGTTTCCAGTCTTCTTTAAAAGATTCTAAATTTAGACAGCATCTTAAGAAGCAGAGACATCACCTTGCCAACAAAGGTCCGTATAGTTAAAGCTTTGGTTTTCCCAGTAGTGATGTATGGAAGTGAGAGCTGGACCATAAAGAAGGCTGATCGCCAAAGAATTGATGCTTTTGAATTATGGTGCTGGAGGAGACTCTTGAGAGTCCCATGGACTGCAAGAAGATCAAACCTATCCATTCTGAAGGAAATCAGCCCTGAGTGCTCACTGGAAGGACAGATCCTGAAGTTGAGGCTCCAATACTTTGGCCACCTCATGAGAAGAGAAGACTCCCTGGGAAAGACCCTGATGTTGGGACGACAGAGGGTGAGATGGTTGGACAGTGTTCTCGAAGCTACCAACATGAGTTTGACCAAACTGCGGGAGGCAGTGGAAGACAGGAGTGCCTGGCGTGCTCTGGTCCATGGGGGCACGAAGAGTCGGACTAAATGACTAAACAGCAACAACAAAAATTTGTATCTTTCATCAGTGCCATCAGTTTTGCCATCTCTGCCTGTTCCAAGATTTTCATCAAACGTTCTTCCTTGGAGGGTGTTCTCTCTTCCTTCCATTTAGAATCCTTGCTGCTGTAGTCACATGTGCACATAAAATACTGTTGAGGCTTCTTTTGGGATTTCACCGTCTACTCTCCCAGTGATGCAGTTTTCACGTAATGCTAAGCCAAACCGTAGCTTAGCCAAACCAAAAATTGTGGCTGTCCTCAGTCCTGCTGTGCCAACTAAGCTATGGTTTGGCTTAGCATGTCGTCCGGGCCCAGCTTCATGGTTCTGCTCACTGCAGACAAAGATTTCTTCTTGGTTTCCTGCCTATGGGTTTGTCTTGCGGATGCCAGCCCAGGTTTAGATGTAGTGCTCAGTGGTGGACGTAAAAGGATAAAATGCTTCTTAGGCATTTAAGTAAGCAAAAGAAACAACATTTTCCTGCTCCTAGCAGACTTGTTAAAATATATAAGTGTCAGGGGCTCAGGAGCAGAAGCGCAGGGAAGGGAGGAAAGGGAGAGCGAAGGGGAAGAATCGGAGGGCAGCGTAGGAGAAGATGACAGTGGCCCGAGAGATTCCATGAGCCTCTCCAGCGAATCGGAAGATTCACAGAAGGGGGCACCGGTGGCCAGGGCAAGGGGGGTCCCAAGGGGGACACTCCAGAAGCAAGGGGCCAGCGGGGACTCCCAGAGCAGCAGTTGGAGATCAGGGCCAGCTTCCCCACCAGAGCATAGTGGGGGGGGGGAAGTCCCAGGTATCGGGGCCAGCGTATCCCCCAGCAGGGAGAGAAGATGGGTCAGGGCTGACCACGCCTCCATCGGAGAGTCAGGCAACGGAGGGGAGGTCAGGTCCAGCCAGCATCCCGGAAGAGGGAAGCAGTGACAGAAGCAGTATAACAGTCAGGAGGAAGGTCACTGGGTTGGCGCGAGAGCCAAGTTCAAATGTGCAGGCGCGCGGGACAGCAGAGAACGAGGATTGGGAACCAGGTCCTAAAGCCCGCCGGAGGCAGGGGGAGGAGTCAGGCGACTCAACGTCAGAAGAGTCCAGAAAGGGGAATGCCCCAGAGGGCAGGAGGACCCAGAGGAGAAGAGAGCAGAGGAAGAGGTGGAGCAGGGCTAGAATCTTAAACTGGTGTCAGGGGGGAGGAGATTCAGACGGAACTTCGGCGGTCTAGGGTTTAAGACGTAGAGCTGCGCGCTACGGCTTTGAAATGGAAACTGAACTTCAATAAAGACTTTTGTATATAACGACGACCTGGCGTTGGTCCTCTGTGAGCTGGGACCTTGGGGCAGCTCTGACAGTAAGTCTAAATCAGATAAGTGCTAGAGATGTAACAAGGTTGAGGGTACATTTTATCATATGTGGTGGACTTGTAAAAGGGTAAAAGAGTATTGGGAAATGATATATAATGAATTGAAAAAAAAACCAATGATTAAATGTACCTTTCCAAAACAAACTAGAGTCTTTTTTGTTAGGAATAATTCAGAGGGAAATTCCCAGGTGTCAAAAAAGAGTACAGTGGTACCTCGGGTTACAGACGCTTCAGGTTACAGACGCTTCAGGTTACAGACTCCGGTAACCCAGAAATAGTACCTTGGGTTAAAAACTTTGCTTCAGGATGAGAACAGAAATCGTGCAGCAGCAGCAGGAGGCCCCATTAGCTAAAGTGGTGCTTCAGGTTAAGAACAGACCTCCGGAACGAATTAAGTTCTTAACCTGAGGTACCACTATATTTATGTATGCTACAACCACGGCCCGTGTTTTGTTACCCCCAAAATGGAAAACGAGCAAGGTCCCAACCAAAGAAGAATGGCAACTTAACTACTGATGGAATACACGCAACTAGCAGATTTAACATATAAGAATAAGAGAACAAGAAGAATGTATGTTTAAAGAAAACTGGAAAATGTTTACTGAATATATGGGTGAAAATTGTGTTCATTTAAAAATGCTGGTAGCAGTAAGATAAATTCAACAGTGAAAGCAAGTTTTAATGGATGTAACCATGGATTACTGAATGATTTAGTTCATGTAAAATATCCAGGGATGTGTGGTATGCAAAATGAACCACGGAAAGGGAAGAAGGGAAGTCATGGATTTAAGGTTGTTTAAATGAATATTTTGAAAAACGATAGATAGATAGATAGATAGATAGATAGATAGATAGATAGATAGATGGATGTAGTGCTCAGCCAGAGCATGGCATAGCCCTGGGTAGCACAGGTCATGCTAAACCATGTTTTGGCATGGTATATCACGTCCAAACATATGTAAAAACCTGTGCTCTCCCACTATAGGATGATATGCATTGACTCATCCACTGGGAGTTTGAATTTCTAGATGCCACTGGCGAGGAACTAAACTTTGAAGAACGATGCCAATGCCTCACCCCTACAAAATGTACTGAATAGTGATCTATTTACAGGGAAACTGTTCCTGGTAAACATGGACACTTGATTCTTCCTTAAAGTCTGGAGCAAATTTCAAGCCTTGCTTGCAGGGCGCTGTGTCAGAGATGTTATCCTCCGAACACGGGTAGCAGAATGTTTGCAGCATCCCTCTGCTATCCACCAGTCTTCGGAGTACATCTGGGATCGCTCAGTGGAAACACTTCAGCATAAAACGTGAAACGCAGGGAATAAAAAGTAGGGGGGAACGATTTGAGGGCATACGTGCATTCTGTATGGAATACTCGAGTGTTCTCCCTGTTGCGATGGTGCAGGCGGGGATTTGAGAGTAACGTCTGGTGATGCTAGAAGCATTCCAGAGGGAGGGACTGTGTAATGAGTTAGCAACAGCTCCTTGTCACAAAGCCCATGCTGATTCCAAAGCGAGCGGCAGAGGGGTGGGGGAAGTATGACGTGACTGGTGGTGATGGAGACGAGCACTGCTTGTTTTCATGTGAATATAATCCTGCTGCTTTGTGGAAGCAAAGAGGATTATTTCACACCAACAAGCCCAAATAGCGGCCTAAAAAACGACAGCAGGGGCATGTGTGTGTGTGTGTGTGTGTGTGTGTGTGTGTGCGCGCGCGCGCGCCTGGGAAGACATGTTAACTTATTACACAATCCTCCTCTGCTTCCCCACCTCAATCTTTCCCTCTGTCTGGAGAGATAATATATAACTTGCTCAAGGGCTTTGGGAGGGAACAACTTAGAGCAGAGAAGCAACAGGGGAAGGATGTATTCAGGGCCGGCCCTGCTGTTAGGTAGAATGAGGAGGCTGCTTCAGAAGGCAAATGCTGGGAGGGAGGGGGGAAGAACAGCATTCTGCCCTCAGGTGCCAGTGGAAGACACAGTCCACCATCACCTGTCAGGTTTCCTTGTGCTCCCTTCCAACTCTAGGACTCTATGATCCTAGACTGCATTTATGCACATTTGCAGGACTGTACTGCAACATTTGGGACTCGGGTGGCGCTGTGAGTTAGACCACAGAGCCTAGGGATTCCGATCAGGAGGTCGGCGGTTTGAATCCCTGTGACGGGGTGAGCTCCCGTTGCTCGGTCCCTGCTCCTGCCAACCTATCAGTTCAACAGCACATCAAAGTGCAAGTAGATAAATAGGTACCGCTCTGGCGGGAAGGTAAACGGCGTTTTCATGCACTGCTCTGGTTTGCCAGAAGCGGCTTAGTCATGCTGGCCACATGATCCGGAAGCTGTATGCCAGCTCCCTCAGCCAATAAAGCGAGATGAGCGCCGCAACCCCAGAGTCATCCATGACTGGACCTAATGGTCAAGGGTCCCTTTACTTTTACTGCAGCATTCAGGGACACAGGTGATGCTGTGGTCTAAACCTCAGAGCCACTTGGGTTTGCTGATCAGAAGGTCAGCAGTTCGAATCTGTTTGACGGTGGTGAGTTCCCATTGCTCTGTCCCAGCTTCTGCCAACCTGGCAGTTCAAAAGCACACCAGCGCAAGTAGATAAATAGGTACCACTGCGGCGGGAAGGTAAACGGCATTTCTGTGCACTCTGGTTTCTGTCACTGTGTCCCATTGTGTGAGAAGCGGTTTAGTCATGCTGGCCACCTAACCCGGAATGCTGTCTGTGGAGAAACGCCGGCTCCCTTGGCCTGAAAGAGAAATGAGCGCCGCAACCCCATAGTTGCCTTTGACTGGACTTAACCATCCAGGGGTACTTTACTGCAACATTCAGAGCAGTACACATTTTAAAGGACAGCTGGGTTTCACTTTGCGTATTGCTTCCTGAAAGTGCAAGTGATTTAAGTTCTCCAGACTCACAATGCCTACAATAGCAATTTCTCGCTCCAAATGTAACTGAGCTGTAGAAAAAGTCTCTATGAACTGAAAGCAGAGATGCTCTATGTGGCTTTTTTATCCATTAAAATGTTTCAAGGAAAACATTTTTAATGGAATCACATTTCTCCCACATCCCCGGCCAGCCAGTGCCTTAGCCCATTTCCCTTGATCTGTGAGAAGTAGAGACGAGTTTGATCTTCGACAACATTTCATTTTTGAGATTCAATGGGGGGCTGCAAGGGTGGGGATCGAGAGAGCCTGAACTGGGGTTCTCTTCTCCCTTTGCTACTGCTCAAGCGCTGAGCCCCTGAGTTTCTTTGCAAAAATCCTTCTGTGTTTTCATCCCCACAAGCGTTCAGATTGGGCAGGGAGGGGGACAAGTGAAAGGTCTCGACAGACAGGCTCAGATATGATCTGTTTCCCGGGAGACGTCAGCAGTGTGTGTCTCCTGCGAATGCAAATAAAAGGAGTCTATAATGAAGAGAGAGAGAGGCTAGTGTTTTTTCCTCGCTGCCTTCCACCACCAGGATTTATTGTTTGAAGATAACAGGGCAAAATGAGTACTGTACTGGCCATGCTCTTGCTCTGCAGTCTCTCTGGCAAATTGCTGGATTCGCCTCCTGACTACCGGATTGTTCTTTTCAGTCCACAAGGAGGGAGGAGGTGTTTGCAGTTAGAGCGTTACAATGAAAACCAGCAATTTATTGCTAAAGAAAAGGGTACCAAGCTTCAGTTCGGCTAGGAAGCCTCATGTTGCCAACTCCCCACCTCCCCCAAGTTTCTGAGCTGTGGTTTAATTTGCAAGGCTAAGTTTGCTCATCTCTGTGCTGCAAGTTATTTATTTCACTGGTTTCTGCAGGTCAAGCTGTGTGTGTATGTGTGTGTGTGTTGTTGTTGTTTGTAGCTAGTCCTAGATGGAATTGCACTCCTGAAGGACCATGCCGGCTGTTTGGGAGTTCAGCTGCACCCATCATGCCCGGGGATGCCCCGGTGGTGGCAGGGCCTGGAGTGCTTTTTACCAGCTTAGGCTGGCACACCAATACCTGATGCCACCACTTCTTCTTTTGCCCTGCTATAAGTTTTCTGGGAAGGTTTAGGGGTTGGTGGTATGGGGCTACCTTTGAAGGTGACCCAGAAACTACAACTAATCCAGAATGCGGCAACTAGACTGGTGACTGGAAGCGGCCGCCAAGACCACATAACACCGATCCTAAAAGACCTACATTGACTCCCAGTACGTTTCCAAGCACAATTCCAAGTGTTGGTGCTGACCTTTAAAGCCCTGAACAGCCTCGGCCCAGTATACCTGAAGGAGCGTCTCCACCCCCATCATTCAGCCTGGACACTGATGTCCAGCTCTGAGGGCCTTCTGGTGGTTCCCTCACTGTGAGAAGTGAGGTTGCAGGGAACCAGGCAGAGGGCCTTCTCGGTAGTGGCGCCCGCTCTGTGGAACGCACTCCCATCAGATGTCAAGGAAGTAAACAACTATCTGACTTTTAGAAGACATCTGAAGGCAGCCCTGTTTAGGGAAGTTTTTAATGTATGATGTTTTATTGTGTTTTTAGTATTCTGCTGGGAGCTGCTCAGAGTGGCTGGGAAAACCCAGCCAGATGGGTAGGGTATAAATAATCAATGATAACAAATTATAATCATAATTGTTACTATTTTATTATTGCAGGGTTGGGACAGGCATAGCTATCTCTCACAGAACTGGAGACTTGAGATGGGTAGAACTGTCCTGTTCACATTTCCCTGTAATATGTATCTTTCATGCCTTCCTGTTTTCAATTCCATGGTTTCTGGTGTCAATGCCACATTCTACCGTGACCTGCAAGCCCACTTTGTTTCAATCTTGGCTGGCTCGTGATGTCAACCCCCCTCGGATCGGTCCTTCTGAGTCTCCTCTCTCACTCCAGAGCCTCCCTGCTCATCTCACCTTGCTTCCCCTTCCATAGGTGTTTGTGAAGGCCCACTTTGACTATGACCCAGCCTCTGACAACCTCATTCCATGTAAGGAAGCCGGGCTGAAGTTCATTGCTGGAGACCTCCTCCAGATCGTCAACCAAGATGACCCCAACTGGTGGCAGGTATGGACCTTGTGTCGAATAAATGAGCCATGGGCCAGGATCAGGCCTGGGTGCATGTTCATGGGATAAGGCATGGGTGGCGTTCAGGGAGAGCTGTTTGCCACCAAGAAATCAGTTTGTAGGGAGCTAGGCCAGAACTAGCCAGGGAAATCAGAGTGGCTCCATGCAAAACAGAATAGGACATCTGCACATTTAGGTGTCCTGGAAAGGAATGCAATTCCTAGGCAAAAAAGAAGAAGTCTGTATGAGGGGTCTCCACCTCTACTTTACTGCAGTTCTTTTATTAATACTGCAACTGCTAAAAATGTCAGAATGAAGAAAATGGGTTGCGTGTCTTTGTGGGAGTGGGAAAGGTTTTTCCGTGATCTCGGGTCCCGCAATTTACCTCCCCACCCAGGTGCTCAGAACTAACCTTTGGTTGTTTCAGGCCTGCCATGTGGAAGGCGGCAGTGCTGGTCTGATCCCAAGCCAGCTGCTGGAAGAGAAACGCAAGGCCTTTGTGAAGCGAGACCTCGAAGTCACCCCCTCATCAGGTAAAAGGCACAACCCCTCCCAGAGCCTCAGTTCTCAGAGTTCACTGGGAAGAGAGACATAGGTTTGAGGGGGGAAATGGGACTCTCCTAACAACTCTCAGCACTTTAGACAGTCGTGACTTCTTCCCCCAAGGCAGCCTTTCTCAACCTGTGGGTCCCCAGATGTTGTTGAACTACAACTCCCATCACCCCTAGCTAGCAAGGACAGAGCTCAGGGATGATGGGAGTTGTAGTCCAACAATATCTGGGGACCCACAGGTTGAGAACCACTGCCCCAAGGAATTCTGGGAGCTGCCGTTTGTCAAGGACGCTGAGAATTCTTACGAGACCCTCTGTTCCCCTCCCTGAGCAACAATTCTCAGAGTGAATCTGTCTTCCTGGGGAACTCTGGGAGATAGCTCTGAGAGGAGAATACAGTGGTATATTGGTTCTCGAATGGCTTAATTGTCAAACAACTTGAAACCCGAATGCTGCAAACCCAGAAGAAAGTGTTCTGGTTTGCGAACTTTTATCAGAAGCCGAACATGCTCCAATTTGAGGGCCACGCTTCTTTTCTGAGTGCTACATTCAGGTCTGTCTGTTTTTGCCATTTATTTTAGGGTTGTTTTTTTAAAAAAAGTGTGGAACGGATTAATCCATTTTGCATTACTTTCTATGGGAAAGCGCGCCTTGGTTTTGGAACGCTTTGGTTTTGGAATGGACTTCCGGAACGGATTAAGTTTGAGAACCAAGGTGCCACTGTAAAGGGTCTTCTAAGAACTGTCGACAATCTGCAGCTCCCAGAATTCCCTGGGGGAAGCGATGGCCGTTTAAAGTGGCATTGTGGTGCTTTCAAGGTGTGTCGTGTGAATGTGCCCCTACTCGCACCTTCTTCCACACGTGCAATAGCTTTCTCTCTCCACAGCTTTGCTTAGTGCCTCCTTTTCCCCCTCTTGGCAGGTGCCTTGTGTGGAAGCCTCAGCGGCAAGAAGAAGAAGAGGATGATGTATCTGACCACTAAAAATGCAGGCAAGGGATCTCAGTGTGCCTTCACATTTCTCCATCGCGCTTCCTCTGCATTAATGGCTGATGGCGATTTCTTTCCCTCCCACTTCAGAGTTTGACCGGCACGAGCTGCTGATCTATGAGGAAGTGGCTCGCATGCCTCCGTTCCGCAGAAAAACCTTGGTGCTGATCGGGGCTCAGGGGGTTGGCCGGCGCAGTCTTAAGAACAAGCTCATCATGTCTGACCAGTCGCAGTACGGAACCACCATCCCGTGTGAGTCTTGCTGATTGCAGACGGGGTGTCAGGAATGAGCCAGCTCCAAGCGAAGGTTTGCAGCCAACTGCAGAAAGCAGCCAGGAACAGAGAGGCTTAGATGTTAGTCAATGCAGGGGAGAGCCAGCAGCTCCAGACTTCCGCTCTTCCTGACCTTGACAGGTTGGCTGATAAGGCCGTAGCTAAGAGCAGCCTAAGCCAAAGCTCTCAGGAAGCACAAATAGGCATGAATAGACTCAGCCTCTCAGACCAGGAAGAGGTTGGAGATGACCCACTAAGTCCAAGGAGTCGGCGAATGGGAGGGTTGCTAGACAGGAAGCAAAACAAGAGGCGTAAGAGCCCTAAGTTCAATATCTTCTGTCGTGGCCGGATGCACTCTTCAGAAGGGTCATCTTGAGTAATGATGCTGGAGCCGTCCGGAGCTATCTGTTTGTTTTTGCAATAAATCCTCCTTTTTCATTACCTACCCTTACTGTGTTATCAAGCTGGGAACCTGGACTCCTGACATGGGGGCATGGAGGGCATCTTAATATCCTGGCAGATCCTAGTCCTGTTGTTGCACTTTGCCCTGGGTCTGTGTGTGTATGCGAAGGAGAGTCCTGCATCTTGTGTTAGGAATGGATGAATCGGTCTACTTCTGGGTCCGTTTCACATTCACACACCTTGATTTATTTGTAAAATAATATTTGTGGTTGTGTGTGTGTGTGTGTACACACACACACACACACACACACACACATTGTTTTTTTGGTTTCTCAGATTAAAGTTTTACAGCCACATATCCAACATACAACATAAAAACAAGATCCAAAACAATCTCCTGGACTTCCCTCCTCCCCTTTGCAGTTCCTATTATTAATCATTTCTTCCTGCCATCTTTGACGATAATCCAAATCTTATAGCTCTCTATTGTGTCCAAACTGGAGATCCCATCTCCAGTTTCAGTTTCCAGGTGATCTTTCTTTGTTCATCTGTGCTTCTGCAGATACTTCGCGGAGACCCAAGGAGCACGAGAAGACCGGGCAGGTGTACTGCTTTGTGACCAGGAGTGAGATGGAGGGAGACATCAAAGCAGGCCGCTACCTGGAACACGGCGAGTATGAAGGGAACCTCTATGGGACCAAGATTGACTCCATCCATGAAGTCGTAGAGTCAGGCAAGATGTGCATTCTGGATGTGAACCCCCAGGTACTACTTCTTTTCTGGCTCCAAGGGTTGGGATCGAGGGAGGAGTGGGAGAGAGTCTTCCCTTGGCCGGCTGTGCCAGGAACCTTGGTTGGCTGTTGCAATGCTAGGTCTTGGATTGCATAATTTATTCAGGTCACATAATTTGTAAGTACAGAATTGCAACTCGACTCTCATCAGTGTTGCAGTACTGGAAGTCAGTCTCTCTCCCTTCCTTCCTTCCTTCCTTCCTTCCTTCCTTCCTTCCTTCCTTCCTTTCCTCCTTTCCTCCTTTCTCTCTTTCTTTCCTCCTCCCTCCCTCCCTCCCTCCCTCTTTCTTTCTTTCTTTCTTTCTTTCTTTCTTTCTTTCTTTCTTTCTTTCTTTTCCTTCCTTCCTTCCTTCCTCCTCTCCTCCCTCCTATCTCTCTTTCTTTCTTCTCTCTTCTCTCTCTCTTCCTCTCTCTCGTTCTTTCCTCTCTCTTCTCTCTCTTTCTTTCCTCTTTCTTTCCTCTCTCTCTCTCCCCCTCTCTTCTCTCTTCTTTCTTTCTTTCTCTCTCTTTCTTTCTTCTTTCTTTGCCCCCCCTCTCTTTCGGATGCGTCAAAAGGCTGTGAAAGTTTTGAGGACAGCGGAGTTCGTCCCCTACGTGGTGTTCATTGAGGCACCAGATTTTGAAACCCTTCGAGCCATGAACAAGGCAGCGCTGGAGAACGGTGTGGCAACCAAGCAGCTTGCGGTGAGTCCCCTCAGCGCCCACATGGCAAGCAAGGAGGCAGAAGCAGTGGCGGGGAAGAGGGGTAGCAGCAGGAGCTGGGGCTAGCGGCCGCAAGGAAGGAGTCCTCTGGTGGCGGCCTTGCCAAGCACACCTCCTGCACAGAACTTGGCCTGGCCTGGCCTGGCCTGGGGGGAGCAAGTCCCCCCACAATAACCCCTAGCGTAACACAGAAGGGTTGTTAGAATCTAAGCTAAATACCATCATTTTGATATAAGGTGTGGTCCTCATAAATATATCAGCTATGTTAATGGAAATGCTGTTAATGGGAGACCTCCAGCCATCCATTTAGGGGGAGAGACTATGGCATGGAAATCTTGCTGATGTATTCAGTGGTCCAGTTATTTGGCAGTGTTCCTGCTCAATTTTCCTTTCTTCTTCTTCTTTGTCTTTAATAATAATAATAATTCAATTTACAGTCATACCTCAGGTTACAGATGCTCAGGTTGCGTTTGTTTTGGGTTACGGACCCGCCAAAACCCAGAAGTACCGGAACGGGTTACTTCTGGGTTTTGGCGGTCGTGCATGCGCCAAATCGTTAAATCGCTCTTTGCGCATGCACAGAAGCGTCGAATCGCAACCCACGCATGCGCAGACGTGTCGCTGCAGGTTGCGGACGCTGTGGGTTGTGAACGTGCATCCCGCACGGATCACGTTCGCAACCCGAGCGTCCACCGTATATACCACCCTTTATCAAAAGACCCCAGGGTGATGTAGCATATTATTATTAATAACCCCCTCTATTCTTTATATTCTAATAAAATTTATTCAAAAAACCCACACGGAGCATAAAAACAAAAACATAATAATGGACAGCATAATAATAAAATAATCATAATAACAGCCCTCCGCTGCACAACTTTAACAGGCCATAGGTTATGTAATGGCCAAAGGGATGGGTTAAGAGGAATGTTTTTGCCTGGCTCCTAAAGACATGTAATGATGGTACCAGGCGAGCCTCTCTGGGGAGAGCATTCCACAGATGGGGAGCCACCACAGAGAAAGCCCGTTCTCTTGTTGCCACCCTTCAAACCTCTCTGGGATGGGGGGCATAGAGAAAGGCCTCAGGTGACAAGCACAGGTCAGTTTGGATGAGGAGGGGCGGACCCTAAGGTATCAAGGTCCTGAGCCGTGGAAGGTTTGTTGGTTTGTTTTATTGTTTTATTACGAAACGATAACAAATTTTGCACAGTAAGAGAAGAAACATGACAGCTTGCACTTTTGATATCGACAAGCTAGAACATGTGCAAAAGAGGGCAACTAATATGGTCAAGGGTCTGGAAACCAAGCCTTATGAGGAGTGGTTATGGGAGCTGGTTATGTTTAGCCTGGATAAGAGGAGATTGAGAGGAGATAAGATAGCCACCTTCAAATATCTAAAAGACTCGTTGTCACATGGAAAATGGAGCAAGCTTCTTTTCTCATGCTCTGGAGCACGCACCCCCAACCTTCGGCCCTCCAGATGTTTTGGACTACAATTCCCATCATCCCAGACCACTGGTCCTGTTAAGCTAGGGATCGTGGGAGTTGTAGGTCAAAACATCTGGAGGGCCGCTGGTTGGGGATGCCTGCTCTGGAGGGTAGGACCTGAACCAACGCCTTCAAGTTAAAAGAAAGGAGACTTTTCGGGTTACAGTGGATGCTCGCATCTGCACACGCGCAGGTTGCAACCCGGCGCTTCTGCGCATGCGCAAAGCGCAATTTAGTGCTTCTGCACATGCATGGCTGTCGAAATCTGGACGTAACCTGTTCCGGTACTTCCGGGTTTCGGCGGTCCGTAACTCGAAAAAACGCAACCTGCTTTTATTTTGAGGTTTTGTATTTTGAGGTTTCATTTACAGTGGTACCTCGGGTTACATACGCTTCAGGTTACATACGCTGCATGTTACAGACTCCGCTAACCCAGAAATAGTGCTTCAGGTTAAGTACTTTGCTTCAGGATGAGAACAGAAACTGTGCTCCAGTGGCGCGGCGGCAGCAGGAGGCCCCATTAGCTAAAGTGGTGCTTCAGGTTACGAACAGTTTCAGGTTAAGAACGGACCTCCGGAACGAATTAAGTACTTAACCCAAGGTACCTCTGTTTTGAGTTTGTTCTTTGAACCGCCCTGAGACCTCCGGGTATAAATTCAATTAATAATAATACTACTAATAATAATAATTTGCATGTCCTGCCAGGATGCCGACCTGAAGCGGACGGTTGATGAGAGCTGCCGGATCCAGCGGGGCTACGGTCACTACTTTGACCTCTGCTTGGTCAACGACAACATGGAGCAGACATTCCAGCAGCTGCAGGAAGCCTTGGAGAAGTTGCACAGCGAACCACAATGGGTCCCCGTCAGCTGGGTCTATTAGAGGGACGCCCTGCCTCTCCTCCTCCTCCTCCTCCTCCTCTTCCCCACAGCCTCACAAGTGTCGGCTTTGTCCTCACTTGGCCAAGAATCCCAGATCTCTTAACCTGCAGCACCCAGCACATGCCCCCCCCCGACGTCTTTCTCCTTTCCCCAACCACCGGGCACCACCTGAATAGCCCAGGCAAATCAGGCGCAGCAAAAAAGTTGGCTTTATTAGATTCGAAAAGCAAAGGTGCTTCCTTGATGGTCCGGCCCCAGATCACCTCCAACCAGCCAAGAACTCTGCCACAGATGTGGGGGGCGGCTGCTCTCCCCCACCCTCTCCTACCATTGCTGGCAACGCAGGAAGAATTCATCTCATGGCGGACGTGAGGGGTTGGTCAGAGGGGTCGAGCCAGGCTACCAGTTACCCACAATGCCTTGCCCCGTCGGCTCCACCCAATTGTGTCCGGCTCCTCTGATTGGGTCAGGCGGAAGACGGGTGGGCGGGAACACAACGCCTCTCCAGTCACAGCTAACTCACTGCCAAAATCACAGCTTTGTCGATGGACCACAATCTCAATATTGCCAAAAGAACTGGTAGCCTGGGGTGTTGCCCCCTCCCGCCCCCCGAACATACCACGCTAAGTAGATTGGAGGAGGGGAGGGGCGAATGCCTTGCCAACCTTGGTCAGCACGAGATTTTGCGGGGTGTTGAAAAAGAACAGAGGAACGCCTGAAAGGTTTGTAAGCGAGGCAAGGAAGAATGTGATGCAAGATAGCCTGGTGGTGGGGACTTTGCACTTGGACTTGTTCCCGTGGGCCGTGGTAGCTGGCAGCTGAATGAGATCCTTCGGCCTCAGTTTAGCTGTCTGTAAAATGGGGCTATTTATTATGGTTTGTTTTTGTTTTACGCTGTTTGCAGAGGCGGGCTCCTTCGCCGCAAATATCCCCAAAGTGCTGTTGGGCGCATTGTGTCTGGTACAACCTGGGTCTCCCTCGGCCTCCCCATAGACCCAAAGACCTCTCTCCCTGCCCCAAGCTCTTTCAACTCTCCTAGGCAACACTGGGCAAGGTGGGCTTATGGTTCAACACTGCAAAAGGCAGCGTTGTATCAGGTAGGAAGTCATTCTTCTCCAGCCTCCGGGAAGCTGACCTGCTAGTAGGAAAGCAGTGTAGGGAGGCTGCGAGGGAAACCCAGGGCTGGCATCAGGGATCAGCATTGGTGGGCACCGGCCAAGGCCCACACCTTTGCAAGGGGGGTACCACAACCTCCCTGCTCCTCAGCTGACTGCTTGCCTCCAAGCATGTAAACATTAAGAGCATAGAGCTATAGCATGCTACTCCACCTGCCTTATGTTCTCCCTGTAGGTGGATGCATGGATCTAGCCTGGGGGAGAGTGGGCATCTTAGAGGGGAAGTGGGGGGGGGGCACCATGAGCACCCATTGTCCAAGGTGCCCCACCCCTTGCAAACAAACCCCTAAAAGCACCACCAGAGAAAGCAATAGCAATTACAGTCATCTTTGATCCTAATCCTTGCTGTTCCTGCTCACAGCCCTCTTTGTCCCTTTTTACAACATCAAAAAGCAAAACAGATTATCAGGCATTTAAAATCCATAGTGCATAAATACGGACTCCCCTTGCAGATCCCCCTTCATGGATTTTCCGTTACCTGCAGTTGCTTCCCTCGAGTTCCAGGGTTCTCCTTTTCTCCTGCCAAGGACCAACAATCACTACCTCACAACTCTATGGCAGCTGTTAACTGGCGGGACTACCCGCTGCAGGGCAAGGGCAGAACCTTGGACTTGGGGAGTTTTTTTATTGCCAGGTAAAGAAAAGAAGCTTCTCTGCAGTGCTTCTCCCACATGCCAATTTCTTTCTCCCCCGCTTAAAAAAAACAAACCGGATTTCCTCCCACCCATCACCCACCTCTGAGATGATGCTGAGTCCGTGGGGAGCTGGTCAGCAGGGCAACGTGGGGCAGAGCCCAACCAGTATATTTGCCACCGTATCTTTGCGAGGGAGGAGGATGGAGAGAAACCCAGAACAAAACAGCCCCATCTCAGGCAGACCCACACTTATGCACCGGGTCTAGCGGTTATCAGGCTACAGAGCCAGTGTGGTGTAGTGGTTAACAGCGATAGACTCGTAATCTGGTGAACCGGGTTCGCTTCCCTGCTCCTCCACATGCAGCTGCTGGGTGACCTTGGGCCAGTCACACTTCTCTGAAGTCTCTCAGCCCCACTCACCTCACAGAGTGTTTGTTGTGGGGGAGGAAGGGAAAGGAGAATGTTAGCCGCTTTGAGACTCCTTTGGGTAGTGATAAAGCGGGATATCAAATCCAAACTCTTCTTTCATGGGGTCAGGAGAGGGAGGAGGTTACAGAGCTGGGATATTTTCCTTTATAAGTCAGGAGAGAGGATAGCAGAGGAACTGCCCCAACTTTCTCCCCCCACTGTATTATGAACATTCCTCCTGATTCGTTCACAGAATGTTTGTGGAGAAAGGTAGACACTGTTAGTTATTTATGGAGCATTTTTTGTTTGTGGCAAGGTTAGGCCACGTTTCTTGTGCATTTCCCTGTCCTGGTTGCAAGAAGTCCAGTTTTGGGGAGAGGGAAGGGGCAGTAGGTTTGCTGTGCAAGAGCACGAATCAACTGTAAGGGTGTGCTACCTGAATTTGCCAGGGGCAGCCTGGTAGCTCCTCACGTCCCTGGCCAGGTTTCCTGTTTCTTGCAAAACCTAGTGTTAATTTGAAAAGAAAAAAATAGCAATAACTCCACCGGCTGGTGATCAAGTGTGTGCTTTTCCAGTAACTATAAAACCCACTTGCTCATGGACAAAACTGCAAGGAGAAGGCAGTGCATTGATACTGTTGGGGGAAATATTGGGGTTCAGTACCCAAGACCCTGGACAGGCAGTTAGATGCAGAGTCCAATTGTCCGTCAAACAGAATATTTATTAAATCACCGCAATGCGTTCTGGCTTACTCTCACCGTGCTGATGGGGCAAGCGGGACCCCAAGAGCTGAAACACACTGCTATTTCTACCAAACATATATTAAGATGTATTTCAGACGTGGCGAGAGTCAGGATTTTCCACTCCACAATAGCAAGGCTGCGAAACAGGATCTTCTGATCTTAGTTGTCCCCTCATTGTTTGCTCAACAACCTTCCTTGGGAGATAAGCAGGTCTGGAGATAAGGGCTACGTAAGGAGGACATCTGCGGTTATCAGTTTATGCAGACCTGACATTCCACCCAGCCCAGAGTTGCAGGCACCCCCTTGCTCACAAACACGTTTCTGATTCTTACATCTGTTGATAACTTCAGATTTTCAATTCCCACCCACCCACTGCCCGGCAATACTTTGTGAGTGGTTGCTGTTGATGTGGGGACTGTCAGGAGCTTGTCCTACTCTCGAGTAGGACCCTGGCAGAGACACATGCCCGACTGGCATGTTCCTTCCCTCCTGGTCGATCGGGAGCTTCAAAAGCTTTCTTCTGCCCAAACATCACAGCGACTGATGCCAACAGACATTGGCACAATTAGGGATCCGCAGTCTTCGCAGCTTGCGTAACAGACCTCAGCAACTCAGCATTTTGGCTAATCTACTTTATTTACATATAAACACATGTGGAGCACTGCAACATGGCTCCCTCTCTTTCCAGCATCAGACAGCAAAGAGAAAAAGAACAAAGGACAATAGTCCCACTTCACGGAACACAGTAATACAAACATCCTGTCTCCGTCACTTCCCACTTTGTGGAGTCAAAACATACACTGTCATGTGATAGACAAAAATCCCATGACTGCAATCATGGAGCAGGAATTCTAACAAGGACTGCTTCTTCTGCTCCACAAATATAAGGAGGGGACGATGCAGAAAGCTGCTGCAGACTGCACACCCAGTAACCCCCCCCCCCACCCAAGTAGGGGTCTGGATAAATTGAAATGGAGAAGTTGTGGAACAAGGAGGCAAAGCAACCCCCCCCCCACACCACCCAGAACAATAACAGGGACATTTCAGAAGAAACCTGCACAACTCTGGCTTTGGAGTATTGGTAGGCATCTGCTAATCTGCTTTGAAACTGCCATTATATACCACAGGAATGAGGAAGCTGTGGTTCTCTGGATGTTGTCGGAACCCAACTCCCATTGGTTCCAGCCACCATGACCCACGATGAGCACTGATGGGAGCTGAAATCCACCGATATTTGGGAAGGCCAAGCCTTCCGCCTTCCATCCTTGGATCCCGAACGCCTTGCGGGTCAAACGTTTTGGCTCCTGAACGCCGCAAACCCGGAAGTGAGTGTTTCAGTTGGCGAACATCCTTCGGAACTCGAACGTCCGACGCGGCTTCCAGTTGGCTGCAGGAGCTTCCTGCAGCCAATCGGAAGCTGCGCCTTGGTTTTGAAGGGGAACGGACTTCTGGAACGGACTCCGTTTGGCTTCCGAGGTACCACTGTACTTGCTTATCCAGAAAGAAGGTTGAACATGGTGGGACTTACTTCTCAGTAGACATATTCAGGATTGTGCTGCAGCGTGGATGCAAATCTGGCAAGATAAAATCAGTGCCGGATTACCAAACGGGTATACTAGACACCGGCCCCATGCCTTTTAGGGTCAATGGATCAAAATAATATTGATTTGATCTTGAAAGAAAATTACAATCAAACTTTCTCAGTTCCGTGTCATCCCTCTAAAATCAGAAACGTGTTAGGAGATAATTTGCGAGGGGGACCCTGAGATTTCAATGCCCTAGAGGCCTCCACAGGGTTTAATCCGGCATGGGCTAAAATCCTCATTTGAATTTGCCTTATGGCAATGCCTTCTCTCCAGACACAGTGGGAATGGTTTGATCTGCGGCCCTTACCTTCTTGCCACCCTCCCAAGAACCACGCCTTATTTATTAGCTTCTCAAATAACCACTCTTTGGGATCTTAACTCTCTCGTGATCAGTGGCTTCCAAATCTTTCTCATGTGCTTTTTATATCCCACAAAATGTATGCGTGCATGAGTTTTTAATTTTGTACAGATAGCTAAAATAGAGGAGAGATTTATGTACCTTTATTTGGGGCGGGGGAAAACATGTATATTTAAAGAGAGAGAAATCTATATAAATTGGTAGCAGTTACGGGTGCGCTAAGAGGAATTGAGTATTATTAACTGTAGCACCCTGGCTAGAAATGGCCAAAAGGACATGCCTGATGTTATAGCAAAACAGGCGTTAAAAATCAAAGGATGTTTTTTGGGGGGAGGCAGTAATTTAAAAGCAGTTATGCTGTTGTTTACATGAATTAAGTCACAGAGTGGGGGGGGGGGCTGTCTCTTTTCCTCTGAGGCCCAGCTGACACACACACGTAGCTACATAGTGGTCACTCAGAATCCAGACATGGGTTTTGTAGAGGGTGTCCGGCAGAAACTTGCCAATTATTACACTGCCTTGTGGCTGCAGTGGCATAGCAGAATTGCTGGATTTACAGTGGGGCCGTGGCACCCACTGAACTTAGTGGGACTTAATTCAAAGTAGATACATGCGCGGGGTCGAGCTGTTGGTGACATTAATTGTGCGCATTCCCACCAATGACTCCTAGGTTCATTCTGAATGGGGTTTTGCTTATATTTGCATTTCTGCTCGGAATCATTTAAATTTTTATTTTTTTTACTGCAAATGCTCCTGCGGTTTTGTCCTGTCACCCACTTCTCATGGTTTTGATCTTTGTACCTGCTCATCTCTCCATAGTAGTTCTGTGCCTCTGTTTCTTTCTTTCTTTCTTTTACGCATGTTTCTTAGCTGGGAGAAAGATAAAGTCAGGGACTTGCATCTAAATGGGGCCACAAATACCGGTATTTTAAAGCTTTGGGCTTAGTGGGGATGGGGCACCTTTGGGGTTCTGCTTCAGGCAGCGAAATATCTTGGACAAGCACCGACCGTGTTTTATTCCTTTTGGGCCACATTCACACCATACTTTTAAAGCACTGTGTTGCCACGTTAAACAGTCATGGCTTTCCCCAAAGAATCCTGGGAACTGTAGTTTATCAAGAGTGGTTAGAAGACTCCCTCAGCTACAGTTCCCAGAATTCCCTGGGAAGAGGGATGGACTGTTAAGCTACTCTGGGAAGGGAACTGGGGTTCTCCTATCAATTCTCAGTGTCCTTGACAAATGTCAGCTCCCAGAATTCTTCGGGGGAAGCCACAACTATTTAAAGTGGAATCCTAGTGCTTTTTATGACATGAATGTGTCCTTGGCCTCCTCCATCACTTTTTTATCTTTCCCCTGTTTCCAGTTGAGCTAACATCCCCCCTAACTCATTCTCTCCATCTGTCTCTGTTTTTAAAATAATAACTGCGGGTTTTGCCTGGGGCTCCACTCACAAGTCTTGCTTCCAGTATTATATCAATGACTACAAGGGCTAAAAATGTTATTAAAGTGGAACTTTAGGCATAAAGAACACCACACGCTTAAAATGCACGATGAAATCGCAAGAAGTGGAAAGTCTGGAGAACAACCCCACTTCACGGACCTGGCAGCATATAGTGGCTTTCTTTCCCCTTATTTATTTTTATAAAATGTTTATACTGTGCAACAGTCTCATACTGGAAATGTCACATTCTTAATTTCTATCTTTCTCCCTCTCTTTTGGAAAGGAGTGCAGTCTGCTGTCATGTATTTTTACCGTTACCTTTACTTTAAAGAAGATGAACAGTTCAGTATCTTGTCTATTGTGTGTGCGTGTGTGATAGAAAAGTCGTCTCTCTTGAGAGTGTCGTGTTATTTTCAGTAGCGCCACATTTTAGATGGTGATTTTGTCCTGGATGTTTTGAAAGCTCGGTAGGTTCTCTTCTAACTGATTTGGTGGGTCCTTTCCTGTTGTCATTGCTATAGGGTGGGGGAGAGAAGCATTGTACACGTTTTCCTGTTCTGAATTTTTATTATGGTTATTATAGTTATCTATTTATTTATTTATAAAGAACGATAAGAACGACACTTTCCGATTAAGAGCGTTCGGATTTTTCCCTTGCAGTTGCTGCAGGCAAACTCAAGAGGGTGCTGCGGCCAGAACAATACCTAGGTACAAACGGGAATACAGAGGCTTAGATTCCAGTACAGTGGAACCTCGGTTTTTGAACATAATCCATTCCAGAAGACGGCTCGACTTCCAAAACATTTGAAAACTGAAAGAGGAAGCCTCAATTCAACAGGGAAACTCAAAACAGAAGCCGCTTCTGACATTCGGGTTCGAAAACCGGAGCATTTACTTCCGAGTTTTCGGCGTTCAGGAGCTGAAATGTTTGAAAACGGAGCCGTTCAAGAACCGAGGTTTGACTGTACCTATTTTATTTTACTTTATTTTATTTCAAAGCATTTCTACAGCTCTCGCTTGCAAAAGCAAACAAGCCTCAAAGCGGTTAACGAAAAGATAAAAACAAGAAAACCAGGGGGGAAATACAAAACATTAAAATGCTAAAGCAGATGAAACTTCACGTCGCCTACGAGCTATGGCAGCTACCTTGCCACCCTAGTTCTGGTGTTGGTGTTCAAGTTATTGCTGTGCTGCGAACCCCTTGGTGGTTGTTTTTTTAGCAGGTCGCCAAGGAGAACTTTGAAGGAAAGCTTCACATCTGAGGTGGCCAGGGGGTTGTAACTCTTACTCTCCTGCCGCACTCCTGAGGAGATGAGTGCCGCAACCCCAGAGTCGTTCGCGACTGGACTTAACTGTCAGGGGTCCTTTACCTTTTTAAACGTCACAATATATCAATATGATTCCTGAAATAAGGATGGCTCTGTGTTGCATTGGCTGGCTTCACGGCTTTCCCCACATTTTTGCACAGTGCACACACATACACACCATGATTTGCGATATATCACCAGGTCAAAAATTATGACACTGATATGACGATATGGACTGGTTTTGGAATATACAGTGTTACCTTGGTTCCTGAACTTCATTCGTTCCAGGAGTCCATTCGACTCCCAAAAACGTTCGAAAACCAAGGCGCAGCTTCCGATTGGCTGCAGGAGCCTCCTGCACTCAAGCGGAAGCCATGTCAGTCAGACGTGAAGCATCATCACGACACGTTTCTCCCTGGAATGGCAGTGTTTCACCACCTCAGCAGTGTCAGGCGCCGGTCACAGTGCCCTCTTGGCAGCTGGCCTGATGTAGTTGGTGACAAGCTTGTTGCCGTTGCTACAGTGCAGTCCAAAGAGCAAAACATCGCTGGCTGTGAAGCCAGGAAGGAAAGGACTCCAAGCGAAATCAGGGTGTGGCGGAGCCAGACATTGGGCCCAGGAATTCCCTGCGGCTGAAAACACAGGAGATGATGACCTATTTATCGACACCTGACCTTTTTCCCTGAAAGAGACTCAAAGTGGCTTACAGTCAAATTAAGAAGTGCTGAAACCACACGCACAGAGAGAATCATTAAAAAAAATAATAATAGAATTGTTATGCATATGTATAATGTATATGCAAGGCTTTTTTTCAGCCAGAGCTGAGCTCCTGTCTCAGGTGGGTGCCGTTGCCATTCTAAGAGCTGCTGCACCTCTTTTCCTAGAAAAATGGCATCGGAAACACAAGGACCAATCTAACTGAGTTTGAGAAATAAGTACATGAATTTTAAAAAATAGGGAAGGATTTGTGTGTGTAACACTGAAGGAAATGGACCGACACAGCAGAAGTTTTAATGGAAGTTCATATTTATACAGAAGTTCAAATGTACCATATTATGTAATGTTGTGACATTAGTTGTGCAGACTCTATATTTCACAGAATTGCAGTGCCATTGCTTCTCAAAAGAGACACTGCAGCCCCCAAATAAGACACACATTTGCGTAAAATTTGCATTTGCTAATTCATGCAGAATTGCCGTATTTCAAAAAGTGAAAATCCAGACACACAGGTTGCTGAGCTTTGTTTGGCAAAGTTTGTGGCTGGTTTTCCCCCCATTTTATTTCAGGTGGAATAAAGGCGAAAGTGGTGCTGTTGGATACAGTGGTTGCTGCAGTGACAATGCACCCTGGTGGAGGGCAAGAGATTTGGTTTCTTTTGCATTTTAATGCAAACCAACCAAGCTGGCACTTCCCCGATACAATTCTTCGATGGAAATGCAGCATATTATTCAGAAACTGCACTTCCTTGAATGAGCGATACAGCTTTCCAACACAAGAGTACATATACAAAAAGGCATCTTACAGGGGAAAGTATTTGCGAAAATGCATGAATTAGTGAAAGCAGCATACAGAAATGCGTTATCTTAGGGGGAATTGCGCCCATCAGTAGGTGCACTGCTTTATGGTAGGCGAGAGCCATGTTTATATTATGTGCTCACATGCAACGAAATGTGGGAAGAGCAAATGTGGAAGAATGGTTTCTTACCATGAAACAAAGGACTGAAACACCCCAAAACTTAAAAGATCTTGATAGATCGGAGCAAAATTCAGCTTTGTGTTCCCGCTAGATATGGCCTGAGAGCCCCGCTTTCAGAACATGTAGACAAGAGCTCTAGTAAAATGAGAGGTTTTTTTAATGCTAGGAAGCATCCTTGGTCTCAACAACAGGGTGCCAAAGCAGCAGTCAGAGGAATAATAATAATATAATAACAACATCATCATCAACAACAACAACGAGATGGCAGTGGCTGGGCAAGAGGATAGGATAGGATTCAACTGGACTGTAAACCCCAGCCCCTGAAAGTATCCATTCCAAACTAAAAAAACACATGCTCTCATTTTAACACTTCGATCTATATGTCTGAGATATTTGGAATTAATCTGGGTCCGGCCCTGCTGTTAGGCAGAGTGAGGAGGATGCCTCATGTGAAGGATGCTCATGGGCAGCAGAGGGCAGCAGCGAGCAAGTTGTTGGAAGACCTGTTGCCAATGCGGATGTAAAATTCAGGAACCAATCTGGTTGGCTTCTGTATCAAATTCAGACTGCCGGGGTGGGGGCAGAGGCAGGGGGAGAGATGATAACCTCATTAAATAAACTGCCCTTTTAAAGAAGCCCATCTCTCTAGCGGTGTAACTGCCCAAGGATAAAGCATGGACACTGCCAAACATTTACCAACTTGGGGGGAGACTTGGACCTCAATGGAATCATTTAGCTGTGATTCCTGCATTGCAGAGGGTTGGACTAGATGGCCACTCGGGTCCCTTCCAAGTCTACAATGATTCCATGAGAACAGGTGTGAGGAAGCTTAGGCCCTCCAGATGTTGCAAGCATGGCCAATGGCCGGGGATGATAGGAGCTGTCATTCAGCAAGATCTGGGAGGCTTAAACCTTCCCCTACAATAGACAATAAGAACGTTACCTTTGCCTCTCTTTCTAAAAATCTGTTTCTACCTCTCCAACTGTTTGTCTGGCGTTGGTGGCTGTCCTGGTTGTTTTTTATGTTTACACTTTCCTCTCACTTTCCCTTTTCTTCGTGCTGTTTTATACTCCTAAGTAATAGGAGAAAGAAGTAGCTGCTTTTGAGAACCCAGGATGCTGTTGTAACTTATTTTCTTCTCTCTGGTGCACGTTGTGCCCCTGTAGCCACTACTGATACAGACCCCTTTTGTTACACATTTCTGTCGACTTTTATTAAATTTCAAAGAAAGAACACACAAAATTCGAAACTCTTGTCTTCTTGTGTCTTCTTCCAGCTTCTCGGCCTGAAACTCGTGGCATTTGGGGGAAATTTGGAACACCGGGGTTTTCTGTTCTTGTTAGCAAGACCGAGCGTGCATGATAGCAACTCGTCCGATTGCCCCACTCTTGAGAAATGCAGGTAATGGGCGATGTTAAAGCTTTACTCAAGAGTAGACCCATTGGGATTTAAGAACACTGCAAAGGGTCCCAGTGGTTTTGACTTGGGCCGTGCTTTCTAGGCTTGGGCCTGAGTGCTTTTGGCCTTGGCCTGCTGTTTTCCTCGGGAAAAGGTATTCTTTAGCAATAAATTGGAGCAAACATCTAGCTGGAGAAAAACTGGCTCAGGTTTGCTCCAGTTCAGTGGTAAATATTGGGTTTCCCTGGGGGAAAGGGGCAGGGCAAGGGCAAGTCTGGATGAGCCAGATGTCTAGGGTTGCCATATGTCCGGTTACCATCTTTTGGGGCAATATCCCCCCAAAAAACTCAACTTTTCTCCAAAAAGCTCAACTTTTTGTGTCCAGATTTTTACTTCTTTAAATATGGGGAACCCTACACAAGTCAGGCCCATGTACTGCTGGTGAATTAGGACCTCAGTAACTGCCCACAGAAAGGACGCGGGTGGCACTGTGGGTTAAACCACAGAGCCTAGGACTTGCTGATCAGAAGGTCGGCGGTTCAAATCCCCGCAACGGGGTGAGCTCCCGTTGCTCGGTCCCTGCTCCTGCCAACCTAGCAGTTTGAAAGTGTAAGTAGATAAGTAGGTACCACTCTGTCGGGAAGGCAAACGACGTTTCCGTGTGCTGCTCTGATTTGCCAGAAGCGGCTTAGTTATGCTGGCCACATGACCCAGAAGCTGTACGCCGGCTCCCTCTGCCAATAAAGCGAGATGAGCGCCGCAACCACAGAGTTGTCCACGACTGGATCTAATGGTCAGGGGTCCCTTTACCTTTACCTAACTGCACACAGACAGTGTTGGTGCCAAGCCTGCCTCTAATTTATGAGCTTTGAAACCTTGCATTGCGAAGATTTTGGTTTGTCTTCCAATGTAAGTCCGCAGAGCACTTCAGTCAGTCGTGAAGCACTGTCACGACACTTTTTTCCCTGGAATGACAGTGTTTCACCACCTCAGCAGTGTCAGGTGCCGGTCACGGTGCCCTCTTGGCATCTGGCCTGATGTAGTTAGTGACAAGCTTGTTGCGTCGCCACAGTGCAGTCCAAAGAGCAAAACATTGCTGGCTGTTAAGCCGGGAAGGAAAGGACTCCAAGCGAAATCAGGGTGTGGCGGAGCCAGACAGTGGGCCCAGGAATTCCATGCGGCTGAAAACACAGGAGATGGTTACCTCTTTATTGACACCCTACCTGTTTCCCTGACAGAGACTCAAAGTGGCTTACAGTCAAATTAAGAAGTGCTGAAACCACACACATAGAGAGAATCATTAAAAGAAATTCAATAGAATTTTTATTCATATGTGTAATGTATATGCAAGGCTTTTTTTCAGCTGGAGCTGAGCTCCTGTCTCAGGTATTTGCCGTTGCCATTCTAAGAGCTGTAGCACCTCTTTTACTAAAAAAATAGCATTGGAAACACAAGGACCATATTGCAATATGAATTTAAGAAATACAGAAGAAGTGATAAGAATGGTGGATCATCAGAGGTGCTGATGGAAGTCCAAAAAGATTGTATGTATGATAATCAATATGTTAAAATTAATAAAAAATTATTTTTTAAAAAAGGAAACACAAGGACCAATCTAACTGAGTTTGAGAAATAAGTACATGAATTTTAAAAATAGGGAAGGATTTGTGTGTGTAACACTGAAGGGAAGGTAGAAGGAAATGGACAGACACAGCAGAAGTTTTAATATCAGAACAGACATGGAAGTTCATATTTATACAGAAGTTCAAATGTACCATATTATGTAATGTTGTGATATTAGTTGTGCAGACTGTATATTTCACAGAATTGCAATGCCATTGCTTTTCAAAAGAGGAGCTGCAGCCCCCAAATAAGACACAGATTTGTGTAAAATTTGCATTTGCTAATTTATATAGGGTTGGCATTGTTACTTCTGAGCAGTGCTTTTTTTTCCTAAAAAGAATATTTAGGAGTACTCTCATTTTCAAAAAGTGAAAATCCGGACACAAAAGTTTTTTGGTAAAATCTCCAAGAAAATTGATTTTGTGAGCTATTTTTAAGGGAAAAAATCAACACATTGCCAAATCCCAGTAATGTCTGAGACATCCCGGGTGTATGGCAACCCTAGATTTATAGTAATTGAGGAACAAGAGCAGGAGAAGGCCATTTGCTTAGTCACTGTGGGAAACTGTGTGCTGGATTAAAGTCATTTCATTTCCTTTATTATATTTCTGTGCTGGTTTTCACTCAACATGAGTCAAAAAGCGGCTTACATACAATAAATAATAACATGGCAGAACATCACAATTATGACATAAATAAAATAAATCATAAGCCTTTGGGTCTCATCCAGCAGGGCTAGATGTTCAGCAAAGTAGATCTGGGGGAAAAAAGCAAAGTAGATCTGGAAGCCGAAGTGTGTGTGTGTGTGTGTGTGTGTGTGTGTGTGTGTGAGAGAGAGAGAGAGAGAGAGAGAGAGAGAGATTTGTACTGATTCCTTACCTACAAGTGACCGTAGCATTGCTTTGGAAACCACAAGCAACGTGATATGCCGGATAACATTTCAGATGAACACAACCATAACAAGAACCAGGGGAAGGAGTGAGGAGACGTTTCAAAGATTTGGTTCCAGCCAGTCCCTGGGAATCCACTAATATGCAAGAAATGAATGTGTGCAGATCTTCTGCTTGGAAATCCCACACGATAACCACTTTCTCAATCTCAGACCTGCCCCGTTTAAGGTTCCTGGTCACCTTGCATGCTGGGCATTGGTACTTCTGAGCAGCCCTTTTTTTTCTAAAAAGAATGTTTAGGGGGTACAGTGGTACCTCAGGTTACAAACGCTTAGGGTTACAAACTCCGCTAACCCGGAAGTACCGTATTTTTCGCCCTATAGGACGTACTTTTCCCCCTCCAAAAATGAAGGGGAAATGTGTGTGCGTCCTATGGGACGAATGCAGGCTTTCGCTGAAGCCTGGAGAGCGGGAGGGGTCAGCCCCCCAGGCATCGGGCTTTGTGCAGCTCTCCCATGGCTTGTGGAGAGCTTGCCTGCACCCAGAAGCTTGGGGCGCGCTGAGCTCAGCATCTCCCAGGCTTCGGGCTTCGCGCAGCTCTCCCACGGCTTGCAAATAGCAGCCTGTTATGGGGGCTGGGCCCCAGCCCCGCACCTGGGGGAAAAATATTTTTTTTTCTTTATTCCCCCCCCCCAAAAAAAAAACCCTAGGTGCGCCCTATGGGCCGGTGTGCCCTATGGGGCGAAAAATACGGTAGTTGCTCTGGGTTGCAAACTTTGCCCCAGGATGAGAACGGAAATCGTGCACCGGTGGCATCGGGAGGTCCCATTAGCGAAAGCACGCCTCCGGTTAAGAACAGGTTTGGGTTAAGAACAGGCCTCCGGAACGAATTAAATTCGTAACCCGAGGTACCACTGTATTCTCATTTTGACTCAAGAAAATCACCATTTTATAGTTCAAATCGGGGGAAATAAATACAGTAAATGGACAAAAGTACAAAGGTTTACAAAATGTTTAGGGGTATGCGTTACCCCCTGCGTCCCCCCAGAAAAAAAGCACTGCTTCTGAGCAACATACTCACTGGTGCTGCGAAAGGGAGGTTGCCATGAGGTGGATTTCGTAGAACCTTATAAACGAAGGGAAAGAGCCATATATTCTCTTGGAAGAGTTCTTGCAGAGGGTATGCCTGCAAGCCAGGGTAGTATAGTGATGGACTAGGATCCAGGAGACCCGGGTCCACACCCCCACTTGGCTAAGAAACCCACTTGGGGGGGGCCTTCGGCCAGTCCCTGTCTCTCCAGCCTCATCTCAGCCTTGTTTTGTTCTCCCAATAACCTTGTTATGTTGTTTAGTCTGAGGGGAGGTGGGTGAGCTGGAGGGGATGAGCAGGGAGAACCACGTTTGCCATCTTGAGGTCCGTGGAGGAAAGGTCAATAAACAAACAAACAGACAGACATACCAGAGAACATCCCCCATATAATTCGCCATGTGTTGATTTCTATACAGTTGTACCTTGGTTCTCGAATGCCTTGCGATGAACGTTTTGGCTCCCAAATGCTGCAAACCTGGAAGTGAGTGTTCCGGTTTGCAGACTTTTTTGGAAGCCGGCTTCCACAGCTTCTGATTGGCTGCAGGAAGCTCCTGCAGCCAATCGGAAGCCGATCCTTGGTTTTTAGAACATTTTCAGAAGTCAAATGGACTTCTGGAACGGATTCCATCCGAGAGCCAAAGTATGACTGCACTGGGCAATCACACAACCCTTTGACCTGGAAGTCCCAGGAACCAAATTTCAGAAGTGTGTAGTGCAGACAGTTCTCTGTCTGATCGCACACAGAGTTCAAGAATGTAAAGAAGATGAGATACCGACAAATGACAGATGGTTTATGAGAATGATGGAGAAATGGGCAGAAATGGCAAGGTTAGCAGCCAAAATTAGAGATAAAAAATGAAGGAACGTTTTTGGAGGAATAGAAGTATTTCATAGCATATCTAAAGAAACAGTGTTATGAAAACACGAACAGGATTTGAAATACGAGTAACAGCTTAGAAATAGTAAGATGAATAACTTAGGATGATAATTATAAAGATAATATGCATCACAAGGGAAACCACAGAATATAGAAGGGTGGATGAGAAGTCACAAGGAGAGTCCAATGTCTAGGGGGAAATGTGCAAAATTTGAAAATTCAATAAATATATTTTTTTAAACAACAACAACAACAGGGAGGTTTCCTCAGCTGACGAGAGAATTAAAAGGAGTGGGGGGAACTGTGGCTGAGGTTTGTAGCTTAGAATTAAGAGCCTTGTGGAGGCAATGAGTATGGAGACACTTTCTTCTGTATCTGATGAACCAAAGTAGGTGCTTCTTCAACACATAACTGCTGAGACCTCCAGGTATAGGGCTGTGTATAAGTTCAATAAATAACAACAACAACAATAATAATATACTTACTAGCCTGATTAGTTAATAGCTGATAAGCATGGAGTAAGTCCCACAAGATGTGAAGGTGGCCACAAGCTCAGGCAGATTTTTAACAGGGGCTAGGCAAAGTAATAATAAAGCACAGATCTGTCAACAACTATTCAGCATAATGTCTAATGGAACCTTCATGAGGCAGTATATCTGTGAATACCAAATGTTCGTGGAAGGGAAAGGCCATCATCTATATTCCCCGCTTTTGTGCTTCATAAGGACACCTTGCAGACTGGGAAGGGAATGCGAGCCTCGATCGATCCACCCATTATTATTATTATTATGTTCTTCTCACAGTTCTGGTTGTAATAGCAGCAGAAACACGGCGCTCTTCAGCTGTCATCTTTCGGTTATGTACGCAGGAGGCTCGGAGATATCCAGAGCTATGTTGTCATAAGCAGGCGGCTGTCCCTCAGGAGTTGGGTAGCAGGGTAGCTTCCGAGCAACCTGGAGAGAATGATAGGAACGGTGTCAATGTCAAAACACGAAGAATTCGGGGGGGGGGCTCTTAAAGACACACATCTACCCTACACAACCATTGGGAATGAAAAGGGAAGGAGATTTTCTACAGGGTGGAAAGAAGGTTGCGTGGCGAGTTCCCGACCCCCCCAGGTGGAAATAATGACACATGACACAATTATTAAGGTTAAAAAATGGTCACAACTTTATTGATTACTGGTGATGAGCGGTATTGGCTTAGGCATTGGACCTAACCAATGACATCTGACTCCAGCCCGTCTGCTTGAAGTCCGGGAAGGGTTAACCACCAGTCGGGGGAGTCCTGCTGATGCACATCAACTAGGAACTCCCCCAGGGTCACCAATAGGGGGTGTGCCTTAGGCCCTAACTTCCTAGGCTTCGGTCAGGGCAACGCCCCCCTGAATCCTTTAACAGACTACCCTTCAATATGTGGGGCAGGTGATGGCGCTTCCTCCCCTCTTCCAGCTACAGAACTATACCAATGCCTAACTGCCAATACCCAGGAAGTTGTGACGATTTGCTACGAGGTAGGCGAAAACCAAGTGGCTGGTGCCAATTTGCCAAGTGGAAAAATTCCTACCAGGTCCCTCAACGGCAACCAACCAAGGTCCATAGCAAGGTCAAAGAAAGCAAACCTTAGAGAGCAGGAGGGTGGGAAAGCCGGAGCTGCTGGTGGGCAGACAAACAGGGAGATTCCTAGCTGCGTCCTGCCATTAAGGGCCAGGCCACACTCCCAGACCAACCCGATTGGCCGGCTAGGGGGTGACACAGCCGGGAACTCCCCAGTTGTGCAGGGGCTGCCCTCCCACCCCCTGAGCATGTGGAGGGGTCGTGGGCTTCACGGCCCCTCCACATGCTCAGGGGGTGGGAGGGCAGCCCCTGCACAACTGGGGAGTTCCCGGCTGTGTCACCTCCTCCTTAAGGCAGATGTGGCTTTCTCAGAAGACAACGGCCATCTGCAAAAAGTGAGTTCCAGCCAGGAGGGACTCAGTGGACATAACACCATGCTTTGCCTGCAGAAAGCCTCAGGCTCCATCTCTGGTGCCTCCATGTAAATGAAGGTGGCAGATGGTGGGAAAGGACCCTGCCTGAGGCCACGGAGAGCTGCTGCCTGTCAGTGCAGGCTATACTAGATTGACAAATGTTGTGAAGCTCCCCACCACAAAGCGGTGGAACTCCCTCTTCAACACCACTGTGAAGCTCACCGGAAGCAGGCTAGCTGTCGTCATTGCAGGAATACCTGCCGTATCTCACGAGCAGAAGAAAGAGTCACATGAGATGGTTACCTCACTGTAGGGAGGAGGATCCATGCTCTCTTGCTGTGGAGGAGCTGTGGGCACAGGTGGGGCAAAGGCAGGCGGCAAGGTGGGCATGTGTATTGCCACTTCTTCTCGGTCGGTCTCCTCTGGGTCTTTGCAAATTGCACAGCAACACTTAAAAAGCACCGTCAGGCAGCCCACGCCCACGCCGATCCCAATGACAGTGACAAGACCTCTGCATGGAGACAAAGGAGAGGCATAGCATAAGTCTAGCTCCTGCATCTTCCAAACCCCATCAAAGAAACGTTTTATCTTTTTAAAAAAGTTAAAGGGACCCCTGACCAATAGGTCCAGTCACGGACGACTCTGGGGTTGCGGCACTCATCTCGCTTTACTGGCCGAGGGAGCTGGCGTACAGCTTCCGGGTCATGTGGCCAGCATGACTAAGCAGCCTCTGGCGAACCAGAGCAGCGCATAGAAACGCCGTTTGCCTTCCCGCCGGAGCGATACCTATTTATCTACTTGCACTTTGATGTCTTTCGAACTGCTAAGTTGGCAGGAGCAGGGACCGAGCAACGGGAGCTCACCCCGTCGCGGGGATTTGAACCACTGACCTTCTGATCGGCAAGTCCTAGGCTCTGTGGTTTAACCCACAGCACCACCCGCGTCCTTATCTTTTACCATGCTGCTAATACAGAATATCTGTATCAGGAATAAAATGCTTGCAAAAAAGAAAAACTGTATAGCAGTGGAAGATTAGACTACGGCAATGCACTCTCTGTGGGGCTTCCCTCACGCTTGATCTGAAAGCAGCTGAGAGGACAGAATGTGGCAGCACAACTGCTGAGAGGAATGAGATCCTTTCAGTGTACAATACTCATGACTTTTAATGTTTTTAAGGAAGGCTTAAGGAATTGTTATATAATGCAGACGGGCACATGACCAGGGCCAGATTTAGGTTTGATGAGGCCCTAAGCAACTGAAGGTAATGGGGCCCTTTATATGTCCAGCTGTCCTTTGTCAACAACAAATTGTCGCTGTTTTTTGTGTGTTGAATATATGCTCTATGGTAATTTATGGACCTAATAGGTATCTATAGCCATTTGCACATAACAAAATAGGTATTTTATCAAAGTAATTAATGAACTGAAATACAATTAAGAAGAAGTATATTAATAGTGAAATAATTATTAAGCTCTAACTTAAAATAATTTTTTATTCATAACAAACTTAATAATGCAAACACACTGGTGTTTGGTAATAACAAAAGTTCCTTTAGAAACGCAATGTACAGACTCATAATCTCGTCTCTAGAAACTTGCTATAACATGAAATAATAATAGGTGTAAATATATGATGCAAACTACTAATAATTATAAATTGCAGAATGTAGGCACCCTATATATAGAAATGAGCAAACCAGTGATATTTTAGGGAGCAGACTGGCAGACGGGACCCATTACTTACATCATAGGAGCCTACACAACACAAACACTGTTGCTGCATGTTATTTGTTTTTTAGCTTATATTTTGGAAATGTACATCCATATTTTTTTCCTTTAATTTTTTTGGGGGGCCCCAAGAGAGTGAGGTCCTAAGCTAGAACTTGTTTAGCTTATATGTAAATCCGGCACTGGGTGTGGCTTCGGGAGAGGGGGTGTGGCTGGGAAGGGGGCATAGCCTGGACCACATTTGGTTCCCGACCCCTGGCAGCACACAAACGCAATCCTCCAGTCCATCGATCTGATAATGGACTAGTCTCAACACTGGTGTGATCAGGGACAAACCAAAGTCTTCTCCTGCCAATTCACAAGCAGTGATTCCCCCACCTAATCCACTCTCCAGGGAGGGGATCCCACACTCGCTCCATACGTACATGGACCAGCCAGGCATTGCCCATTCAATGCAGGTGCAGTAGCTGCCTATACACCTTGAAGAAGGAGAGAGGCAAAGGTTTAGAAAACCACATTGTAGAACATTAGTAATGCATAATAATAAAACAGGAAAAGGCCGCTCTCGCTTTGCCCGCCACTCCTCTCTACCAGCTGCTCCTGGATTTTCCCTAACTTTCTGGGTAGAGGCTGCATCTCAGTGGCACAACATGTGTTTTGCATGCAAGTTTCTAGGCTCAAACTTTGCATGCAAGTTTCTAGCTCTCAGCAGCGAGAGCTGGGGAAGGAAACCCTGGAGAGGGTCTGGATTTCTTCTCAAGCCTAGTTTTTTTGCTCATGCCAATTGTTTTTGCTTGGGTTTTCCTCACCTCCACCCCTGTTGTCTTAAAGGTAAAGGGACCCCTGACCATTAGGTCCAGTTGTGACCGACTCTGGGGTTGCGGCGCTCATCTCACTTTACTGGCCGAGGGAGCCGGCGTACAGCTTCCGGGTCATGTGGCCAGCATGACTAAGCCACATCTGGGGAACCAGAGCAGCACATGGAAACGCCGTTTACCTTCCTGCCGGAGCAGTACCTATTTATCTACTTGCACTTTGACGTGCTTTTGAACTGCTAGGATGGCAGGAGCAGGGACTGAGCGACGGGAGGTCACCCGTCGTGGGGATTTGAACTGCCGACCTTCTGATCGGCAAGCCCTAGGTGCTGTGGTTTAACCCACAGCGCCACCCGCGTTGCACCAATTTCTACCCAATTTTTTTATCTACCCAATTTTCCCACGCCCAGGTTGGACGCTCATCCATTTAAGGTCTGATCCAGTCCTTCTAGCATATTCAGTACAGGAGAACAGGCCAGAGGAAAAAGCTGGAGCTGTAACTTACGAGTAATCCAAACAGTCTCCTTCTCCTTTGAACATCAAAACCTAGAAAGAGAACGAATCTGGAAGTGAACGACTGGAAAGGAATATGTCTTTATTTAAAGAGCATTTATTTATTTAGTTTATATCCCACCCTTCCTTCAGCAAGATATTTTTATCTTGATCTTCACAGGAAAAATGTTACCAGTGAAGGTTGTGGACCAATTATTTAAAAAACCAAGTTCCCTACCTTGAGCTAAAGGACACAACACGAAAGGAGGAGGGTTGGGGGCGGAGGAGGAAAAAGCAAATTTGGGCACAACCGTATTTTTCCGTGTATAAGGTGCCCCCACATATAAGACAACCCCTATTTTTTTAAACCCAAAATTAAGTTGTTTAGCTTTGGGTGGGGGAGGTCACTTCCGACAATCGCTCACCCGCCTGCCCGCCACTGCCGATCGCTTGCCACAGCCACTGCCGATTGCACACCTCACCGCAGCCGCCAATTGTCTGCCTGCTCACCTCCACCAACAGCCCACCCGCCCACTTTTCACAGCTGCCAATCGCCTGCCCAATTGCCACAGCCACATCCAATCAGCAGCAGGCCTTGCCACAGCCACCAATCAACCGCCCAATCACCGCTGCCAATCTTCTGATGCTGCTGCCACTAATCACATGTCCCCCCTCTGCATTCACTATCCTCGTATGAGACGACACCCAATTTTTGCCTAGCTTTTTTTTTTTTTTTAAAGCGAAAAGCATCGTCTTATACACAGAAAAATATGGTAGTTTCCAAAGTTGTGAAGTTCTTCTAATGAGCTGGTCTCGCAGCAAATCCACTTCTTCTTCCCTTGTCTTCCTCTAACGATGGAATATTAATGGAATATATGTTGTTTTTATATCCATCTGCTTGATAAACACACCTTTAGTTGGCAAGCAAGAAAGAAATGAGGCTGAGTGACAAAATATTTGCTTACAAATTTCCCACCTAGGGTCAATGTGCATGCTGAGAAGCCACTTCTGGTTTATTCCAAAGAGGAACTGGAAGTCTTGGTGTGATTGCCTGCCATACTGCAAGAAGCTTAGGGGACCATGGGACAAAGAGTTCAGGGATGCTTTGTGCACCAAACAATCTCAGTGAGAGTCTGACTAAATGTTCGTGAGACGCTGGTGTGATGTGGTACTTAGAGCATGGGTAAACAAACTAAGGCCCGGGGGCCGGATCCGGCCCAATCACCTTCTCAATCCAGCCCACAGACGGTCCAGGAATCAGCGTGTTTTCACCTGAGTAGAATGTGTCCTTTTATTTAAAATGCATCTCTGGGTTATTTGTGGGGCCTGCCTGGTGTTTTTACATGAGTGGAATGTGTGCTTCTATTTAAAATGCATCTCTGGGTTATTTGTGGGGCATAGGAATTTGTTCTTTTTTTCCTTCAAAATATAGTCCAACCCCCCAGGGCCCCCTGCTGAAAAAGTTTGCTGACCCCTGGCTTAGAGTGATGCCCTGGGCAGAACCAGGTTCACATACCCACTCAACCGCCGGGTGATTTAGTCACCCTCTCTTAGCCTAACCTACCTCACAGGGGAAGCAGGTATGCCAGAGATGGGGAGCCCATGGCCCGGCAGCAGTTATTACACAGCTCCCATCAGCCCTAGCAAATGGTATGGGAAGATGGGAGGTTAGTAAGTGATGGCAGTGGCAGAGCTAGCTGCTTGGGTACCCAGAGTGGTCACATGATGTGCACGCGGGGGCGGGGCGATCCGCCCAAGGGGAGGGGCGATCCTTCTGGCAGGGGTCCGTTTGTGGTGCGGCAGCATGATTCACCTAGTGGGGAGTCTGATCATGGCGCGGCGGCGTGATCTGCCATGGGGGGATTTTGTCACCCCCCAGATGACACTCAGAGCGGACCACCCCCACTGCCCTATTCTGTGCCCTAGGAAAGGCAGGCTATTCTGTGCCCTAGGAAAGACTAACTGCTTGCACTCCCCGCACAAAGAAAAAAGGAAAATTGCTAACTTCGATGTTCAAAAAGAGATGCCTTGTAGGGGGAAAATGGAAAAGGACTCGAAACTGCTAACTTTATTTTCATTGCGAGGATAAGGAATACGACGATATTTGGTCACCTTTCTCAAATAGAAAAGAAAATGTTTTATAGCTCACAGATTATTTTGAACAATCTTGTGAATTGTAATTAAAAAATGTAAGTGTCTTAAAAGTTTCAGTTTGTGGCACATCTCCTTTTCCGTCACAAATTTTGACACCAATTTCTTCAGACCAAGTGCTGACACTTGCACATGTTTAATCTGATTAGTTGCCGAGCCAACTAGTCTCTTTCGCAACGTTGTTGAGCGTATGTAAATTGATAAAATTAATGATTTTACATGTATTTTTTCCTTGTTTCTATAGATGCAATTATTTCCACTGTTTTTATATCTGTAATTGGTTCATTCTTGTTGGCACCCGTCTGTCATGAGAGACAATGGCCATCGTATTGAAGAAGAAGAAGAAGAAGAGTTGGATTTGATATCCCGCCTTTCACTCCCCTTCAGGAATCTCAGAGCGGCTAACATTCTCCTTTCCCTTCCTCCCCCACAACAAACACTCTGTGAGGTGAGTGGGGCTGAGAGACTTCAAAGAAGTGTGACTGGCCCAAGGTCACCCAGCAGCTGCATGTGGAGGAGCGGAGACACGAACCCGGTTCCCCAGATTAGGAGACTACCGCTCTTAACCACTACACCACATCCCCTCCAATATTTCTCAAAGGAAAATGGGAATATGCTTCAAAAAGGACAAGCAGGACAGTCTGGAAACAAATCAGAAATTGGAACAGTTTCTGTAATTCGGGGGCTATCCCTGTGAAATCAGGGCACTTGGAGGGTCTGGCTGTCCAGGCAACAAGACTGCCCACTCTCAGTAATTGATAGATCACATGCAATGATAATACTTAGTATTTGACAGCCCACGAGATTTCATATTTGAAAGCTGCCAAAATAAAAAATATTGTGAGGGAGCATGAGCCTAAATTTTGAAGCCAGCATTTGCCATTCAACACCCCCTGCCAAATTTAAATAATTAATTCAAACTGTCTCAGAAAAAAATACAGGGCAAATAGGGAAAGAATTCATTTCAGCATCAGTAAAACTTGTCTATCCCCTTCTGAACTATTTCTAAGGATGGAGATGTCCTACCCTCCCTCAGTTGCAGACTGCCATTCAATCATGTATTACAAACCAACGTCCCTTTTCTGTTTTAATACTTCTTTCTGAATGTTAAAAGGACAGGTTAGGAAGGGGAAATCTATTTCCCTACCTTTAACAATCTTACACTCTTCACACCATTAATTTGCAGAAATATAAAAACAGCCGTGCTGAATCAGACCGGATTTGCCAAAAAAAAACCCTTCATGTCCATCTAAACTAAGGGGCACCACCATATCTTGTGGCAAGGAGTTCCATAAACCACTTAATGTGCCAGGTGAAAGGGTACTGCTTTTCTTTTGTTCCAAATTTGACTGCCCATCGGTTCCATTGGGAGACACACAGCAATACTGGGGGAGAAGAATAACAACTTCTCTCTATGGCATGTCTTGCCTCTCGGCAACTTAGTTCCCCACCCACTCAAAACCTAAAATATCCCCAAAGTCGGAGCCTTTCATCACAGATAAGGTTCCCTCCCTTCCACAGCTCATTGGGGCTGCCTCTTCCAACAACGTCCCCAGCTCTGTGCTATGAGTCCCACGGCATCCGGCAAACTCACCTCCCGGTAAACAGCGAAGAGGCAAGTCAAGAGCCTTGCTGCTTGGTTTGGCCATGTCGCCATCCTCTTGCCTTGCAGTTCAGTGCCCTGTGTATGACTCGGATCGCTCGGAGACAGTCTTATCTCGCTCGCCGCCCTGTGGACTTTGCCTGAGGGTGGGGAACGGGGTCATTGCCACCGGGTGCAAGACACCACCTTGTGCTGTGCTGAGCACACAGCAAGGTGCGGAGAAGGAGATCAGGCGTTTGCCAGGGCTCCCCAGACCAGCAGAGGGTTCCCCTGCCCCACCAGGGCCACCATTTCTGAAACTTTGTATGGAATTTCCAAGGAGATCAGGTGAAGCATGAGAGAATTGTGCGTCTTGCCTCTCCTAAGTTAGGAGGAGCATGGATTCCATGTGAAACAGCAAGGCAGGAGTTTACAACCCACTGGACGTGGGGTATTACGATATGATAATCTTTATTGTCATTGTCCCATACAGAACAACAAAATTGGGGGGGGGCGGGAATCTACATAAGACACTCAAAACCAATAAGCCTGCTATCCCAGCTATCCCAACCTGGTTAGCCCCATAAAAACTCTGATACCCCATTTTAAAAATACAATACACTCCCATAGAGACTCCTTACACTGCGTTTAAAACCAAAATCGCATTTGGATAGAAACTGTTTCTCAGGCGGCTAGTTTTTAAGATCTTCTGCATGTTCAAATTCATTTTACTTGCTCGTTTAATTGTCTGCTGTAAATACACACTCTTATAAAACTGCAGGTTATTACAATAATCCTGCTAATGTTTTTGTTTACAATTTATCTGTAAATATTCAATAAACCATTTCCATTCGTTTATAAAAAGTTTGTTATCTTGATTTCTTAGTCTTCTGGTAAGTTTTGCCATTTCTGCATAGGTTTTTGTATCCATTCTTCCTTTACTGCAATTGTAGCGGGAAGTTTTTAATGCTTGATGTTTTACTATGTTTTTATATGCGCTTTAAGCCAGCCAGAGCAGCTGGGGAAAAGTTGTTGTTGTTGTTTAGGGGTAAGCACCATTGTTTTTAACAGAACTTACTCCCAGTTAAGGGACACGGGTGGCGCTGTGGGTTAAACCACAGAGCCTAGGACTTGCCGATCAGAAGGTCGGTGGTTTGAATCCCTGCGACGGGGTGAGCTCCCGTTGCTCGGTCCCTGCTCCTGCCAACCTAGCAGTTGGAAAGCACCTCAAATTGCAAGTAGATAAATAGGTACCGCTCCGGCAAGCAGGTAAACGGCGCTTCCGTGTGCTGCTCTGGTTCGCCAGAAGCGGCTTAATCATGCTGGCCACATGACCTGGAAGCTGTACGCCGGCTCCCTCAGCCAATAAAGCAAGATGAGCGCTACAACCCCAGAGTTGGCCACGACTGGACCTAATGGTCAGGGGTCCCTTTACCTTTACTCCCAGTTAAGTGTATATAGGGTTTCAGTTGCTATCAATCGTCCTGTGTCACTTAATTTTTTTCCTAGATGCTTTCATTGTTATTGTTGTTGTTGTTGTTGTTGTTGTTGTTGTTGTTGTTGTTTGACTTCCTTCCCGCTCTTCCTTTCCCCCTTTATTACATTTCTATCACCTGAAGATCACAGGGTGCTTTACGATATAAATTGTGTAACCAGCTGATCCCTGATTTGCCTGTCACCACGAGGCAATGACTCATCCTTAGCCATGGCAGGAGCCACTCAAACTACTGGTGTGTCCTTCAGCGTCATGGAAACAGCTTGAGGCGTCATGTGCTTTGTGATAGTGAACTTTAGAAGGGGAATCCCGTGTAGTCCGATATCTTGCTGGTGACACGGGTACCTGTGGAGAAAAGTGTGTGTCCTCCTAAAATGTGAGATTACTTCCTGTTTTAGAGGGAAACTGAGGCCGGAGGGGGAAGGCAAATCAACTCTCCAGGACATGACTCTTACCATAGGAGCCAATTTCTAGGAGGCGAGGTTCCTTCAGCCCCACCCCCCATAAAATATTTGAGGGGGCCTGATTCCTCCCCAAATTCATGGGCGTTGCCATTCACATGGTATCCGTGTGTCTCATCTTGCAATTGATTATGTGGAATAAAATATTTTATTCAAGTTGGCACCCCTGACTGCTATCTTGAGCAGGAGGCAGCTGAATTCATAAGGAATGGGTTGTGTTAATTTTTTATTTTAATTTTTTTAAAAACCATTTTAAAGACTCAGTGCTATTTGGTTACTCTCAACTTTCAAGGCAGGCATTCAAATGTAGGTTATTTTAAGGGGAGACAATATCTTAACACCCGGGAAGATCTGTAGGGAAGGAGGTAGTCTTTCATATATCTGAGGCCCAAGTCATATAGGGCTTATACAAGGGCAATAAAATGGAATGCTGACTGTTGCAAGTGAATGGAAAACTGGGATGGGGCAATGGACTGGAATATCCTGGAATAGGGCATAGGGACCATGAATAGGAGCCGCACTCCATGCTGCAACATCCTGTTGCACCGCCGTGTGAAACTTCCTGTGATGTCGATGCCATTTTGCAAATGTTGTGCAGAAGATTTCAGAACCTATGGACCATTTTAAAGACTCAGTGCTATTTGGTTACTCTCAACTTTCAAGGCAAGCATTCAAATGTATATTATTTTAAGGGGAGACAATATCTTAACACCCGGGAAAATCTGTAAGGAAGGAGGTGGTCTTTCAGATATCCGAGGCCTAAGTCATGTAGGGCTTATACAAGGGCAGACATTGATGCCGAAATCCAGCATCGCCTGAGGTTTGCGAGTGCAGCTTTCTCCCGATTGAAGTGCAGAGTGTTTGAGGACCGGGACATTCGCAGGGGAACCAAAATGCTTGTTTACAAAGCTATTGTACTACCAAGCTTACTGTATGCTTGCGAAACGTGGGCCACTTATAAATGCCATCTCCAACTCCTCGAAGGATTCCATCAACGGTGTCTCAAAAATTTTTTACATAGCACTTGGGAAGACAGGTGAACTAATACCAATGTACCAGAAGATGCAAAGATCACCAGTGCCAAAGCTATGATTCTTCAACATCAACTTTGTTGGAATGTTCATGTTGTGAGTATGCCTGATTACCGTCTTCCAAATCAGCTACTCTATTCCAAACTTAAAAATGGAAAGCGTGATGCGAGTAGTCAACAAAAGAGGTTCAAAGATTCTCTCAAGGCAAATCTTTAAAAATGTAGTATAAACACTGACAACTGGGAAACACTGGCCTGCGAGCGCTCCAGTTGGAGAACAGCCTTTACCAAAGGTGTCAAGGGCTTTCAAGACGCTCAAACTCAGGACACAAGGGAGAAATGTGCTGAGAGGAAGGCATGCTTGGCAAATCCACACCATGATCAACTCCCGCCCAGAAACTTATGTCCCCAGTGTGGAAGGATGTGTGGATCCAGAATTGGCCTCCACAGCCACATATGGACACACTGTTAAAACTGTGTTTATGGAAGACAATCTTACTTGGCTATGAGTGATCGTCAAAGAAGAACATACGGAGAACTGAATCCAAGGCTAGAAAAATGAGGCAGTGGGAGAAATAAAACGGACAGATTCACCCACCCTGAAGTAAAGCAAAGCCCACCAAATAGACGGCGGTTATTATGGGTTTCAGCCACAAGGTGTCAGTCCAAGCCTGGTGATGGAAGGTCACCTTGGCTGTTAATGGTCTTTCCTGATGGTTAACCAAGATGCTAGGAGTGTGACTCACCTGAGTTCAGTGCTGTTGTGCAGGTCTTCTGCCAGCCTCTTTTCAATGCCAAGCACAGCAAATAACTTTTGGATCCTTAAAGGTAAAGGGACCCCTGACCATTAGATCCAGTCATGGCCGACTCTGGGGTTGTGGCGCGCATCTCGCTTTATTTCCCGAGGGAGCCGGTGTACAACTTCCGGGTCATGTGGCCAGCATGACTAAGCCACTTCTGGCGATCCAGAGCAGCGCACGGGAACACCATTTACCTTCCCGCCGGAGCGGTACCTATTTATCTACTTGCACTTTGACGTGCTTTCGTACTGCTAGGTGGGCAGAAGCAGGGACTGAGCAACAGGAGCTCACCCTGTCGTGGAGATTCGAACCACCGACCTTCTGATCGGCAAGTCCTAGGCTCTGTGGTTTAGACCACAGCGTCACCTGTGTCCCTTTGGATCCTTACGATCTATGTATCCTCCCTTTGGTACAAAAAGCATTTCCCACCTATTCATTCCATAATCCCAATTACAGCATTATATACTGGGCCGATATTATTACTCCCCCCAACCACACACATTATAAATGCTGGGGTGTGACACCAAGAGGCTTGCTTAATTTTAATACATGCCTGTCCTGAAGCTGGAAGAGGAAAAATCCCCAGCTCAGAGCTCCTAGTTTTCATCACTATACTACAGAAGCTTTTCAACCTGGGCATGTAACTGCTTGCATCTTATCCTTTAAAAGGAACAAGAGAAAGAGAGAGAGAGAGAGAGAGAGAGAGAGACTAGCTGAGCATTCCTATATAGGCTTTGCCTCCAGCAAAGGAATCCATAGGTTCTGACATCTTCTGTACAACATTTGCAAAATGGCATCGACATCACAGGAAGTTTCACATGCCAGTGCAACAGAATGTTGCAGCGTGGAGTGCAGCTCCTGTTCAGGGTTCCTATGCCATATTTCAGGATATTCCATTCCATTCCCCCATCCCAGTTTTCCATTCACTTGCAACAGTCAGCATTCCATTTTATTGCCCTTGTATAAGCCCTATATGACTTGGGCCTCAGATATATGAAAGACTACCTCCTTCCCTACAGATCTTCCCGGGTGTTAAGGTATTGTCTCCCCTTAAAATAACCTACATTTGAATGCTTGCCTTGAAAGTTGAGAGTAACCAAATAGCACTGAGTCTTTAAAATGGTTTAAAAAAAAATTAAAATAAAAAATTAACACAACCCATTCCTTATGAATTCAGCTGCCTCCTGCTCAAGATAGCAGTCAGGGGTGCCAACTTGAATAAAATATTTTATTCTACATAATCATTTGCAAGATGAGACACACGGATACCATGTGAATGGCAATGCCCATGGATTTGGGGAGGAATCTGGCCCCCTCAAATATTTTATTTGGGCAGGGGCCTGAAGGAACCTCGCCTCCTAGAAATTGGCTCCTATGGTAAGAGTCATGTCCTGGAGAGTTGATTTGCCTTCCCTCTCCGGCCTCAGTTTCACTCTAAAACAGGAAGTAATCTCACATTTCAGGAGGACACACAGTTTTCTCCACAGGTACCGGTGTCACTAGCAAGATATCGGACTACACGGGATTCCCCTTCTAAAGTTCACTATCACAAAGCACATGACGCCTCAAGCCGTTTCCGTGACGCTGAAGGACACACCAGTAGTTTGAGTGGCTCCTGCCATGGCTAAGGATGAGTCATTGTCTCGCGGTGACAGGCAAATCAGAGATCAGCTGGTTACACAATTTATATCGTAAAGCACCCTGTGATCTTCAGGTGATAGAAATGTAATAAATAATAAGAATAAAAATGCAAGCATCTAGAAAAAAAATGAAGTGGCACAGGACAATTGATAGCAGCTGAAATCCTATATACACTTAACTGGGAGTAAAGGTAAAGGTAAAGGGACCCCTGACCATTAGGTCCAGTCGTGGCCAACTCTGGGGTTGCGGCGCTCATCTCGCTTTATTGGCCGAGGGAGCCACGTACAGCTTCCGGGTCATGTGGCCAGCATGACTAAGCCGCTTCTGGCGAACCAGAGCAGCGCACGGAAACACCATTTACCTTCCCACCAGAGTGGCACCTATTTATGTACTTGCACTTTGAGGTGCTTTCGAACTGCTAGGTTGGCAGGAGCAGGGACTGAGCAACGGGAGCTCACCCCGTCGCGGGCATTCAAACCACCGACCTTCTGATCATCAAGTCCTAGGCTCTGTGGTTTAACCCACAGCGCCAACCACGTCCCTTGCTCTCTCGGGTACTTTCCCTTAAAGATTTGTGTTTGTTTCCACTCCTGCAAACCTTAGCATTCCCCTGAGCTTGCCGATACCTTTCTCTAATGAATAGATAGTGCCATTTGGGCTACAGAAGGACAGACACTTCAAGGCCACCTTTGCCATTCACATCTAAGGATGGATGTCTGTGGCACTTGCACGTTTCCGAGCACAATTCAAGTGTTGGTGCTGACCTTTAAAGCCTCAAATGGCCTCAGCCCAGTATACCTGAAGGAGCATCTCTACCCCCATTATTTGGCCCAGACACTGAGGTCCAGCGCCGAGGGCCTTCTGGCGGTTCCCTCCCTGCAAGAAGTGAGGATACAGGGAAACAGGCAGAGGGCCTTCTCGGTGGTGGTGCCCGCCCTGTGGAATGCCCTCCCATTAGATGTCAAGGAAATAAACAACTATCTGACTTTTAGAAGACATCTGAAAGCAGCCTGTTTAGGGAAGTTTTTAACGTTTGACATTTTATGTTTTTATATTCTGCTGGAATATAAAGGTGGCTGGGCAAACCTAGCCAGATGGGAGGGGTATTATTATTATTATTATTATTATTATTATTATTATTATTATTATTATTTCCAGGAATTCTGCTTTCCATTTGTGTGTGCGTGTGTACATTTGCACCAAGGATATCCAAGAAGACACAAAGTGAGGATGGACTGGGCCACTTCAGCAAGATGTCATTCATTTAAAACTTTTATAAGGCTAACGGATTGTGAGTGCCAATATGTTTCTGCACTTGAAGGTGATTTGCACAGCCATTTAAAGCAGGCCAAGCAGCCAAGATAACAATGCATAAATGATGAGCTATACTGGACTTCCTGAGTGACAAAAAAAATATGAATTATGGATGCCTGGGAAGAAAATTTGGGATTACCAGAATGGGGAAAAGGTGGATAATTCTGGAGTGTATGTGGTAAATATTTCAAATAATTGATATATAGATGATTGGCAGATAGGGAAGCGGAAACCTCTTTTTTCTTTTAAACTTCTTGCCCCCCCCCTTTTATTCTGTTTTCTCAGGTTGCTTGGGGAAAAACCTTGGAGAAGAGGGGATTTAGGCAGCTTTGGGAAAGCAGGAACCATCAATCTCCACAACTGCCTCATAGGGGCAAGACCTACCCAACCAGAGTTTCTGTGCTCATTAGGCCAGACATTCCTGTGCAGTTCCTGTTTTTGCTAACAAAGAGATGACCGCTGGCTCACTCCTGTTACCTTAGCAGGTCAGTTATGTTAGGGTTGCCCTATTTCAAAAGTTAAGGTAAGGGATGCAGGTGGCGCTGTGGTCTAAACCACTGAGCCTCTTGGCCTTGCCGATCAGAAGGTTGGCGATTCGAATCCCCGCAATGGAGTGAGCTCCCATTGCTCTGTCCCAGCTCCTGCCAACCTAGCAGTTTGAAAGCTCACCAGTGCAAGTAGATAAATAGGTACCGCTGCGGCAGGAAGGTAAACGGTGTTTCCATGCGCTCTGGTTTCCGTCACGGTGTTCCGTTGTGCCAGAAGCTGTTTAGTCATGCTGGCCACACACCCCAGAAAGTGAGATGAGCGCTGCAACCCCATAGTCGCCTTTGACTAGACTTAACCACCAGGGGGTCCTTTACCTTTTTACCTATTTCAAAAGGTGAAAACCTGGGCACAAAAATTGTTGAGCTTTTGCCCAAAACTGTTGAGCCTTTTTCTGCAGAATCTCAAACAAAAATGAGTTTCTGAGCTATGGTGGGCTGCCAGACGCCCAGATTTTCCCAGATGCTTTTAGCTGTTTATGAGGGTCAAATACCAGGTGTATCTGGGAGATTCCAGATGTATGGCAACACTAGTTAAGTATTGCTATTTACCTATGATATCAGGTAGCCATAGAGACAAATGAGAGGGTCTTTTCACACCCCTCCTGGCTGGACACCACGTCATCATAAGATGGGGAACAGTAGGTCAAGGAGCGGACATCATGTGTGAGAGTTTTGGTTGATATGGAAGCAGGAGACAAAGAGATATGTCTGCTCTGCACTGAACCCAAAACCAAGTCTGGGGCTTCTCTATCAAGGAGGCCACAAGCCCTTCCACCCTGTCCTCAGGTTGCACATATGTGCAGATAAATTCATAAACAGTCATACCCTGGAGGTCAAATGCCTTGGGAGTCAAACATTTTGGCTCCCAAACGCTACAAACCCAGAAGTGACTGTTCTGGTTTGAGAATGCTGTTTGGAACCCAAATGTCCGGCATAGCTTCCAGTTGGCTGCAGGAGCTTCCTGCAGCCAATCGGAAGCCACGCCTTGGTTTCCAAACATTTTGGAAGTAGAATGGAGTTCCAGAACAGATTCCGTTCAACTTCCGAGGTACGGCTGTATCCCAAAGACATCATAGTCTTTGTTTACCTTCATTCCGGGGAAGCCAAACCCTGGGTAAGTGTTGGGACGCCCCGGAAGTCTCTCAAAGCTCAGAGGCTGAGGTGCATGCAACAGTGCTTTGAAAACAAACCTTTGCTTTCTGTCTTCAAAAAATACAGTGCTACTTTGGGTTACAGACGCTTCAGGTTACAGACTCCGCTAACCCAGAAATAGTACCTCAGGTTAAGAACTTTGCTTCAGGATGAGAACAGAAATCACGTGGCGGCAGCGGGAGGTGACATTAGCTAAAATGGTACCTCAGGTTAAGAACAGTTTCAGGTTAAGAACAGACCTCCAGAATGAATTAAGTTCTTAACCTGAGGCACCACGGTACCGTCATAGCTTGGTTATTGAACGTAATCCGTTCCGGAAGCCCCATTAGCTAAAGTGGTACCTCAGATTAAGAACAGTTTCAGGTTAAGAACGGACCTCCAGAATGAATTAAATTCTTAACCCGAGGTACCACTGTATATTAAAATTGTCTCCCCCTCCCTCTTTCTCTCTCCTGAAATTTTACAGCAAAGGGAAGATTCTTTTTTTAACATTTTATTTCCACAAAACTCCATCTGGCCTGACTTGCCTCCTTTCCTTTCTCCTTTCTGGAATGTAACAACGGCAGGGATCTCCTCCACCTCAGCTTCTTTTTCTTTTTTAAAATAATACAAATAAAAAAAACCTCATGAAGTTGCAGCTGCCACGTACACCAGTGGTTGGGAGTCTGGAAGAGGCTTAAGCTGATGGCTTTCCCAGGCTGGTGGCAGCTGGGATATGTATTTATTTATTTATTTTCCACCGCGCTGTGGCCGCTGGCAAGCTGGCTTTTCCATGAAGAGGCCCCTGGAAAAGAAGGCTTGGTTTAGGAGGGTGTTCCATGCTCTTTCTCTCCCCACCCCCCCTAACATACACACTTTCTGTGGTCGGGAGACAGCAAACCCCGTTTTGAACGGAGAAAGAGTCTGAATCAGATGGCAACACAATCTGAGAAGTGTCAAAGGGACAGTCATAAAATTGGCTCCAGCTCTGTCGCAGCAGATTTTTGGTTGGCCTCCCCCTTCCCCATTCTGCTGGAACTCATCCCCTCCTGGAAGCCACACCTTCTTCTGACCTGGAAATGCTTCCTCCAGATCAGGCATGGCCAAACAATCCCCACCATCCCTGACCACTGGTCCTGTTAGGTAGGGATGATGGGAGTTGTAGTCCCAAAACATCTGGAGGGCCAAGTTTGGCCATGCCAAACCTGACTGAAGTCCATTTCCAGCTCCCATGCAGAAAAGAAAACTGCACAGGGCCTTCAAGCAGTGGTGTAGTGTGGGGAAGGGGCGTGGCCCCGGGTGCAAATTTCTGAGGGGGCACCCCCAGGGGTCCCCAGGCAGGCTCCCTCACTGTGAGGCGGCAAGTCGCACCTGGTGTGCTGGTCCTGTGGGTTACCTGAGGCGAGGTCCAAGTCTGGTCCGTGGTCAAAGGTGCAACATGGAGGCAGTCCGTAGTAGCTGAAGCTGGGTGCAGGGCAGGGAGTCAGGTGAAGTCAGGAACGGGCATGCAAGCAGGGAGCCAGGGTGGACCAGGAGTTCTGACAGAAAAGCAGGACAGGGTTCAGGCAAGAACTAGCAACCAACAATGTTGCTCCCACAACTTGGGACAGGGGCTGGCCGGCTTTTATCTGCCCCAAGGCATAGGGTGGCCCCGATCCTCTGGTGACTCGCCTCTCCTGGCTTGGAGGCGAGCACTCCTCCTGCGGGAACTTAGTTCCCTCCGCCTCTTTGCCCTGAGCCTCTGCAGCTCAGGAGAGGCTGGAGGGTTACCGGACCCAGAGGCAACCTCCTCTTCCCCTGACCGGGCTGAGGGTGGAGCACCTGCAGGCAATGGGTCCTCCATCACCTCAGGAGCCAGAGCAGGCTCAGCTGATGCCTGCACCTGAGGATCCAGCACAGGTGAGGACCCTTCAGGCTCAGGCCCCAGCCCAAGCTCAGCTGGTTCTAGAGGCGGGGAATTCTGTACAGGCTGGGATCCCTCAGGATCAGCATCCGAGTCCGAATCCCAGGCCATCACACCCAGGCTGGGCCTTCAGACCTGTGGTGGCATTGACACCTCCATCTCCTTGTGGCCAGCGAAGGGACACCTGTTTGCACTCCACCCCTGAACCAGCCAAGAGGGAGGGATGGGGAGGGTATTGCCACCGCCCACCAAGGAGGGAGGAAGAAGATGAAGGTTGGAAAGCATTGCTGCAGCCCAGAGCACATCACTGCAAGGACAGGAGGGCAGGCCGACACAGCCTGGCTTCCACATTTCTTGCCTTATTTCTGCTCCCAAGTTGGGGCTAGTTTGCAAGAGGAGACTCCCTTGGTTAGATGCTGGCCAAAGAAGGGACTGACCATTGCCCAGCCCACCAGGGTGTGTGTGTGTGCAACATTTGCCCTGCCTCGGGCACCAGCAACCCACGCTATGCCCCTGCCTTCAAGGAGTCCAGCTATCAACAGGGTCTGGGATCTACAGTACCTTCAGTCATCAGAAATCTCCCTAATGATCATCGGCTGCACCATGGAACTCAGTGGGGCTTACTTCTAAGTAGACCTGTGTGAGATTCTGTTGTAAGGGCATGGACCGGTTCCGTTAATGTTTGGAATCCAGGAAGCTGAGGGTGGAATTTAATGTAGTATTTAGGAGACTGTTGTGTTAGGGTAAGCCCAGTAGAACAATCTCCCTTCTCTCTGCCCCCCCCCCCCCGAGGGCTGTTCTGGGGGTTCTCCTGACCCTCCAGATCAGATTTGGGGTTGGTGTGGGGTGAGGGTGGAGGAAGGTTTGGGAGAGTCCTGTTGCAATATGGGAGGTCTTGTACAGGTTTCCACTAGTGGAACAGGTAGTTGAAACCAGCCCTGACCTTAGGAGCCATTTCCTAGTGTCTGAGGTCCCTTCAGCCCTCCACAATACTTGAGTGGACCAGGGCCCTGCAAAGTTGATGGGCAGTATCATTCAAATGGTGTGTGTGAGCAACGTCATGTGATCAGTTATGTGGGGTGGGGCTTACCTGGCCCCTCTAATATTTTATTCAAGTTGGCACACCTGGCCCTGACATTTTTAAAATTATACGTACATGTACACACACACACACACACACACACACACACACACACACGTTTATGAAGTAAAAACCAGAAAATCAACACTGGAATCCAAACAAAATACAAATCAAGATTCATTGGATACAAATTATGAACCAAAATCCCAAAACCAAAATACTGAACAATTCAATTGAAAAAATATTAGGGCAAATAAGGTTTTAATGGGCATCTAGAGGGACGCGGGTGGCGCTGTGGGTTAAACCACAGAGCCTAGGCCTTGCAGATCAGAAGGTTGGCGGTTCGAATCCCTGCGACGGGGGTGAGCTCCTGTTGCTCAGTCCCTGCTCCTGCCAACCTAGCAGTTCGAAAGCACGTGAAAGTGCAAGTAGATAAATAGGTACCGCTCCGGCGGGAAGGTAAGCGGCATTTCCATGCGCTACTCTGGTTCGCCAGAAGCGGCTTAGTCATGCTGGCCACATGACCCGGAAGCTGTACGCCGGCTCCCTCGGCCAATAAAGCGAGATGAGCGCCGCAACCCCAGAGTCGGACACGACTGGACCTAATAGTCAGGGGTCCCTTTATCTTTACCTTTAAAACATAGTTGATGCCTCTCAGTAAAATGGAGTCATGGACAGCCATAGGTAGCAATCTTGTTTACTTCTGATGTTCCTGTTCAGCAGTGTCAGAGGCTAAGGATGGGAGAGAATTTCTATTCATTTTCATTTAAAGGCAAACTTACCTAATTTGCACCTTTTTGGGAAGCAATGCAAAAACCAAAACACAGCTATCCTTGAAAATTCTCCAAATCTTACGCAGTAGTTTTCCAGCCAACTAATCTGTACAAAATGTGTATTTTATTGAAAATGACATACAGAAATGCATTTGATTAGGTTGAATTGCTGTGCAAAAATTGTATATCTGCTATCAAAATGTGTGCATTAGAATAAATCTGCACTAAAATGCTGCCTGAATTTTATGAATTCAGATGCTTAGATACAGTTTAGCTACAGCAGGATCCAAATTTGCAGAATGAGTTCTCCATGCATGTATAGGAATGGATGCAAATGGACTGAACTTGGAACTGGAATACGGATAGATCGATAGATCAATTGATAGGTAGGTAGGTAGGTATAGCTTTAGGAGTGGGATAGTTAAGGGATCATTTTCTTCCATATGAATTTGTCTTCTCATTAAGATCTGTTGAAGCTGCTCTACTCCACACCCCACCTAGGGTGACCATGTGTGTCCTGGTTTTCAGAGGACAGTTTTTAAGACACTCCCAAAAAAGGGAGAGAGTGGGAGAGACCTTAAAGTTACCCATCAATAGTTAGCAGTACCTGGGCAGCAAATTCAGCAAGTGCCGATGGGTCCTTTAAAATATTTTTGTTTTGCCTTCGTTTGGTCTGCTGAACTGAAACTATTTTTATTGATCCACATTTTCCCCAATCTTGAGTTCATGTCTCAGCTATTCCACATCTGTTCACTTTATTTTAAAGTCATCATGAAAATTCATCAGTGACCTGTTCCTAATATACACATCTTTGCATGCAATTCTGCCCAATTTACACATTTCTGTAGAACGATTCCACCTAATGTAAAGCGTCTTTGTATGGTTTTATTTTACTAATACGTGCCTGTTTCGGCCCACTTTACCCCTAAATATGCATTTGTATTTTACTTGCCTGGAGAACCACGTTGCAAAATTCAGAGAACTGTGAATTGTGAAAGTTGGCTCTGCTTGCTTTCTTGTTGTCTTTTGGAAAGTGAAGGTTATGTTGGTTCACCTTTAGATGCAAACTGAATTGCATTTCTCCTCCATCCCTACTCAGAAATTGTTGTTTAGTCATTTAGTCGTGTCCGATTGTTTGAGACCCCATGGACCAGAGCACGCCAGGCACTCCTGCCTTCCACTGCCTCCCGCAGTTTGGTCAAACTCATGCTGGTAACTTTGAGAACACTGTCCAACCATCTCGTCCTCTGTCCTCCCCTTCTCCTTGTGCCCTCCATCTTTCCCAACATCAGGGTCTTTTCCAGGGAGTCTTCTCTTCTCATGAGGTGGCCAAAGTATTGGAGCCTCAGCTTCAGGATCTGTCCTTCCAGTGAGCACTCAGGGCTGATTTCCATCAGAATGAAGAGGCTTGATCTTCTTGCAGTCCATGGGATTCTCAAGAGTCTCCTCTAGCACCATAATTCAAAAGTAGGTCCAAGTGAATTCAATGGGACTTGCTTTTAGTTACGTGGTCATTGATTGCAACCTTAGTAAATTACGATGAATTAAATGAATCAAGGCTACAATATTATGGTCACAGCAAAAGGTGTCAAAGGCTGCGCATGATTTCCTGGATCTTCTTCTTCAGCAGTGAAGAGATTTGTCCGGCCTTGGAGAAGGTGATTCAGTTTTAGATGGCTCCATGTTGGGGTGGGGGCAAAATTTCTCAGTTCTCATTCAAAGGCAAATTGTGATCAGCTGTCTTCTGAAATTTGCATTTCTCTGAATTTTGCAATGTCATTCTCCAGCCAAGGAACCAGCACAAAAAAAGCATATACTAATATGTGCATATAAGTGCATCTATTAATGAAAATAACATATGACGATGCACTATGTCAGCAGGAATTCCTTGCAAAAATGGCTATATTACTCAAAACTACATAGAAAGATGTGCCTATTCGCTCCAAAATTTGCTCTAAAATGCTGGTGAGTTTTTATTTTAACTCAGATCTTCAGATGGCTGCAGAAATTTAAGAGCTGCAGATTGCGGAAATGAGATGCTGAAAGAACCAAAACTGACCTATTTGCACATCTTGTTTCTATGGGACTGCAGAAAGGCCACTATCTTTAAAGTGCTGGACAGGAAAAGTTTGGGGGGCATGCCATGTGTGTATTTATTGTTATTTGTAGTGTACTTTAAAAAAAATTTACACCACTCTTCAGCTTCAAAGGCTCCCAAGGCATAACAATAAATTAAAACAAGCCAGTCACTCTCCACAGGCTTACAATTAAAAAAAGCAAAAAACACTGACACAAAACGAAATAGAGACAGAGAGGAAAGAGATGGAGGGGGGGGGGGAAACTATATGTATCCATAGAAAGTGCCCCCCCAACATATCCATGAAATGAAGGACAAAGTATGCTGGCCCTGGAGCTGACATAGTTTATTTTGCACCCTAGATGTGAGGAAAAGAGTAGATTTGAGCATGTGCAGAATGCTTTCTCCAAAATACATGGGGAACCATAGCCAGCCCTGCCCATATCCCTCTACAAGTAGGGCAAAGAATTACTAGGAGAGAACCACGTCCTTTAAGCCCCACCAACTTTCCTTTTCAAAATCAAAAACACACTAATTTACTTAACGTGAAAAAGCTTTCTCCCGATCCAGCCCTGGAGGGATTTGGAACGATAAACTGACATGGCGTTGCAGGGCGGGGTGTTGGGGGGGGGAACTAATGCAAGGAACAGGAAGCAACAGTAGCCTAGATCGGGGGGATAGAGTTACCTATCAAGAATGTGAGAAGGAGGGAGGAACGAGCAAGGAGATGCTCTGAGCCAAATTGGTTTCATCATCTCTCCTCGCGCCGGTTTGCATCTCCTGGATTCCACAATTCGCTGGTGTCGCTGGGTGGAAGATGGAGAGCCAAGCAAAGACGAGGGAAAGCAAAAGAATTTTCATTTCCTGGCTGTTCCTCCTGCCCAAGGGCAGATATTGCAAGCCTTGTTGTTGTTGTTTAGTCGTTTAGTCGTGTCCGACTCTTCGTGACCCCATGGACCAGAGCACGCCAGGCACTCCTGTCTTCCACTGCCTCCCGCAGTTTGGTCAGACTCATGTTTGTAGCTTCGAGAACAGTGTCCAACCATCTCGTCCTCTGTCGTCCCCTTCTCCTTGTTCCCTCCATCTTTCCCAACATCAGGGTCTTTTCCATGGAGTCTTCTCTTCTCATGAGGTGGCCAAAGTATTGGAGCCTCAGCTTCAGGATCTGTCCTTCCAGTGAGCACTCAGGGCTGATTTCCTTCAGAATGGAGAGGTTTGATCTTCTTGCAGTCCATGGGAGCCTGCAAGCCTACCGTCACGCAAACAGGTGGAAGGAGTTGGGAGGGAGGAGAAAGGTGACCGGGGAGAACGTTTCCACCATGTTGGGATGAGAAGACGTGTTCCTGTGTGCAAGGAAGATTGGCTCCTAGAAAGGGGCTGGCATATTGGAAAACCCTGAGGTTGCAAAGAGCTGCCTCCCCAGTTGCAAAATCTTCAAGTATACGAATGACAAATTCTGCTCCTCAAGAAAGATAGTATCACGCCACTGGTATAAACAGGGGAGTTCTGTCTTTCCCCCCTCCCCAAGATTTATTTTAGAAATCATTTTTATTTGATTTGACAGATTTATAACAATACCAAATACAGTGGTACCTCAGGTTACAGACGCTTCAGGTTACATATGCTTCAGGTTACAGACTCCACTAACCCAGAAATAGTACCTCAGGTTAAGAACTTGGCTTCAGGATGAGAACAGAAATCGTGCTCCAGCGGTGCGGCAGCAGCAGGAGGCCCCATTAGCTAAAGTGGTACCTCAGGTTAAGAACAGTTTCAGGTTAAGAACAGACCTCTAGAACGAATTAAGTTCTTAATCCGAGGTACCACTATACATATCCCTATTTAGAGATTTCTCTGAATCTCGAAGCTTCCCCCATCCCCTCCATGGGTCCCATTGTCAACATTTTCAACTGCATATTATTTCATAATCTATGTTTTGTATCTATCCATATTGTCCATAGTGTTTGCTACATTGTAAGTGAGATTAAAATCCTGCTAATGTTTTCATCTGTTTACAGTGGCCTCCTAAATAAATTATATTTCCCCCCCCCATTCTTTTTAAAGCATTTTGCCCTTTTGGTTCCTGATCTTTTCAATTAGCTTTGCCATTTCGGCGTAGTCCATCAGCTTGGTTTGCCATTCCTCTCTGTTAGGGACTCTTTCTTCTTTCTATCTCTCGGCTCGTAGCATCCGTGTGTCAACATGCAGAGGGCCGGGAGCGGGCTTCAAAGCCAGGGCATGCTATTGGCAGAGAGAACTGCACACACAGAATAGGTGTGAGGTTTGTGGCAGCATACTACAACTACATATTTATTAATCATAAATCAGGACAAAGAAACATGTCGTCTCTCTCTGGTGTCATCTCAGAGAGAACGGGAAAAGCAAAAGCTATACACAAAAGGAAGTTCCCAGCATACTGTGCTGGAATGTAAACAGACATGTGGCACATAACAATCCCATGTCTGTTCCTTAAGGTGGAATGGAAATGTCAACACCGTGAGGCTGTTGTCGCAGACATTAAAAGTCTTTTCTGCTCCTTTGGAATGTCGGCACCTATAATTCCTAATAAAAAGGCTTCTGGTTTTTTAAACAAAAGTTATTTTAAACATTTTTTTCAATTCATTATACCTCATCTCCCAGAAAGCTTTTATTACCTTACACGACCACCACATGTAATAAAAGGTACCTTCTGTCTCTTTACATTTCTAGCTCGTGTTTGCAAGGTCTTTCTTGTGCCAAATTATCATATGCGGGTTAATTTGCATGGGCACAAAATACCAAGCCGGGCCAGGGAAACGGGCCCACATGATGCTGCTGGACTCCAGCTCCTATCAACCTCGACCAGCATCAGTCAGTATCCAAGGGATTATGGGAGTTGTAGTCCAGCAACGTCTGGGTAGCTCAGTTGGTTAGAGCGTGGTTAGAACGTGAACCTTGACAATGCCAAGGTTGCAGGTTCGATCCCCGTATGGGACAGCTGCATATTCCTGCATAGCAGGGGGTTGGACTTAGATGATCCTCACGATCCCTTCCGACTCTACGATTCTGTGATTTCCCCTCCTTGGTGCAGACATTCCCCCCCATCCTCCCAGCACTGCCTCTCCAGATGGACAGAATCCCTGCTTCGAACATCCATCCAGGAGGAGGGACCGACTACTGCAAAATAAAACATCTGCAGGCAGACAAGTGCCTTGAGCAATAGTTGTAAGGTGTCAGGGTGAGGGTCTCGGCAAAGGGATCCAAAATGCAAAAATGGTTTTACAAGTACAGTGGTGCCTTGGTTCTCAAATGCCTTGGTACTTAAACAACTTGGAACCCAAACACTGCAAACCCGGAAGTGAGTGTTCCAATTTGCGAACTTTTTTCAGAAGCCGAACGTGCTCCGTTTTGAGTGTTACGCTTCCGATTTGAGTGCCACACTTCCGTTTTGAGTGTTACGCTGAGGTCTATCTGTATTTGCTATTTATTTTGAGTTGCTGTTGTTTTTTGTGGCTCTTTTGTGTGTTTGTGTGTGTGTGACTGTGTGGAACCCAGTTCAGCTCCTGACTGATTGACTGTGTGACCGTAGTACATTGTTTATTACTTTCATTTTATGGATCAATGGTCTCGTTAGATAGTAAAATTCATCTTAAATTGCTGTTTTAGGGGTTGTTTTAAAAACCTGGAACGGATAAACCCAGTTTGCATTACTTTCTATGGGAAAGGAGTTCTTGGTTTTGGAACGCTTTGGTTTTGGAGCGGACTTCCGGAATGGGTTAAGTTTAAGAACCAAGGTACCACTGTATACAAGAATGCACACATTTCCCTGTGTGAAATGCTAGAGAGCCCAGCACATACACAAACACATACTAAACCCCGCCAAAATAAAAAATAAAAAATGCCAGATGAATGCAAGTTTCAAAAATCCAAATTCTTCCTTGTCCCTTCTCGTACGCAACCTCTCTCTGATGCTGTGCAGATGTGCATCCACAGACAACAAAGTTCCCAAGAAGAAAGCACTCTTTTTGCCTGCCAGTAGGTGGCAAAAGACAGAAGAGAAGGCCACTTTCTCTTAGCATGGACTTGTGGGGAAGGTGTAACTCAGTCTTGGGTACAGTGCTTGGCATCTCCTGGCTGGGCTGCTGGGAAATTCCTGCCTGAAACCCTGGAGACCAGTGCCCATCCATGCAAAGGTAAAAGGTAAAGGTAAAGGACCCCCGGGCGGTTAAGTCCAGTCAAAGGCGACAATGGGGTTGCGGCGCTCATCTCACTTTCAGGCCGAGGGAGCCGGAGTTGGCCACAGACAGCTTTCCGGGTCATGTAGCCAATAGGACTAAACCGCTTCTTGCTCAACGAGACACTGTGATGGAAACCAGGGTGAACGGAAATGCCGTTTACCTTCCCACCGGAGTGGTACCTATTTATCTACTTGCACTGGCGTGCTTTCAAGCTGCTAGGTTGGCAGGAGCTGGGACAGAGCAACAGGAGCTCACTCTGTTGCGGGGATTTGAACTGCCAACCTTTGGATCGGCAAGTCCAAGAGGCTCAGTGGTTGAGACCACAGCGCCACCTGTATCCCATCCATGTAGATAGTACTGGGTTCCATGGACCATGGGTCTGACTTGTCGCAAGACAGCATCCTTTGCTCCTAAACCCAAACCTGGATGACTATTGTAATGCTGAAAGAATGGCAACCAAGGCTGCACTCCTTCAACAGAAGTGTTATAAGAATTCTAAAGTCTCAAATATAAATTACCGTATTTTTCGTCCCATAGGACTCTCCTGTCCCATAGGACGCACCTAGTTTTTTGGGGGGGAAATAAAGGAATTTCCCCCCCTTTATTTCCCCCCCAAAAGCAGGTCGGGGAAACCGAACCAGGTCGAGGAACAGCAGGATGGCGGCACTGCGCCTCCCTGCTGTCCTCTGAGCTTGTGGGGCTGGCCAATGTCTGCCCGGCGCGCGGGGCACCCTGAAGCGGGGAACTCCTGCAGGGCTCCCCACGCTGCAGATGTCTGTCCGGTGCGCGGGGCGCTCTGCTTCAGGGCATCCTGCCTGCCGGGCAGCCGGCTGCTATCCACAGCGTGGGGAGCCCTGCGGGGAACTCCTGCAGGCCTGCCTAGGCTGTGGATGTGTACCCGAAGCACCGGGCGCTCTGCTTTCAGGGTGCCTGACGCTCCGGGAAGCAGGCTGCTATCCGCAGCCTAGACATCCCTGCGGGACCTCCCGCAGGGCTGCCTAAGCTGTGGATGTGTACCCAAAGCGCAGGGCTGCCTAGGCTGCGGATGTCTTCCTGAACCCTGGAGAGCGAGAGGGGTCGGTGCGCACCGACCCCTCTCGCTCTCTACGCTTCAGCGAAAGCCTGCATTCGCCCCATAGGACGCACCCAGATTTCCCCTTCATTTTTGGAGGGGGAAAAGTGCGTCCTATAGGGCGAAAAATACGGTAAATGTTCACAAATGTACAAGGCAACCACATACATAAGTATGTGAACCATTTGTCTGAAATAGTTCAGGAGAGCAATCATGAAGCCCTTTTGACTCTCCCAATGACCTCAAATATTCCTCTGCAGTAAGGGAGGAAAATGGGGAAAGTCTTCCCATTGTCTTTTGCTCGCAAATCCTGTCTTAAGAGTGCATTTGTGTATGAATAGGGTGAGCCTGTGATCTGGATTCTGGAACTAAAGAATTAGCCATCACAAAA